>NW_024044348.1:27211373-28411373 GCF_014851395.1 Micropterus salmoides
AGAGTATAGTGGTTTCCCCCAGAGAGGTGAAAGACAGACTCAGTTTGAAACACATCATGTAAGACATTTGTGCAAACATGTAAAATACATTACATTACATACAATTTGTGTGCACACATCCAGTGCATATCTTCGTGCATTTGCATATTTGTAAATGTTTGGTTGTACACATTGTCAGTGTGTTTACATGTGTATAATGAAGTGAATATCATAACTATTGGAAACTGCAGTGCACTTCACAAGCAGAAACCACCATATTCCCCAGTTAAATCTGCGGCGAAACCAGAATCAGGCCAAACCCAGGGTGAGCTGATGGCTTATGAATGCACAGGGACCTTATATGTACCCAACACATTCAGATTGTGCATTTAGCTTTTTGCCCCATTACAGGCAATATTAAGCCGAAGGGTGCAGGGCCCATTTCCAAAGAGCTGGCCTTTAATGAGAGATCAGAGGCTAGGTTTTATCATAGGCAATAAAACATGAGAACTGCGTGTCTGTTAATAAGACCCCAAGAGGATTGGAGAGGGGGGTGAAAGGCGTGGGATCCTAGGATCAAAGAAATGTCTGCCTGGAGAGTAGAGAGGAGAGGAATGGCAGAAAGAATGGACAAAAGGCAGTAGAATGAATTGATATAAAGCTGCATACAAAGTGAAAAAAATAATAGATTGTGAAATATAATGGTCTTTTCCCACTTATTCCTCCATTTATGTATTATAGCAGCATATTGGTCTGTCTCCAGCTTGATAAGTGTGCTGCCTCTGCTTACATTATTTTCTATTCTTTGTTATTTGTGCATAGTTCATTGAAGTGTCTTTCTCATACTCAAAGAAGCCAAGAATTATGTAGAAGTATGATTTTACATGATTTTGTAAGGCTGCCATTACTCCTCGCATTAAAATGTGTGGTCCACATCTAGACTGTGTCTAAATATGGCAAGTTGGATTACATTCACATCTGACATCAAAAAAAAATTATCTGCTTTATAGATGAGATTTCTTTTCCTTGTCACAAAGCAAAACGCTTATATATCAATATATCTTTCAAACTGACTATAAACTCTTGTTTGTTACTTTATATTATGAAAATCTATTTTATAAAAGGGTGTACAGTTTAAAACATTAGAAACACCTTTAAATACAATGCAATTCAGCACAACACCACTGCTACAGCACATACAGGTGCTGGTCATATAATTAGAATATCATCAAAAAGTTGATTTATTTCAGTAATTCCTTTCAAAAAGTGAAACTTGTATAATGTATACATTCATTCCACACAGACTGATATATTTCAAGTGTTCATTCCTTTTAATTTTGATGATTACAACTGACAACTAATGAAAACCCCAAAATCAGTATCTCAAAAATTAGAATATTGTGAAAAGGTTCAATATTGAAGACACCTGGTGCCACACTCTAATCAGCTAATTAACTCAAAACACCTGCAAAGGCCTTTAAATGGTCTCTCAGTCTAGTTCTGTAGGCTACACAATCATGGGGAAGACTGCTGACTTGACAGCTGTCCAAAAGACGACCAGTGACACCTTGCACAAGGAGGGCAAGACACAAAAGGTCATTGCTAAAGAGGCTGTCTGTTCACAGAGCTCTGTGTCCAAGTACATTAATAGAGAGGCGAAGGGAAGGAAAAGATGTGGTAGAAAGAAAGTGTACAAGCAATAGGGATAACCGCACCATGGAGAGGATTGTGAAACAAAACCCATTCAAAAATGTGGAGGAGATTCACAAAGAGTGGACTGCAGCTGGAGTCAGTGCTTCAAGAACCACCATGCACAGACGTATGCAAGACATGGGTTTCAGCTGTCGCATTCCTTGTGTCAAGCCACTCTTGAACAAGACACAGCGTCAGAAGCGTCTCGCCTGGGCTAAAGACAAAAAGGACTGGACTGCTGCTGAGTGGTCCAAAGTTATGTTCTCTGATGAAAGTAAATTTTGCATTTCCTTTGGAAATCAAGGTCCGAGTCTGGAGGAAGAGAGGAGAGGCACAGAATCCACATTGCTTGAAGTCCAGTGTAAAGTTTCCAGATTCAGTGATGGTTTGGGGTGCCATGTCATCTGCTGGTGTTGGTCCACTGTGTTTTCTGAGGTCCAAGGTCAACGCAGCTGTCTACTTCATGCTTCCTGCTGCTGACCAACTTTATGGAGATGCAGATTTCATTTTCTAACAGGACTTGGCACCTGCACACAGTGCCAAAGCTACCAGTACCTGGTTTAAGGACCATGGTATACCTGTTCTTAATTGGCCAGCAAACTCGCCTGACCTTAACCCTATAGAAAATCTATGGGGCATTGTGAAGAGGAAGATGCGATATGCCAGACCCAACAATGCAGAAGAGCTGAAGGCCACTATCAGAGCAACCAGGGCTCTCATAACACCTGAGCAGTGCCACAGACTGATCGACTCCATGCCATGCTGCATTGCTGCAGTAATTTAGGCAAAAGGAGCCCCAACTAAGTGTTGAGTGCTGTACATGCTCATAGTTTTCATGTTCATACTTTTCAGTTGGCCAACATTTCTAAAAATCCTTTTTTTGTATTGGTCTTAAGTAATATTCTAATTTTCGGGGATTCTGAATTTGGGATTTTCATTAGTTGTCAGTTTTAATCATCACAATTAAATTAAATAAACATTTGAAATATATCAGTCTGTGTAATGAATGAATATAATATCCAAGTTTCACTTTTTGAATGGAATTACTGAAATAAATCAACTTTTTGATATTCTAATTATATGACCAGCACCTGTAAATGAGCGTTTTGGTGATGGTAGTCTTGTTTACTCAGTCTGTGTAAACACAGACTGAGTAAACAAGTGAGTTGGACTGCATTCGATTATATAGGTGTAATGAACAATTTTATATATATGTTTTAAGTAAGTAGCAATAGCACAGTGTAGAAATACTCCATTACAAGTTAAAGTCCTCAGAGATTATTTTATTTTATGTATTGTTCTGGTAGATTAACTATTAGACTAGATTAGATTAGATTAATAGCAATGCATTGTATTTCATAAGATTATAGGTTTTGTATATAATAACTTGACCTGCAAAGTACCAAGGAACTTCAGCTGTTAATGCAGTAAAAAGCACACTTTTTTAGAGAAGAAGTAGTATCAAAAGGAAATACTTCTAAAGTGCCTCAAAAATTGTACAGTACTTGAGTAAATGTACTTAGTTATTTTCCATCACTGGCTGGTAGAATGTATCATTTTTTAAATTCATTTAGACTGATTTTAAATATACACTCACCTAAAGGAACATTATTAGGAACACCTGTTCAATTTATTAATGCAATTATCTAATCAACCAATCACATGGCAGTTGCTTCAATGCATTTAGGGGTGTGGTCCTGGTCAAGACAATCTCCTGAACTCCAAACTGAATGTCAGAATGGGAAAGAAAGGTGATTTAAGCAATTTTGAGCGTGGCATGGTTGTTGGTGCCAGATGGGTCGGTCTGAGTATTTCACAATCTGCTCAGTTACTGGGATTTTCACGCACAACCATTTCTAGGGTTTACAAAGAATGGTGTGAAAAGGGAAAAAACATCCAGTACGCGGCAGTCCTGTGGGCGAAAATGCCTTGTTGATGCTAGAGGTCAGAGGAGAATGGGCCGACTGATTCAAGCTGATAGAAGAGCAACTTTCACTGGAATAACCACTCGTTACAACCGAGGTATGCAGCAAAGCATTTGTGAAGCCACAACACGCACAACCTTGAGGCGGATGGGCTACAACAGCAGAAGACCCCACCGGGTACCACTCATCTCCACTACAAATAGGAAAAAGAGGCTACAATTTGCAAGAGCTCACCAAAATTGGACAGTTGAAGACTGGAAAAATGTTGCCTGGTCTGATGAGTCTCGATTTCTGTTGAGACATTCAGATGGTAGAGTCAGAATTTGGCGTAAACAGAATGAGAACATGGATCCATCATGCCTTGTTACCACTGTGCAGGCTGGTGGTGGTGGTGGTGGTGTAATGGTGTGGGGGATGTTTTCTTGGCACACTTTAGGCCCCTTAGTGCCAACTAGGCATCGTTTAAATGCCACGGCCTACCTGAGCATTGTTTCTGACCATGTCCATCCCTTTATGGCCACCATGTACCCATCCTCTGATGGCTACTTCCAGCAGGATAATGCACCATGTCACAAAGCTCGAATCATTTGAAATTGGTTTCTTGAACATGACAATGAGTTCACTGTACTGTGGCCCCCACAGTCACCAGATCTCAACCCAATAGAGCATCTTTGGGATGTGGTGGAACGGGAGCTTCGTGCCCTGAATGTGCATCCCACAAATCTCCATCAACTGCAAGATGCTATCCTATCAATATGGGCCAACATTTCTAAAGAATGCTTTCAGCACCTTGTTGAATCAATGCCACGTAGAATTAAGGCAGTTCTGAAGGCGAAAGGGGGTCAAACACAGTATTAGTATGGTGTTACTAATAATCCTTTAGGTGAGTGTATGTGGCTGTATATGTGGCTTTTTCATATCAAATATTACGTGGACGCACAAGTCTCAAAAAAGATGCAGTGCCACTTTAGTAAGTGCCTTGCGTACTATTCTTTTTCATCTCTCTACACTGAGGTCAGAAATGAAAACATGACTGTGGAGCAGATGTGTGATGAGCACTTGATGTGACAGGAGCCTTCCCCAATTTATTTTGATTGGCTGTGCTTTATGCAAGCTTTGGGTGGATTTCCAATGAGTAACCATGCATTCTCGCTAAGACTAGGAAATTCAAAATGTGTGATGCCCACAGGCAAAAATTAGAAATGAAGGCATCAACAGAGCAGACATATCTATTAGGTTTCAGCCACAGTGTGTTTTTAAGGCCCGACGCAGATATCTTTGTTTCAAGCTGCTGGTTTAATTTTAATCACTGTTGCATTTTTCTAACAATATTACATGAATATACTGACATGTATTTTCCATGGCAACCTGATAAATGCCTAACCAGAGCATCAGTTAATGCTTTTCTTAACAGCTGATTGATTTTTTAGAGCTTGTTTTAAAATGGAGAGCAATTAGCCTGGTGAGAACTTAATTTAAGCTTTTTCTTCAGCTAAAGCTAATTTAGATTGTAACATGGGCTAATGAATCAAACTGGATTTATAATTGACTTAAACCATCACACTGAGGTCCACACCTCAGTGTGATCCTCATCTGCAGCCTCATAGCCACCATGCTGTCTTTGTCAGGCATCACAGCTGGTCTTGTTGGATGGCATCCAAACATAAAGGCATAAACAGTCTGATCAGTATGAACTGTACATACATGTGTAATTAATTGACAATAAACCCGGACACCCTAAATCACTTTTAAATTTCTATGGTTAATGTTTTGTCTCTGATCAAATACTAAACTGCAGATATAGACTACAAAAATTGCATGTCCTTCAGAAAATGCATGTGAATACCGAAAGCTGAAATGAATACTGCTGAAAATTCAGAAGTCTGATACTGAATGCTTGAAACATTTTATAGCCCAAATGCATTGCACTGCTTAACAGCCTGGAAGATGAACTGCATTGAATAAAAAGGGTTAAAAGCTGAAATACGTTGCTAAAAAGCTGAGAGCTAAATTGTAATACCGTCAAAGCTGGAAGTTGAAATATGTTACCTGAAAAGGCTGAAAGTTTAGCTGCATTGCAGTGCACCGCTTAAAAACCTGTTGTTGAAAAAAGTTCAAATGTAAATCTCACAGAGTTGGAAGATGACCCGCATTACCTAATAATGCTTAAACGTGAACTACATTGCTATAAAAGCAGTGGTTTTTACACACAAAACACATGAAGAGTTTAAAATTAATTTAACGTTTTGTTGTTAATTAAACTACCCAACAATTTATAGAAGTACAGCTAGTACATTCGTTGATTGACAGAAGTATTTTGATAATGGTTTAAGTCATGTTTCATGTAAAAACATTTAATGGTTCCAGCTTCATAATGTAAAGATTTGCTGCTTATGCTTTTGATTATTTTTAATGTTTAAATCATTTTGAGGTTTGGACTGACAAAACAAGCATTGTGAAGATGTCAATTTGGCCTCTGGGAAATTGTGACAAAATTCCTCACTATTTTCAAAATTTTTACAATTGATTAATGGAGAAAATTATCATCAGATTAATCCATAATGAAAAAAGTCATTAATTGCAAAGTGATACAAAATAGTTCAACCTCAACCAACTACAACAGTAAAATCCTGCTTTTACATTAATGCATGAGTAATAATAATATAATAGTATTATATAGTAACAGTTATTACAGTCACAGGGGACATTTTTCATTCTGCATCAAGTACTTTTACTTTTAATACTTTAAGTACATTTTCCTGATAATACTTACATACTTTTACTTAAGTAACATTTCAACGCAGTACTTTTACTTTTTCAAAAGGCACATAGAATAGAAAGATAGAAAGAGGAGGCATTAGGGCTTAAACGATTTATCGAGTAATTCAAATAATTCGATTAGCCTACTAAAAAGCATAGACACAAATTCTTTGCATCAAAGCTCCGTTTAATCTATATAACTATATAGCGCACTGTTTCACACTGACATTTATTACTGTCGCACATCGCGCTTACGCTGTGATCAAGTTAAGATGATGGAGAAAGAGAGAGAAAACAGTGGGGGACGAGGAAGAGACAGGCCAGATAATACACAGAAAGTTGAATCGGGCATTGACAGAAGTGTCCAATGTACAGGGTTGGGATGATTACTTTAAAAATGTAATCCGGTACAATTACAAATTACTTGTTAAAAAATTTAATCAGTAACGTAATCCAAGTACCACAAATAATCTGTAATCTGATTACTTTTAGTTACTTTTGGATTACTTCAATGCCAAATAGGCAAATGAAGACAAGAAAGTATCAAACATGTTCAAAATCTTCCCGTCCCATGAAATCAAAAAACATGCTTAAATGTTTTTATATGATATGCTTTGCGCTATGTCTAAAATCATCGTTAGCTGCAGCCCTAGGTGGCATAGAAGAATAAATGTTCTTAAAAGAGCAGCACTGGGTTGCACCAACTATGTGTAAGTTCAAACTTAGCCTAGTTTGAACGTAATTTCTAACTTAAGTCGGAGTTTACATGCTACTAACATTTTAAGGGTTGCACCAGCAGAAATACGTCCAACGTAGACATAAGTTACAACTTAAATCTTACACCTAGTCCTTAATAGGTGTAAAGTCCTCCATAAAATAGTCAAGTGGTTGTCATGGCGCATCGTTTTGAAAGGAGGGGTTGACTGGGATCAGGAGGAGCAAATTAACTTACACGATTTTTGTCCGCGTTTCAACCATTTAATTATGTGGGGGGGGGACAAAACATAGATTTTGAAATATGAGGGGCATAATGGCTCCTACGCGTATATAAGTTATAATGTTACAATTTCATCTGCCCGTCATACTTTACCGTTCGTTACCGTTAAATTACGTCTATGTTGTAGTTAATGGTTTTACCACTTGATGTCACTGTGAGACTAGCTGTAGATTAAAGGTTTCATAGTTATCACCTAATCATAATTATTTGTTCTTGTATACGTACCTTTTTGTTGGTATTTTTAGACGTTAGCCTCTTCAGTATTGCAAAATGTTGAAAGAGAGAGAGACAAACAGATGACAAAACCGTAATAAACTCTGTTAAGAATAGTGCTGTTCACTGATTGGCCATGGGATGTGTAAACGTCATTTTCTGCGACACTGTTTTGATGAGTATGGACTTAATATTGCACCTTACATCTCGGGGTGCAACCAAACATCAACACAGCTTAAGTCTCAGACTAACTATTTTCAACATATTGTTTAGCGTGGACTTTGCACCCTAACTTAAGGTAGAACTTACGTATCGCTGGTGCAACAGGCTGCAGAACTTTCTGACATTTGAATGGCTTCTGTAGCTGAAAGTATGTGTGAGGGAATGTAACTTAGGGTGCTCAATGTGGGTAAAGGTGAGGTATGGGTCATACATATACTGTATGTTCAGTCTCTTTTGATTAGTCAATGTAACTTAGACTGAACATGTACAGTTAAACTGAGGCTAATTGTTGACCCTTTTCTCTCAGCTCTGCTCACCACATTCACCGGTCTTGTGCAGATTTGTGCATCAGAATCAGAAGGAGCTTTATTGCCAAGTAGTGTTTTACACATAGGCCTACAAGGAATTTGCTTTGGTGATGAGGTGCTACATGTAGACAAACGTAGAGTTGACATAAATACATCTAGAAATATATAAATTTGGAATAAACAATTCAAGTTATATAAGAAAAATAAAAACAATAGAGAAAAATAATACAACTATTTGCAGAGAAAGAACAATGTGGCAGTATTGCAATGGAAGAGAATGTTGTGTACATAAATATATAAAATTACAACATATACATATAGAACAACAACAATTAACAATTAACAACAAATATGTGCAATGTACCAGATTTGTGCATGATATGAAATTAAATAATATTTTTGTTTTATTTATGTGCTGAGACATTTGTATTATTTGAAAGGGGGGAGTGTCAGTTGGGGACCCGGGCCTTGATAATGAGGCTAGCTGCAGACCGGAAGAAGCTGTTTTTGTGGCAAGACATTTTAGTCCTGATTGACCGCAGCCTCCTGCCAGAGGGGAGAGTCTGAAACAGTTTGTATCCAGGGTGGGAGGGGTCAGCAGCAATTTTTCCAGCTCACTTCTGAGTCCTGGAGGTGTACAGGTCCTGAAGTGATGGAAGATTGGAAGATGCACCGACTAGCTGACAGTTGCATGCGCGTTGTGGTTCCTCACGGGTCTATTCCAAGTACTGTTTAAAAATAATATAATCTTCTTTGTGTGATTCATCAATGGTGATAAATGATTTGAATGTCCCACAAAGCTCATGCACAACACATATGTTCAGACTGAACAAAATATTGTGGTGTAATCCCGCAACCCGCAGCCACGGCTGCCTGAGCTCATCTGGTCAATTTTCAAAAATAAAATACCATGTGCAGATTCCCGATCGTAAAACAACAATAAACACTGTTAAAACAGACAAAAAAGGAACCATTTAACTACGTAGCCTACTTAATCATCAGTGCTTCTACATAATCAGTAGAAGCACAAAAGCATGCACTGATTACCAAATTAATAAAATCTACATGTCAGCAAAATCGGGGCAGGCAAAACACTCTGATTCTGAAATGCTCCCGGTGGATATGCAGCCTGAAGTTGAAGAAACGAAACCGGGTCAGAGAGAGCTGTGAAGAAGGTAGTAGAAGCACAAAAATGACAAATTACCAACACGTCAATGCTGAGACACTTCCAGTGGACGTTGACCCTGGGCTGGGGACCTTACAAAACCGTGGTGCAGCTGGAGTGGTGGACTTTCAGAGTTAGACCATTAAAAAAAGACCGCGACTTGTAACACAACAGCTTGAAATGTCACTTGTTCTGGCATGCTGGCTGTGGCTTTTCACACAGACATCGCCAGGCTCAGAGGCAGACCCCCTTTCCGGCTCTGTACCTTTCATACAGTGCAGATAGCCGGCATATTGGCGTGATAATCCCGGAAAATTGGGCAGTGTTTAAGCGACTATTCGGGGTCACCCCTATTGTATAGTTTAAAAAAACGTCTATGATTTGGGAGCTGGGATTTCCTACTGGTGAATGCACTTCAGAGTAACTTCAAACTATGAATGGGATATGAAAGTTGACCTCATATTGCATCAATGATGTGGAACATTTTAAGGGCTGAATATAGTTTATAGCTAAAAGTATGAATAAAGACTTAAAAATCGCTTGAAAAAGTTTGAGGATGTCTGCATGTTTGTGAATTTCAAGTTGCACTAATTAGCTCATCTCAAGCAGCTGTGTCCACCCTGAGATCAAAGGTTGCCATGGTGATGCAAACTGCTAAGTGTGGGACTCCTGGCTGAAAGAGTTAATTTCATAGAGATTTTAGTTACTTATGCTGCAAAGACCGTAATTCTTATCGCCCAAGTTAAAGGACTAGAACCTCCTGAAGACGGTGTGTGTAACAGAAAATAATGGATGATACAGACATGACTTAATGAGTCACAAACCTTTTTAGTGTCCTCTGGAAACACTTATGATGTTGTTTTGTGTTTTTGGTTGTGTTGTGTGTATTTGCTTTTTTTTCTGTTTTTGCATGTGTTTTCTTAAGTTGCAGTGCGTTTGTGCCCATTTGCCCTTGTCGGTCACTGTACAATTTACTAAAGGAAAAGGAAAAACAAATCTAATCACAGGACCTCTTAGATTAAAAAGTTCATATATTCATTCATTCATTTAATATAATACGGTGAACTTTCTCCATTTTCTACTGCTGAAATTTACACACGCATATTAGTATCTGTATGGATCCTTTAGGTTTTCAGAACCAGTAAAAGGTAAAAGTTGGTTATATAAATTTAAAATCACTATGCTGCACACTCAATACCTTCATTTAGTATTAACATAAATAAATAAGCCAAGAAGTTATGATCCCTTTTGATCCCCTTGTGATTGCTTTCCAACATGCATCTCCTGTCAGTGTGAATTTTAAATTCATTAACAGGGCTGACTCCCCTGCCCACGTCGAGCTGGAAGGCAAACTCAGTGTTCTTCTCACTTCTTATCCTGTGTGTCCTTAATGAAGCAGGATTGATAGCACGCCAGCGGAAACACATCTCACCTCATCAGCGACCAGCCGTGGGAGGGACGCTCTCCAATTATTAGTGCAGTAAACACACAATTAAGGGCCCACATATCACCGCTCCGTTATTACATCCTACCAATTAAGCATCAGGAGCAACCTCCTCATTTGTATCGCTTTACACCTGTAATCAGTAATTTAGTAATCATGTGCCGAGTCACACCACAGACTCAACCAGTGAGAGGGTGAAAGTGGGTGGTGGTGTCTACTTCATGAAGAGGTGAAGAGTTTAGGCCATTGCAATGTTGAGTCAGCTTTATCAAAAAGCCACAAGATATAATTGAAATGTTCTATTAGGAGAAAGATGAATTTTTCTTCTAATTATCAAAAGCCTCTCTTAATTCTAAACATGAGCACACAATACATTTGACTGAAAAGCCTACAGAATAAGCATGCTCATCTACTCTGACATTCACTTTAATACTGATAATGTTTCAATCTCTATTTTATGCCATTTGGCCAAACTCAAGAGCCTATTCACTGAAAAAACACCTGAAGTTCACATTAATGGATGTGGACATTCCCAGTGCCAGCTGCTGTCAGTGCTCCATATGGCTTCTGAATGTTTATGCTTGACTGCCATCTGGTGTGGGAGATTTGGAAGTGGATCTTCACTTGAAAGTAAAGATGCAAGACTTAAAGTCTAGAGAACTGATAAATCTATTTACTGTCTTGAGACATCTGTTTATTCCCAAGGGCATGATGGAAAATTTCAGAAAGCTCTCTTTCAGAACGCACCCTGCCGTGGTGCAAGTATCGTCCAGGAAGGACTTGAAGAACATTCAAATAAAAACATTATTGATTTGGCCACTGCTATCTCCTGATCTCAATCCTCTTTAGTACCTTTAGGAGGAACACCCACACACCTTTAGCAGTTGCACTGATAAACACATAATCAACTTTAACACTGGGAGGCTACAATTTCCCAAGTTGGTTTCTTTCTACCAACGCTGACGGCATTCATTAGCTGAAGATGTATAAGTTTTTGTGAGGAGGCAGAAGGCTTTTATTAATCTCTGGGGGATTTTAAGTTCTCCCACAGTGAAATCATTCCCCATAAATATGACTTGTGGAAAATAATGTCACTCTGTAGAAGCCCCTTTGGGCACAGTGTGCAAAGCTAGAGAGAGAGATTTAGGTTGTCCAATACCTTACTCTCACCAAGTTATTGTAGTGCTTCTTCTGTTGGCTCTATTCATCATGTACAGTAGCTGATGTATCGCTGTCAGAGTTTTTTGGCTGCTCATTCTACAGCTGTCATTCGAGGTAAGTTTAAGATTTACCTCTTCAAAGAGGAGTCTGTCAAAGTGGGAAGTTGTGTTGTCATGAATGCCACTGTCTTTGACGTGAAAACAATGATCATCTATATTTGAATTCAGTTTCTCTGTTTGCGACATCTGTCTTTGTAAAAGAACAATTTGTTTAGAGTCATTTCACAGATCTATCACCTAATAAATGATCATCATAAATGTATGATAAAACTGTTAACACACATAAACCATGCATGAGTAACAAAACTAGCCAGCAGGAGACAGCCAGTTGTCATTAGCAATACACCATCTTTAATGGCTTCTGGTTAAAATGTATCTTGTATCATGCGATTTATTTGAGTCTGCTCTGTTTTTGGTTGCATTAATAAATTAATAAATGCAACTGAAAGAAACACCACAATAGTTCTCAAGACTAAAGCGCTGAGGATTTTGTCTGACATAACGAATCTAACATCAATATTGTGCATTTTCAAGTATAGGAAACCAATAAGGGAAACTGAATAATTCACTTTTGTTACATTTGTTCATGAGCTGGATATATTGTGTGTATACATGTACTGTGTTGTGCTGCCCAGTAAGAAGATGGACCCTATCTCAAGGGTCTTAAATCAAGAGTCAGACAATATAGCAGATAGATGTGCAACAGTGAGTAATGTTACTGTGCTAATGTAAAATGAGAAAAAACAAAACATAATAATGTACATATGATGCCCTTCTAACCCCTGCGGTTTCTCTCTGGCCTTTTGCATGTTTGATTTCAGAAGATGGTACATATTTATATGTTTCTGCAGTCAAAAGCAACAAATTCTGCATTTAAGCAGTTTGACCTGATTAAAATTAATTTTAACAAGAGTCCCAGTTTCTGTGGAGACTTGACTAGTAGAGAGACTTTTCAGATTTATACTGTATATTTCAGTTCAAAATAACTCACCAACATATGTGATGCCTAAAGTCAGTTGATCCTCCAATAAAAAAAATAAAAAATTACTTGCAGAGGTTTTGAATTATCTTTTAGTCACACTCATGATGATGTCTGTGTCACTCAGCAATTCAGCCATTTAAAAAAAGGGGACACCTAGTTTTGTTTCACATAGAACTTCTTTCAAAATGTGCAGCACACCGTGAGAGCTGTATGCAGATTCTGTGATCCATAGATTGTATGAATTCTCAGCTGAGCCAGGGTTAAGTATATCATGTGGTTTTAATGTGTGCTTTAACGGGCTCAAAAGAGGCAAGTGTTATTCTGTGATTTCTGAAATCCCATTAACTTGTATTTGCCCTGTTGGGATGTTTGTTGATGATTCTCACTAAAATGTCTAACAGTCAAATAGGCAGGGAGGATTTATAACGCTGGACTACAAAGTAAAAAGTGAATTTTAAAACTCCCAGCCCTCTGAACCTCACTATATATTATCATTCTACGGGACACAAAAATGATTATTTTGTGCCCAAACAAATGTTGACAAAGTACTTTGTGTTTAGTGTAGATGTAAATGAATCCCTAATAATTATGTTTTAATTGTTGTTGATTGTGCTGATTTGCATGTGAAATTGTGTTTACTCTTAATTATGTAAAACAAATAAGAGTTTAGAAGACATAGTCACCATCAACTGATTTTGTTTTAGATCCAAAACCAGCTGGTAAGAAACAGCAAAAATATTGTGTTTTTGTTTGCAAAAGCAAAAGGTCTGCTTTTTAAAACGAAAACACAGTAGTGTGGATGTAGAAAATGCAAAAGTATAAAGTAAACAGTAGACCATACATGTATAAAATCCAATGTTGCAATAAGTAAGATAATATATAAATGCACTTTACCATATTTTTTTATTTACCATAATAAATAAATACAGCTGTTAATTATTTATAACAATAAGTAAGCTAAAAATATCAAGGCCTGCAATCATCCAAGATCAGCTGGAGTTCCAGTACAATAATATCCAAACTGTCTGTAATCGTAATACCTTTTAAAAACTTGCCTCATGCCATCAACGAGGGATTTGCTTATTGAGTAAAGAAATGGAGTTGGGGAGGAAAGAGAGCTTAAAATGATTACTTCTGTATCTACTAGCTCTAATTCGTCTTCCTGATGGCAGCAACTCATAATCAGAAAATAGTGCATGTGAAGGATCATTTAAGATTTTGTTAGCATGCCTGACGACAGCACTCTCTACTGTAGATCGTTCTTGCCCATCACTTTCATGGTGGTTTCTGTTATGTTTATGAGTCTTGGTTTAGACCATACAGTAAGGACGCCAAACCAGGCAGCCATGCCATATCTTACAAAGCTTTCCATCACAGCCTTGTAAAAGGTTAACATAATCTCAATAAGAACACCGTACAATCGAAGTCTCCTAAGCAAATGAATTATTTTGGCTAGTCTGACACATAAGTAATCAACCTGGACGCTCCAGCCCAATTTGTCGTCCACCATAATACCCAGATCTAATTGCAGGAGGACACCTGTTCAATAACGCTATTATTCACGATCACAGGGTCATGAACACACACAGTCCTGGGGTCAAAAAGCATTTCCTTAGTTTTGTTGGTATTAAGCATGAGATAGTGGTTGTCACACCAGCTTTTTTAAAGGTGGCCATCTTCCTGTGATACACAGAGGGGTAATTACTGGCATCCAGCAAACTATACAATAGCGTCTTTATGACATGACAGTTAGGCTGTGTGCTAAATTCATTAATTCAATTCAATTCAATTCAAATCAGCTTTATTGGCATGAATGTATAACAACAGTATTGCCAAAGCTACATATAAATTACATAAGAACATTTTAATCTCATATCATTAAATAAGTGAATAAAATAGTAAAAGTTGTGTTTGTGTGTGTTAGAAAATGAAAATGAAATATTAAAATAAATAAATAAAACAGTAAGCCTGTTGTCATTAGTGTACAGTCTAAATAGAAGGGGAGAACTAACGCAGCTCTGAGGCACTCCTGTACTGCAATTTCATTGTTGAAAGGGAGCCATTTACCTCAACTTTTGGGTTCTATTTGATAAAAATAAATAAAATCATTTAATAATAAGGAGGTTTATTTGCAAGTTGATTAGCTTCTGTACAAGCAGGTAAAGTTGAATAGTATTAGAAGCTTAAGTCACAATAATATGATGATGTTATGAAGTGGCAGTTGTAATCAGGATATTTTTATTATAATTAAAGAATATGACAGTAGTTTGATGTCTTGTCATTATGCAGCTATTATTTGGAATTGGTAAGCCTACAGCCTACTCTTTATTTCCCTCATAAATACAGAAACGGGAGGGGGGATATTAAACTAGAAATAAAATATGTAAAAAGTATTAGTATTGGTATCGGTCTCGGCAATACCAGCCAGGGTATTACTTGGCATTGGATCGTATAGGAATTAAGTCGTATTGCACAGACTGTGGTGCAGAAACAGTGACGGTGTTTCACACTCTTGGCTGACATTTTCCATGTTATCTGTCAGTAGTCAAGTCACAATAATATATGGTTTTACTGAATAATTAAGTAAATATAATTTCTTAATAAATGTACCTAAAGAAACCTAATTTCTTCACTGGCTACTCTCTGCTGTCTCAGAAGAGACACTTTTTGTGCTGTGCCAGCCACCATAGCTGTCCTACGTTCTTTGATGGGGCAGTGGTAGAATGACAGTTGGTTGCAATTTGCAGCCTCACCGCTAGATGCCACTAAATCTTACATACTTAACCTTTAACTAAAATCTGCAAATAAAACTTGTGTGTACGCTTTGGGGTCCTCTAGGTGCTTACGTATTAGGTGTGTCACACTGATAAGGTTATCCTCTGTGCTCCACCCCTTCCTGTAAGCCAACTGAAAGGGATCAAGACATGGCACTCTCTCAAAATATCATCACGTATTATGAAGCAATGTGGAATAATAAGGTGGATAGCAACAAGTTACATTTACTCCGTTACATGTACTCAAGTAACTTTTCTGAGGAACCTGTAATTGTCAGAGTAGTTTTAATACATTATACTTTTGCTCTTACTTGAGTAGACTTTTAGAGAAAACGTTTACTCCGTTTGAATACATTAAGCGCTACTTCGCTACTAATTTATTTATTATTTAATGCATTCACGATCTTTTAACATGGCTGAAGCTACAGTGTATTACAGTATTGCTTTAAAAAAGCACTAACAGCTAACATTTACAGACTAAAATTAGTGCACGATGCAGCCAGCCCGGTCTCATCCCAGGGCATCCAATACTGGCGCTTTGTCAGGCTTTCTCAAAGCGTCTGTATTTGACGCCATGGGATGAGACCGTGTTGATGCTGTGGGCTCCGGTTGTGAAGTCAGTACATCAGAGAACCACGCAGACACTGAGCTGATGGAGAGCAGTGTCTATAGCTACACACAGTTTATCATGCTTCAAAACTACACCTGCTTCTGCCATAATGTAGCCTTTGTCCATGACTACTAATTTACTACAACAATAATAGACATTATAATAAAAAAAAATATGCATAAAGCAATTTTCACAATGAAATGTACTGGTTAGAACTGGGGCACGTTGAATTGGATATCTGTTGGTATTTTTAAGCATTAAATGAGGTACATTCCCTGTTCTGGGTTGACACATGACAACTTACCAGCGTAAAAAGATATAAGTTGAAGGTCCTTTTCTTTGCTACACTGCCGTAGAGAGGCCGCCATCTTGTTTGAATTTTTTATGAAATTTCCAAGCCTGTCACGGGATCGTATGCTAGCATTCTGAATGGAGGATCTCAAAAATTGGCCATGATCGATCTAAAGTATTTACTGATAGAAATGTATTGCCCATTCTCTGTGGGAAAGTGCCTGAGAAATATTGCTCAGCAATTAGCATTGCTAAAAAAGTTGCCCCGTGTATCATCAGTTTCAGAATCAGCTGCCCTCCCAATCTCCTGCTTATCTCTCTCTCTCGTAAAATATCTTCAAATATCTGCTCAGTGAATTGAAGGATAGACCAGTACAATGGCCGATAGGGCACCGCCATGTTGAGTTTTTGCAACCAGCGGCACCGGTCCTAGCATCCGACCACAGTAAGGGTTTAAATTGTGAAGCAGAGGAAACAATGAGAACAATAATTTTAAGCCAATAAATCCAACTTAAATTTGTATTATTGTATCGTATTTATCAATATGATATGAATATGAACATTTATTTATCTTGTTATTATTTGGGGGGGGGGGGCATTGGAACATTTTAGGGTAGCTGCAGCCCCCCTAAAATAGGCTTAATGACATCCATGTTATGCATTTAATCTGTTTAGCACAGTGATGTAATTTAAATATAATTAGTACTGATTTAATTTTAGTGATGTTAAGAGTCACATCAATTCATGCTATTTCAAGTGAAGAGAAGTTTTAACATACTTACAAGAAAGAATGAAAAATTAACAATGGAGCTGGGGCAGTATATATGAGTAGTTGACAAGGGAATGAGGTGCAGGTGGGGAGATGGGTGGGGAAGCTTAGGCAGGGGGAATGAGGTGACTGCAGGGCAGATGGGAGTGGCAGGATAATAATATAATAATATTCTTTATTTGTAGAGCACTTTTCAAAAACAAGTTACAAAGTGCTTTAACAAGTGTAAAGACAATAATACAAAAACAATACAAGATAAAAGCAAGAAAACATTGAAAAGACCAAAATACACATTTAAGATAAATATAAAATAAGTAAAACAGAATAAAATAAAAGGGGTAAAATAAAGTCAAATAAGATCGGGAAAGGCTCTCCTATAAAAGTATGTTTTAAGAAGAGACATAAAAGAGTTCACTGACTCAGCCGACCTGATTTCCTCGGGCAGGCTTTTCCAGAGCCTCGGGGCCCTGACAGCAAACGCTCTGTCCCCTTTAGTTTTCAGTCGAGACTCTGGAACAGACAGCAGACCTCTGCCTGAGGATCTCAAGGTACGTGCTGGTTATTTACAGAAGCCCAACAATTCCCACCAAGAGCAAGCACTAAAATCAAATCTAAAACATACTGGGAGCCAGTGTAATGAAGCTAAAATAGGAGTAATGTGGTCATATTTCTTTGTTCTGGTTAAAAGCCTGGCAGCTGAGTTCTGGACAGTCTGGAGTCGATCTATAGATTTTTGGGTTAAACAGGTGAAAAGGCTGTTGCAATAATCCAGGCGTGATGAGATGAAGGCGTGTAAAATGGTCTCGGTGTCCTTAAAAGTTAACATAGATCGAATTATAGCTATATTTCTAAGTTGATAAAAACATAAAAACAAGCTTTGTGGTGTGCTTGAGGATCTCGAGTGAAAGGAAAAAAAAAAGTCAGAGGGCATCTGGTGGACAGGTACAAAATAACTCTGAAGGGGCCTAGGAAAGTGGAAATGTGGCTGAAGAGAGGCAGAATGAGCAGGACTGTACATAATTGAGGTGGAAATCATGACAAATAATAATCTAATAGTACAAGTTTAGAAGTCTACACACACAGTCATGGTTATAAATGCATAAAATCCTAGGTCTTTGATTATTGCCTTTTTCTCTTGTCTCTCCTAACACTCTTTATCTGATCAGACAATTTAATCTGCCACCATACCGTGCTTGTATCTAACCACCCTGCTGTTGTCCATTTCTTTGTTCATCTTCCTCTTTCCTCTAGTATCCTCTGTTTTTCCCCCTCATCTCTTGCCAAAGAATTTCTGCCAAAGAAATCTGGCATGCTGCTAATTTCTGATTCAGCCTGGAACAACACAATATCAAAGAGCTGTTGTAGCCAGGATCTTGCCACTACAGGGAAACTATCTCACAGGGAGACAACAATGTTAAGCACAATGATAAAATTTGTGAAGAAGGAAGTAATGTTGAGAGAAGATAGCTGCGCGTGCATGCACAACTGTTTGAAATTGAAGTTCATGTAATTTCCATTCCTCAAAGCTTCTTTTTCAAGGAGTGTGTGATTGTGGAAGAGCAGCAGTAGGGGATGTGTCTGCCCCTGCCACTGATAAGAAATTACTTTTAGTGACACCTTGCATGCTGACCAGTAGTGCTGCGAAGCTATGAGATGTTACTAAGACATACAAACATATGCACTCATAGGAAAACACACACATACAAACCAATTGGAGCAGTTCTGCTGTGAGATTACATCTCCCTCTGATGTGTGTAAAACGTGCCGTCCCCTCCCACGGACCAGTCAGTAAACAAAAATCACAAAATGCTCCGCTGTCACACAACAACAAACAGATAACACATATGAAAGACTAAACAAGCATCTACAAATTATTCATGCTCTCTATTTTCAGTGATTATTTTCTCTCATCATCAGTCATTGTTGAAGTGATTATAAAGCAGCGGCGGATGGAGGGATGAGGGCAGAAAAAAAAGTTCAGGGAAAGTGTGTGGGTTGATAATGATTGTAATCTGCATTTAGATGATATCAGGCTATTTGGTCATCTCTAATGTGAATTTACTAGCTCTGGTTACATGCAGTGGTGATGTTTGGAGACATGCTTGAAAGCGGGTCTTTAAGCAGAGCTGAGCAGTGACATGAACATACCTGCACACATGGAGCTATGGCATTGTCTTAAAACGCTGCCTCCTTTAAGCACTTAAATTAACTAAAGTGTACTTAGTAAGTACACCTTAAAATGTATCGTCCAAACCCATAGCCTACATATTTAAGATTTTCAATTTGTGACAGAAAATTCAAATATTGCACTGATGCAGGCCCACAAAACTAAACATAATTTCATAAGTGATCATCAAAATTATTTCTATTTCTAAGTCTTACATTTAGCCAAAAGCATGATAATTACTTATATATGATCTGAACAAATAGGATTATAGACTTCTATGGACTTCTACACATTTCTGGGTTGTTGTTTTTTTAAACAAGTAAACACGAAATTGACTTGTCCAAACAAGGCACTGTTGTTAATGTAGGTTAGTTGTGGTAAAGTCACACATACTGATGTGGCTAGAAACAGCTTTTAGCTGGAGCTAGCAACTTAAATATTGACAGTGTGTATGTGTAGCCTATGCTAACTATGTGAACACTGACCCTTACATCTCTGAAGAGTAATGTGAAGGCCTAAGGGGGAAAAAATGCAGGGGTCCTTGATTATTTATCGTTTAATATAATATCTGCAAATAGCAGCTTAATCTGATCTGATTAGTTTGACTCAAAAAGGGGTTATTTAAAATGGTCTTGAATAATAATTCAAAATGTGTGTAATCTCATCCTAGCAACTTTAAAGGGGTTGGCACTGATTAAGGAGAAATGAATCTGAATGTAAATTTTAGTTTGAAGAGTGTGTAATTGGTAACATTTAGATATTTTATCAATTTATAAATGTTTTGTTGCTATTGCTGTTGTTTTAACTGTTCTGTTTAACTGATAAAGATAAACTTATTTGTCCCCTGAGGAAAATTTGTCTTCGGCAACAGTGCCACGCAAGGCTGCAGTAATAAGCAGTAACAGCATACAGACTTCAGAATCACACACAAATACAGTATATTCTAAAACTTTAACATGGTACTGTACAAGTAGATAAGCACTGCCACATATCAGTAAGTTAATTGTTGACTAAAATCAGATGATAATGCATATTACCCTTCTTCCTTATTATTCTTTTTATATTTTGTCATATATATACACACACACACACACACACACACACACACACACACACAAATCCTCTCCTCCTGTAATATGTTTGGATAACACAAATCCTGATTAATCCACATGTAAATAACTGCCACTTTGTTTTGTTTCCCTTTTGCACATAGTTCAATAATTGATTTATACCTTGCATCTGTTTATTCCATATTTATATATTTTTAAACCTATTATGTCAATGGTATGTTTATGTCTATGTCTAGCACCTAATCACCATAGCAAATTCCTCATATGTGTAAAACACTACTTGTCAATTAAGCTCTTTCTGAATCTGATGAAAATAGAAGTTATTCTAAGGACAAAGATAAAAAAAAAATAAATGATTCAGTGTAATTGCACTGCAAGCAATTAAAATCAAGGACAATAAATACATGGATAAATAAATAGCCAACCAATGTAAAAACAAGGTAGATACAATGTGCAAACTAATTGCAACAAGATAAAATAGAAAACAGTAGGCTACTAAATAAATAGTGCCAGAATTGCTTCAAGACCGTTTGTTTTGAGCAGATTTTTTGTACATTTTTGTTTGTGATCATGACACAGTAAATGTATATAATAAAAAATGTCTTTGTTAGACGAATAACCTTCTGCACACCATTAGTAGCTTCTCACATCCTGACCCTGACTTTTTTATGATCCTGACTAGAGCGCCGTGCGCTTCATAAATCGACCGCGAGACGTCGCCGTTGTTCTCCTTTCCACGAATCCGTCTGCCATCTGCCGTGCGGTCACGTGACACATCTGTCAGGGGGCAGCATGGCGGACATGCATGTGGATCCTCAAAACAAATCGCATCGATTGTCCAGCTAACCCCGCCGCCAGAAACATCGACACCGCGCGCGGAGCCGGTTCGGCGGTGCCCGAACAGACAGCAGAATGGATGAAGACAACAAACTTCAGTTCCCGTCTCTGCCCGCGACCAAGGAGGACCTTCTGGTGAGTGCACAGAAGCCTGCGTTAGCCGACACGTCCACTGTGTCTGCCTGGCTAATCTGAGCTAACCTCCATCTCCAGCCTCATTGTCTGGCAGATGAACTATGCGCTCAGCAGGAAATTATGTGTGTTCTGGGGCGTAGCACATTAATGTGGATCTGTGAAGCATTCTCGCGTCTGTCTTTGAATAGTTGTCTGCTTACCAAACGCTACTGTTCACTGTGCCAACACTGAGTAGACAAGTCTCCAAACATTAGCCACGTATGTAGCTTCACAGAGTCAACTGGTACTAATTTTCTCACTCTTGTCTCGGGGTTGAAATGCCTCCAGTAGCTGTCACATCAACAAAGCTACCTAGCAGACTTTCCCTCAGCTTCTAACCTTGTTTTTAAATTCCCACTTTTACAGGACTGGGCTTATCCAATGAGACGAGAAATGCAGGTATGTTTATGCGTCTATTGTTGGCAGCGCTAAGAAAAATCTTGCCTGCAGAATGTCCATATTCCTGTTTCTGTTGACACTGGTTCACCACGCAGCAAATATGTGGATCTCCAGGGTTTGTTTCCCACATTTTATAGCAGTTTCTGAATATCTTGAATGTATAACTTCTCGAGCACCTCTGATTGCATTAAATACCAATGTGATTATTTTACATATAAGTTGAATTAATATACTATACTGTGATAAAGACATACATACATGTAACTGGTGGTTTTTAGCCTTGCGTGTGTTGTTATGAAGTGGAGGCTCAGACCAGGATATCTTGGTGGTGATCTCTCTGACAACAGATGTAAATACAAAATCCTCCGGTCAATTGTGATGTTACAACTTCAGCTCCCTGAAGTAGAACAAAAGGGCGGTAAATCAATACATACAACATTACAATGTTAGACGATCTTGGCACAACTTGCATACAGGGACATAGTCAATACTAAAACCTTAAACTATTCAAACACTTGTCTCAGCTTAATATGGTACCCTAAGCTTTGAAGAAATCACTCCATAAAGGAAACGTAGACACAGTGTCTGTGACTGATGGCCAAGACCAGATCCTGTCCCTGCTAATTATGAAGGAGAAATATCTCCAAGTTCTTCATCTTATCTTTTACCTCCTGGTAGCCAAAGCCTCCCAGCATAAAGCAAGCCAAGTCTGAAGGACTCAGGGATGCTTCTCAGGTTAACTATCATGTTATTGCATAATGTAAACACTCCTTCATACCCATACCCAGAACTTTGATAGAGGTCTGTCTTGGTTGCGGATGTTGAACAGATTATGCTGTCGGCTGCTAAATGCAATTATGGTTAAGTTATATTGCATAATGCACATGTACTAGTAAGTCAGTTACTGCTGGTGGTATTAGTGACATCCTGCTCTCTTTATTTTCAGGAGATATTACCGGGACTGTTTTTAGGTCCCTATTCTGCTGCAATGAAAAGCAAGGTAGTTTTTTATTTATTTGAATTTAACCATTGGTACTTGGAGACATTGGCTCATATTTGTATATCTTATATTACTTCTTTCTCTTTGTCTAGCTGCCAATTCTTGAGAGACAGGGTGTAACGCATATTGTGTGTGTCCGCCAAGACATTGAAGCCAATTTTATCAAACCTAATTTCCCTCATACATTTAGGTGAGTAAGAACTCGCTTGATCTGTGCGTTGCACTTACAGACTTCAATATTTGATGTGAACTGCTAAATACATTTTTGTGTAAACTGGGCAATATGATCAGGTGCTTTCTTGCTTGTTGTATCTTTGCAGATACCTTGTGTTAGATATTGCGGACAATCCAGTGGAAAATATAATACGATGTTTCCCTACAGTGAGTTACAAAGTGGGCTTTTTACTTCCATCTAGACAAACTTTTCGTTGACTGAAAGGTTCATTCATTTTGTTTTCCTCCTAACAGACTAAAGAATTTATTGATAGCTGCTTAGCAACAGGAGGTAAGGGTACATGCAGTTTCCATTTTTATACTCAGAATGTCAAGTGGAAAAATGTCTTTTATCAACAATCTCTTGTCTTGCTATTTTAGGAAAGGTACTTGTTCATGGTAATGCAGGGATATCAAGAAGGTAAGATTTGCTTTATTTAAAAAAATATATTTATTATTTATTTACTTATAATAGCATATGACTTAATTTAATGGATTGTATCTCATTATGCTTATCTGCATATCCTTGGATATTGTATTTATTATTTCCTTGACTAACTTCTGAGACTAGAGCAGCTATGAATATTAAACATTTTTACTTATTCTTTCAGTGCTGCCTTAGTGATTGCATACCTTATGGAAACATTTGGGATGAAATACAGGTGAAGTTTTTTCCCTCGCATCAAATGATGGCTTTCTGTTTTTACCCTGTTAGAATACTCACATGTGAAATTGTATTTGTATCTACTGTAAGCGTAAGTATATAAAACTTCACAAAATAAACTGTATGTGTCAGAGGCCTGCTATGTTCATTCTATAGGGATGCATTCAGCCACGTCCAGGAGAGGAGGTTCTGCATCAACCCCAATGTGGGCTTTGTGCATCAGCTACAGGCAAGTGTTGACTTCTAGACAAAGGGCTTCACATTCTGAGCAGTCTTACATGACCGTCCAATCAATAGGTGAACATGTACAGTTCATTCTTTGTTACTATAAATAAATGCACTACTAACTTGTTAGTCAACAAAATATACTGTGTCAAGGTCTTTAAATTTAAAAGCCAAGGGTGTGACTGTATAAATTATGGCTGTAGCAAAATGAGTCATCATCCATGGCTCTAAATTTACCTTTTATAAGGAAAGCAATGTGGAGCATTGGGACGGGAACAATATTGCAGCAGATCATATATATACATGTTTGCAAAGATGGAGGTACAAGTACCTCTGCGTCCTGAAACAGGCTCATTCAGGTGACCAGTTACTTTACAGTATGTGGTCACATTCTGAGTGATGGTGTGAGTGCAGAAATTATTATATGAAGTAGGCATATTCTGTCTTGGCAGTCTTTTAGCCAGCCTTTGTTGGACCCATTTAGCAAGCCGGTTATTATTCGGATAACTGGCTCGCAAGTAACGTTAGGGTGAGTGGTCTCTGAGTAGAGTTATGTAAATCGTGACACAGCATGTATTTGTGCACATGTGAAGGCACATTGTTTTTAATTGATGTCATATAAATTTTACATTTTAAAGCTGGTGGGTGTAAATGCTTTATTTTGTTCACAAAACTACTGTGACAGATATTCTGGTATTCGCCACGACAGTTTCCAGGCAGGGGGTTTATTTGTGTTGAACGTAGTCATTTTTGCTGTTGCAGTGACTTTCAGCGTAGAAATGAGGTTAACTACTTAACTCTTAATAAAACTGTAATAATGAGTGTTTGTTTCCTAGGAATATGAAGCGATCTACCTAGCCAAATTGACTATTAAAATGATGTCACCGATGCAGCTTGGCAGATCCTTCTCCTTACAAGCTGGGATGCCAGGTTTGTACATAATGTACCCAGTCCTGATGAGCCACACCTGTCTCTTCAGTTACTTTTTCTCAGTGGACAAGCACAAGAGAGAATGTAGCTTAAAGTTTAGGCATGGAGTGGCATTAGTTGTTTCTTTGGCACATTGTTGAGTCTGACTCACAGGATGGCTGTCAATATTTATCACCAGTGTTTACTGATAATGTTTAAGGTGGTCGCACATTTATACAAAGCTACTCTTTATGCTGATAGTTTTTCTTTTGAATCCAGCTCTCGTGCAGATTTTCCAGCAAATGAGAGCATGTGCGTTGTAGATGATTTTGTAACTTACTGCATTAATCAGTCCTGAATGTCAGGACGGTTTACAGTTATTAAACTCGTATGTGTTGTGTTCAGTTATATTCTTTTGTTTCCACATTTCTTTTAACAGGAAGCCGCAAACGCAGCCTGGAGGAAGACGAGGACTTTGGAGCAATGCAGGTCACAACAGCACAGAACGGATGAGCTTTGCTGATATTTAGCCGTGTGGCGCAGTGCACTCAATTTTTTTTTTTTTTTTTTTTTTTTTTTTTTTTTTTACATTTTTAATGGGATTAAAAATGTAAATATTTGAACTTTTTCTAAGGGGAAGGGACTCGTGGGTGGGAGTGGGATCACTCATGTCTGAGACATGGAGTACTGACGGATCAGGCAAATTTGATAACTCCTTGTTTTTCTTGAGCTGTATGCACTGATGGGAGATTTTTTGCAGTTTTATAGTATTTAAAGCATTTTGCATTTGCAGCGGGACAGTATTGCAATAATGTACTTTCGATACTTGAATTTGTGTAGACGACCAGAATGGGGCAGTCGGCAAAAGGGAAAGTAGCCAGGACGTCGCCCAGTGGAGGACATGAGAAGAGGAATAGCTGATGCCTTTATTTTGGGAGTAATAGGATTATGGACTAATATCAGGCTTAATGTGGGATAGTAAGGAATGGAAAAATAACTCTGCTTAATAAAAAGAAGTCTGACTAATTCCTGTTCAGCTGTGTTTTATATCATAATGAGCTAACCATAATATCATAATAACTGCTCACACTCTGTTCTTTCCAGTGTTATGTTTATAAATATTATTGAATGTTGTTATTTAAAGGCACATTTTACAGTCACATTAAAAAAAAAATAGCATGAAGTTGCAAATGCAAAATTCTCTTGTACTTTTTTATTATTTTAACAAACCTTTCTGGAGACATTTCTGCGTGTCAGTAACTAACACACATGCCACTGACATGCACTCTTTAATTTCACTGTACTAATGTATATGAGGAGCTTTAGGGTCCAGCTGTCCCGAAGGCTTAAATCTTCCGCATGGCTATGGGAATTAAGTTACATTAGATTTAATGTAAAAACAAAAAAATGGTATTTGGGTTTTCCAAAGTCTTTGGCAGGGCCCCTACACATGTTCTTAATACAGTTAAAGTTGGAAGTTTACACTTTACATTAACTCCACAGACTTCATGTGAGCATATTATAGGTTTGGCAACTCTGTTAGGACATCTACTTTGTGCAGGACAAAAGTAATTTTTCCTATCAATTGTTCACAGACAGATTGTTTCATTTACAGTTCACTTCATAACACTTCCTGTGGGCCAGAGGTGTACACACAGTTGACTGTGCCTTTAAAAAGCTTGGGAAATTCCTAAAAATTATGTCATGCCTTCAGAAGCTTCTGTCAATTGGAGGTGTACCTGTGGATGTGTTTGAAGGCCTACCTTCAAACCCAGCGCCTCACAAAATTGTGGAACTCCGCAAGTCTGGTTAATACTTTAGTCTAATTTCCAAACACAATGTTTGTAGGAAAAAGAGAGAAGCTTGCAGGCCAAAGAACACCAGCATCATGTTGTGTGGGTGCTTTGCTGCAAGAGGGACCGGTGAACTTCACAAAATACAGTCCCCTCCAAAAGTATTGGAACGGTAAGGCAAATTCCTTTGTTTATGTTGTTCACTGAAGACATTTGGGTTTAAGATCAAAAGATGAGTATGAGACAAGAGTATTCACATCTAGATGTGTTAAACAGCTTAGGACATATCACCGTTTGTATTAGACCACAGCATTCTTAGGTGAGCAAAAGTAATGGAACAAATAATCTTAAAGTAAATAACATTTAATATTTGGTGGCTTAACCCTTGCTTGCAATAACTGCCTCAAGCCTGCGACACATCGACATGACCAAACTGTTGCATTCTTCATTTGTGATGCTATTCCAGGCTTTTACTGCAGCTTCTTTCAGTTCTTGTTTGTTTCGGGGTGTTTCTCCCTTCAGTCTCCTCTTAAGGAGGTGAAATGCATGCTCTATTGGGTTAAGTTCAGGTGATTGACTTGGCCAGTCTAAAACCTTCCACTTTTTCCCCCTGATGAAGTCCTTTGTTTTGTTGGCAGTGTGCTTTGGCTCATTGTCCTGCTGCATGATAAACTTCCTCCCGATTAGTTTCAATGCATTTCTCCGTAAATTGGCAGACAAAATGTTTCTGTCCACTTCTGAATTCATTCTGCTGCTACCATCATCAGTTACATCATCAATAAATATTAACGAGCCTGTTCCAGAAGCACAGACAATTAACCCAAGCATATTTCCAAAGTTGTGGCAAAATGTCTTAAGGACAATAAAACCAAGGTATTGGGAGTGGCCACCACAAAACCTTGAATTCAGTCCAATTGAAAATTTGGGGGAGAACTGAAAAAAACCTATGCGAGTAAGGAGGCCTACAAACCTGACTCAGTTACACCTGTTCTGTCAGGAGGAATGGGCCAAAATCTAGCAATTTATTGGGAATGTGATGAAAGAAATAAAAGCTGAAATAAATCATTCTCTCTACAATTATTCTGACATTTCAAAATCATCATCAATCATAAAATAAGTAGTGATCCTCACTGACCTAGGAGAGAATGTTTACTAGGATTTAATGTCAAGAAATGTGCAAAAACTTAAGAGTTTAAATGTATTTGGCAAAGGTGTATGTAAAATTCCAACTTCAACTGTATCTCATTTCCTGTTGGCCTCGAAAGCCACGCCTGAGATTCTTGTGGTTAATCGCACATCATTAAGGGTTTTAAGGTGTGTGATGTATCTATATGTTCAACAATCCGTTTGAACTGTGGATAGAAAATGTTTTGCTACAACTATGACTACTAGACGTGCCCATCCCATAGCTTCCCATTGTTACAGCAAAGCTTCCAAATACATTACATACATTTTTTTGTTAATCATCAGCTTTGTAGTTACATCTACAAATATAAGCAAGCACACACAGTAGATCATAGAATATTTTATCTATTACACCTTTGGAAATAAATTACATTAACTGTTCCCCTGTTCTCCAGAATAACAGCGTAATTATGAAACTTAAATAGAGAGAGTTCATTTAAAAAAAAAAAAAGTTTTTTATCCATTTCCCATCACGAAATGTCTTGATACTCATCACAATTGTGTTTAAATATTGCTCTATTACAAAACCTTAAGAAGGTTCATTCAACAAACCTTTTTGTTCACTAGAAATATTATACATTATAACAGTCTTAATAGTAATGCTTCATGTGTTGTAGTAATCGAACCTTCATTGTAGCTGTTCAGCAACACTGCTGTGAAAGAAAGAAAAGCCTGCTGAGATGGAGCACTTTGCACCAAAGAGAACAGGTTAGAAAAAGAAACCCAAGTAAAACCCAAAGGATCTGAGAGAATTAAGTTCCTAATCACATTTAAAGAAACAAAGCTGATTTTCTTTGGTGACTTGCCCTTGATGATGCAACAGACAGATCTAAGAGACTAAGTTTGAATCATGATCTAAAGTTATTCCTTCAAGCATAATTGGTTTTGTACCAAACCTCTGTTGCCTGTAGTAAATAATTTAATAATGGCTTCGGATGTATAACTTAATTTGGTATTCCCAAGCAATTGTATACAGTTGCATGTAGTCAGATACAATTTGTTTTGTTTCTGTTAGTACAGAGCAAGTTACTTATTAACAATGTAACACACTAAGACATTACATATACAGTAACTGACGCTCATTGCTTCAGATGGTGCGGGAAGATGATGACAGGGCTCCACCCTGGTGAGGTAGCCATTGTTACCAAAGGGGAGGATGCTTTTGGACTGAGCCGAGGGCTTCAACATATATTTATGTTTACTCAAGTGTGCTGAAATCAGGACGAGTGTTCAATAAACCACTCAACTGTGCACATCCCCAGGCCGCGCTTCCAATTCTAAAGACGCTTTGTCGATGCAAGTTTTGATGTCAGTTGGTGTATAAAGGTGTGGTCCATGCCCCAAAAACGGACGCTTAAAGCTGCTGTTGTCCTCTGTCCAAGAATCGACACTGCATGTAAGTCTCATCTGAGGCGGTGTAGCCAAACTTTTGGTAGAAAGCCACATTTTTGGGTGCACACTCCAGTGTGATTTTATAGCAATCCAGTTTTTTGCTCAGAAGAGTAAGAGTTGAAACTAAGCTATAGGGACAGAAAAAGAAGAGGAAGATGTTTTAAAAAATCAGCACAAAAGACAACATACTTCCTAAATAAGTCTCTTTTATGAATAATTTTGCAGTGGGACAGATACAGGGTGTTAAAGGTCGGGTATGTGATTCTAATCCAATACACATTTTTTTTGTGAAATTGAGCAAATATCTCCATGTGGTCTGCTAGCTGTCCATTCTGTGTGTGGCTGGAAATAAACTGGTGTTTGTACACAGACCTGGTTCTGTAAATGGAAAACAAACAAAGTGACACACACTGACGCACACAACACTACTCCATTTATGATTTTGTGTCAGGTAACATTAAGTAACTTGCCCATGGACATTCAGCTACTGTTCTAGTTTGCCAAGACATGGAGCCTTTCTCATTTCCCCAACCTGTGACCCGGAAATCTATCTTAACGTGCCATCTTGAAGGACATCTCAATTACTACAATTCACTTGGAGGATCAGGGATCGAGGAGGCTTGCTGCAGGAGCTATAAGCGAGGATAGAGTATCCTTTGCGGAAGTCTTTTCAGCCGGTGTGACATTTAAAAGAGGCATGACATGCAGCTGGACCAACCCATGGCCGGAGTAGGACTTTACAGAGTTTCTGTTGTAGGCTATTCATAAGTTGTATTAGTTAAGCCTATTTCAAATGATCAAATTCGCAATCAAACTTTCTACCCTTCACCGTTTGTCTAGCGCCTTATAAAGTTGTAACTGCGTTCCTTAAAGTCATTTCACTTTGATATCACTGATGTTGTTATTGTTGAATGTGTGGATGGGCAGCAATTGCACTGAATAGCGGCTGGGTGAAGCGCTTCTCCAGAGACGCTGTTGCGCATTTACGCACGAGCCAAAACGACATAGATGAATATTTAAATCTCTGACACGCCGACTGGATCGGCCAGGATATAATGTTAATTCATGGTCTGTGTTCTTCTACACATCTGAAAGGTCTCACACACAGTCCAGGGTTCATACAGTGAAACTGTCTGGAGTAAAGCAGCCGTCGGAGTGGGCAGCACGGTAGCCCAATGGATAGCACTGTCACCTCACAGCAACAATCCTGTCGCCCCGACCTTCCTGTTTGCAGTTTGCATGTTCTCCCTGTGTCTGCGTGGGTTTCCTCCGGGTGCTCCGGTTTCACGTTGGGTAGGTTATCCAGTCAGTGCTGTTTGACCGGGTGCAGCCTCTCTATTCATCAAGTAAGTGTTTTCGTCAAGTGGAGGTGTGGTAAAATGTCCATGCAGGTGTGGTCTCTAAATCTGATAAAGTAATTAGTTGGTGGGGAGCGGGTGGATGATTTATGCGTAGGCCTATGTGAGTATTCCGTTACTCTCCGAGCCGAGCCGATCCGCGCATCACACAATTCAGCTGCTATAATTGTGACAAAACAGTGCACTCAGCTGCTGAAGTCAAATTTTTAGGCTGTAATATCAACCAGAGCCAGTGTCTCATGTTATAATAAAGGTGCCTATGTAGTATACACATGTCATTCCAACAGTATAGTCCTGTGATGAGTTTTAATAGGGGCTTTATGTTGATAAATGTTAGTGTCTGATTTTGTAAAGGGACTGATGATGAAACTCACCTCATCAGGCAGAGGGCTGAAATGATCACCTGTTTTCAGGCAAAAGGCGGACCGCCAAAAAAATATGCTATAATGTTTATTGGAACTGTGAGATTTTTTTTTACGTGTTAATAATGTTGACAGACATGTTTCTGGATTGTGAAGATATGATCTGTAGCCTTTAGTGCCAAAAGCTGGTCTGCTCATCTGACAGAGATCACAGCAGCACTCTCAAAACAGCTGACAGATGATGCAGCAGTGCAACAGTTCATATTTAATTGACGTCACTTTAAAATGACATCTCATTTCTTTAAATGACTCCTCTCTCCTCGCGTCTCCTCCTCGACTCTTCAAGCTTGCATCTCGGGTGGGAGGGACTAAGACAAGCAAGGAGGCACACATTTGGGAAATGAGAAAGGCCCATGCTGTTGTTGTGATGTTAGCTACAGTAGCAGGAGAGTTGTGAGTATCGCTGTCTGGAGCTGGTGTGCTGGTTCTGGGACTGTCCTGTCCTCTCTGCATGTTAGCTTCAAAGCAGCAACTGTAGGCGACAATTTGCTAACCCACAACCTAGCTAATATTAGTTAGATTACTTGCTGGGTCGTTGTTTGCTCTACATCATGGTATTTGTCATGGTATTGGATTTCTCCAGAATTGCATACCACACCTTTAAATATTAATTACAAGCCAAGACCAAATGTCACACAGATCTACTCACAGTTTTCCCAGCTGCTTCCCTCTGCACACGTCACTGACTACCACCTCCTCCACCCGGCCTCTCTATGAAAAAACACAGAATAGAAAGGGTCTTCATTTCAGTCACATAATATCAATAATTCTCAAGATTGATAAAAATTCAATGTTTAGATTGAATTTGCGAATTTCAGTTTTTAAAGGAAATAAAAATGTCAACTCTTTTTTTTTTTTTTTTATGGTGGTAAAGTATGTATGTTAATGATTTCAACCCTTCTATTAGCCACTCCATTAATAAGTAAATGTAAGAAAAATGTAGAGAAATTGCAGTTGTATTAATTGTTAAATATGCACAAATTGCTTGCCGGGATGTCATTCACCTTAGCACAGGAATGGATGAATTTGTGTTCTGTGATCAATGTAGCCGTAGCAACGATCTGTCCCAGATTTGTGTCCTCCACCACAACGACGTAGTAGTCTCCGGTCTTCTTCATGTGCTCAAACTTTTCTGGAAGCCAACATATGTGTTTTTTAAAAATCTTTGTTGATATTTTGTTACACTGGTTTGTATTTAAAGTTTGATTTGGATGATGATTGTTCTTAAATGTGTGACCTGATGTATATGGTCAACTGTTTTGGCAGGAAATTCAAGTTTACTTTGGGGTGTTAATAGTAAATATTCTGAATAAATTAATCAGAATGTCACTTCTGTCTTATATAAAAGGTAGCATTATGGCTAAGCATGACTTACTCGTGAACTGCTCTGGTGAGACATCGCCCGCCTGAGTGAGTTGAGATAAAACCTTGAAAAATCCTGGAACACAGAAGCAAAAGAACCTTTGGTGAAAATGTCCAGGTGGGTGGTACTCACACGCCATCTTTTGTTTGTTATTCTTCATTTCTGTTAAGTATCACATTTTTGTTAAATTACCAAGATCTTCCATACTGGACACCAAGGAACAAAAAAACATGCTTTCCACATTCATATTCTCTTGAGAATACAAGTACTGGAATATGTTGTCCATCCAGTCTCTGACTCACCCCTGTTGAAGTCTGCCATACAGAGTGGCCTGAGCACCAGACCTTCCCCTGGGCTGGACGGGGAGATGGGGGGAGAGAAGGAGACAGCGTTGCTACTCCAGTCTAGCTCCTGAAGCAGGGAAGGCTCAAAAAGTGGAGTCTCGTCCAGCAGCATTCCACAATCTGAAACTGAATGCCAACGTTGTTTCTAATCTGTCTAATATACATCAGCACAATAAGCTAACATATTGTAAATATGTTTGCTCTAAGTCACACAGAACTTTGACCTGACAAATTCTATTTCACCTGGCAAAATGTTGTCTTTACTTTACTGCAATGCTTCAGTTGTTGACATGCCAGTTGGCATATCAATGAGAACACCTAGTTAAATATGAACTACAATGCACATCCTCTTGCAATAAACTAACTTAACTAGGTTTTACCAGGATGTAGTCCAGGACATGTAATATGAGCAGGGCCCATTCACACATCAAGGCCAACAGGTAACATTATCACTGTTGTTGGCTTTAAAACTGGAGTTTTTCTTCATTCTGGTTTCCATGACAGCAAAACACCATTTAACTTTACTGGTGTCATAATTTCCAGATCACCAAGACACGCAAATAACAATATGTCTGTGTTTTAAAGTGCCCAGTGTGGGCATTGTATTTTGCAGTAGTAGCTTGTGTTACACTTCAATAACTATTTCACACCGTCCACAGTGTCTTGGCTAGCTAACGTAACGTCAGGAACAAATTACCAGTCTGATTATTAACGATCAATTATATATCATATCTAGTTAGCTAACGTTACGTAACCAGATATACAGTCTACAAAGACTCTTACTTTTCTCGTGTGACCTGTCAAATAGCTACCTGAGGTAATTTTCTCTAAAAAAAAAAATCGTAGCTAGCGTCAGAGCTGTAACGTTAAGTTAGATTCACACTTCAAATAAAACATTGGCGTTAACGATACCTCTTTAAGGTTAACTTACACTGCCATGCTATGCAGCTAGCTGGCTAACGTTACATAGCTAGCAGAACTACTTAACTTACCAGTACAAAAAACACACAAGAAATTATGCTCTACTTCAATTCCCAGACGTAGAAGTAACGTACAGTGACAACCGGGAAGTTCCAGTGGGTTTGTATGAGGCTGTGTTACAGATACATCATTAAAATGAACAGCGTGGGTGTTGTCGGCTGCTGTTTCCGCCTGCCACGAGCCCTTCTGTATGACGTGGCAGAGATGCTGTAGGTAAGGGGCGCGGCCTAATGACGTTAATCTATCAGTAAAGCCACACATCCCTACCAGAGCCCAGCATATGATCCTTACTTAAACGAATCATTTCATACTCCATCGAGAGCGATTTCCTTCTGGCTCAATGCTCAATCCAAAACACACACACACATTTATTGGACTAATAAAGTCAAAGTCCAGTGTTTTGGATACTGTCCACTGCACCTTAGGCAAGTTTCATCATGTTACACGTTTAACACTTTTTTATATACAGTCTATGGTTTAACAGCGTAATATTTAAGTCTCTCTCTGATCGGAAAAGACCAAAAGCCAAGCCCAAGCATTAGTAGAAGAAAGATTGAATTACTATATTTTGTTAAAAAGCTGTTTTAAGCTCGGTTTATTAAGTCTTTTGTATTAACATATTTTACAAAAACTAGATTTACAGAAATTATCCATAACTGAACCATTCTTGATTTAGGCACAAAAATACAGGAAAGCAGTCCCCCCAAAAAATTTCAGTTTTGATTAAATAAGTCATGGTTATGAAAGATAAAAGATGAATAGGAAAATAGATCATGGATAGTTGTTAAATACCTGGATGAAAAATACAAAAAATGAAAACAAAACTGTCCAATTTCATTTTTACATTTTGACTAATTGAAATCTGAAATCTAAATCCTATATTGTATCTGCGAACAACAACCCGCAAACAGAGTTTGAGCAATAAAATAAACACACAATGTAGATCACAACACTTCAACGCTTTTAGTAGATGTTTGTGGGATTTTCTTTGGGATAAAATGGAAGGAAACAAAAGCACTTGTCTAGATTCATGCATATCTCACCCCAAACTGCTCTTGCACTGTAATCACAAGAAAATCCAACACTTATAATACAGACAGTCTCCATCTTGGTGTCCATCAGTATGTCTCAACCAGCTACAGATTTAGTGAAATTTTATAATACCGAAAATGTCCAGTCCATGTTGTACATTGCTGTACATTGTTAAAATAAGATCTCTGAGCAGAGGATGATAATGTTCCTCGCTGGTATAATTTTTGAATTGGCTCTCCTCAAAGTGAATAGACAAAAGGCAGCACAAATAAATCACCCAAAAAATGTCTTCATAAAAGATTCTCAGTCATTCAGGTCATAGAAGTATTATTTCAAAGGCAACTGGATTTGCTGTTATGTCTTGAGAAAAGATTTTGCTGCTGCTCAAATTCGCTGCCCAAGCCTTTTGACTGAGTGGCAAAATGTCTTCAAAAGACAACAGCAAGTCCAGCTGTAACATACTTAAAACAATTTATACATAACCTAAAAATCAGATGACCAAGGATGACCCATTAGTTTGGCAGTTCATCTTATTCAGAGAGAACTGCTCATTATCAGAAGGTAATTTCAGGATGACACCCAACATACTTGTACAAAAAAATAATACATCCCCTTTGTTAAGTATGCGTCTTAAGGGAAAGGTATTAGAAAATGAAAATGTACATGCCCACTGCCCCCCTTGTTAAATAACAAAATGCAAACAGTTTGCAATGGGTGATATTACACACTAAATACAGAACCCATGCGGGTCAAAAACACTGTTTGCAGCATTATTTTGATAGAAACATTCATATTTGACGGAAAGCCTGAACAATACTAAAGTGACATTCTCTTACTCCAAGGTAAGAAATAAAGACTTATTTTTCCTACACTTAATTCACAGTAAAATAATAACATATAAGATGAATTTCTTCATCTAGACTGTTGCTTTCTGCCACCAAATCAAATGAGAAAAAATAATGATAAAAAGGAAAACACATAAGGATCCAAACAGATTTATCTAGTGATGCTACCTACAAACCCTCTCTCATAAAAGACTCTTCTGAATGCAAAACATGCTCATTTGCCAGTCCCAATCATGGCAGATACTGACTCCCTACTGAAGCTGGTGGTTGCAATGTGTGGCACATGATTAAAGGGCAATACAACCTTGCATTTCTTGACTTGCACCCATTAATTTATATAATGCTCCAAATACTCTGGTATCAGTGAGGCAGAGGCCATTCACAATAGTCCCACCTTATTTAGGCAGCCAAAACAGTCCAAAGGCCATGTTTGCAATGTTGTTTTAATAATTGTTTTGAATAGGTGATGACCATTGACTGTACACCAAATGTGGGGGGGTTTGAAATAGCTGTCAGTGCCTCGTGGGATGACAACGTGGTAGACTCTTTTGCTGAAACCAATCTGTGTATCAGGGTGCCGGGTCCTGTTGATTTTGCATGCGTCTCTCTGCAGCTGCCGCCATGGTTCTACGTCTCAGCACCGTCAAGTTCAATTCTGGAAGAATGTCCTCCTCCAGTCCAGGCAAATCCTCATCCTGGTCCTCTGGACTCTTGTTTAGATATCTCCTACAGGGAGGTAAGGAACAGCACATGACCACGGGAACAGAAAATGCATGATAGCAGGAAAGAAGGCAACCAGGAATGCCCTACATTAGTTGACAAATGTCAAACTGGGCTTTTCAGCTACTCAGGTAGCCAAGCAAAGGTCTTCAAATATTTTACTTGACTGACTTTGGGTTACAGACTGAGTAAAACATGCCCACAAGGAAAGGTATATTATCATTAAACAGTATACACTGCTGAACTAAAAAAAACCTCCTATAAGAGGTACAGACCTCCAGCCATCATTGTACCAACCTGCGAGCCTGCTGGAGCAACTCTTCTTTCCTCTGCTTTAACATCTTCTGCCTCTCCTCGGCCGACTTAGAGAAGCGACCTCCCCTGACCTCCATGCTGTCTGACTCACTGAGGCCCTGTTCAGCTGCTCCACTGGGGCCGTCCAGCTCGTCTGGTGCAGAGCTCACCGGTGTAGGGGCACGCTCTATGGCCTGAGGAAGGACAAACACAGAAAATGTGTTACATTCTGCCTTTCGAGAACAACATAGGAAAGTGATCAAGGTGAAACAGGAGGTCCAGGAAGCATTGACAGAAGTGTTGAGAAATGAGCAGAGCATGTGTTAACGACAAACAACGCTGCTATTAACATTTAGCCTCCAGCTGACTGACCTGTGTTGGGAAAGGCACCTGTATGCGTCCCTCCAGGATGTTGTCAGTGGTGACCTCCACAGAGCGGGTCAACTGCAGGTCCTGCATCACCAGGTAGGAGGGCACCTGAGGGAACATCTCCTGGATCTGATGGGCCTGATGAGCGAAGCGAGCAATAGAAAGGTGATTCAGAGAAACATGGTTGGAGAGAGAAGAGCAAAAGTGAAAGCCAGACTTTAAAAAAATAATAATAATAAAAAAAAAAAGGTTGACACAAGCAGGTCTTAAAACCTACAATATTAGTGTAGAGTAGAGTGTAGAGTATAACACTGTAAAATACTTGGAATCTTTGTTCAAATACACATGGCATCTTTTGTAACAGTTTCTGCAAAATCTGTTGGTCAAATAAAGAGGTTATCATTATTGTCAACAAGCATTTACAAGGAAATCAAACACCATGTGAGCAAAGTAATGATGTTAAGAGCATTGGAGCTATGGTAAAAACCCAGGCAACATTTTCAGGCACTGGCTACTGGTTAAAAGCAGGACATGGAGTAAAGAATGAGATATAATTATGGCAGGATTGGCTTTGTGGCAAATAGGAGTGTCATAAAAAGGTTCAATACCTGACCCGATCTGTGTCCATCCCGATCATCCCTCTCTCTTTCTCTACATCTCTCTCTCTCTACATCTCTCTACATCTCTCTCTCTCTACATCTCTCTCTCTCCATCTCTCTCTCTCCATCTCTCTCTCTCTCTCACCCCAACCGGTCGAGGCAGATGGCCGCCCACCCTGAGCCATGGCTCTGCTTGAGGTTTCTGCGTCTTAAAAGGAAGTTTTTCCTTGCCTCTGTCGCCTAGTGCTGCTCTTGGTGGGAACTGTTGGGCTTCTGTAAATATCATCACAGAGTACGGTCTAGACCTGCTCTTTTATGAAAAGCGCTGTGAGATAACTGTTGTTGTGATTTGGCGCTATATAAATAAAATTGAATTGAATTGTATCACCTCTCATAAAACCAACACGAATTCCTTCAGTCTGTAAACATGAACTCACCATGGCCATGAGCTGGGAGTTGTTGGCCTGAGCGATGCCCAAGATATTGGTGGTGTGCATTACTTCCACTGAGAAACTGGGCAGCCAGCTGGCAATGCGAGAACCTGTAAGAGACTTATTCTGTGAACATTTGCTCATGTCTTGCAGTGTTCCACATTAATTAATGAGACTATGGCAGCCCACCACAGTCTAATTTCTTCCGCTATAGTTTCAAAATGAACCTAAAATATATTAAAATGAAAGACTTTTGACGTGTTTTGCGCCACTTCTCCCCGCTGCTGTAAACTCGCTGACACACTGGCATCCAACTCGAGACAACCCCTTTTTTTTTTTTTAGGTAAGTATGGTAACATTAACTAACGGTTTGAACAGCGTTGAGTGTTTCCACTGTCCCTCGTTTGTGAGAACACGATCAAGCTAAGCGCTAAATTTTGAGAGCACACATATTAGTGCCTTTATGGTAAATGCAGTTAAAGGAGCGCGAGATGACAGGCAGGGTTAACAACTTTATTCTGTCATTTTCTCACTTTGTAACAAGTGTTACAGTATGAGAGTCTTACTTGAAGAGAGGCCATTTAATCTTAATTGTACGTAATACGAGCACATCATACAATATAATTTATGCATGCCACCGGATCCCCCTAGAGGGTCGATGTCCACCCACCATAGTCTCACAAATCCTGCGGGAAACACTGCCTTGGTCAACATTTAAACACTATCCATATCTCTTGTTGTACATTTCAATTTTATATTTTTGATTCTTGACTTTTACAGTACTTTTTCTTTTACTATGTTTATTGTGACAGTTAAGCAAATTCCTTGTACGTCAAAACCTACTTGGCAATAAACGCTTCATCCTTGTACTTGTGTCCAACAGACTTACCATCAAAGTGGAAGAAATGATTGTGTTGGTTGATATGTGGTCTAGCATCTGCAGCAGCTCCTACTGGGCCAATGTTGTCTTCCATACCACCGGCCGGCTGCTGGCCTCTCACCTGGCCCCCGTCCCCATTAATGTTCAGGGATGTCCGACACGTTGGACAAGATGTGTCCTGCTCAAGCCACGAGCGCAAACAAGAGCTGGATATACACACGCGCGCACACACACACACACACACACACACGTTATATTACATTTCTCTGTATAAAAACTTGACATTCATTACAAGGCTCAGAAGTCTGAAGTAGCTACACATTAGGATCATCTTACTGAAGCTGAAAATTTTCAGTAAACTGCTATAACTCAAGGGCAGGAGATAAATATCCAAACAAGAAAAATAATATGACAGAAGCTAAGGACAGTTCTGCAGTGAGATTTACTACAAAAATATATATAACTTATGAAAGACTTTGGGCACTAGCCAAACTAAGGATTCTGCATTCAAGGCTGGTATAGCTCATTGTCTGCTATTCCTGCAGTCTCTCCTTAAAGCAATCTTTATTCTGTAGTTAAAGATAAATTCTTTCCAGGCTATGGAGCCACAGGTTAGTGGTGCCAGTAAAACAATCTGCAGAACACAGTCCATGCAGGGATTGCCGATTGAAAAATCACTTTACTTGTGGAAGAGATGGCCGCAAGGTAGCTTGCGTGCTGTCAACATGGTGTCCCAGCAGATGGCACAGTCATCATCATTAGCTGCCAGCTCCTCTGCAGTAGCAACAGCAAATCTGTACAGATACAGTTCACAGTATATACAAATGATGATGAAACAACTAATGAACGATGGAATTTACAAAGCTTTCATTACAAATTGTGTGGTTATTTGCCTCCGCCAACCAGTCAAGTCGCAGTTCGGCCAGACACTCATATGTAGTGAATACATGGATGGAATTAAATACAAAAAGGTATAAAGTGTATCCGGATTATATGAATTATTCCAGTTGATACACATTATTGATCTGATTAATGAAGGAGTATCAGATTTATTGGCTTAACAGATACACATGTACTTATGTAAAGATGAAGAAGATGGATTCTTAGAGTGTAGCTACACAAAATGTGATGCTGTTGATTTCTCCTGGCATTTTTAGATGCAAAGCCTCACAATGAGCTTAAACTCAATCACACACGCACAGGATCAAGATTAGCTAGGCGCGCTCTAAACATTATTAGCAGTTACGTGATTCCGATGATGCTCGAAATTCAGAATGAGCGAGGAAGTGAAAGGCAGAATGGATGAGATGGAGGAAAGGCCGTACTGTGCATTCTGTGCTAGTTATTGTTTGCTCATTGTGTCCTCCCTGTCAGCGTGTGTTGGGAATCGCACAATTCATCCTTATGTTATAGGTAAAGACTATTTTGAGGTCACAATGACCTTTGAGTCAGAAGTGTCACCTCTTCAGTGTCAGACCAACTGTTACATATGGTCACAAACTCCCCGTCTGCTCCTGAGTTAAGGTGTTGAATAATGGCCAAATAATATTTTTCCAGGACATGATGCAGTCACAGTGATGTTGACATTTGAGGTACAAAAACAAACAAAAAAAAAAGGTCATTACGTCATTTTGAGGTCACAGTGATCTTGACCTTTGACCACCAAATTCTAAGGATTTCATCCTTGTGTCCAAGCAGATGTTTGGGCCAAATTTGAAGAAATCCCCTTAAGGCGTTCCTGGCATATCACGAGAATGGGACGGACAGACAACCCAAAAAACATAACACCTCGCCGGCATATTTTGAATTCAAAATATACAATCACCTGGCCTCCATGTTATTGATGACACGAAGATAGTTCTTGTGCCTGCGGATGCGGCGCTGGACTTCATGGAAGAGATACCGTAGCTGCATAAAGATAACCAAGCTTGCCATGGACAGCCAGATGTTGCCAAAAAGCTAATGAGAGACATATGGACAGAACAGATTAAAGATTAGGGGGTAGAAAAAGAGACAGGGAGAGACACAATTTTCATAACATGCCAACACCTGTTCCACTCTGTGTCTTACCAGCATATGGATATGGTGCATGAGGTCGAGAAAGAGCATAGCCAACTCCATGATGAAGTCTGTGTAGTAGACATATGTTCCCTTACTCTCCCAGGTCCCTGGATGGTTCAGATCCCACAGATGAATTGAGTAACTGAGGGGACATGCACAGCTCTTTCAGGCCATGAAACACAGGTAATATTTTGACAGTATGGTGGATGATGTGACCATTATCTTTGATCGGGACTGGCGATTCAAACAACATGAATACATGAAACAAAGACGGTGTAATATTGCCATCAGAAGGAGCAGGTAGCAAGCACTAGCACAGCATCACTTCCGCTGATCCAAGTTGTTTCTGCTGCTTGTCTAATCCTAACCACCCTCTTTGGGATAAAGAAGCCTTTCACACTGGTATAATGGAACCAGAGGAAAGCACATGGTGTCGCTAATATTATCCTCTGATTCTAAATCTGCATAGGCTATGTTATCTGTACTGCTGCAGTGTGTGCACGTGTGTGCATGTGTAAGGAGGCTTTGAAGGGACTTACCGCATGATGACATGCCCAGTACGTACAGTCACCAGCAGACACTGAAGGAACAGAGGACACAGGTGAACGTGATGTAGTCTACTGTGCATACTGAACAATCCAAAGCTTGATGTTACAGTTGTGACTTTTAAAATAAAACACTATTAACACTATCTCTATCTGAAGGAACTGAGAAGGGAATGTTTGGTGCTTAAAATGGTACAGTGATTATTGGTGTGTTTATTAGACTAGGCCTCTCTCAATTTCTGTATCAAATAACTTTTTCCAAAGTAGACATTTTAGGTTGAGGGGATGATTTTAGTGCCCCAGTAAGCCACGCTTGTGAGCCCGCATGCACAAAACTGGAGCCCTGGAACTGGCACACTGAATGAAATTCAACAATTATTCATGTTTTTAATAAAATTTAATTAATTAACTGTGCTTTTTCTGCTATAAGAGGTTTGCAGTGTTTACAATATGACTGACCAGGGCAACTGCTGAAAGTGTGGCTAAGGTCATTTGTGATAACTGTGTGAAAACAATTTCAGTTTCTGCTAACATGAAAAGACATTTCCTGTTGTGTTTTTTCATCTTGTTTACCATTTAATTAGCTGAAAATAAAGATGATTGTTTTGCTTTCACTATATTTTGTTTCTTGCTAAATATTCTGCCAATTATCTTGATTTTCAGCTGAATCTGAAACATATCACTGATTTACCCAAAGACCCAGCCCAATTTGAGACATAACCATGTCAAACAAAACAATAAATTGCTAAATAAGAACCACATGGACCTAACCTGATATAGAGAGTTCACAATCATCTGTGCCAAGTGTGGTCAAAATGGTTCTCACCTCTGCTGCCATAAAGGAGAGGGTGTGCATGCCATTGGAAGCTCCCAGCAGACCGCAGACCACAGCCAGGCCACAGCAGTCCAGCAGCAGGGAGACCAGCAGACAAAGCACACGCACATGGCTGTTCATGGGAGTGGAGGGAGAGAAAGACAGCTGTAGGGAATAAAATGTGGATCATGAGTGGATTGTGCCTCTCTCATGGTTTTTCCTAATGTTTCTGGGGCAGTTTGATGTCTCCTTGAGCTTGTGCTGGCTTGGAAAGTGCTGCTCATGTGGGTCTGTACAACCCACTAAGACATTTCATGTGACACTGGGCTATAAAAAAATAAATATACATAAATATATTTCAAACCTAAAAAAAGGGCCCTGACTGCCAGAAAGGTTAAGAACCCCTGATCTACAGCAACTAGAACACAGTTTAGGACCTCATTGCAAACATTAAAACAGCTGAGCTGAAAGAAATAAAATAGATTTCATCAAACCTGTAAAACTTTAATACAACAAGGTGTCTTCAGCACGCTGACAGCACAATATGGCTATCATCTTTGGCAATTTAACCTACAATCAGATATGTAGGTTAAATTTTCAACCAAAAGCTAGAACCCACAGAAACAGGGAAACAGGAAGGAAGACAGCTGGGCTAACACAACTGACAGACATCAACCTAAAAAGAATATGCAGAAGTGCAGATCTCTCCACAGACAGAAACAAAGACTAGCAGACAGTGACACATACATACCGCCATGTGGAGCACATTACATTCACATCCACTTTCTTCTTGCTCATCTTCCCCTCCATGACTAAAGTGAAAGGATTTTTTTGTACTATAGGGGTGTCTCTGGGGACTTGTATCAAAGGAAAATATATATTGGAATAGTTCGCCGACACCTTTCCTTTATTTTCAATAAAAAAGGTGAGTGTCAGCTCATCTGTGTGAGACGTTGCTACTAGTTGTAGCCGTATCTGGGGCACTGTCGTTGCTGTGAGAAAGCAACACATCAACACGGTGCATTCCTTTTGATTCACGCTGTTTTGAAATGAACGCTTCATCATACTGGAGCTGCTTCCTCCCTTGCACAAAATGTCCTTACTGCAGGTGCTGCATTTTGCTGTGTGATTATCTTTTTTAGTGAAACTTTAGTATTTCCTGCAGTGGTCCATAAATGTAAACAGGAGTACTCACTTCTCGCATACTTTGTTGACGTACCACATAACAAACAACTTGACGTTAGGTTAGCATAGCAGGTCCAGGCAGATAGGCTGTACGGACTGTAAAATATTCACTGCACTTGACTTGGGAGTGCGATTGAAATATGCAAAAAGTTAGGAACCGATAAGCAGAATGGAAATGCACTTGTCTTAACAAATCCACAGTTCTTGGTCATTTGTTAATGGTTCCAACTTGCTTGCAAGGAGGCCATATGATATTTTGTTTTCCCCAACAAGCAGAGCATAATCTGATCCAGGGACATGTCAGTTTAGCGACTGAAGCTGTATCAGTGGCCTGACAAGCCAGTACAAGGAACTATAAATAGATCGAGAGCTGAAAAGAGTACAGTTACTCTCAGACGTTCAGGGGACACTCACCACGCCTTTTAAAAACACCACTTTATAAAGCTGGAAAGTGCATTTATCAGGTGTTGTCAAATGCCAGGTTTCTGGCTATCTTGCATTTATTCTCAGTCCTTATGAGTAACAAGTCAGCACAAAGTATGTAGGATCTAGCCATATCATGTTTGTTGTGTAGCATAAATAGAAACTGGTTTCATACAGGGATGTAAGAATGGTAATATGGTAGTCATCTTAAAAGAGCATTTGTATACTGTTTCAGCCCTAATCTCTGCAGTAATTAATGCATCCTAACAAATAAGAGCTTGGAGGATCTGTAGAATAAACAAATAATCTCCAAGTACCGGTGACCTTGATCCAGGTTGTTTACCATGACAAATCTTCTTCAGACATGTTTACATTGAAAGGTTACATTAGTGGGTAGTGAGGGTGCAGCGGATCAGACACTTGCCTTAGTTGTGGAAGACCTGGGTTTGATTCCCACTGCACAAGTTGCTTTGGATAAAAATGTCAGCTAAATGACTAATTAGTATTAGCTACAACATGATCCATGAAAGTTGGTACAATATCAGCAGTTGTTGTAACTATTCTCAGACGAAATGGATTGGATAATTGTGATGAGAAAATTTGAAAAATAACAGATTCATAAGGTCAATAAATTTGGTTTGTTGTCCTGCCCCAGTTTACCATACAAGGTAGTCATAAACCATGCTTTGGGGCACTAGTAAGAGTAAAAAAGTGTAGTTCATAATACTTACATATTCAAATCTGTCTTTACAGAGCTGCACCATGAGATGAAGAAAGACCAGGGCAGAGAACCACAAACACCACATGACCACCTCATCCACGGTCTGCACGTTCAATACACCGAAGATGAAAATGAACTTGTAGAAGATGAAGTTCCAGAATTTATCTTTCAGGTGCTGAGAAATCAACACAGAACAAATGAGATGCATTTTACTAAAAAAGCTTAATAACAACAACAGGTATGTAAGTAGCTCTATTTGTCATTTTAACGCTGTTAAAAGACAGACTCACCTGCTTCTCACTGACTCTAAGCGGACCAAACACCACATACTGAATCATTTTTGCAATTAACATCAAGGAGCAGCAGAAGGTGTTGACTAAGACCTAGGACAGAGAATAAAGTGTCAATTTTCTGTAAGAACAACATAATCTTATCAAGCAATGCAAAGTCTTAAACGGGATGACACTCACCCATACAAAGAGACTGTCAGCGACCAGATACCGCAAGACACGGGTCGCCAGTTCTGTGTTACTATAATTTAGATGTTCGAGATCCGTTTCAGAGGGAGCTGGTGTTTCATCGGTTTCCAAGGCCGCAAACCCCGGGTCAATCACAGTGGTGTAGGCACTAAAGATGCTGCCAGCAAGCAAAGCCACACTCAGTGCTGTATAGGTCTGCAGGCTGGGCCAAGGAAACCTCTCCAAAAACAGAAGAGGCATTGCAGTGTTCACGGTCCACTTCTCAACTTGTGAAAACGGTGTTTGCCCCGATCCAAGAACTGGAACAACCTGTGGGCAGAAGTGAGTTAAGTTAGCTAACGCTGGCCAAACTTTAACGTTACTAAGCTGACGTTAAACGTAAATTAGTATTCGTTTTTCAACATGCATAGTAACCAAAGCGTCAGCATACGATCGTTAATGTTTTATATGGTTTAGTCATTTCCATGAAGTTAGAAGACGTTAGTCTTAGATGTTAGCTACTTGGCTCTCAACGGGTTCTCAAGCAAAGGCTAATTTCACGTTAGATCAATACAGTTGGTAAAGGCGCAAACTACTCCCGAATTGGCCTGTCTTTGGTGAAGTGTAACGATAAAAGATTCAATCAGCTAAATAAAGTGAAACCCGTTGACAAGCGCTTCAGAATGGCCAACATAAGAGTTCACGCCCCTAACGTTAGCTGTTTACCTGGCTAACGTTACCTAATACTAGCTTACTTGTTAGCGACTGTTATTAGCTACGCAGCCACTGTGAGCGAACACACATCGAGTTTGTATTACATCGTCACTTACAGTTTGTCACAAATTTAGTTAACCACAAAAAAGATGTCCTGTTGTTGTATTTACTGCTGTACTTTTAGTGCAGCTGCACTGAGAACACCGTAGTTGACAACATCGTCATGTTTCTTTCACCGAGTAGGCAGCAGGCTGAGGGAAGTCGTCGTCTTCTTCTTCTTCTTCTTCTTCTTGTTTCCGGCAGACTAGACGCGTCGATGGCGTATTGCTGCCCTCCTCTGTTCGTTATACACATTTTAATTGTGATTGCCTAAATACTTTTGTATAATCCCGTTTTATGTAGATACTGAATCAGTTTCTTCATTTTGTTACAACTATCCAAATTAAGTAGAGTGGGTAGACTAAAAATAGTTTATCCAACTGCGCCCAGTTCTCTAAACAATTTCCTCCTTTGACAAGAGTACTTTCCACAATGAACTAATACATGCTTTACTGATTCCTTGTCTCCACATTCACCTTTTCCATCAGGATGGTTACGAATCAGAGCCAGCCCACTCCTCAGCCCACAGTGCCCAAACCTCAATCTGGATATAACTACTGCATCTCTTCTCTTACATCTAAAAGCACATTTTCCTTTCTCTACACTTCGTTGTACTGAGTAATATATCCTCCCCTTCCTTTCATTTTCCCGTGATTTTTGCCACATTTCTTTTACTGACCTATTTATTATTTCTATGTAATCCGGTGACCCATACTGTTTGCCACCCCATCTGCCTCCTCATTACCCTCCACACCCATATGCGCCGGAATCCACAGAAACACCTCATACCCTGCTTTGTGAATTCTACACAACACCTGCATAATTTCCACAAGTAAATCAGGTCTGGACTTCGTTTTAGTATCTTTAATTAGGGTTCATACCGCGTAGCGGTATGTTTGTGTGTTTTAGTTATAATTATTATTTGTTGTCTGCCGCGCCGGCTCAAATTCCCGTGAGCTGGAATGAGCTAGAAACATGAAACTTGGGGGAATAACTGGAAATGTTGTGCATCAGCTTCCATAGAAATATGAACCCAATCGGCCACATGGTGGCGCTATAATTAAGGCTTAAAAATGCAAACTTACACCGTAAGTCCAATTGACTTGGAATTTCTCACACAGGTGCAGCTCAATGTGCTCTCCAAAAAAGCCTCAAGGACTATTAGAGTCCGCCTAGAGTCTTTTTCCGCCATTTTCAATTTTTTGAAAATCACATTTTTTACATCTCCTATATTAATGCTCCGTGATGTCAGTGCACTCCTACAAATAAAGGCTGTAGTTGTTTTTTAAGGAAAAGGTCAACTAGCTTATTTGAAGAACTATTGCCCACATACAACATATGTCCACATGAGTGCCGGAAATATTCCTTGAAAGTTTCATTCAAATTGACCATTAGTTGGCGCTTTAAATGCATCGTAACTGGGCATGGAATGATACAAATCAAGCTATAGATCAGAAAATGGTTGTTCAGTTGTTACAAAACTTACAGGATATGTTTTATAACAATGTTGAACCGTATGTGTGAAATTATTTTGATGGTGATATTGGGGGGGGGGGGGGGGGGGGGTGCGAATATTTGTAATTAGAGTTGCTGCTGAGTCACTACATATGACTGAATGCTACTGTTTGTTATCTCCAACCCACCTTAATGCCCATAGAACTGCCACCAGCTCTGCTGTGAAGACTGACATGTGAGCTGGAATCCTACACCCTTTTTTATAGCGTGTTTCTGGTATGCTAACACCAAAAGCCACTTTACCACTCTCAGGATCCTTTGACCCATCAGTATACATTTGTAAGTGTTCTCCCCATAATTGACATATCCAAACTTTTATCTCCTTCACTACATCCTCTGACATATTTCTTTTGCTTGTTTTCATAAAATATAAGTCAACAATGGGATCTCGGATCAACCATGAAGGTACATCTGAACGACATATTGGTGGACATACATTCAAATTCACAATACCAATTTTATTTGCCATAGATTTGAGTTTTTCTGTAAAATTTGTTTTGATCCTTCTTGCTGTTCCCATAAACTTCCAATGCTGACTCAACAGGCTTTTTGTTAGTAGTGTTTCATTCTGTCCTTTTAGTTTCATTAAATACTTATTAGGTCTTTTTATTTCTAATGGCATCTCCCCTGTTTCTATTAATAGTGCGGGGATTGGAGTTGTACGGAAACGCCCCTCTACACACTCTAAGGGCTTTTGCTTGGACTCTATCAAGTTGACTCTGTATATCATCGTCATAGATTCATTATCAGCCCCCTGGCTTCTTCCTCTCCTTCTTCTCTGAGGTTTAACGGCATATCTCGTATACTCAGTGTTGCGTTACTGCCATATTCTGGAGCTCGGTTTGTCAGATTTTTTCCCCCATCAGTACTGTTCTCCTTGACAACATCCTCTGCCTTGTCCACCTCCTCCATGTTCCTGGCCCTTTGCCTTTTATTTCTTTCATCATGTCCAATTAACAAGTAAATGTTCTACAGTTGATACCCGACAATGTTACAAAGACTGGTTCAATGTTTCCCTATCAGATTTTCCTATCCTATTCTTAATACAGTCATGATTACCTCCTCTAACTACTAGCCCACTTTATTTTAAATTGAATGTAAATGCATTCCCCTTATCTCCTGATCCCAGTGCTTATCTGTTGCCACTAGGTTATTTATTGATTTTCTTCCATGCAATGCCCTGTTTTTTTACTCTTGAATGTAGGCCTATTGACATTATTTCACAAGTAAGTTTTGGGATTTGGTCTTCTTGGTTTATTTTTGTTGCAACAAAAAGAACAACCTGAAACGAACGTCACCTCACCAAATCAGCAAGGGCGCAGGACTGCAGAGGAAAGCGGGACTGACAATATAGGGTTCAAACAGAATACACAGACACAGGTCTACATAGATATGAACAATTTTGACATCCTGATGATAAAAGAATCACAGGACCTACTGTGACCACAGTCTCTCCACTGATGGTATCTTTTCCTCTTGCATTTACAGTTATGGGGCCAAAATAACCATGTAATGTAGCTGTAGCCCAACAATAAATATAATTTTTGAATATTTCAATGATATTTCATTTCTTATTGCTGAGACTTGTGAACGAGATGTTGATAATTATTTGTTATGTATTTATTTTGATTTCCAAGTGCTGCACTTAATGTGTTTTGCAGGCACAATCTCAACATAACAATCTAAATGTTGCAGTGGCAGCCCGGCTGATGGTGAGTGCCCTGTTTTTCTTATCCTCCTTCGCATCCTGGTTTCTCCTGTGTCTCCTCCTCTCTCCGTGTGTGCTCTCCCCCTCTCCGCTCCGGAGCCCGGCTGACTTCTTCTTCTTCTTCTTCTTTAGGGTTTAATGGCGGTTGGCAAACCAGTTTAACGGTGCATTACCGCCACAAGCTGGACTGGAGTGTGGAACGAGAGATTAGGCAGGAAATAAATGAAATAAACAAAACCAAAACCAAAAAAAAAAAAAAAAAAAAACAACAACAAAAAAAAAAACCAAACAAAAATAAACATAAATTAAATTTTTTTCCTAACTCAGTTTCTTTAAGAAACTTAATTATATGACAATATATCTGGCCTGCTGTTTTCCCCAAGAGACCCGCCAATGAGATATCATGATGTTTTGCCTTCCGTAATGACTGAAAGAGGCGTTCCCTATTGATAGTGTATCTCCTACACTGAAGGAGAACATGTTCAACCGTTTCTAGTTGGTTACAATATATACATTTCCCAGTTGGGTGCTTACCTATTTTATATAATGAAAGGTTGAGACCTGTATGTCCTATTCTCAGACGAGTGATTATATTTTCTTCCCTACGTTTCCAGCCCACCATCCTTCCGGCACCAACCTGTCTCTGTACATTATATAGGTGCCTTCCAGTTTCACTGTTGTCCCAGTGCTCCTGCCAAACTGACTGTGCATAGGTCCTGATAAATGTCTTAGCTTCATCTTTAGTTAAAGGGGTTTTTAGGTCTACATGTTTGATTTTGAGTGTTCCTTTGGCCAGAATATCCACCTGCTCATTTCCCTCCACACCAACATGAGCAGGAACCCAAAGGAAGCATGTGGATAAGCCCTTTAGCTCCATCCTGTACAATATAAGGAATATGTCATTGAGGATTTTGGATCTAAATGATGATTTGCCAGATTTAATACTCATTAGAGCAGACAAGCTATCAGATGCAATGACAGTATTATTTGTTTCCCTCTCTTCTATCCACTGCAGGGCCAGTACTATTGCAGTCAACTCTGTGGTATACACTGAGACATGATCTGATATTCTTTTCTTGATATATGACTCACTTGCTGGGAAAAAGACTGCTGCACCTGCACGCCCTGTATCAGGATCTTTGGAGCCATCTGTGAATATAAACATGGAGTCTGAAAAATGTAAATCAAAGTAATTCTGTACTATACTGCATGCTGGAAGTTTCTTTGACATATCCTTCAACTCCTGCTGTATGTTTAGATCTACAATTGGTGTTGGGAATAACCAGGGAGGAATGGAAGACTGTGACACTGTAGGGCTGTAGTCTAATTGTCGTAATCCTATGACTTCTGCCTTTGCATCACCAATCCACCCAAAACTTGTGAAATTTGTCTCATTGTGTTCCCAGCAATCTATTAAGAGACTCTTGGCAGGATGAGAGTCACATTGCCCCTGGAGATTAACCCAGTATGCCAACATTAACTTTACTCGCCTGATTCTTAACGGCATTTCTCCCATTTCCACCTGCATTGCTGACACCGGAGATGTTCTGACTGATCCACTGCAAATTCTCAAGGCCTGAGCTTGTAATACATCCAACTTCTTAAGGTTTGATTCTGCTGCTGACATGTACGCTACACATCCATAGTCAAAAACGGATCTCATGAGTGCCCAGTATATATTTTGTAGAGCTGCTCTGCTTGCTCCCCACTCTTGTCCTGACAGACAACGAAGTATATTGATGACCTTTTTACACTTGTTCTTAACTTTATCTAAATGAGTATTCCAGGTGAGCTTCTCATCAAACCAAACCCCAAGAAATTTAATTGTTTTGACTTGCTTAAGTGGTTGTTCATATAACTTCATGGAAATAGGCGTGACTTTATGCCGCCTTGAGAAACAGATCACCTGTGTTTTGCAACAGATAACTTGAATCCCCATTTATTTGCCCATTTTTCCACAGCAGCTATTGCAGCTTGCATTTTCTTACTGACGTGCAACACATTGCGGCCTCTTACCCACAGAGCCCCGTCGTCTGCGTACAAAGATTTCCCTACGCTTTGTTCAACCTGAGAGAAGATGTCATTTATCATTATGTTGAATAGCAATGGGCTGCACACACTACCTTGCGGAGTTCCATTTTCCACCTTATATACACTGGAGTATTCTGTGCCAACTCTTACTTGTATTTGTCAAATAGAAAGTTCATAACCCAATTATATGTTCTACCACCAATACCCAATGACTTCAACTTAATAAGTAACCCTTCTTTCCAGAGCATATCATATGCTTTTTCAACGTCAAAAAATACAGCTATCAGTATTTCTTTGTTGGTCTGTGCTTTCCTGATGTCTGATTCTAGGCACAGTACTGAATCCATTGTATTCCGACCTCTACGGAACCCACTCTGGTACGGGTACAGAAGAGCTTTACTCTCTAGGAAGTATGTTAAACGCTCTGTGACCATTCGTTCCATAATTTTGCACAAGTGTGAGGTTAATGCAATAGGTCTATAACTGGAAGGGTCTGACTGATCTTTTCCTGGTTTTGGAATGGGCACTATTATTGCTTGTTTCCAAGCTAAAGGAAGTTGGCCAACATCCCAAACTTTATTAAACAAACCCAACACCGTGTCTAGTGCACTATCTGTCATGTGTGCCAACATTCCATAACATACAGCGTCCTTCCCTGGAGTGGTCTGACGAGCACTCGTAATTGCTCTTCTTAGCTCAAACATATTAAACGGTAGATCTAACGGATCTCCTGACACCTCCCTTTTCTCTGTTATTTTGGGATTCTTCATTAAGATTTCCTCTCTACACTGCCTAGCCTCATCTGTGAGATTACACGAACTATGAACCCTTTCAAATGTTTGTGCAAAAAGTTCCGCCTTTTCTAAGTTATTGACAGCCATTTTGTTCCCAGTGTTCAACACTGGTATCTCATAATTTCTTCTAATCCCCCCCATTCTTCTAATCATGCCCCATACATCTGACAGCTGTACTTCCCTTCCAATAGTGCTACAGTACTGCCTCCAAAATGTTCGTTTTTGTGTTCTAATTGTCCTCCTTACTATTGCTTGGGCCCTTTTATACTGGATCAATGCATCCTGAGAATGATGTTTCTTGAGTTCTCTAAATGCTTTATTCCTGGCCTTTATGGCTTTACTACAGTTGTCATTCCACCAGGGTACACTCTTGGTCCGTTTAGTTCCTGTACTCTTAGGGATTGTTTCCTCAGCAGATTGAATAATCTCATTAACTATTGTACTATTGATTATGTTTACATCTGTCTGGTTCTCCTCTTTGAGTTTCTTGAATCTGTTTGTACTGATCTTTTGAAAAACATCCCAGTTAGCATTTCCCAATTTCCATCTGGGAGTTTTCTTTCCCTCATCATAAAAACCTTCAATGCCAACTTTAGTTACCACAGGGTAGTGATCACTTCCTATTGTGGTATGTTTGATCACGCTCCATGTGCTTAAACCTGCTATTTCACTAGACACCAGTGTTAAATCAAGCGCTGCCTCTGTGTTTTGCACACTATTGTATCGTGTTCCTTCCCCATTATTAATACATACCAAACAGTGATTATCTATAAATTCTTCAACTGCTAAACCATTTAAATCGGTTTTATTGCAACCCCATAGTGAGTTATGTGAATTGAAATCCCCACACCATATCACATTATCTTGCAATAGTCCTCCTACATTCTCTAGTATATCTAGACTTATTTTCCCACAAGGATTATAGTAATTAATTATGCCAATATTACCTCTATTAGTCCATACCTTAACCGCAATTGATTCATGATCTGTGCTTATACGTATAACCTTATAACTCATTCCATTTTGTATGAATGTCACAACGCCTCCACCGTTGCCAGGATTTCTGTCTCTCCTAACAGCAGTATATCCCTTTATAATAAAGTCCAACTGTGGCTTTAACCATGTCTCCTGTATACAAATTATATCAGGTTTCTCTTCCAATTTATCAATATACTTTTTGAACTCTTGGCCATTTGAAATTAAGCTTCTTGCATTCCACTGGAGTATAATTAGCACCATTAAGAGGATCCAACACATGTCTGAGATGACTGATTATCTTCATTAAGAATGTCTTTAACTGTTTCCCAGTGCAGCCCCCTCACATCAAGGTACTTCTCAGCTGATTTGACAATTATTTTGATCCTTTCATTTCGGCTTTTTGTCTGTGCTGAACAGTTGACAATATCTGCCATAAAGAATACAAAGTCATTCTTGTTCACAATCAGAGTTTCCTCCTTCACTTTATCGCACCCTACACATTTCCCTGCATCTTTATTTCTAGTGTCATTTTGCCTTGTCACCTGTGCGTCTCCTGAAACCTTCTTTGCTGCCTCTGCGTAGCTTATTCCCTGAGTAGCCTTGACTCGCTGCACCTCTGCCGCTCTTTTACTAACTTCGCATCCGCGGTAAGCTGAGCTATGTTCTCCTCCACAATTACAACACTTCAGCTTTGTCCCCTCTGCACATTTGCCATACTCGTGGTTTCCACCGCATCTACCACACGTTTGCTTTCCCTTGCACACGGATGCTACGTGTCCGAACCTCTGACATTTAAAACATCTGAGAGGTGGGGGAACATACGGCCTCACATCATAACACATATATCCAATAAGGATCTTTTCCGGGAGTCTTTCCTCATCAAATGTGATCAGTACAGAGAGACTGTCACTTTTAATCCCATTTCTGCTTGCTTTAAGACGTCTGACTTCACTCACTTTGGCATTTGTTACATTTCCTTTAACATCATCTGCTGTTACATTTACTGGAATCCCTGTAATAACTCCCCTGACCAATTTTCTGTCAGTCATCAGAGAACATTGTACTTTCTTGCCATTTATTTTATTCATTCTGACTGCTTTTCCTTGTTGTACTCCATCCTTACATATAATTAGTAATGATCCATTTCGCAATATTTTAGCACTCCTTACCTCCCCGATTTCTTTACTTATGGATTTAGTTAGCTGTATTGGATTCCAATCGCAGAATGAAGCCCCATCTTGCACAAGTTTTACTATTGCCTTGAAATCCTCTCTCCTCCTTTCAGTTACAGTTGCTCTCCCGTCACTATCACTCCCATCCGATCTTAGGCTCTTTTTACGCTTATTTTTCCTACCTGCTATATTCCACTTTTCATAACTCCCGCCACCTTCGACCATCTCTCCTAACTCACTTCCTGAACCGTCACTTCCTTCTGCCATCTCTCGTCCACCAACCACCCTCAGCCCGGCTGACTACCCACACCTGCGTCTCATCAACCTCCATCTCCGACCGCCACACCTGCCAGCTATCAGCCTCATCTCGACCAGTATTTCTACCCCGGCTCTCCACTCCATCCCCGCTTGATCGTTGTCGCTCTAGACTTGGTGCCACAGCTTCAAGCTTTTTTATGAACTTGTTCACGTTTAACTTCTTCGTCTCCTGTCACTCTGAACTAACCCTGTCTGTTTCCCCCACCAGGTCCACTCACATCTGCCTCCCCGTTCGGCCAGCCGGGCTCGCCTACCTGCCTTCCCCTCTCACATCGCCTCCACGGCGCCCCTCGGTTCCCCCCTTGCTCCTCGCCGGACCGCCAGCCACCACATCCTTCCCAGATAGCAGCTGACTCTGGGCCGGATCCGCCTCCAAACCGGCAGATCCGTGTAACAGTCACGCCCGTTTTACTGCCCCGTTCCAGATACGGCCCGCATGTAGTCTGTGTGCACTCAGGAGTGGGCGTGAGCATCCATCAGTCGGCGGAATCATAATAGTTCTGGCCCGGATTCGTCGGAACGAGCGCGCGAACTGTTTCTTTGGATCAGTTCGGACTGGAAGCTTTGGGGAAAGAGTTTATAACGGTAAGTTGAACGATGTTAGTCAAACAGTTTAGTGAGATTGTTTTAATAGCGGTGTAATGCTTGTTAACATCACATCGGAATGTTTTGACCGGGTTTTAACTTCTTAAAATGGCTAAAGCTGTTGAAGAGTCATTGGCTAACGTTAGCTTTTTAGCTGGGCTAGCTAAATTAACTGAACGGATAGCTAAGCCAGCTAGCATTAATAAACAACTTTGTGCGCAGCTAGCATAAAACACTAATGCTGTTTAACGTTAGTTAACTTACAACGATGTTGTAACGTTAGTTTCCAACAGCACCAACTGACAGCACCGGTCTCCTTTTTAGGTTCAATCTTTTCTCCACCCCTGGCTGAGAGCCCGGGATTATAGGGTAAGCTAAGTATTTTTGGCTTTGATTTTCAAATCTTGGCTATATTTAAGCATAACGTTATGATAGGTAATTTAAGTGTTTAAAAAAATCAAAGCCATCTAAAGAAGTTGGAATTTTCATCTGACATGATGAGAACGTAAAGTCATTATGACAAATAAGGTCTATAGGCGGGAAATCTCATCTCTCCGTGTCTTTTCATTGACTTTGTATGAAATCACACCGCGGTAATATGGTTTGAGGAGCAGTTCCTGATTCATTCTGGATATCTATTTGGGGCGTTTTCCGAGGGCTATAGTGTGCTATGTTAAGCTTACAGAGTGTTTACCCTCAGATTTTTCAGGAGCTGTAAGAAATGTTTTGTCTAGAGGCTGATGGTTCTCAGTAATCAAATTGTAAAGTTAAAAATTACAATGTGAGATTTAAGGCTGATCCAATACAATCCAGATGTGATTTGATAATTGTTCAGTTCATAATTAGTATATATCTTTTTTTTTTTTTTTTTAAATTTAGTTGTTCATGAGTGAAATTCTACTTGTTTTGAGTTACTAAATTAAATGCTATAGAAAATTGGGTCTACTGCTACACCAACAATAGTAAACATGGGCATTGAGTACTTTTTTCAACCCTCTAAAGCATTTCTCAAAAGTTGGTTATTGGCTTGGCTTACAGGTAATTTTCAAAATGTCAATGACAGCTCATCAACCAATTGACTTTCTCTCAACAGGCTGTACGGAAGAACCAAGCTGCTAGCAGCGCATCGGACAACAAAATTAACCAGCACGCCATCCGCTGGTTCAACCTGGCCTCTGACCGTGGAGGTGGCTGCAAAGAACGTGCCATGGCCAGAGAGGCATTAACCATTGTAAATCTGTATTTACCCTCTTTTTGAAACGCTCCATTTTAGCACCTGTCTCGTTAAAGCCCCCATCCTGAAAGCCCAGTCTGCTCTGATTGGCTTGCAAGAAAAATATGCCACTGCTTTGCAAAGATGGTTCTTAACCTTGAGTGGGGATACTCAGATGGGGAAGGAGGTGGTTTAATAAAGTTTTATCTTATATTCTAATAAGCATGCATGTGACATAGGAAGGAGAACAAAATCTGAATGGCTTGAAGCACATGTTTTGTGATCTAGGCAACCCACAAATCTGTCTGGCTTCTTATTTCACAGTTTGATACCCAAATGGGGAGAGAAAAGGGAAGTTTTTCATGATGTGTCCCCTCTAGGGCTGGACGTCTATTTGAAACCCAAATTCCGAGCGCTAACGGCTGTAATTTTACAACTTTAGTTTTATTTCCTGTTAAAATGTCCCCCTGTGTGTTTATGTACTTCCCCTTAAACTGTGTAGTCAGTGACTCCGCCCTGTCCTGCTCAGCTCCCAGAGTCTGGAGCACAGGGAGATGTTAGCTAGTGCTAACTGCCTTCATTTTCCAGCAGCATTTATTTATGAACACACTTTGACCCACACTGATCATTTACTGCCACACTTACAACAACCTCGCTCACTTTTACCGTCACTTTCAGCTGCTCACTCTCACATTTGGTCACGCGCACACAACACTGTTACACGAGATTAATGCACATTGATATAATTCATCTGTGAAATATTAGTAGCGGCACTCATTCAGTGAGCAGTGGCGATATGCCAAATTTAGGGGAGTATGTCTGTTGTGTGCACTTAAACATTATCTTATCAATTAACACTTAATTGTGTTTTGACATTTGTGAGTCTAAAAAACCACCCCACCTACAATAGTTGAGCATGTTTGTGGTACAAGCCTGGTCAGTGAACTAGGAGGGCAAAAAACCAAAATAATCATTCATTAGCTGTAATAGCGGTAAAATGTTCACTTATTGGGATTTTGATTTTAGGTCAAATCTTCCAGCCCTAGTCTAGCCCAGCCACCTTTAAAATGACTAATCTCTGTGGATTTTATGTAATTTGTGATTGCCATATCAGTTGAGTAATCACCCATTCTTTTATCCTTCGCAGAAATGAACACATCAGCCATCCCCCACTCTTCCACTACTGATGATTTGTTGGGTGTCATGTGAGGGTTATGGCATTCCCACTTCTCCACTTGCATCATCAATGTTTCCCGTAAAGCCACCAAACAATGTGTATGAACATTTTACACTTTTTTTTTTTTTTTTTTAGGGTATCACATGACTAGTTGGAGTTGGATATTGTATTTTGGCTATAAAATCTTTGTTATTTATACCAGGGTCATGGAAAATGGTTAAAATCTAAATGGCTGGCAGTAATCATCTATCAAGACAAACTTATTGCTTGTCGCTAATTAAAACATTATGTGTTTAGGCTGTAGAATCTCGTGTCTCCTGGCTTTAACTTTGTTTCTCAGGGAGGAAAAATCTTACTTTCTTACCATCATTAATGGTACACTATGCAAGACTGATAGCAATGTCAATGTATTGCGCTTTTTAATAATAGCAACAGTGTGGCTTAGTTAGAGTTTAATACTTCTGCATTCATTTAAAAATAACACCATGTCATAGGGGTGTGGTTACTGTACAGTTACTAGAAACTAATTGTCACCTGCAAGTCAACTGGAGTGAAGTTTCTTCTTCCTACAGTTGTTAAAGACATGAGCTGTAAAATGTGTTTATTAGATGTTAGTTTGGCAATTATCTACTTTGTTTTAAGTTTCTATCCTCTTTATCTCAAACATTTCAAATAAATGTAAGTGTCACTCATCCATTCTATCACTGTCTTTGTAACAAAGTGTAACAGTAGTTTTGACTGTCCATGCATTTTAAATTCAAAAGAAAAATAATCGAGTTTAAAATGCAAGGAAAAAACGAAAGTAAAACAAGAAATCCTAGTGTACCTTAGTGATATACAAGTCACTATTTGTTATACATCACATAGACCAGCATGGAACTGGTCCAGATCTGGCCCACATTTGGGCCAAATGACTACATAATGTCATCCGTTCTGCAGCTGGAACAGTGCCGGCCCAGATGTGAAAACCGGATCCGCGCCGGCATTGGCTAAAGGACACCGGCCTGGGTCCGTTTTACAGATCTGGCCCAGAACTTATGAAGGATCTGGGCCGCATGATTTTTGCTATCTGGGTTCCCACCTCAGCCTCCTGCTCCCCTCAGCCCTCTCGCCTGAACCTCTCCTGCTCCGCAAGCTCCTCGGTCCCACGTCTACCGTGTCATCCCCCCCCCCCCCCTTTCTCCAGCCCCTCTACATCCCCCTTTTCCCCCTCAATAAACCTCTTTAGAAACCTGAAGTGTTGTGTTTGGGTCCATTCTGTCCATAATCATCACACTAAAGCTTTCTCTTTAGTTTTGATGAACGATGTCATCAATGCCCATTGTTATGTGATTACATATACAGTGTGTAGTCCCAACACTTGCAGTCTTGTCTATAACCAGATTATTAGATCAAAGGGAGACGTTGCACTGGTCTTCAAATCAGAATCATATCAATGGAAAGAGCCTACTGGAAAATGAACAATACTTCAAACAGCAACTCTTAACAACATATCTGATTCTCATGAAACCACCTAAAGACCTGTCCGAAATGGATTATTGCACATTTTCACATAGAAGATGAAATAACAAATTTTAAAGTACACAATTTTTACTTCAATGTTCACTTCTTTTCAAATATTAGTTTTAAAAAGTATTTGTTTTATTAAAAACTTCATTACCGTAACGTGTCCGAACAAACATTTTGCTCTCTTACAGCACAATAAATAATATAGTAAATATATTAAAAAACATTTAAAAATAGTCTCTATTAAATTAATTTCCAATAGCAATTTTGATACATTTCTAAAACATTATTTCCATATATGGCTAAAACACTGTGTCCGTATACATTTATTTCATTACCGTAACACATTTTCACATCTCTCAAAACGACTGAATATATTTATAAAGTTTTATTGAAAGGCAAAGTTCCACAGAACACAGAAGATTCAAGATGGCTACAAAGATTATCTGTTAACATTTGATAGCTATATATACATATTAATTTTGAACATAACAATAGAAAGGATAGTGTGGGACTGTAGTGAAGGGAGTATTATTTTTTAAGTCATTGTGTTTCCCGCCATTTTATGCTAGCTAAGCTAAAGTGCATTCATTACCGTAACACCAATCTTTCATTACCGTGCCATTTGTTGCCTGTTACGGTAATGAATTATGATGTTACGGTGATTAATATCAGAATAGTTTTCTATTGCTTGTTAGATATTTTGTTTTAGATCAGAAGGGCTGAGCAATAAAACAATATTAATTATAATAATTATTGCAAAATGACTTCCCTCAATAACAATATAACAAATGTTTAATATATCGTCAATAAATGTTTGATTGGACTACTAATGTTGGGACTTTTGAACTAGCAACTCACTGTTCCAAGTGCAAAACATTATTTAAAAAAAAACAAAAAATAATGTGCATTAGAAACTAGGGGTGGGAATCTCTGGGCACCTCATGATTCATTTCAATTACGATTCAGAGGGCTGAAATGTGATTATAAAATGATTATCGATGCATCTTTTTTTCCCTATACATACAGGATCTCTAGAAAATTCTTAAGCATTTAATTTGCGCATTAAAATCCAAAAGAAACATCTCCTAATTAGCTTAAAAGGAATAGTTTGCGTCCCTAATTTATTTCATTAACCTCAGCTCCATGATCCCTCATTTCTTTAACAACCAGTTGTCAGACTCCTCTGAAAACTGAAATATAATTATCAGGATGTTCAGTCTGTGTACAGGACAGAGCTGTACACCAGTTTAGTCTACGCTTGTACCTGATGTTCTCAACCCTTGACAAGTCATTTAGTCATGACATAAAGCTGAGCTAATTAATATTACTTAGTTACTAATTTAGCTAACGTTACATAACAGCCAAAAAACGTGCTGCCCAGGGGAGATGTTAGCTAGCGCTAACTGCCGTCACTTTTCCAGCAGTTGGGGAAACTACAGCCTTTTTTAACTGGCACACTGTGAACTTCATTGCACATTTACTGCCAGACTGAAACTTACTGCAAGTATTTTTCTCCGCTAACTTTCCCCGTCATGTTATGCCGCTCGCTCTCTCTCATTTGCTTGGGCTCACAAACAGGATATAGGAGAGCTTGCTTGCACCATTGACCAATTAAGGATTGTAGTAATGTGACGAGTGTGTGTATGTAATTTCTCTAATCTTAATTAAGCGGCAACCTCCTGGTCTGAAAAGTGAAGCCATGCAAAAGTAACCTAAACCTGCATTCTTTGTAATGGCCAGTAGGAAGCGTCTCCACTGGTTGCTAAAAGAAGTACGGTTGTAATAACGGTAAAATTACCCTACTTCTGACTTTACTTTCTACCTCAGTAAACACTTTCCGAATGAGTTTGTGGTACATTTGCACCTCCAGTCCAGACTAAATGGCCAATCTGAACACCTGCGAGCAAGCTGCGAACTCATTTTTGTTCCAGCTTAGCGTATTAGTGCTGAAAGGTGATAAAAAAATACTTTGAAAACGATGACACAGACTCTCACATTAGGCTTTCTGATTGGGTATTATCAGTCATGCAAAGCAAAAACACGATGCTACTGAAAGTTTTGGTGTTTTTATTAAAGTATCCTGTAATGTGCAAATAAAACTTAGGCTATATACTTGTACTGTGTATGTTGCCGTATTTGCTCTGCGTAGACTCCCAGTCTATTTTCCGCCGACAGAATCACTTTGGACTCCCTGTTACTTTCAGTAATAGTTCCACCTTGTTGTAGGCCCATGCAAAACTGCGAATACTCATACTGCACAACTGCGGAGTACACAATCTGCTTTCTGTTTACACTAATGTTTGATGTTAAATTCTTTTCACTATCGGCATAGTGTAGGGCTGGGCAATAAAACAATGATAATTGTCGCAATATGATTTTCCTCAATAACAATATAATAAATGTTCAATATATTGTCAATAAATATTTGGTTTAATTAATTTGAACCACAAAGAAATTAGCACCTCAGTAATCATATTTGTTGAAAAAGATTTTGTCACAATAGTTTTGCATGTTCTGCCTCAGATTTGTTAAGTGATCCATTGTTTGTCACATACTGAACGTAAAGAAACATTTCACCACATAAATAACAATCTGGTTTCTTTTATTTTCACTCAGGGGCAAAAATCAGCCTTTAAACTTGAAAGAAATAATGATTTGACATTTATCGTGATAATTATCGATATCGAATGATATGAAATGTTTTTATCTTGATAGCATTTTTGGCCATATCGCCCAGCCCTAGCATAGTGTTATTGTTTATAATATTTGTGATATCTCTGAAGGTATCAAATACTAAGAGAGTGGTGTATTGAAGTAAGCCAAGACATGACACCCAAACAAAGAAAAAAAAACAATAAAAGAAATGGAGAGGAAATTCTAACAGGTCTAATGCTAAAAACAACAAAACATAATGGAATTCATTACCCAAACATGGTCTTTCATTACCGTAACTTAGTTTACATTTCACGTTTTACCAAAACACAAAATTATACAACAATGAAACAGAAAAAGTTATAGATGTGCTGGAAATATGTTTAATTCCCTATATATTGATTTGATCGTTTTCTAATATAATTCCCCCTAAACAAAATCAAAAATAATATCAATGTGACAAAACTGATGAGTGTTACGGTAATGACATAATTCTTTAAATTAAAAACATGTATTTTTAATTAAAATATATTTTTTATGAAATTTCCTTACCTGTATACATGAGTAAAGATACCACCAAAATCTTCTGAATATATACAATATGACTTTATTATATTACAACTTTTAAAAATGTTACGGTAATGAAATAAAATCTGAAAGCGTGTTGTAAAAGGTAAAATATTACCTTTTAACTGTAATATTTTTTTAATGGTAGCACAGTTTCGTGAGAATCACCCATCTAATACATGTTTACTGTGAAAGTTAAACACAAGGACGAGGGGTTGTATAATAAATAAAATATTCCATCTGATGTTTTAGGTTTAGTAATAAATCTGACTGTCTCACTGAGACTGAAACAACAAGTGGTGGTAATAATTAACTATTCAAATGGTTGCAATCCACGCACTAGATGGAGTTGACTGAGAGTCCAAAGTTAAGGTGTGTGAGAGTGCTGTTACAAATGCAAAAGTTGTTGGGAGAGAATACTAGCTTTAGCTTTTCATCTGCTATCTCAGAAATATTGCAAATATATGAATCATGTAAAAACTAAGTAAGTTGCTTACCAAAGCACGGTCACAGAACAGAAAGAGAAAGTTATTTTGAATAACATTACATCAGCAGTCTAGAGGATCCTGACCTATGGTTCATGCATAAAATCCCATCAGTTACTCCCTGCAAGTCTGAGAAAAAGTGGTTGCTGTTATCCAGAAAGGGAAGTGAAGACTTGCTTGTACAGCACTTTGTTTTTCTTTTCATGCAGACACAACTGTCAGCACATACACTTGCAGCATGAACCGTTCAACTGAGCTGTCTTCTTCAGAGGAAATGGCTCCTGAGGAGTTTGACGGTGGGACAGCAGCAGCTTGTGTGATCCTCGGCCTGTCCTTCCTGATAGGAGCCCCGGGGAACCTGCTGGTGATCTGGACTATCCTGAGACATGTGAAGCAGCGTTCCCATACTGTAGTACTTATCCTGCATCTGGCTGCTGCTGACCTGTTGGTCCTCATCACCCTGCCTTTATGGATCTACTCCCTGGTACACACCTGGGTGTTTGGAGAGGCATTTTGCAAGGCCTTGGTGTACATTGTCAATGTGTGCATGTTCAGCAGTGTCTTCTTTATAACCCTTATGGGTGTGGAGCGCTTTCTAGCCATCTGTCATCCATTTGTTATGATGCGCTGGAAGTCCAAGAGCGTCATGAACAGATGTCTTGTACTTTTGTGGCTCCTTGCCTTGCTTCTAGGAGTGCCTGCTTTATTGACCCAGTCTTTGGATAAAAGCGATGGAGCTGACCACTGTTTTACCCAAGGAATTCACATCTGTGACTCAGGCGACCATTTTCTTATGTCTGGAGACCTTGGGGGGTTTTGTAGTTCCCCTTTGTGATCATTAGTATCTGTTACTGTCTAGTGGCTGCCCAGCTGAGAAAAATGAGTTTCAACTCCAAACAGAAATCCATGGTTCTTGTGCAGGCTGTGGTGGTAGCCTTCATACTGTGCTGGTTGCCTTACCATATCATCAACATTATTGATCTGGTTTGCACTCTTAGATCAGGCACAGAATTTGAATGTATCCCTGAGAGTCTCGTCTTTGGCTCTGGTGCCCTTGTTTTCATTAGCAGTTCACTGAATCCTGTGTTATACACCCTGTTCGCAAGGAACTTACGAGAGAGTCTTGAGGTGTCCCGACTGGTCAGGCTGTTCCAGGAAATGGCCACTCACACCAACAAACTCAGGGAGCTAGTAGTACAAGAACAGACTGGCCAGAGGGCAGCAAATACACAGGTAGAGCTGATATCTGACTCTGTGTGAGAACCCTGACACTGTGATGATGGGAAAATGTGACATTTGTCTTCTGCAGTTAATCAAGGGACTGTACTTTATGATGAATTCCTAATAGCCTGTATGTGGCAATGTGTTGTGAGTCATATCCTTAACAGATACCAAACCCTCCTATCCTTGTTTCACATTTACCCTTGTACATCAATGCAAGCAAACACATGACTGCAATCTTTATGTGTTTCTCATGTTAATTTTCATGATTTTCATGTTAATTTATCGCTTTATAGGCTACATTGTGAAAACTTAAAATTTTGATAGGTTTCTGTATCCTATAATGTGTTTTGTGTATTACAATTAATGAGACATCTGTTTTGTGACTGAAACATTTAATGAAATACCCCTAAAACAATGTTCTTCGAAACTAGTACAATTATTTAATTCTTGTTATTATTCAAACTGGATTAGTTTATCATTCTCTCATATTTTGATATAACACAGAACAACTTGACTAGATTTCTTTTTACATTGAAAATGGAGCAATATTTCCCATAAACCATATTCACAGACAGCGGTGTCGTTAGCCCTGGTACTTGCTTAACTAATGTTACGCTCGAGGCCGGTGCAGCAAAGTGCCTCAATATTACAGACTTTCTTTTGTGCTGTTACTTCTAGCTGAAGGCAGCAGTGATGATGTCTGCAGCAGGGGTGGGTACATCTAATGTACTTTTAATTTCCATTCATATCTTTTATAACTTAACCAGTCTGTAATCTGCATTTTGCTTCATTAACCGAAATGAGCCGTCATCCAGGCTGTGCGCGCAGTTACGCAGTAAAGCGCTGGTCGGGCGCTTGCCACAGTCACAGAGCTGGTCAGATGCAGACATTTACAAAATCAGGAAAATGCCTTTTCTGTTTAAGGCTTTATTGTTCTACTAATACAACTGAAATCTAGCGCACACCACGGCACTAGTGGCCTGTTGGAAAGCAGCTCTTTCACAAGCCGGCCAGTGAAATACTTTCACTTTCCATTAACGGCGCATTAAAACCGTCTTTAGTTTCTGCAGAGCAAATGAAAACTACACACTGTAAGATCTATGTCAGACGATCAGTGCATTGATTGAGACATATTAAAAGTGTCCTGTTGTTGATCAGAACATCGCTTTGGACATTAGCCTGTTTCATTTCTTTAAAACGCATTGGTTACTATTTGTTTTATAGCGATGGCCGACGGTGAGTCCATAAACAGAATGTTTCCATTGAAACTAATCTTTCACTCAGCAGCTACCAGCTGTTATTTATTTTTGAGATGCACAGAGAGAGAGAGAACGTACGTTGGATGTTTATTGGCAGCCTGTGCTACTGCAAAGCAAGCGGTTTGGTTGGCTACATCTCCATAATAAAAGGCACAGGCAACAATAGTTGGCTGGGCACCAAAAGTGATATTTTAAAGTAATCTTATATACACCTTCATGGAGATTTAAACAGGAAAAGAATTGTACAAATAGAATTGTTGAAATGTTAAATAACAGATAATCAGCAGGCAAAGCAAATTGCATTCCCTAGAAATAACCATGTTGCACAGCTGTTTCTAACCTGATGAACAGGTTTGTCATTTTTGTTCTTGTACTTTTTATGGGAGTAATTGTACTTTTTCTTGAGTAAAGATTTTGAGTACTCTACCTGCCACTGGCCAGTGGCACCAGTAGGCCTACTAGTGCTGCCATGGTGAACATGAGACAGAGAGCAGAAATGAGGTCTACAGCAAAACAAGTCAGAGTCAGCACAGCACAAAATACCAGTTTATGGTAAGCACGATGATCATATGGATTATTTATGTATCGTACTCAAGGGCTCATCTGAGGTGATTACTTTTGATGAGTTAGAGAGGGGGAATGTATTGGCTCATAAAGTTATCTACACAATACTCTACTTGCGTACAATTCTTAAGAATGCAGCAATAAAGTTTTCTAAAGACACAGGGCCCCGACAAATACTTTGTCTGGAGAGTGGACTGACCGGGACAAAATCCTGGGCACTTTTTGCCCTGTCTCTGACCATCCTTGACCTTAAAAAGTCCTGTCCATAAACAATTTAAAAGTAACAGTGGTCAAAATGAGATGAGCATCCAGCAGTATTTTAAGAGGACAGAGGTCACAGGAGGAGGAGCTTAAATAACTGAGGAGGACAAGCTTGAATTGTATGGATAGCTATAAGACATACTGTATGGTTTGTTCTAAAATTCACAGAGTAAAATGACTTTGTTAGGTTAATAGCATGTCATCAGAGTTTCACAAACATTTTTGCTTTCCTAGATGTGAGATGAAGTGACCATAGAACATGGAGAGTCAGGGCTAAGTGAGACAGGGAATATCACAGACAAGTGTAACATTAGGAGAACTGAATACATTTGTGCTGTGGCGAGCTACATTAACCAGCAGTTGTTCCATGGTTTATGTAGTTTGTTTTGTTCTAGTTATATTATTCTCCATCTTCTGTCACTGCAAATACCCTCTTTTAGCCACAATAATAAGTACATTCTGTTTTCAAAAGTTATTAGAAATTAGCATTTAAGTACTGTATTAAAAAAAAAATCAGATTTCAGCGTCTCCCCCAGGTTCAAAGTCACACCTACATCACTAAGTGTTTTCAGTTAGATTCCTGTTCCACCTCCTTGTCTCATCTAGTACAGTCCCAAATGAGGTTCTGGTTCTGTCAGACGGGTAAACTTGCATTAGCACAGACTAACGAAATCTAGATTGAAAGACAGACAGCCTAATTACTGTCTTGTTTTAAAATGATGCGTGCCATACATGTGTTGACTGGACTGGTCCTCACAGAGGTTGCTGCTGGAATGCGAGGGTTTTGCGCGATGCAGTTTTCTTTTCCAAGCTGCTGTTTATAAACCCTGTTGGCGTTTACAAGTAGGCTAATAAATAGTGGGATGTTTTGAGATGTTTTAATGAATGAAAATAAATCCAAAATTTTAGAACTTGAACTTCCTCACTGCATTTGCAGGAATATTTTAATGGGCTACTTAAAAAAATAAACTCATAAAGTTGCCTAGTCTAATGCAGTAGACAGTCCATTTTTACTCTGATAGCCTATCATGACCTTTCCTCATGTGGACACAGTGGCTGTGATTCTGCACAACAAAACATGCAAGAATTCCGCACACTACCATGGACATTAGTGGTGCAACTTGTTGCAGAATCCGTGGTATGGATCCCTTCCACACGGTGCAGCATGCAGGTGGACTGCAAAGTTTATGATGATTTATCCTGTTTGACATCTCAAAATATCCTTTATTCTGGAAATGTCAGAGAACCCTGTTAGATTCTGAATGTACAGAACTTTGAACAGGAGCTATTAAAGTCCAGGAGTTTATAACTGAATTAAAATGATTTTATTTATTATTGATGACATAAAAAGGTGCCACATGCACATTTAAAGAGGTTAAAGAGGGGGCAATTATAATGTGATGATGTGAAGTTTTATGGGCTGGGCTAAGCCCATAATGTAAGTGGGCAAAGGGTTTCAAACCAATTTTGCTTCTATTTTAAGTCAAATACTCACTTATAAAAACCAGAAAAAGAACCCCAGTAAAAGCTATGGGTCAGATAATTGTAGTCAATCCCTCAAAAAACATGCAGCCTGAGACTCATTTTTCAGACTCCAGTTATCAAGCAAAGTGTCTCCTCCTTGTGAAATAAAAAGTCATCTGGCCAGTTCCTAAAACTGCTCCTTTAAATGTTTGTCAAATTAAACAGTAACACACCTGAAGATCTTCAGTCAGACCCAATGGCGTCGCCAGGTCTTCATTTGCCTGCATTTAGAGAGAGAGAGCACGAGAGAGATAGAGGGGGCGCATTGCTCACAGCTTCAGGGCTTATTCGCGACTTCTAATTTGCAAAATTGTTATCTGTACATTTAAATATAAATGTTGTCGGTCAGTGTCTAGTCAATGTATTAACACAAGCGGTTAACGGTCGCCGCACAGTAGTGAGAGAATATCGTGACACCTGACCGCGACACAGACACCTGTCGCTCTGTGTCCTGCTGTCTCTGTCCCCCTGTCTCTGTCCCCCTCGCTGTGAGACAATGCTGTTTTACGGTCTCCAGGGTGCTTTATTCCCGGCTGTGAGCGGCACTTTATCAGAAGTGCCGAAGTCAACATTTGTGTGGAATTGTAGTGATATTGCAACCGATCACAAGTGTTTTCAGTTTCGAATTTCTTCCTCTGATGAAGATCAGTGCGCTCGTCTCATTGAGTAGGCTAAAGTCCCAGACGGGCTCTGTGTCTGTCAGACGGTCTAAAGGGGGTAGCCTCAGGGGTGGACTGTAATCTGGTATAGGCTACCGGCCAAAAATTATTTAAGCTATTTATATAGGCCTAACTGATTTTTAAAAATGGGCCAACGATCGGCCCATAAGCCGATACTGACATTGGGCTGGCCCAATCATATCTCTTACTAGCCCCCACTCCCTCCACCTCTGCTGTTTCTTGTGTTGTGGGCCAAAATAAATCGCCAAATGCGCGAAAATAACCGAAATCAGAATCAGAATACCCGAGGGGAAATTCTTTTGTCACAATTGCACACTTGTCAAGGTAAATAGATAAAGAGTATATAAATATAAGAGTATAAATATAAAATAAAAAGACAAATATAAAGGAGTGTGGGTATGTACAATATTTACATTATTAAGAATTATTATGGTGAACCAAAAAGAACTAGTGAATAAATAGCAGCAGAGAAGATTGCACATTATTTATTAAACAAGTAATATTGCGCAGAAAATAGATTATAAGGTCTAGTTCCCTGGCTGCGTCGGTTACGACACTATGGGAACGCCTCTAGGCGTAGCAGGTCTGAACGTGAATGAAATCACTCCAATCATATTGGCTTGTTGCTAGAACGGTAAGGTGTGACGGAATAACCGGAGGACTATAAAGCACACCTGTACACACTTATCAATAGCTTTTTTCTATTCAGCAGGCGCTCTGTATGTTGTTTGAAGAAAGCTCCAGTCCTACAAGCAGTGTGTCTTACCTGAAGAAGAAGTCTACCAGCATGTCCGGCAACCAGATGTATAGAAGGTGTGCTTTTTCTTGCCTTCGGTACATCACGGATGGAGATTCTCATGAGATGTGTGTCTCATGTTTGGGGATGGAGCACGCCCGGGCAGCTCTCGAGGGGGCTGCCTGCGCCCGTTGCGAAGCCCTTTCCGTGCGGGTACTGAGGTACAGCATGGCTCTCTTTTCCGAGGATGGCCGGATGTGTTCTCCCTGTGGTGTGGGCCCTGCGGCCACTGAGGCTTCACTCATGGGGTTCACAGCGTGATCTGTCGGAGGATTTCGGGACGGCTGAGGCTTTTTCCCGACCTTCATCCGCTGGCTCCGACGCTTCCTTTCCTCGTTCGGGAGCCCATTCTCGGCTTCTCCCGCTCGCGGTTTGGATCCGGAGATGCTGCAGCAATCCGACTCCGAGGAGGCGGACGTGCTCAGCATAGTGGACGATGACTTCCGGGTGTCGGGGCGGCGTCATCTGGCGGCGTCCGACTATGACATGCTGCTGGAGGTGGTGACTAGAGCCGTGGCTAAGCTCAACATCAACTGGCCACAGGAGGAGCAGACACCACAGGCTAGTGGTAAGCTTGATGAAAGGTTTCTTAAGCACCACGCGCCACCTCCACGCTGGTCTCTGCCATTCTTTCCTGATTTACATGATCAACTGAGTAATCATGGGGCAGACCCTTCTCTACACGTCTTTCCACACCCCTATCACTGAATTACAGTAATGTGATGGGGGTTAGGGACCGTGGTTATGTCTCGGGTGGAGGATGCGCTTGTGAGCTATCTCTCCCCTCGTCCTCCCTGGAGAAGCCGGCGTTACCCTCCAAGCCATGTCACACCACATCTATGCTCGTGGGGAAGGCGTACATGGCAGCGGGCCAGGCAGGTGCGAGCTTGCACACCAGGGCGGTGCTTCAAGCCTACCAAGCCGACCTGCTACAGGAGATGGTTCAGAGGGGGGGTCCCTCTGAGGAAGATCTGGCGGAGCTTTGCAGAACCACGGAGCGTTAGACGCAGGGCGAAGCGTTCCGCCAGTACCTCCCTCGCCTGTCTGGACCCAAGGCAGCTGAGGCTGCCAGGCATAGGTCCCTTCCCTCTACGAGCTCCTACAGAGAGGAGAGGAAGCAGAGTGTCGCTTCTCGGCCCCCCCCCCCCCGAGGAGCTGGGGCAGCGAGACGGCGCTCTCACCCTCAGCCTTCTGAGAGACGCGATCTGAGGACCGTCATCCAGTCCCGACGGAGCTCAGGGAAGACCGGGGTAGGGGAGTCTTTCTCCCCTCCCGTACCCCCTGGAGGCCGATCGAGGTCCTGCGCACTGCCATACATGGGTTTCGACTACAGTTCAAAACCCGCCCTCCAAAATTCAACGGGGTGGTTTGGACTGTGGTCCGCCCGGAGCAAGGTCCGGTGTTGGGACAGGAAGTTCGTACTCTGCTGAGGAAAGGGGCCGTGGAACGTGTCTCCCCCCTAGACAGAGACGCCGGTTCTACAGCCGGTACTTCATAGTCCCCAAGAAGGACGGAGGGCTGCACCCTATTTTGGATCTGCAGGTTCTAACCGGTCTCTGAGGAGATTCAGGTTCAAGATACTCATCATCCCCGCCATCGTGACGCACATCGAATCCGAGTATTGGTTCGTCACGATAGATCTAAAGGACGCCTATTTCCACGTCTCCATCCGTCCTTCTCACAGGAAGTTCCTGAGGTTCGCCTTCGGGGGTGTGGCTTACCAGTATCGGGTTCTTCCATTCGGCCTCGCACTTTCCCCTCGCACATTCACCAAGTGTATGGATGTAGCACTGGTCCCGCTGAGGCTCCAGGGCGTCCGGATTTCAACTACATCGACGACTGGCTCATCCTAGCCCAGTCTCGAGAGTTGGCATTTCGGCATCGAGATGTTGTTCTGGCTCATCTCCGGCGTTTCGGCCTGAGGCTCAACGCAAAGAAGAGTGTGCTGGCGCCCACCCAACGGACTAGGGGTAGTATGGGATTCGACAATGATGCGGGCACAATTGTCTCCGGCACGTGTCGACACCATATTGGTTGCCGTGAAAGGGGTGAAGTTAGGCCACGCCATCACTATAAAACACTTTCAACGAGTGTTGGGTCTCCTGGCGGCTGCGTCCAGCGTAATACCATCTGGACTGCAGCACATGAGACCCCTGCAGTGGTGGCTAAGGACCAAGGGTTTTTCCCCGAGGGGAAATCCTCTCCGTCTGATTTGGGTTACACGCAAGTGTCTTCGTTCCCTATCAGTTTGGAAGGAAACTTGGTTCCTGTCCCAGGGGCCCGTGCTGGGAGGGTCTTGTCGCCGGCTGGTCATTTCGACAGACGCCTCCCTCACGGGCTGGGGTGCGGTCATGGACGGCCGCTTTGCAAGGGGATCCTGGCAGGTGCATCAATCCGAGTGGCATATCAACTGTCTCAAGATGTTGTGTTCCAGGCTCTAAGGAGTTTCCTGCCCGATCTCCAAGGCCACCACGTCCCGGTTCTTTCTGACAACACAGCGGTGGTGGCCTATCTGAATCACCAGGGCGGTCTGCGTTCGCGCCCTCTGTACAGACTGGATCAGATCAGTCAGATCCTCCTGTGGTCCCAGCAGAGGTTACTATCGCTCAGGGCGATGTATCTCCCGGGGACGCAGAATCAGGGAGCAGACCTGCTGTCGAGGCAGGGGCTGAGGCCCGGGGAATGGAGACTTCACCCCGAAGTGGTGGAGCTCTTGTGCGAAGAGTTCGGCCCCGTAGACGTGGATCTGTTTGCGTCTCAAGAGACTACGCACTGCCCGCTATGGTTTTCTCTCGTTCCTCCAGCCCCGTTGGGTCTGGACGCCATGGTACATTCGTGGCCGAGGCTACGTCTGTTCGCTTTTCCCCCAGTTGCTCTGCTCCCAGGGGTTCTGGAGCGGGTCCGCCAGGACAATGTCGGGTGTGGTTCTCGGACATCATGATGGCTCCTGGACGGCCCGCCGTGGCGGGTCCCTCTGAGGAGAGACCTGCTGTCCCAGGCGCAGGGCCGGGTTCTTCACCCTTGCCCCGCCATATGGCGACTGTGGGTCTGGTCCCTGAGGGGGCACAGTACCTAGAGGCGGGTCTAACAGCTGGAGCAGTCGAGACCCTCCTCAGCTCCAGGGCCCCGTCCACACGGATCCTCCGTGGTGCCCGGAGGATGAGACCTTCAACTCGGTCCAAGGTTCCCACTTGGGATCTAGCGGTTTCCCCGCAAGCCTGGAGTTTGCCCCGGGGAATATTAGGGCTATCCTGCACCCTCGTCCAGGATACATCCCTAAAGTGCCTTCTTGTGCGGCAGGGTCCACAGTGCTGCAGGCATTCATCCTCCACCTCATGTGATGGCGGAGGACGGGAGACTTCATCATCTGAGTATGTAACCCTGGTTCCCCGAGAAGGGGAACGAGACACTGCGTCGGCCCGCCGCACCTCTCTCCACGCCTGAAGCGCCTGCTTCATAGTTTAAGCTAATGATGAGTGTGTACAGGTGTGCTTTATACTCCTCCGGTTATTCCGTCACACCTTACCGTTCTAGCAACAAGCCAATAGGATTGGAGTGATTTCATTCACGTTCAGACCTGCTACGCCTAGAGGCGTTCCCATAGTGTCGTAACCGACGCAGTGTCTCGTTCCCCTTCTCAGGGAACCAGGGTTACATACGTATCCCGAGACGTTTAATAACTGTCAGACACTTAAAGAGAGGAGTTATAGAGTTTGATGGCCACAGGTAGGAATCACTTCCTGTGGCGCTCTGTGCGGTTCGCCCACCACAGCTCTGTACTCAGCCTCATCACCCTTGCCACAGCAAGAGTCATCAGAAAATTTCTGAAGATGGAAGGACTCTGTGTGGTAGTTGAAGTCTGTGGTGTAGATGGTGAAGAGGAAAAGAGAGAGGAGTTCTCGTTGGCTTGTCCAGGTGAGCGTAGGTGCGGTTGAGCAGGAAGATGATGGCGTCCTCAACTCCCAGTCGGGGCTGGTAGGCGAACTGGAGTGGGTCCAGGTGAGGTCTTGACTATGGATCGCAGCTGATCCAGAACCAGTCTCTCCATGGTCTTCATGATGTGGGAGGTCAGTGCCACAGGTCTGTAGTCCTTGGAGCCACTAGGAAATGTTTGGTACTGGAGTTGCAGTAGCTTCAACATCAGCTGCATAGCCTACCCTGCATAGAGCAGGCACTTGTAGGAGTAAAGGAGAGCCGTGGCCACTGAAAAATAGCTTGCACCAAGAAATGTTAATTAACAAATAGCTATGAGAAAGGTTTATTTGCACAATAAGAAAACCTTCAATGCAATATAAAAGAAATGAACGTTTCATCAATATTTGAATATTTGAACATTTTTATTTTAAACCGCTTCTTAAATCACTCGGACGACACACTTCTTTTTATACCCTAATGCAGTGATTCCCAACCTAGTGTAGCTTACTTGTACGCCGCGGGGCACATGTGGAGTATCATAACAAATTTGAAAAAAAGAGACATTTTATATGTATTGCCATCCCATATTTGTGCTAAGGAGGAAAATAACAATCCAGATAGAACCATCCAACTTGGTGTGATGCTGATCTTTGGTAAATGTATTGTCACAATAACCAGTAAGCTATATAGTATAAGTGTGCAGGAATACTAGTTAGCAAGCTAGCAGAGAAGTTGAAATAGTTAGCTAAGTAGTAGATAAAATATTTAAATAGTTGCATGAATTATAGTAAAATAGTTACATATGACCAGATAAATGGTTGAAATGGCCACAAGTAATGTATAAACAAATAAATAATTAGCTGAAATTGATGGACAAACAGGTAAAATAGCAAGCTAAAAGTAATAGATAAATGGTAGCTGTAATTAGCCAAATGTAATGGTTAAATAGTTGAAATAATTAGCTAATGGATAGATAGTTTAAAGATGGAGTAAGAATGCACACTTGGCTAAACCAAGCTTCATACTGACAATTCAGTTATAACATTACTTAACATCCCCTTTAAAATCGACTGAAATGAAAACATTTGTAACATGATGGTGGTACTTGATAAGGAGTAGTTCGTCTGATAGGGATGTGGGGGTACATCAGGCACAAAAGGTAGGAACCAATGCCCTAGAAAAATGGACTTATGACGCATGCATGAATCACCTCGCTGTGTCTCAAATAGCCCTGTGAGGAAACCCCTTTCCTGTGCAGTCTATTTCTTAAAGGGAAGTGAAGACTTGCTTGTACAGCACTTTGTTTTTCTTTTCATGCAGACATCAGTGTCAGCACATACACTTGAAGCATGAACTGTTCAACTAAGCTGTCTTCTTCAGAGGAAATGGCTCCTGAGGAGTTTGACGGTGGGACAGCAGCAGCTTGTGTGATCCTCGGCCTGTCTGCTCTAGTAGGAGTTCCGGGGAACCTGCTGGTGATTTGGACTATCCTGAGGCACGTGAAGCAGCGTTCCCACACTGTGGTGCTTATCCTGCACCTGGCTGCTGCTGACCTGCTGGTCCTCATCACCCTGCCTTTATGGATTTACTCCCTGGCCCGCTCCTGGGTGTTTGGAGAGGCCTCCTGCAAAGCCATCGTGTTCATGATCAACGCCTGTATGTATAGCAGTGTTTTCCTTATAACCCTCATGAGTGTAGAACGCTTCGTGGCTGTGCGCTATCCCTTTGCGTCAGCTTACTGGAAGAGGAAAAAGGCTTTGAATAAAGTTCTGCTAGCTCTGTGGACTGCAGCATTTTTGTTCAGCATACCTGTCATCCCAACTCAGATTGTAGATAAGGATTCTACAGTGGAGCACTGTCTGTACCGGTATTACACCTCTGTGACCCAGGAGCTGGTGTGTGTGCTGCTAGAGACACTGGTGGGCTACGTATTACCCTTCTCCATCCTCGTGGTCTGCTATGGCTGCCTGTGCAGCCGGATCACTCAGATGTCCTTCAAGTCCAAACGCAAGTCCACAGTCCTGATTGCTAGTGTAGTGGTCGTGTTTGCCATTTGCTGGACTCCCCATCAGGTAGGAAACATCCTCTCAATCATCATCCTGGCCACTGAAGACTCCTTCCCTGACGCAGCAAAAAATATGGAGAGTTTCAGGAGCACCATAGTCTTCATCGCTGGAGCTATGGTCTTCATCAGCAGCACCGTCAACCCCATCCTCTACATGTTTGCAGCTCGCTCCTTCAGGAGCTCCCTGCGTGACACCGGCATCCAGAAGCTCTTCCGCCACATCTCCAGCACCTCCCCAGGTGAGGGTAATAGAGAGTTGTCCTTTGTGTCCAAGAGACAAAGCAATCAGACCAACAGTTCTCAGTGTATGACTGAGTCAAAAGAACAAATGGACATATTAGTAAACATGTGTGAAAATAATCCATCCTGATATTGAAAATGTGTGAATTCTGTATGTGCCGTGTGTCTCTGACATGTGATTACTGTATGTATTTGACACATTTTGTATGAAATTACAACACAGAACAAGAAGACAGAGTTTATCTGTGCCATACTTGTCCAACTCTGTAAATGACCCATTTTAGGTTTGTTTTGTTTTAATTGTTTATCAAATGGTGAACATATATTTATAAATATGTTATATATTTGTACTGAGATTTATGCCATATAGTAATTATAATATAGTGCAATCAATAATTGTGTATGCCTCAAGTATTTGTAAAAATGCAATACTTTTCCATCAAAGTGAGATTGTGTGATTGATTCTGTTTAAGAATTAAAAAACAAAACATGATTGGACAGAACACAGTATTCTAATCCTGTGGTGGCACCTGCTTGCCACTAATTATTTTTTGTACACTTCTTTCTCACACAGTTTTGGCTGTATTGATGGAGACTGAAAAGACTAAAGAGGGACTTTCTAATAGTGAAGAATCTCTGATTCAGTCTGATTGGGAACAAAACTGTTTTTTAAACTTAACGACTATTGTAAAAATGTTCTTCACTGGTGACACATTAGCTAACAAATGTCCTTGTATCCCACAACAGACACCAGCTTTCAACTTCCTCACCATGAAAAGATTGCAAAATGAAAAACTGCATGTTCCCTTTGTTGAGCAGCAAAAAGCGGAATCATGTCTTAATGTTTGTCACAGTCTTATAAAACTCAAGCCTGCTCTTTCAAGGTAGAGAGTGCAGCATCAGCTTATTTACTGATATCTTTAAATGCGTATGTAAGGTAGACATTTATAATGCTCTTCTCATAGCACATTAAGTGTCTATGTTGCCACGACTACACAAAAGATTTTCTCACCAACTGACACAGCCAATAGATGGCAGTGACACCGTATTATTTATTATAATATTTTTATTTCACCAAAAAATGCCCTTTTTTAATTTATCTATCCAGGGTATGGCCATGATCAAATTCTCTTTTAGCACTGCTTTGCTTCATACACCACAGACATTTATAACCTGCGTGTTGACACTCAGCAGCAACATTCGAGAAGTTCGAGTGGGAGGAACTAAGCTCTTCTAGGAGACACTCTTTCTATACGTTTTACAAATTTGACAAATGGTTGACAATAAATATAAGTAGATAATTTTACTTTGCGTCAGTAACGTTTATTTAAATTTGACCTTTGGATTTAAAATTATTTCAGGCTGACAAAAAAGCTTCACATTCAATTACCATGTCCTTTCTGGGCAGCTCAGAGTAGACTGAATGTAGTAACATATAGGGAAGACAGTTCAAATGTCAAGTCTTAGAGAAAAAACATCACACATTCGTAATAATTTACATTCCATGCTAATGATTTTCCCATGAGATGTCATTTGTGTGTTGTGTAAATACTCTGAGAAGGCTCATTGTGATAATGATTTCAACACAGGATTGAATAAAACCGCTGTGACGGCACTCGTCACCTCTTTGGAACCTTTGAAATTTAGTGAGTGAGGATAATTTTAACTGTGACAGTGGAATGTTACAAAGAGCAAAGGGTGTCACACAGAAATACGTGTTTGACAAGATCCCGCAAGAAAACATATTCTTGAGACACGCTAGACCTTTTCTCATAGAATGAGGAAGCAGCCTGTAAATGAGACAGCAATGTGGCATGTGTCTAACGTACCCATTGTCTTATGAGTGTATACTCTTTAATTGTATTAACACTTTGTTCTGAACGGTTTTTGGGTTTTGTTAATTGATAAAATATTGATGCATGATGAGAAACAAAGGTGAAAAATAATGTAGGCACACATTTACTCTTAGAATCTAACATGTTTGGAACACATTAAGTTGATCACTTTTTGAAGTGTCAAAACCTCCCTCACAGTTATCCTGCTGTATGAGCAATCAAATGTTTTGGTTTTTGTAATCAGATTACCGTAATCCCTTTACATGTAACCCATCCTTCCCAAGGCTAAAAGTACACCAAAGAACAGGACCTTCCAAAGGGATAACCTGAGCCATGAATCTTAGCAATCCCCAAAGTTAACTGGGATGTGTTGGTTGGCATAACACCCTGTTTTTTTGGCTTGGTGGAAGACCTACACACCTCACACCACATGATTCTACCACTGACACCAAAACTGAAAGTTTCTTTTTTTTCTGGGTACGGTGGTGGCTCATACAGGTTGCTTTCTCATTCAGGCTATACAACCTTTTTACCAAATACACCTGCTGAAAGAAAAACTTAGCTCGTCATTTTGGCGCCACAGACGACATGTATAAGCATGCCTCCTATGTGATATCGTGTGGATCAATGTTCTTTTCTGTTCTGTTTGTAAAGCAATATCATTATGTGTCTCGGATTTCAGCTGAAGTGTTTCCCAGTGTGTCCCTCAACTCATCAGACTGGTTCAGCTGGAAAGAATGATTCCACATAAGGAAGGAGACACTGGGAATTACTCTTCAGACTGTGGGATTTAAATGAGTGAAAGGAGGTGAAAAGACTAAAAGCCTAGCATTCATACATTCATACAGTCTGCTGGCCCATAGCGAGCAGAGATGGGAGTGTCAGGAGCAACAAAACATGGTATGCTGGGAACTGGGCCAAAGACTAGCGAAAACTCCAGCAGGCCAGTAAGGACCTGTGAAGTTACTGAAAACTCGAGATTGTTTAATGTTGCTCTTTTGAAGCGCCATATTTTCTTCAAATATGAAAGATGCTCCTAGACAAAAATATAGCCACATGACACTTTTTTTATAATAATTTTTAATAATAATTTTTGAACAGAAAAAAAACACTGTGCAGTAGATGTTATATCCATATCACAGTTTTAGTTGCAGCTCAGCAGCATGGATGTTGAGCATGAAAAAGGATTAGCCTATTCTACTGTTCTTTATTTTTTCTCTATCTGTCTGCATGTGTCAGTCTTTCTTTTCTCCTCTACTCCTTTCCTTCTGTCCTTCCTGCAGTCCCTTATACCTTACACCCACTGTAAACGAACATATTGAAAGAGATGTAAATTAGGGCAAATCTTCCTGATAATGTCACAATTGCAATCATCTAAAGTTTACTATTTGAAACATTTGGTGACTATATGGCCTTATGTGTTGCATGTGTACAGTTTTGCATCTGAATAACATCAGTGAAAACTTAAAGAACAACATTGTTTCCAACTCCCTGTAAACACAGAGTCATAGACCAGTGCTTCTCAAATGTTTTCACATCAAGGAACCCTAAACTGACACAAATTAGACCACGGACCAAGATGTTGTCTCGGAGTCCCCCATCCGATAGGAATTTTGCTTTTAGATGTTTTATTACAGAAAGTGTATGAAACCCACGACCAAAATAATCATACATTCCATCATTGTGTTACTTATGGTTGGAATTATAGTAAAAATAAATGATTCCCCCTTTTTGCTGGGAACCCCATGGAACCCCCTCAAGGACCCCACTTTGAGAACCACTGTGTCACACTTTGTATGAATGTGCCAGTTTTCCAGGTGCAGAACATTGCATTGAATAAGCCAGAGGGTAAAATCAGCATATGTCCTGCTAAATTTTATTTAAATGTTTGGGTCAGCTTAGTTGCAGTACACTCTGCAGAACACTCATACCAACTCCCACAACATGATTATTATAGAACCCACAAGAAATGTTGATCAGGTACACATGTTCTGCCAATAAATCTTACACTTAATACATTAAATTGTGTGAATTTCTGGGCTTAAATACTATTTAGGACAGGCATGAAAAGCAGACCATTAAAACACATAGTATTATGTTCTCTGAGGATATAAGTTCAAAAAGGTCAGATACTATTATCCTTCAAATTGTAGTCTATAACACAAACTAAAACCTGGTAAAAGGACAGACAACAAATAGCCGGTTAAACAATTGTCAGTTCACTACAGCCATATTGGCTAAACTCTTATAGACACATATCTTCACACATTATTTGATGCATATTTAGTCATCACTTGAAGAAGTAGGCCTTCAAATTTAATTTAAATGGAAAATAATTAACCTTTTAAAGCACTCAAAAATTGCCCCACGTCAATTTAAAACAGCAGCAGGCTGATGCCTCCTGTTTTACGAAAGTACTTCCTGATTCACCAGATCTGACCAATGAGATAACAGCACTCACCCCAGCGTCCCGCCCTCACCTTTCCAAACCAGCCAATAGGCGACGCCTCTGGACTCTCCTAGCTAAGAGGCCGAACCACACAGGTAACGCCGGAAAAAAATAGAAAGGAGAGAGGGGGGGAAAAAAACTCCAGGGCTTGTTATGGAGTTCGCGTGAAAGAAACACGGATTCCCATCCTTCTTACCAGTTAAACCAGTATCTCTGGATAGAACACACTCAAGTACTTCAACAGGTAGAGTCTCTGACCGCAAACTCTTTCGTGGCTCCTCTGAAAATAATCTCCCCCTTTTCTCTCTCCGTTTACCTCAATTGAGTTTCCAGCCCTTTTGTTCGCTCTTCTTATCACTTGGAAAAAGGTGAACCCTCGTGTTATTTTTATTTTAATCTTTGCTTTAATTGTAGTTTTTACCCTTGTGGTCCCTGATGGCTTCGCACAGTGATACTCTGGTGGTGTTCTTTGGGGCAACAGCTGGTGCAAATGGGGGTAAACTGGGTTCGGATGAGAGGGAAATAATTCTCTTGGTGTGGCAAATTGTGGATCTACATGAGAAAAAGGTACGGACCTTTCTGACCCGTTCGTTCGTTGTACGGTTTCTTATGTAGGCTATCCAGACTGTTTGTGGCATAGTGTCTACCTGTAGTAACAATATGTTTTGACATTTAAATCAACATGGTGTGCTCTCTGAAAGCGTCTGTAGCCTGCTCTTTCTCTAATGCTAGCTAACTCAATTCTCTGTCCAGCCCGTCTTGTTAGCGCACCTTTTTAACAGGTGCGACGCAAAATTTAACAAACAGGTGAAGAGTTTAATTTCACCTAATGGAGAAAACACACCTTTTTGGTTTGGCATGTCAGCTTCTCGAGATAAACAAAGCTTAATTGACAATTATGTGCTTTTATGCAACTACATTGTCAATTGTTTGTTTGACTTTTTTTATTTTTGTAAGAATGAATTTCCTGAATGTGGGAGGCTACGTTATAATTAGCCATAAATTAGCTCCCCCAACCCCATTCTGCCCCATGAAACGCTAAATCCTTTCACAGGTCGGGAAGCTTCAGAGGTGTCTTGTCAAACCAGATACTTTGGAGCTGACAGAGCAATGTAAAGAGGAGACAGGACTGACTCTGGAAGACCTCGTCAAAGCTGAGCCTCTGGATAAAGTGCTGCACCAGGTGAGTCTTACTGGTCACTTGGTCTGAATGCGAGGGCCATTTCAATATTCATGTAAATCTTCCCATCTAAAATAGGCCTTAAAAGCCAGTTAGAAAAGTTAAAATCTCTCACTGCTGTAGGCTACTTTAATTTATAGGCTACTGTATGAAAACCACAGTAAGATCTCTTTGCCATTAGCACCATGAGGAATTCAGAAGCCAACTAAACCAAGGCAACTTTCCTGTGACAGTTTTTGCCCCGAGTGAGATCAGACTTGACAAGCCTGACTCTGTACTAAGCTGTAAGTTAATGTGAGGAGTGTCAAATTTCAATGATGACCTTTTAGAAAAACTGGTCTTCCACCTGGCTGAGATGTGTGTCATTGGTTCGGCCCTGACAGATGAACTCTGCTGACAGTTTGTTGAAGCTCAGTGGGTAGGATAGGCAGAGTCTCCAGGTATCTGGAGATAAGGAGGAGTCACAGGTCTAGTCATGTCTCAGCCTGATGCAAGCGGCAGACATCTGGAAGGCGGAATGTTTACCTGGGACCGCGCCTCTGTTTTAGGCTGCGGGACATTCAAGAGGGGAGGCTTTGAGATCTTGGGCTTCATCCTCAGTTAGCTGGTTACGGCACTTCTTGAGGACTTCGATGTGAATTTGCTTTCCGGTTCCTCCCTGTCTGGAGGTGTGCTTTGACTAAAGTGCTTGTGTTGCCAAACACGTTTTTCAATCACCCTTACAAGATTGTTTGATCCATCCAGTATTTCAGAAAAAACGCTCGTTACTGGTGGAACAGTGTGTTAGGGTTGATATTAGCCCTGTTGTGTTGAGACTGCTGTGGGTGCACAAGCAGGTTGGATGGGGTGAACGATTGAAAAGGTTTATTTTTTTTTTTTGATCTTTCTGGCGCTTTATAGCAGTGATTCTGCTGGGGTTATGAAGCTCAACGCATAGCCTAAGACAGCTAAAATTTCATGGGGGTTTGGTCTAAATGCTGAAGTCATTTGTGCCTTATACAGACGAGGTAAGACTTCAGCTCCACTGTAGGCTAGTTTGTGTGCTGAACCTTCAAATATTAACCCAAGTAATCAGTTCATTCTTTTCATACCTTTGTCTTACTGGTTACTTTCTCTTGCTATTGGTCATTTTTAAGATTAGTTTTATCCCTGATACTGGGCAGAAAAGCAAATGGACATTTTTGAAGCATTGTATAGAACTGCACTTTATAAGCATGTCCCTCACAGTAGTTGTTTTATTTCTGTAGATGTGTATCCCATTCCAACTTATTCAGTGACAGAGGGAAACGAGCAGCTGCCTCTTATTGGTGGGTTTGCCTTATTGACCTGTGTGGTCAGAACCCCCAAGGACATCTGTTGGTTTTCTTTGGTGAAAGATTTATTAAGGTAGAGAAGGCTGGAGAGATTAGCAGGCCTGTTTTAACATGTGGCTTCCATACAGTTTGCCAGCTAAACTCATTAACATTGTGAACGAATTATGTTGAATTTCATGAGCTCTGTTACACATGCACTTGGATCTGTTAATGCTTTTGTAAATCTACAAACCTACTGATGTTTTGCATAATGCCTTTGCCTCACACAAGCTGAGCAATAGAATTTGACAAATTTACACACTGTATGTTTATTAAAATCTGTAAATGAGCCAATTTCAAGTTGTAGAATAGAGATGTGCGTGTGTTCAGTCCCCCCTTCTTTTTTCCAACTATGTGCGGCAGGCTTTAACGTCCATGTGCAGTGATAGATATCTGAAGCCGTTAAAAATTTAAAACTGGGGTAGGCAACGTTGGAAAAAACTAGCAAGAGACAGCTAGATTTTGACAGTATACTACTGAAAAAATTGCACCCCTTACCTAAAGTCCTCCCGTCACAGCCGCTCCCCTAAAATGCATTTTAATAGGCCAGCCTGTCATTTCATTTGGTCCGAATAAAGTGATTGGCTGTGCTTTTAATTTTTTTGTCACGGCATTTGATTTATTGATTACTGTCTGGATGTAAAGATTATTTCAACAAATATAACAAAAAAAGCTTCTGCCTGAATGGTTGTGCTGTCACCACTGAGTAGAAAAATATCTAATCTGTCTGAAGTGTTCGATCATTTGACATGTAGCGCTGCAACAATTAAACTATTACTTCTTAACTATTAAATTAATTCCCTACTATTTTGATTAACTGGTTTGAGTTATTTAAGGGGGAAAAAAGTAAATATTCTCAGATTCCAGCTTCTTAAATGTGAATATTTTCTGGTTTCTTTAATCCTCTATGGCGGTAAACTGAATATTTTTGGTTTGGACAAAACAGGACATTCGAGGACTTCAACTTGGGTTTTGGGAAACAGTGACCATTTTCTGACATTTTATAGACCCAACAATAATCGATTAATTGAGAAAATCATAAAGATTAATCAACGATAAAAATAGTCGTTTGCAGCCTTATTCACGTGTGAATACACCCGACATAAAAAAAATTCTAAATAATGTGAATTCAAAATAACATGTTTCAGGGCTCTGTCATAATATATTGATGTGTAAGTTGATGGCTGACGACATGTTGGTACTCGAGCGTCTGTTTCATGACTGTAGCTGTGACACATGGTGTATGTGCGCGTCACACCTGCAGTTCAGTGTGGTTCCTGGGAGCAGGCTGGCGGATGGTTTAGCTGCAGTCAGGTTGTTGCTGACTGTACAGGCTTGGCTTTAGTCCAGGACATTGACAGCATGTCACGGCCTGTAGGGAGCATGTGATGAGAGACCTACACACCTTGTTGTTGTTGTCGTTGCTGTGAAACTGAATCACTTCATCCTCTTTACACTATGTAATTGTTTTTCAACCATTTAAAACCACAGTCAGAATTGCTGACTATTGGCTATGGCATTGGGTTACGTTAGTTATACTTCTGATGGGTGCTTGCTGGCAAAGGCAGCCATATTGTGACATGGTTAACATGAGGGATCACATGATTCACGCGACCTGGGTTTTGACACTACGGCAAAAGACTGTATATAGATGACACAAAAATGTGTCTGATTTGTAAGAACCTAAACCCATGATGATGGAGTTATTGCAGCTAGTCATCATGGCTCTCTCTTCCCTGCTGGGTGTGTCTAAAGATTCCTAAGACCAAATTGTCACGGTAATGCCTCTACAAAAGAATTTTGCTGTTTGATGCTACAATGACTACGTTTACAATCAGATGAAAGCAGGTTATAGTGAGAAATCATACTGAAACAGAAAATTGGAGAATATACTGCACTGCAATAACCTGACTATTTTAAAATAATTTTTGCATACAAGTGTATTAAAGATTACTGGTAAGAAAGACAAAACTTTGAGTGTGTAACCTATTGTTTAACACTGGAAACTTTGCACATAATGTTTTAGAAACTGGGTTATGAGTACACATGGGCAAGTGTATAAACCACATTTTCCTTATCCCCATACCATAAAAAGTGTATTTGTCCTTTTTATGCGATGACTGTTTGATTGAAACCAACAGGAGTTACTAATTATGAAGTTCATGTAAACTCAAAAAACTAAACTAAAAAAAATGTTAAGATAACTCTGATACTCTAATTGCTGTTGCAAAAGTGTGTAGTGTGTGCTTAGTTTTAGTTGCCTTTAACAGTTACCACAGGGACTGCCCTGGCACTCCCTGCTGCTCTTATCAGAGTTTGTTTCAGCCACCACCACCCTACCTCACCTCTGCATACAAACAGTCCGGCTACACTGGAGAGCAAACTCTGATAGGACCATGTACAAAGGTCACTTCCTCCCCCCTCACCTGTGGAAATGCCACTCAGAGGGGTAGAGGCAGAAAGTTGGTTCAAGAGAAATTTGTATCCTTAGTCTGTGAGTCCTGAAATAATGTTTGAGAAACCGATGATGATATAGAACTGAACTAAAATACGTGATGTTTCTTTTCTTCAGACAGTAAGATTGTAGTATCGTACAGAAAGTAACATGGGATATCACATAACTGGAAATGAGCAGCTAATTTTGATAGCAGAACCAAGGGTACCCATAAGGCATGATAATTATGATCGTATCATTAGAACTATTTATTTGTTTAAAACAGCTGGATGTTTGCATATTTATTGCCATGTTGGCAGCAAGTTGCAACATGTTTTTTTTTTTATACTTAAACTATATAAGTTATGCTCATTGAAAATGAAATGTAACTAATTTAAGGTGGAAGCACCTTTTTTCTGTGGTCTGTTCATGTGTTTGGCTCAACGGGCTGTTGTCTACCTATCTGTTGTCGGTGCGAGTTATGACTTCTGATCAGCTTGTTTACTCAATTTAGACTGTGGTTTTTGACACTGAGGAGAAAGGGACAGGGTGTGCCGCTAGGTCTTCTAAAACATTTGCTTTTCTCTCAGTAATCCGGCTTTAGTGATTGGCCAAGGTGGGTCTGCATGTACAGCTATGAGCAAACAATAGTCCTGTTATCACTGTAAACATGAAATTGTGCAGGATGGCTGTGCCTAAAATGTACAGCTGAATTAATCTACAGAACTTTGAAGTATCAGTTTTGGGTTTTTGTCACAGGTTTTGTTTTATATTGGGCTAAAAGGGTAGCTGTGAGCTTTGACGCACATGTAACTCCTCAAACAAAAAGCAGGGGCTATGCAGGTGACTTCTGTACATGCACAGAATATGCACATTCAATGAACAACGTCTTGACTCATTCACTGAATGAGGAAATTCAAATTCAGGGACTTTAAATTTCACAATTGTGCACAATTTTTTTTTTTTACTTCTTGTTTACTACTTTGACAATTACATCTCCAGCAGTGGCTATCATTTAAAGGCTTTAATACATGGTATGCTGTTGTGATGATATTTTGATACTGTGGTCAGGACAGTTTGTTTACTTTAGCAGTATAATATGCAAATTGAGCTCAACTGATCAAAAAGTTATGGGGCAGTTCTATTTGATGTTGTCAAGATGTCCAAGAATCGTTTTATTTTGTATGATAATTGTGTGTAAAGATGGGTGTGCTTTCACCTCTGCATTGTTTCACAAATTGTTTCTGGGCTCCACCTTTCAGCTTAAAAATGGTATTGTGATTACATACACAGTTGAGCATGTGGTATATCCTGTTAACAAAATGTACCTGAAGCATTCGGTTTATTGTAATGACCTCTAATGAAGAAGTAATTTAGGTTTGGCATTAGAATGACAACCAGCACATCTGTCATCCAATTATCCTGTTGTTTATCTATGGCGGGCCTGTCAGCTAATAACCCCTTTATCAGATCCGGGTCACCACGCCAACATTGACATTCACTTGTTTAATAGATCTAAGTATGGATGCTTTTCAGATTTTCTATTTTAATTAGCTGTTCCCAGTCTTGAATATGTGTGTTTATTGTAAGGGGTAATTCCTACTGCAAAGGACATTGGACTTTATTTTCATATATAACATAGTATATCCATGTAATGTTTCCCACCACTAACACGTGAACCTTCTGCTTCTCATGTGATACATTCACTTGCTCAATGTAAAACCATCATGCCGGTTTGTCGGAACTTATGTTCCTGTTCTACGTTTTACCAGAGCCATGGCAACATTTTTGGGAAATTGTCAAGGATCTTGAGCTTGCAAATTATGAGGTGCAGCTCCTGTTTTCACATGATCTTGACCCAGAAAATTGCAGAAACATTTACAGCATAATGTGAACGAGACAGAGGGGCTTACTTGAAAGAATGGCAATGACTGTCCATCTCTTTTGTTTTTACTCACAATTACGCAACAGCATACAGAGGTTGCATGGAATGAGGTTTTGACAAAATTTGTAGTTTTGAAAATACCTTTTGTGTATTTTTCTTTAAGACAAAGTTCAGTGACAAGTGATCTTTTATAAATTTGCTGGTATCCATGGGCCCACTGCAAATACCCAGGCTATTTCTCAGATTGATGATTCTTGCAGGTTTCTGTCCAGCCGTCCCCAAACCCCCTTAATCTAACCCCAAAGCATTTGTTCCGTTGTCAGCAGCTGGTTGGCGTTTCCAAATAGCCTTGCATTTCTTTCTGACTGTTAAGCAGCATGCTTCAACACGCACCTCATAATACTCTCACTGTCTGAGGATCTGTCATATATTGCCAGTGGTCATGTGAAACTCATCAGTCACTGGGTTTAAGCTAGTCTCGCACCCAGACGGTCTAATTTGCACTTACAAAGGTGACTTTGAAGATTCAGTGAAGAAGATGTGAAAAAACATTACAACTGTCCGAGGTGGCTAATAACATGAGCAAAAGTAAGTCTCTGTCTTGCATGGGAACATTGAGCAGCAAGTCAATACAAGCAGCATTCTAGTCAATATGACTTCAGAGAGGTTTCAAGAGGTCTATTATACAAAGTAGACTGGGTGCGACCGGTCTATGAAATACCATATACCCTCTTTTATGGTCCCCACATCCTCACTAAATACCCTTTTAAGCTGTTGCCTAAATAGATTATGTCCAATGTCTGCCAAATGGACCAAGAGGCCAATAACTGGTTGGGTTTTGGTTGTTAGATCTTGGTCAGAGTGAAAATATAAGTGAGAGAGAGATTAATTCTGAATAAGAAGTTTGATTTACAAATTATTAGTGACAGTATATTAAGTTTCAGAAGCCCAGTTCCATGCACAGTAGTGGTCTAAATCAGACCCTTTCCTTAATATCAACAGTGAATCCACTAACTCCCAGTTTTATGTGAAAATGTCACTAGAAATGTTATTCTCGCTGACAATCAACAGCTTTCACGTGTTTTGTTTTGCCTGTCTATGTGGTTGACTGCCAATGGCTCTCGACCAAATGGCAGCACTGCCCAATGTGAAAATGTAAGCAGCCGCGCTCAGCACACAAGCTCAGGTAATCGGATTTTACGGTATATGGCAATCAAAAAAAGGCACCGAGCCACAGTAAATTAGTAGCTGGTGAGACATTTAGTAACTGAAGACTCTGGGATATTTTTCTCACCATTTAGTGGATCTAACCGGTGCAAAAGAGTGAGCGAATATTGGACTTGATTTCACCAGAGGGCCTCAATGGGATAGTTTTAATAATCTTATAGTCTTTGGAGGCATTGCTGTTGTGAGTTAAATTTGCCTAATACAGCTTTCAAATATGTTTACTTGGCTGCCCTTGAAAGAAACATAGAAAACTATGTTAAGCATTCTCAGAAATGCAGTCCTCTGAGATCAGGTGTCACTTGCCTCACTGTATGTTGATATTGAAGCCATAGCCAATGTTGACAGTGAAATGATGCCAACACAACAGGTTGACACAACACATGGAATGGGGCTCATTGTAAGTGGTAGTTATAAATAAAAGTGCATAAGTGGGAGTTGCTGGTATTTAGGATTGGGTGTTGGTGTCACCAGAGTTTGCGTAAAAGTGGAGACAGGCAGGTTGGACTCGTATGGGTTGTTTTCCTCTTGTCTGCCTGTGACTATTGGTCGCACTAAGAGAAAAACAGTGATCCTGGTGATTAGTGGTGTGATCATTCCTCTCTTTGTCTGCTCCCTCCCTCACCAGGCAAACACAAAAACCTGTTGGACAAGCCTTGTTCCTAATGAGAAACAAACATAGTCAAATGTCAAACACCACCTTCACTTGTCTGCCCAGGTTGAAGTCCACAGTGTTATTCTCACTTTCACATAGTGGATGGTGTTTGCACAACAGATATACACAAACCTATGTACTGAGTTTGAAGTCATTAAATGTTTGTAACTTAATGGGAGTGAATTAATCCAAACTAAATAGAATCTTGTTGTTTTGTTTTTTTATAGATATATTAGGCAGGTTTAGATTTGATATTTTGACAGCACCGCTATCCTGTTTTTGAAAATAAAATCCATGTTTAATTTTCTGTTCTCCTTCCTGTTTCATTATCTAGTTCCAGCAGTCGGTGTCATCAGAACTGAAAAGCCTCGGCAGAAGCTCTTACACACTTTGTGTCAACAGTCCTCTTGTCATCCGTCAGGCGCTCCACCCTGAAGCTTCCAAAAAGGTAATGGTTCCCACCTCTTAAACTACAGACACGTTACACACTTTAATTTGGCATGTTGCAGTGTAGATAGTGTAGTTAGCAAAATATTAGTTTCTTTGTTGAAATGAAAATGTAAATATGTTAAAATCGTGTGTGTGTCCGTAGATATGTTGTTTTTTTGCAAACTGTTTGAGCAGCAGCATGTTATGCTCTACCTTGGAATATCAGTAATCCCACTAAACAAACCAGTCATTGTTTTCTCCATTCGTGGCTCCAGTAAGATGACAGTGTGTGATAAACCATATTGAATATATATATATCTTTTTCATCTCCTTGTCAGTTAGCTTCCGGTGTATCCAATATCCACATCAGATTTCCATACTGTCATACTGAATACTTTCTTTTTTGTCTCTTCCTTTTCAGAATCTTGTCCTTCCTGAATGTTTCTTTTCATTTGTGGACCTGAGGAAGGAGTTTGAGAAATGCTGCCCCAATGCCGCTCCTGCGCAAAGGCTCACACTCGCCTCCATGTTGGAATGTATCATTGGCTTGCCTGTAAACTAAAACTCGTAGTCCCACCTTATTGATACACTGTTATGAAAACTCATTTTATCTGTATGTTTCAGGGAAGATACATTTTAAAGTGTTAATGGACACCACTTTTGATAAGCAGAGCTGTATTTACTGAGTATGTAGGATTTTCTTTTCCAATTTCAGTTTACATTTACTAAAGTATAAGGAAGTTGGCTATGAATCCTAGCAGTGTGACAAATCAAACTTAAAGCTTAAACTGTTCAGGTTCCTTAACCATGTGTGCAGATGTTGGTCTTCCTGCCGTGACAGAGCAGTTGATGGGGGTGAAGGAGGTGAGGAGCATGGTACAGCTGACACTTTGCATCCTGGCTGAGCCCTACAGTAAGTAACCGTCAGACTGTGTACCTAAAATGATCTGACATTGAGCTGACCCTGAACTCTGAAGTAACCTGTGCAGATAAAACAGACCAATACCAGGCCCATATATAGACCAGTGCAGTGGCATTCACCAGCCGTTATTAGTGTGCGTTAACCTACTTTGGCTACCTGATGGTTTGGGTTTATATAATCAGCGCTGCCACTGCAAAACTAAAGTATTTGTGCATTGTCCTATAACCTGCCTTGCATGTTTTTTTTTTATTTGATGGAAAGTGGAACAAAGCCCTAACGTTTACACAAAAAAAAACACTTTAACTGGAAGGTGTGGCCATTTGTTGAACAAGGTCTTCTTTATATTTCTAGTCAAGCCAGATATGCGTATATGTGCTATTAAAGATACAGAAACTATTTGACGTTTTTCAAGTGTGTGTTCTTAAAAAGCAGCAAACCCTCTTATTCACTGCCTTTATCGCTGATTCCAGACATGTTGGAGCGTAAATAAATCAAACTTTTATCTGATATCTTGTGTCTTGACTGTTGCTGTCCCCTCTGGCTTTACCTCATAACAGCCCAGTATTTCATTGGGTGTGATAAGTAAAAGTAATGCATAGTGCTTGGCAGGGTGAACCTGTTCACTACAGAAAAGAGAGAGCAGTGTTTTGGACCTTCAGGATCCAACAACACATTCGATAACGTAATTTTCTTTTTCAGATCACACGTTCTCCTGTGTTGAAACAGTGAAGTACAAGTTTGATTCCGGCACATGGTATGTATCAGTGTACATTTATCTCACTCCATCCTTTGTGTGCGTTCCTGCCACACCTGTTGCCAGCAGTGCTGTTTACAGACTGACAGCCCGCCTCCAGACATATTTAGACCTTAGCATTGATTACAGCAACAAGGAAAACCACAAGTGTGTTATTAAAGCTGTCCAACTTTGCCATCAAGTGCTTACCTGGCTATCTAGTAGCATAGCACCAAATCCTGCTGTTCTCAGACAAGCAAAAGCTTGTCACCTTGACAACCCGCTGACATTTAATCATGGGGGTATGTTACTCTGTTCAGCACTTACTGTGACTGGCCTCTGTGTCTGCAGTCTGTGGACAATTTAACAAGAGCAATGGTGTTTTTTTTCCAACAAGTTATACTCCTCTACAGGAATGCTTTTGATATTTGGTTATTATAACTCTTCATTTTCTAAATATGGTCAGAATGTCATTAATGTTTTTCTCCCTCCTCAGCAGTAAGACAGAGCCAGTGGACAATGAGACAGTGATTAGAGCACGGGGGCTTCCATGGCAGTCCTCAGACCAAGACATTGCTCGCTTCTTTAAAGGCCTCAGTATTGCCAAGTATGTTGTACTCAAAGGGGACCTTCCAACAGCCCCATTACTCCAATAACCTTTTGTTTAATCTTCTGTTGCATCAAAACAGTTCAAAGTGATTTTTGGAGCTGTCAGCATGCCTGTCAGAGTACAGATTTGTGGCTTTTTGTTTCCTTTTTTGAAACAAATGATGCTCTCACATTTGACTGCAAAATCAGTTTTGAAGTTGTCAATGTTCGTAGGACACATAAAATACTCTTTTAAATGTCCAATAGAGCCATCCAAGATTAGTGTTAAATGCTAATGTGAAGGGTGTAAATGCACTAAACAGCTTTTTGTACAGTAGGCTAGAATAGTAATTTGAACACTCATAACACCAAAATGGGACAGGTGCTGTATACCAGAAAGATTAACGGGAATACAATAGATAAGTACTGACACACTGAGATTTGACCTGACACAGGTCTTGGGTAAATACCCACACGTGTGTGGATGTTTGCAGGGAAAACCTGTATTGAAACAACTCTAATAAAAGCTAAAGGTGTGTGTGGGTGGGTGGGTGACGTTTCTATTGTATTAAATCATGTTGAACACAGTTCTGATAACTGTATCGTCAAATACATGTTGGTGAAGTTGTATTTCTGGCTGTGGCTCCAGATTATTAACTATGCTCATACTCACGCGTGGATCTGTGCACCTGTGTTTCAGGGGTGGCGTGGCCTTGTGTCTTAACGCTCAGGGCAGGAGGAATGGCGAGGCCTTGGTTCGTTTCATCAACTCAGAACATAGGGACCTGGCCCTAGAGCGTCACAAGCACCACATGGGCAGCCGCTACATCGAGGTCAGATTCAGGATTTATTTCTTGTTCAGTCATACTGTAATTTTGCTTTGTGTGTTAATATGCTTAGCTGAACACTGTAGACCCATTTTTAGGTCCTTTATGTAGCCAATGTGAGTCTGCAAATGTCTTGTAAACTAGTAGGAAGTAATTTAATGAATTCTCTTAGGCTCAATATCGCTTAAAACCCCCATTGCTTGTTTTTTTACTGCTGTCTTTATTTTGTTTGTTGGTGTGAAGATATATTCATTTTTGTGTTTGTTACACCTGTATCAGTTAAATTGTTCTTTATGGCTAAATCCAGTTTTCCCTCGTCTTCTCAGGTCTACAAGGCCACAGGAGAGGAATTCCTCAAGATTGCTGGAGGTCAGATTTTTTTATTTATTTATTTTTTTCAACTAATTAATTTTATTTTTCTTACCATGTTTGTATGAAGACTCATGGTGAAAGGCTTTCTGTTAGTGTGAGGTTGGCTTCATTCATGATTTCATGGCTTTCTCGCATTTTTTTTCTTTTTTCTTTCTCATTTGCGCTCTGGCTCGCTCTCTCCTATTACCTGTGTCTTTGCCCCATCCCAGTGACTCTCCAGCAGCTTATCTTGGACTAATGAAAGACGCTTTGTGAGGAGCTTCCCCCACTGCCCCCCATCCCTTCCTCACTTCCTCATCCCCAGCCCAGTCCAGCCTTTCAGAGGCCAGTTGGAAAGAAATTTCACTCTCTGCTAACAGCAGCTCACCTGTTCAGTTCAGCCTCCAGCTCCACTCCCCTGAGGGAGTGAAGGCTGACGGCCGGTGCAACGACTGGCTCAGTGCTTCTATAAAGGGGGTGTGAAGAGACAAAGGCAGGGCACAGGGCCTCTGGACCATAGAGCAGCAGCCAGCAGTAACACGGGACAGAGATAGCAGACAAAGAAACAGTCACTCGGAGCAGATAACTTACAGTGGCTGCCAGTCCGGCTGTGGACTTTACTCAGATGAGTTAAGATCAGTACAGATTGACAGCACACTGGACTTTAAGCAAATAGTTGTAGCAGACAAGACACAGCTGCATTTATCAATCGAAAAGAAAGTACTTCACTGTAGACAACATTTAGTGTCTTAGGCAGCACCATGGCTGTTTTGGACACTGAAATTTGATATTACAGCTGTTTAATTTGACTAGTATTAGAATGAACCAAGACAATAATACTTCAAAACAAAAAAACAGGCTTGTTGATGTTGTATTAATATATTTAAACTATGAGCCACTGAACTTTATATTCACAATGTTTATTACTGCGATTACTGGATGACAATCAGACCTTGTGAGGTCATCAAAATTTTCTTTATCTGTCTGGACATGTAGTTTAATTTGTACTGTATACTTTCTACATAGTTTGAAAGCAATCAAAGCAAGTCAGATAGTTGAAACAAAACTTAAATTAACATAGACCCTGTTAGACATACATACAGTACATTTGCTGTGACTTGAGATCACTATACCAGATGGAGTTACTTGCAAATTAAAGGGTTGGCTGCGAGATAGGACCAAACAATTTGTTTTTATAGCCTCTGTTTGCATGGTCATATAAGTTAACATATCCTCGTAGTTTTCACAAGTCTCACCCCAAACCAAATCTTCTTGAACTGTAGCAGAGTAAAGAGGAACATAATATAAGCAAAGGAAATAAACCAGAAACCAAATGCAGGTGATTGTGTAATGGGGTTCAGTGAATAAAGCCGTGTGAAAATCTGCCTTGGTTCATCTGACTGTGCCTGTGCACTTTTTCTGTTTGCAAGCCAGCCAACATTGCCTAACACTGGATAGTCATGCTTGCGTTCACTACTTGACTCATTGCTGTTGTCATAGGATGTCACGTATGTCAGACTCAGAGTTGGTAGCTCAGACAATCCTGGAGCAGATCCTGGCAGAGCGCTCTAAAGGACTGGACCTGAGCCAGCCACAGTGTTCTGTAGTTGTCTTTTGAAAGGTGAAGCTAGGATGGTAAGGTTGGGAGATATGACCATACATAAACCGGGGAATGATAAAAATGTTTCAAATTTTTGTATACTTTTTATACCATGGTATCGCTCTCTTTTTAAATGGATCAAGAATTAGCCCGTTTTGGGCAGTTTTGCAAATCAATAAGAATGATTCCTTTATCGTAAACTTAGATTTTTGTGATTGTTGAATCAATGTTTTGAAATACCTTTAATTTGTCAACAAACAAGGCATTCCTGTCTGGTTTATTTTTATCCACGCTTGCCATGTAGCTCTGGCAATGTCGGTTGGCCGATTTACTGGTCAAATTTTAATGACTTTGGTCCCCTGACTATTTCCTTTTAGGTCCACCAGCAGGTCAAAGTTTCCCATATCTTGTGAAATATCTCAACATCTACCAAATAGATTGGCACAGCATTTTCTACAGACATTCCTTGTCAAACAAACTTTGTTTGAGAACAAAATAAGTGTCACTGTGATGGTCTTATCATGCCAGGTCTTTAATCATTGCTGTCCTCTGACTCCAGGTACATCTAACGAGGTGGCCCAGTTCCTGTCCAAAGAGAACCAGGTGATTATCCGTATGCGGGGTCTGCCATTCATCGCAACACCCCAGGAAGTGCTGTCCTTCCTCGGGCCCGAGAGCCCAGTTACAGATGGTGCCGAGGGTCTGCTGTTTGTCAAGTACCCGGACGGACGGCCCACCGGCGATGCCTTTGTGCTCTTCTCTTGTGAAGAGTATGCCCAGAATGCCCTGAAGAAGCACAAGCAGATCCTAGGGAAGCGGTATATTGAGCTGTTTCGGAGTACTGCGGCTGAGGTGCAACAGGTAAATTCTTTTAATTGTGTGGGCGGCAGAAATCTTGGAGCATGTAATGACATGGGGAAAAAAAGAACACATAATGTAAGATTCTAAAGACTTAAGCTGGGAAAATGTGCTGACATACTGCATACAATTATTCAAACTAAAAATAAAGAGGCTGTTGTTGTGGAGAAATGTCTGTATCAGAATAACATTGACTGGTAATATGAAGAGAGGAACTTGTTGCTTTCGTTTTCTATTTTAGAGCCAAACATGCTCATGTTTTCCTTGGCAGTAGTTGGAGTACTATTTGTTACTAATCATGATAATAAATAAATATGTAGACAAGTCCATGCATTTTACTTTGTTGTGATTAAGGCTCTTGAGAAAGCCTTCTTGTCATCAATGAAAAATCCAAACACATTTTCCCTTTCTATGTGTGATACCAATCAACATGGGCCACAACAGCTGCTTTCTCCATCAGAAAGGTTTCCAAAGAACTGCTGTCATGAGAACATAGAGAAGTACACAAACATGGCATCGAAAGTATGTGACGAAACTGTTTGGACAGATAATTGTGGAATTTACACAACTATATATTATTATTGCCCAATGTATATAGGGTTTTTTTGTAATTGCCAGGTCGTTTCTGTAGTCCTGAATTGAAATTTTAATAACAAGTGGATCGTACTTGATTTAACTTTAATGATTGCAGTTAAACCTAAGTGCTGGAGTTTGTCTGTGGAGAATGGTGTAAAATGAATTTGTCTTGTCCTCGTCTCATGAGCGAGTTAACAGAAGGAGATTTCAGGCATTTATAGAAAAATAGCATTAATGTCTTTTTAATCCATTATTGCCCTTCTTCTTTTGTGTTTGGCAGGTCCTGAACCGCTATATGTCCACACCTCTGATCTCCACACTGCCCCCTTCGCCTATCATGCCCGTCCCGGTCCTCGCCACGCCTCCCTATCTTCCAGCGGCCAGCAGCACTCGTGACTGCATCCGCCTCCGTGGCTTGCCCTACACTGCCGGCATTGAAGACATCCTGGAGTTCATGGGAGAGCACACCGTTGACATCAAACCCCATGGAGTCCACATGGTCCTCAACCAACAGGTCAGACTGGTGTGCACTCTTGGGTTCCGGCTTCATGTCTTAAAACTATGTACCCCTGTTCACCCTCTGTCAGGTATTGGAAATCACTAGTAAAAGCAAACATTGCAAGACAGAGAACATCTGAGTAAATTCAAAGTAAATCTACAGTCCAGAAAAAACTAAAAGAAAAAACATGGATGGGCAGTGTTAGTCCTTACAGAACAGTCTACTTTACTGTTTTTATAATGATCATTTCCCCTACAGATTGGTTATTCTTTTTTTTCTCCCGACAAAATCACATGTCCATGTGATGCTGTTCAGGCTTTCCAACCCCAACGTGAATGCACATGAATATAAAATTGAGCGGTGAAAATCCCAGATGCATCAAATGTTGTTGTAAATGTGTTTTTAATTAACAAAAGCATCTGTATAGTGACAAGTATTTAGAATTTCAAACTCTGACAGATTTTGGTCAGATTGAACTTGATCACCCAGCCAAATCCATCATGTAACTTTTGCAGTAAAAATGCCTCATCCTTTTGAAGGTAGATTTGTGCTGCACTTTTAGGCTCACAGTCTTTCATTTACAGTACATTACATTTATTAATTTCTTTTATCCAAAGCGACTTACAATTGCTATACATGTCAGAGGTCGCACGCCTCTGGAGCAACGAGGGGTTAAGTGTCAAGTGTCTTGCTCAGGGACACAATGGTGAATGTCTCACAGTGGGAATCGAACCCGGGTCTCCCACACCAAAGGCATCTTATCTATGCACCGCCACCCCCCCCCATCTGTTTCTTCGTCTGTCTTCTCTACAGGGTCGGCCCTCTGGTGACGCTTTCATCCAAATGAAATCATCTGACAAGGCGTTTATGGTGGCCCAGAAGTGCCATAAAAAGACCATGAAGGACCGTTACGTTGAGGTGTTCCAGTGCTCCACCGAAGAGATGAGCATCGTGCTGATGGGAGGAACCCTGAACCGCAGCGGCCTCTCACCTCCACCCTGCAAGCTTCCCTGTGAGTGAACTCCACCAAATGTTTCATCAGGCCACCCAAGTTTTGATGGAACAATATGTCGATTTTTTTTGTATTACATAAATTGTTATTTTCACGCTTATCAACTTAGAAATGCTGCTTGAACGAGGTGGCAGACATATTTGATACCTGCATTGTTGCATACAGGCAAACGTTTTTCTCCAATTTCATATCCTTGAGAATAAAGGCTAAATATCCAAATATTTGAAAATTTCAGTGCACCACAGTCTGCTGCTATTTTTTTAGTAAGATGCGTGCTATACAGCTGCGTGTCTGCCTTCCTCTGAAACAGTGATGCCAGTTTAGAGCGGACCGAATGCAGTTGTATGGACTTTGCTCTGTTAGGGCTCGTATCTGTCTTTGGTGCTGGAGATTAGATTGGGATTGGCAGCCGCTCCAATTTTTACTTTTGTGTGTGTGTGTTTCTCTCTAATGATCATTCATTAACACATCTTTACCTTTTTTTTTATCTTCGATTTATAAAACAGTTTCCTGAGACAGGTGGTTTTAGCGTTGTTTTAGCACGTAGTTTCACTCTGACTAAACTGTCCACAAGGTCAGCAGTGTTGTGTCACTGTGTTGCCACTGAGGGGGAAACCACAGCTACCCACAGTCTCTTGCTGATAGTGGCTGTTTGTCTGTAAATAAATCCATACCGTCATTTGTGTGCATTTACATTGTAAGCTCTCCGCTCTGATGTGTTTTTTTTAAAGGACGAATCTGGGTTGTCGGGGTCTTATTTTTATTGGTTTGTCATTCAGGTTCGTTCTTCTAACTTTATGCTAATCGGCGTCCTTGCTGTGACACACGCCAGACCGTATTAAACAACAACGACAGTTTAACCGTATCGTCTAAACCTTCTATTTTTGTTCTATTTGCATGGATGACTTCGAAATAAGTGCTTTGGTTTACATTTGGGTCATTTGTCTGACTGCTTGTGTTGCTTGCCCTTATGTACCAATTTTCTGTGTGCCCAAATCTTGGTAGTGATAGCAATGATGGCCTAAACAATGACAAACACATGTTGTGTTTGGAAAGATAATCATTAATGCTAGTGCCTCAACTAGTGATTATTTTCACCATCAGTTAATTTGCTGATTGTTCTGTTCTGTCTATTTAATCAGTATTTTTTTTTTTTTTTTAGTCTATGAACTGTAAGAAAACTGTGAAAAAAATGTCCCAGCTTGCATCTTCACATGTGGTGTTTTGTTCTGCCATCAGTGCAAAACCCAAAGATGTTCAGTTTAGAGTAATATAAAGAGGGAAAAACAGCAAATCCCCCACATTGGTGAAACTGCAACTAGGAGAATGCTTGTAATTTTTCTGGAAAAGGTGATTTAAAACGATAATTGATTATCACAATAGTCGACCAACAGATTAATAAATTGTTTCATGCTAATAATTCTGCCTTTTTATAAACTGCACAATCATGGGAATCCTTAACTGTTTTTCTGTAGTATTTCTCTATACTACACTCTACTAATGGCAGGACTGTGCATGCACTGAACACAACATGTAAATGACCAGACTGTGTGTGTGTGTGCGCGTACACACGTACACACACACACACACAGTGAGGAAAATAAGTATTTGAACACCCTGCTATTTTGCAAGTTCTCCCACTTAGAAATCATGGAGGGGTCTGAAATTGTCATCGTAGGTGCATGTCCACTGTGAGAGACATAATCCCAAAAAAAAAAAATCCAGAAATCACAATGTATGATTTTTTAACTATTTATTTGTATGATACAGCTGCAAATAAGTATTTTAACACCTGAGAAAATCAATGTTAATATTTGGTACAGTAGCCTTTGTTTGCAATTACAGAGGTCAAACGTTTCCTGTAGTTTTTCACCAGGTTTGGATTTTGGCCCACTCCTCCACACAGATCTTCTCTAGATCAGTCCGGTTTCTGGGCTGTCGCTGAGAAACACGGAGTTTGAGCTCCCTCCAAAGATTCTCTATTGGGTTTAGGTCTGGAGACTGGCTAGGCCACGCCAGAACCTTGATATGCTTCTTACAGAGCCACTCCTTGGTTATCCTGGCTGTGTGCTTCGGGTCATTGTCATGTTGGAAGACCCAGCCTCGACCCATCTTCAATGCTCTAACTGAGGGAAGGAGGTTGTTCCCCAAAATCTCCCAATACATGGCCCCGGTCATCCTCTCCTTAATACAGTGCAGTCGCCCTGTCCCATGTGCAGAAAAACACCCCCAAAGCATGATGCTACCACCCCCATGCTTCACAGTAGGGATGGTGTTCTTGGGATGGTACTCATCATTCTTCTTCCTCCAAACACGGTTAGTGGAATTATGACCAAAAACTTCTATTTTGGTCTCATCTGACCACATGACTTTCTCCCATGACTCCTCTGGATCATCCAAATGGTCATTGGCAAACTGAAGACGGGCCTTGACATGTGCTGGTTTAAGCAGGGGAACCTTCCGTGCCATGCGTGATTTCAAACCATGACATCTTAGTGTATTACCAACAGTAACCTTGGAAACGGTGGTCCCAGCTCTTTTCAGGTCATTGACCAGCTCCTCCCGTGTAGTTCTGGGCTGATTTCTCACCTTTCTTAGGATCATTGAGACCCCACGAGGTGAGATCTTGCATGGAGCCCCAGTCGGAGGGAGATTGACAGTCATGTTTAGCTTCTTCCATTTTCTAATGATTGCTCCAACAGTGGACCTTTTTTCACCAAGCTGCTTGGCAATTTCCCCGTAGCCCTTTCCAGCCTTGTGGAGGTGTACAATTTTGTCTCTAGTGTCTTTGGACAGCTCTTTGGTCTCGGCCATGTTAGTGGTTGGATTCTTACTGATTGTATGGGGTGGACAGGTGTCTTTATGCAGCTAACGACCTCAAACAGGTGCATCTAATTCAGGATAATAAATGGAGTGGAGGTGGACATTTTGAAGGCAGACTAACAGGTCTTTGAGAGTCAGAATTCTAGCTGATAGACAGGTGTTCAAATACTTATTTTCCTCACTGTGTGTGTGTGTGTGTATATATATATATATATATATATATATATATATATATATATATATATATATATATATATATATATATATATATATATATATATATATATATATATATATATATATATATATATATATATATATATATATATATATATATATATATAATTTTTATCTCTATTGTCTCTTTCTGTAGGTCTGTCTCCCCCCACAGCCTACGCTGCCTTCCCCACCCCGCCTGCTATTCTCTCAGAGGCTGCCCTCTACCAGCCCCCACTGCTGGCTGCTCCCAGACCTCCTCAGACCACCGCACACAGCCCAGCTCACACTCTGTCGTACTACCCCCCTCACCCACACCTGTACATGAATATGAACATGAACTACACAGCTTACTACCCCAGGTTAGTGCACCATCAACTACAGCTAACTACTAGGTCAGTGAACAACTATAACATCTCCCTTTTTGTTTAAAATAAAAAGTAACTGTGTTTCTCTAACTCCTTGCCTCTTTGCCCCTCCTTCACCTGACATATTCTCTCTCCAGCCCCCCGGTTTCTCCTTCCACAGTTAGCTACTTTGCAGCCCCACCAGGAGCATTGGCAGCCGCAGTGGCAGCCCAACCCCACGGAGCTGCTGCCTCTTCTGTACTGCCTCAACCAGGCGCCCTGGTTAGGATGCAAGGCCTGCCCTATAATACCGGAGTTAAGGACATTCTCAGCTTCTTCCAGGGATACCAGGTCAGTACATGTAGCCCTGAAATGAAGGCACAGATCTAAAAGTGCGTTTGTGTTTGCAGGGATTTAAGTGCCACCCAAAGATGCCTAGTGTTATACATCTGCAGCCAAAGTAAAAGCTGACATTCAAGTTTATTGGCAGATAGAAAATAATAGTGTGGATTTTGTGTTTTTTGCATGTAAAAGAATTGCACTTGAATGGTTTTCTGCTGCATGACTACAGAAGGCCCAGTACAGCAGCCCCTTGATAATGATGGTGAATTAAATTTTTGATAACAATAGGCCTTCCCACAGCCGGCAGTGCTGTTGGACCCCTGAGCTCTCAACCCTGCAGCTAGAAAGATTCTCCATCGGTGCTTTTTATTGCTAAATCACACCCCAGTAGTATTTTAATTCTTCTCTGTGCTGCCCACATTTTTCACTGCCAGCCCACATTAGGTGGAGTCCTCTGAAGCAGGTAAGAACCCTGATAGGTGTGACTCCAGACTGTTTGGCAGGTGGGGGGGGTGGGGGTTTGAGGTGGAGGGGTAGTGCTGTTGGCACAAAGCTTGGGTCTGCTTTTGGTCTTATGACTTTTGTCATTTAGTACTGGTGAAACCCCAATTCTTGTGTGTGAGTGCGTGAATGTCAGAGAGAGAGAGAGAGAGAGAGCATAACTGTAGAGGCTAGCCAGCATCAAATTGACACCAAATAAGAACTTCTTGAATTTCACATTGGAGAACTTCGTGTGTGTGTGTGTGTGTGTGTGTGTGTGTGTGTGTGTGTGTGTGGACAGAGATAGTAAAGCTGACTCCAGTCCTGACTGTTGGCTGAACTACCGTAATTGTACCCTTACAGTGTGTGTGTGTGTGTCTTCGGGCTGTGGTAGCGTTTCTCACACCAGTACTGGTGTCCTTTACCACACAATCTTGTGCATAATCACACTGTGTGGTTTAAATAAAGCCTGTAGAGTCACTAGTCAGTGTGTGTTTCTGGTTTGTTGTGTTTATGTCTTCCTGGAAAAACACAGACTTTAGTTTTTAAGTGTATATACCTGTGCATCTTGTGTGAATCTGAAACTGTGTACTGTCATGTGTGAAACAATGTGGAGGCCTCCCATCCCTGACTGTCCGTCCGTTATTATGCCATCTGTAGTACGCCCCTGACGAGTACAGCAGCATGGTTCAGATGAGCGAACAGGCCAGGAGTCTGATTCAGCCCAAAGAATGGCTCTGTCTTTAGGGACTCACCCCAAGGTAAGAAGAGCCTCCAGACCAGAGAACCAGAGTGGACAGGGAGGGCATTTCCTAGACTTAAATAACATTTGTATGGCTAACACGCAGGAATGGACTAGCATCGAACTACACATAAGCACTGACTTGGTGATATGCTGATCAAGGCTTCAGCGTTAATGTTGGGACAAATTTGGCTAAAAATGAAGTGGACAACTTTTTAAAACATCCCATTGTAGGCTACAAAAGCCTTTACATAACAAACATGTAGCAGATGCCTGCTTCGCATTGAAAGTGCAACAAAGGAAATATTTCATTAAATTACATCTTTTTAACCTGCAAACCACCAAAACTATGCTTATTGTGGGTTTGACCACACTAGTAAGGCCACTGATTCAACATGAACTCACATCCTACAGTTCCCAAAGGTCAGAAGTTTTGAAAAAGAAAAGTATTTAACATGGCTGGCATGAAATGTCACTTATCATTGTACTCAATATATGGATCATTTGTGGGACACGACATCCCAGCATATAATAAATATGATTGCCAGTGCAGTGGACAAATTTCTCTCTTACCATGAGAACAAATCACCACAATTCTTATAATATATAATATTTTTCCCCCACATGAGCCATTTTACACGTACCAGTTAAACAATAATGTGACAGAACTAAATAGGAATGCCCAACCTAGCCAACAAGGTTCTGAGCTCCTGACCCGGCACGTCGGCACTGCTGCTACCCAATCTAATCTTCCCAATCAAATCTGCCTCAACTGAAGTCTTTCCTGTAGGCCTGTTGGGAGTGCTGAGTCCTGACAGACACTTAAATACAAGTGAACAAATTACACAGAATGTATGAAATATGGGGGATATTGAAATAGCTTTTATATTTAAATCCTCTGAGTTGACTCCAGGCCAAAGCTGTTGTTCCACATTCATAAACTTCACCGCCACAATGAGTTACTGTAGATATAGCAGAGTTTATGGCTGATACTGTGCCTGTCTTGTGCCTTTTTGTTTATTCATAAATGTGGATTATCAGTTCAGTTTACAACTTGTGGACTTGTGGCGCCACGGCCTCCTGCAGATAATTTGCATGTCGCATGATGTGCAGATACCCGCTCTATGCAGGAAGTTTGGTATTGAAAGTACCCCATTTTGGTGTTGCTCTAAGTAAGACTTAAATAGATTAAATAAATGATTATTGAATTGGGAAAAGATAATAGGAAATCTAATGACCAAAGGAATGTTTCAAGGGCTGTAAGGCAATATCTGGCAGATGCCTGGTCCTTGATATTTTGTACATTCTGTGTATGGCGGACATGGTATCATGTGATTTCACTCACTAACACAACCTGAACTTGAGAGGAGGAATGAAACTGTTAAATCACTCAGGTTTCATGTGTTGGACTGAGAGCCTGCAGACAAACTACCTAGTTAAAATACCAAGCACTGCTCACTGAAAAGAAAAACAGTAGACACTCTGCCTACTCTATTACCCTACTGCTTTAGGATCAGTGATAAAACACAAATGGCATTGTCAGTTCTTGATTCAGCACTCCTTCACTAGACGACCTCATGAAAATGGTTCCTTCTTCACTACCTTGACCATTTCCAGTGAACGCTATCCTGAATGCATTGTCCCTCTCACACCGTCCCCATCTCTCATGCTCTGACTTTGCATTTTACTGCTGTCATTGTTCACGTGATCAGTGAGTTTTTCACACCTGCGTGGCTTAAAGAAACTGATTTTTCTTTTTCCTTTTGCATCAAACTTTGATTTTGAAGCTAGACGTGGATGCATGCAACTAACGGATAATGAATGTATGTGGTGCCGAAGCCTGCCTCCAGGGCTCCTCTGGGAACAACATGTACTCTGCTTTGGCTGTCTATAGTCTGCCCATTAATCTTTTTTGTCTTTTTTTTTTCCTCATCTACCTATCTGGACAGGTTAGATGGGACGATTTGTTCATCCTCGGCTTTGTGGGCTCCCCCTGGTGGTTTCATTGTGCAGCTGCAATAAAGTCAGTGACGTTTACTGTCTCATGTGTGTTTTGTCTTTGTTTTTCTTCTTCTTCTGCAGCTCCAGCCAGACGCCGTTCTTATCTTGTACAACTTCAGTGGCCAGTGCAGCGGCGAGGCCTTGATCACCTTCCCCAGTGAGGAGATCGCCCGGCAGGCAGTAGCCGAGCGCTCCAATCACCCCTTCTACGGCCAGCAGGTCCACTTGGTCTTCTGTAACTGACCACCAGCCCCTCATCTATCCCGCCTCCCTCAAATTAACCTCCCGATGAAGAGCACTCGCCTCCCAAATACACATCTCTTTAGCAACAGCTTTTCCATAAAACTGAACTGAAGTTCCATTTGATCACAGTGCCACTTTAACAACTTCTGAACCTCTCCCCTTTTCCATGATCCTGCCATTTATTAATACACGCTGACACTGCTGGCCCTGACACTCCTGAAGCCACCGCTGGAGTTTGGACGTCCACCGGTGAAGCAATGTGGAGCTAATGACTTTGTGGATGTCACACATAGCATTTTTGTGTATTTGTACCTACTGTAATAGCTGGTTGTGGAGAAGCGGTGGTGTAGAGCTTGGACACACTCGTATCAGTGGCTCTGCTAAGCCAAATAAGCATGTATATTTAAATGCTCTGTGTCCCCCGTAAAACTGTACAGATCCTGAAATGCTTGAGGCTGTACAAGCCACTTCTGCATACAATCTTTTCCGTATATTTCGAAATGTTCACTCTTAACCACTACAAGATGACTGTTTTTTTCAGCATTTATGATCCCTCTGTGCAAACACAGATTTGTGTATGTGCATGCACAATGTTTATTGATTTGATGACCTTCAGCAGTGTAGTTGTGCCATTTAAAGAGAGAGAGAGAAAAAAAGCCATAAAGACTACTGAACCAACAGAGGGAATATCAAACTGTACTTGACTCAATAGTCATGGATTAATTTCAGATAACCTTGAGTTGCAGTGACTATAAGTAAAACTACAAGACCACATATGTGCCAGTGTCCCAACTAATTTGTAACTTCATTTTTCTGTTTTAAAAAAAAAAGCATGTATGTGTGACATACATGTCATCCAATGTAGACCTTTACCAAGCACTACAGATTTATTTGCTCCAATCAGTTACGTGACCGAGCTCCTTTAACAGTGGACTGACGAATTGGAGATTTTGTTATTAAATGTAAAAAGACAGAGGCATATCCTGCAGCCTTTTATAATGACCGACCTCAGCTACAAGACCTCTTCTGTTTTTGTTTCCAGACTTTTTCTAACGATCAGTCTGAAGCATGCTTTAATGCCTGCTTCTGACCGGAGTACTGTGTACAAGCTGCACAAGTTTTTTTCTGACAGGCCTGCTGACAGTTTTGTTTTTTTCCTCTTTACTGTGCTTACATTACCCAGAGTGCAATACTGGCCCAAACAAGGCTAGGTCAACCTCTGGTGGCAGAGGAAATATTTCTTTTGTTGCAAGTTTGAGACTTGTGTGAATTTAGATCTGTGTATAAGACTGTAAACAATAAAATATGTTGACATTAATCCACGTTTCATTTGGTCTCATTTAAAGAGATGAATTTAAAAGGGATCAGTAATAAATGTTGCCTATAAAAAATCTTTTAATAAAAGGAATAAACACATTTTAAAAGATGTGATGTGCATGGTTTTCTGCCCTACATGCAGCAGGCCTATGCCATTTAGTTATTGACCAATAGTCACAGAGACGGCCGTAAATCGGCCACTAGCGTTGACCTGCGTGGTGAGGCTCCTCGCTGGCACGTGAAAAGAAGCAGCTGGTTACTGAGTTCCATCTCCATGTCAACAAAGAGTGCTGACAGCAACAGAAACCAGAGTAAACAAATCCAAATTTGAAGGACACACACATATATATATATATATATATATATATATATATATACACACACACACTAAAGATAAAAAAAGTAGTGAATGATCAAACACTCGGCTGTGTTTTCCAGAGAGATTCAAGTTTGGTGGTCTTCATCAGCAGATATTTGCTCTGTAATGGACTCAATAATAATAATAATACATAGTTTCCAGAGAAGAGATTTGTCAAATAAATAAAAATGACATGCGTTTTCAAGTTCTATACATATTGGTTTTGCAATTGTGCATCATATCCATTTAATACACTAACTTTGCTGAAATTGATCCAAATCAGAACTTCGCCTTTTATTTACCAAACCAGTGCTCTCCATACATATGAGTAACATTTTGTGAAAGAATGTGTTTACAGCTTCAGTCATATTCATCCAAGGGGATTAATAAAGTAGTACTTCTATATTATTTTATGTTCAGACAGTAGTTTAATCATTGAGCAAATACTTGTGTGCTGAGCTGTGAATAGGGGTTGGTGGGACGCTTTCGTTAAAAGGAAAGAGCGGGTCCAGGTTGAGTTGGCAAAGAAAGGGCTGCTGTCGTATCAAACACATGACAGAAAAAGTGACACGAAGCCGAAGCTGAGTTTTCTGTTTTATTGATATACACTACTTTAGAGCCTACAGTATGATGCAAGGTATTCCCTTTGAATAATTTCAAAAAGCACTGCAGTCTTAAAAATTACAAAAAATTTAACATACAAAATATACAAGAAATGACAATACAAGGCTCGGTAAACATCAGCTAAACCTGTATTTCCCTTTTATTTTACAAAATATATATGTATGTATATATGTGTGTGTATACATATACATATATATATATTCACACACATACTGTATATTCAACACTCATACATGTCCCCACCCTTTTTAGGAATGACATCCATTTCAAAGTATCAAAAATAGAGTTGTACAGTCTCTGTTGCTTTACCATAATGTGAAATGGGAACATGTTGTTCGGTCTTTGGTTGTGACAGAAGAGGATGGCAGCCAGAGTTTACTGTCAATGCTGGTTTTGTTTAGTTTTTTGTTGACTCAAGTCTTTCGAGCTGCAGGACCAGCTTTATATCCAAAACACAGCCATCTCCCTTCTCCCGCCCAACCCCTCAAATCTCCACCCTGTGCCCCCCCCCCCCAAAAAAACAAATAAAAATTAATAATAATAGTTTGCTGACTTATGTCTTAGTCGTGGAAAAAAAATCAACCCAGAACAGCATACAGACACACTGACAAACTGGTTTTCAAACCAAGAGTTAAGGCATCCTAATAGATTACATAGTGACATGATACTCTCACTATCTGACTGCTTTTTGTTCCTCCTTTCCGTTCTGTGAAGCAACTTTATTAAAAAGTTTATAATCTCATTTTTCATATTTAATGTCATACCTCACATTTGCTGCTGTTATAGTTTGCATAGCCTAAATATATTTGTGTGCTTCTTTTGTTGAAAATAGGACTCTTAAAAATTCCTGTCTTCTATACAGCATATTTGGTACAAACATCGACCATCCACTCACTCACACACACACACACACTCTCTCACTCACATACAACTGATCCTATTAAGATGCTTACACTGCGTCTTTGACAAGGCAGATTGGCTGATGGACAATTCCAGGATGCTAACAGAATCAATCAAGCATCTACAACAAGTCTACAGTCTACTTCTATAGGCATCGAGGTCTTTTTTTTGTCTTTTTTCTCTCTGTCATTTTTAAAGGCATTAGGCAGAATTTGAATGCATAGCAGAATCATTTTCACCTGGAAACTGACTTCAAATCGTCAAAAGCAACACTCCTCAGCTCTCACACGCAGGAGCATCATTGTCAAGCTTAAGGCAAAAAAAATGAAAATAAAAAAGCCAATGGAAATCTTTGCGCCAGAATCAGTCTCTGTCTGTTCACATCCACGTCACACCTGACTACAAACATGCCTGAAACACTGAAACATTTTCTCCTTTCTCCAGACCATGTTATTGCTGCCGTACAGGCGCTGCATGTTGGTCAGAGTAGTAATTAATGTATACATCATCAAGAACAGACAAAATTCTGGATACAATTAAGGAGAAGTCTTTGATTGTGAATAGCAAACATTGATTGTTGCAAACGGGCATGTGGAAGACCCTGTTAAATCCAGATATTGATCTTCAGACTTTGGGACTTTATCATTACCGAAGGAGGGAACAACACATAAATGCAATATATAGACATCTTTACGTATAAAAAACGTTTCAGAATATTTCTCATTATGTGTCGCCTAGGCTGTCACACCATCACCATGGTGGCTGTTAGGAATCAGAAGGCACACAAGGGCCCCTGGGAGATCTGGGGGAGTTATTGCATGAAAAGAATTTTCAGAGAGGTTTGTCTCTGCAGATTCATAAAAACACTCCTCTGTAATGTGGAATTAACGGGCGCCGTTAAATATCTTTGAATGAAAACGATCAAGAGGGCTAGCTGAGTCCTGTCACTCACTCACCCCTCATCAGGATTCATGAAGTCGTACCCACGTGATCCAAGTCGCACATCTGTGTCCAAAATTTTTTACAGTCAAAGCCAGCTGTGCAAAACAATAACATCAAAAAGCTTTCGCTAACAAAGCTGCTAGGTGTTAATAAGGCGTTTGTTCAACAAGAAGATCAGTTAACACAGGAGAGGGAGGACGTAAAGACAAAACAGAAGAGACAGAAAGAGGAAGGGAGGGGGGATTCATGTACAGATATCTACACGGCTGCAAGGTTACTAAAAGTTGTGGAATGTTGCAGGTTGCAGATCCCAGACCAGCGTCGATACTGCAACATTTTCTGAAACTTTTTTTTTTTTTTTTTTTACTGATCATTAAAATTCAGATCATTCAGGCTGGTTTTAATTTGAATTTGGTATTTCAATTTTACGACTAATAATAAATTTTTGTAGAAGCTCCGCAAGTCTATAATCTCTGCCTTCCATGTGTGTTTAGTTTTGCTGCATGGTCACATCATGCCACACGTTGCTGATGCTCACTCAGGCAAACGCAGAATGTTTTGAATCTGAGATCTGGCTTCCTGTGAGAGCACAGTGCGCTTATTCTTATATGTCTCAAGACGTCTTCATTCACGTGGGTCAATGCTGGTGAGGGGGGAGGAGGGGAACACACGCCGTTGGATTGTCTCCCCGGAAGAAGGTTATTTGAAAAAGTGAGTGCTCCTAAAATCATTGACAGCTGATTGGTCAGGAAGACAGCGCCGCTCGGAAAAGTCAGGCACGTCTAGTGAAGGGAGACGGGGTCACATCTTATTAATTCTCGTTATTCTGCAACCATTTCAACCTCGGTGCAACTCGACATGGCTCCTGCTCACCTTCCTGTTTTAATCTGACCAGTTCTGTGTCGCAAATGAGTGTGAATGACATATGAGAGTGTCCTCTTGTCAGGCTTGGTGGTCTAGCAGGTCCATAAGAACTTTAACAGAATCTCCAGTCGTATTCTGTATTTGACCACAGTCTTTCTTATCTCCTCGATGCCCTCTTGTCCCATCGCAGACAGGACCAGCACCTGGATCCGGGGCCCGGGGTCAGTGTTGGAGCCGCAGGGTTTAGAGCTGGAGTGGATGGTTCACAACCCGAAAGGTTGCGTCAGGGCCTGAGTGGGCTGAGCTATGACTGGTTGTGTGCTGATGAAGGACCATGAGTGCTGGGGGACTGGGACATGTCTCTGCCAATGATTTCATTCACTGTGAAGAGAAAAAACAAACAGAAAAACACTTAATATTACTTATTTAATATATAATTCACTTGAGGGTGTATTGTAAGGTTTCATCATCCCGTCACCTCTGGAAATGAAGTTCAGCAGAGGTTTGTATGTCTGGCCAGCAGAGGGCAGAACTGGTCCACACTGAGTTGCTCACAACACTGAAAGCTCAAACTTAACCAGCCACGGGCTCAAAGTGGAAAAAACTCAACCAAACTGGCAAACCCAAAGGTCACAGCTCTGACGTTAGATTTAATCAACCCTGACATAACAAATGAGAGAAACTATTCCATTCACTAAATGTTCCACTTCTGACCTTTGCTTGAGTCCAGCGACTGTTACCAGTTACCACAGCACATTGACTCCAGCGGGTCTGTCCGTTACTTCATTAGAGCTTTAATGGTGGTTCAGTACATTTCCTCAGGCCTGTTCATGGGTTTGTAAGCATGACAAAAGGACTATGTAAAACCAATGTTTTGTTAAAAAAACATGCCGTCGAGCCCGGAGTGGCACTCAGGCGCAGCAAGGTTAATTACTCCACCGACTCAGTTAGAGCACGATTTTAAATAAATAACACACATCTCATTCTGTGAGTTGCTGCCGGGTTGTTGTTTTTTTTCAGCCAGCGCGTGTGATTGTTCTACAGCTGCTGCCTCCATTCAGTATTCACACTGGGACCACAAAAGACACAGCAGGGAGCTAGTAAAAAAAAAAATGCAGCAGTGAAGTAAATCAACTTCAAATACTTTCATTTGTGTGGAATTCATGGAAAATGTGGTGAAGGTTTTGTTTCTTTTCCACTGTAACAATAGGCGTGCGTTGAGTTTTAGTCCCTGCAACTTCTTTCGTGTGATTTCCCTTCAGTGTTTGACAGGTCCGAAACACGGCGCGCACAAATCAGGCTGGGCAAACTTGTTTGGGAGGGTGCAGCAGAGAACTTTACAACAGAGGTTTACAAGCAGACCTGTCTGTACACGACAGTCAAAACGTGACTCCTCTCTTCTCCATCTATCTCTGTCCACTTGTGCAAATGTACTGTAAAAGCACACACTCCCCAGGCCTTGTGACACACATGTATTACTGTTAAAAAAATGTAGTGGGGGCAGGGGGTGACTGAGTCAATGATGAGCAAATGAACCCAAGCCAAGTGTGTGTTTCATAAGAAAAAAGAAACCATATTTAAATTTGATGACGCAGAGAGTGAAAAGATCGCTGTAAAATAAAACAAATGTATTGATTAAGCAACACAGCTTTCATAAATTCACTAAACTTTAATAGTGCTCATATTTGTGGTGTTTACTTCCCATCTGTTTTCACAATTTCATCCTCTCTGCCTCAAACTACAGTGTGCTCTAAGTCAGTTTCTCTTGTGTACTAACTGCACAATGTTTCTTTTAACACCTCATTTCTGTTACAGTTTCTGTCACAGGACCAACACTTTTCATTTAGTGTACGTTCTGTTGTTTTATTTGTGTTTTCTGCTGCTTGCTTTTGTGTCTGGCCACCATCACTCACATCATCCTGTTAGCGTGGGAGGCTCTTCCTTTCCCATGTCAACCATGTTCACACACAATCACACCACCACGCACTTATGAGACGACACTGTGACTGTCGAAGCAAACAATTACCTCTGTATATACAGAATGGAGGTGCAATGTATAACAATTTGGCCAGTTTATCGATTTTGTCACACACATCCATCGGTGAAGTAAAACTGTGATGGAGGATTACAGATCTCCTTTAAAGGCCGTGACCTTTCAAAGTGGTGCAACTTTTCTCAAAATAAAGCATCTTGTAGCTGTTAAAGGATATATCGAAAAAAATTAAAACTTAGCAATTGGGCTTCTTTTGTGCAAGCTCTACACCGACTAAATGAAATGTAGCTAAGAAATGTTTTATATTTCACTCTTATATTACAAAACGAATGTATAAAATACCACAAATGAGTGTGCACATTTCTTTCTAAATCCATCATTGTCTGTTTAAAGCTCTAATTGGAACAATTTGATAATTAAATTACTGAGTCAATCACAGAGCGATGTTTACGGGCCTGTCATAGCCTTTTGCACAGCTAAAATGTCATGTGGCAAACTCTGTAGCTCTGTTGATTGATGAGAGTGAATCTGCTCTAACACCACAGGAATATGAGCAACGAAGCGCGACCGACCAACATTAAGTGGGCGTATGCAAAAACATATCACTTTCCGCTGTACTGATCAGATTGTTGCAGAGGCAAACATTAACCTATTGACATATGATAAATAAGTCAGGAGAGACAAAGAGAGCACAAAACAATCTGAAAACCCATGACTCAATCAAACGCAACTTTAGACTAATTCGTCTCAATTTGATTCACTCGGTTTTCTCATTAAAAAAAGGTGCCAGAAGAGGTTTCCCTACGCAATCTGTCAGATACATTTTCTTAAGGCTTCACTCTCGCTATTACAGCTGCGCTCGATGTAAATTTGGACAACTTGATTTGAGGCCGTTTGAAAAAAGACTTATAGTCTCAAAACAGACAATGGAAAAGACGAGACTGCCCCGTACGCTTTGTTGCTTTCCTTCTGATTGGATGTCCTACCGAGAAAGGAATCAATATTATAATGAAAATAGAAACACAAAATAAACCTCAGTAATCCAGTAAAAGTTTCTCTCAAAGCGAAAAAAAGTTTTAACCCACAGAAAGCACTTTGCATAAAACTGAATTTTCCCATATCAATGAGCTATAATCTATGCTTCACATACAAGCCTTCATTTAAAACTGGAGCTCGACACATCAATGATCCAGAAGTGAAAGAGAGGTTTGAGTCGAGCCTATGATGAGTTTCATATGCTGATAGTGTCCTCTCAGATTTACTGGTATTGCTTATGACAGTGCAACAGAAAGCCGGTGATTCAGCGCTGCCTGCCATAGTAAGTGTGGCTCAGCCGGAGGGAGATCCTCTTCAAATGACTGGGAGGGGGGCTCCCTAGTCAAAATATACACCTGCAGTCAGCCGACTGCTACTAATACTACTACTGCTCTCAGGTAGCCTTATATCAGATGGATCCTTCCTCTTGGTGCTGACAGCTTTTAATACTCCATGCATGTGCGCATGTAAACAATAAATGTAACATATCAACAATTAAAAGAGTACATACAAAGTGATCTCTGCATCCACTCAAATACTTATCATCTATACAGCGCACTTTAAATGTTTTTATTTGGACATTTCATCACAAATATTCATACTAATCTTTAGGAGCAAGCTTCTTTGTGTTTAAGAGGAACTGCAGGACAAAAAGAGGGGAAGGCTTAAATCTTTGTGGAGTAGGACAATAAAGCTGATGATACACGGGGCAACTTTTTGAGCAATGTTGCTGGGTAATCTTGCTAGTGGCAAGTCCGGCTATGTTTTTAACAGATAGGGGCGGTGCGGGGTGGGTGGCGGAATGGTGGGGGAAGGGGATTACGGTAGTAATCTTTACTCATTATCATTGATGGCAACGTTGCCCTGCACGATTGCTCTAAAAGTTGCTCCATGTATCATCAGCTTAACAGTCATAAGAGTAAAGGGGTTCAGATTCATATCACAAAATGTATCTGGGAAAGATATAACCCAAAAACTCCTTTCAAAAAACAAACCTCAAAACAAACTGTGCCTCTAAAAACAAATGTATTGTCATATCGACATGTGCTGAATGAAATGTTTCCCTCAAAAGACAGTTTCATGTCTAGCAGGAGACCACTGGGACTGGGTAATCCCATGACCTTGGTTCTTAAGTGCATGTTGAAGGAGGTATATTAAAAAGATTTTCATAATGCAAAACAGAAGCGAAATAGGCAGAGGGACACTCAGTACAATAAACATATCTGCTGTCGAAATGGAAAATGGGTAATTATCATAACCCTCTATGACACATTGAAAAAAGTTCCCTGACCCAGGCTTAAAAAACATTACTCTGGCAGAGCGGCTTAAGCAAACAACTCAAAGACTGACTGATTCTTGAGTCCAGCAAATGAAGACAACATGCCACAATGGAAAACATTTGTGCAAAGGGAACAGAAAGAGGCAAGAGACTTGGTTTGCCTGCAAGAGGGAATATCAAAGCACACAGTTTCCACTTGCAGGGCCCTCTAATGAAATCTTCACAAAGCCTCAGGTATGAGAGAGTCAAAATCCACTGAGCAATCACACACACACACACACACACACACACACACACATTGGAAATAGATGGTCAGTTGATGGAACTTGTATTGAAATCTTCCAGATTTGCCTCAATAAAACTTTCTCTGCTTCACTCGTTTAACTCTGCTGCTGCTCTGTGATCCTTTTCTGTTTTATTTGAATCTCACTTATGGAGTTAGGTAAGTGCGTGGGTGAGGGCACAGAGTACACCGGAGAAGCTCGTTTAAAAGTCAGTTTCTCAAAGTCACTCATTTGTGTGAATCATCTGTGGATTTCCCGTTCGATCTGACGGTAAGTGATTCACAAGACTCCCGCCTTTGATCCGGGACTCAGAGTAGTGGCTACAGGGAGGAAACCACTGGAGCCCACATGGCCGCCTGTGGAGATTGGCAAAGCCCATTAATACACACACTGTAGGACTTCATCTTCATCAGCAGAGAAAATGAAGCTGATGAGTCTCTGGTGTCAAAAGCACAAATACAAAGTTTTCCCTGCCATTTAATTGGTGTTGGTCAAGAGCTGCTCACTAAAAGACTGAATTTGTTTTTCACTTGAGCAAAGTTCTGATTAATGTCTACTACAACTATTACAACTAATCATTATTTTCATTATCAATAGATTGTTCTATAAAATATCACAAAATACTGAAAATACCAGTTAAAATTCATTAAAGCCCAAGATGAAGTCTGCAAATAAATCAAATATATTTAATTAACTATCACATAAGACAAAGAAAAGCATCAATTTTGAGAAGCTGAAAATGTTTTGTTTTTTTGTTTGAAAAACTGCTGAAGATGAATTTTCCGTCGATCAACTAATTTAACAGCAACACACTAAGGTAACTCGCCCAAGGTTCGCAGAAAAATTTATTGTTTACACACACTTGCATATGCACATGTCAGCAGCTCTAAATTTACTAGGGGGAGTGACCTCTACTTCACCACACTCTGTCAAGCCCTCACTTGTGCTCCATGAGAAATGTGGTGAGAATTCATTTTCCAGTCAAATACCAGCGCTCGATGCTTAGCTGACGAGCACAAATCAACACTGACACTCAGGAAGAGAAACAAGAGCCCCCAACAATGCAACAAACAAAATCTTGCCATCCAATTAAAGACAGCACTGGTCATTTTCATAATAATTTGGTAGCTCTATATTCAGAAACATGAACTTAAAGTTAAAATGCTGTTCACATCCACTGACGGATTTCCAGGCTTCCCCTCCTGCTGTCTAAAGAAAAAGGTAGTACAGTCTCCACACCAGACTCCAGCCTCTGCCAAGACCTCTGCATTACACTCTCTAAGACCTTAATTGTATGGAAAGATGACACAGAAAGTCCATTTCCACTTGTTTCAGGGGAAAAGACCAGCAAATGTTTGCCATTGTTTTTAACGAGCAGCAGCAACAGCATTTGATGGAAACGTATTTTCCTTCCACTGTTGTTTTTTCATGCCATCAAATCAAGAGTTCTGTGTTATTACACTGTTATGGTTGGTTAACAGCGGTGTGAAGCCTTAGTTCCATACACACACGACATGTGAGCACACAGAGAAAAAAAGGACAATTTCTTTCTGGTTGTTTAATACAAATAATCACTGTTAAATGAACTACAGATATGTTTACATTTCTTCCATAATGGAAAAAACCTTATTAGTCTGATGCAGTATCTCTAGTGATGAATTCCAGTGTTCATAAAAAAGCTGCCCAGCCAGAGTTGCTAGCCCTCCAATGTTTTTACTGTAAATGACTTTACTGTTTTACACTGTTGTTGGATGATGGTTGTTTAGCTATGATTATGGCTATTACATTACAATAAATGGAGGCAGTTGTACTTTTACTTTTCAAGCCTTTTCCCAAAAAGAAAAATGTTAATCAAGATAATTTTAAAAGGTAGCCAAAAACTAAAGGTCACTTCCAAATGTAATTTCATGTTTAATTTCATTTTGGATTCAACTGTAGTCGTATTTCTCGCCACCTGTCAAAGGTAAATCCAATACTCACTGGCGTTTGCTCCCTGGTCTGGTCGGCCAACTTCTGAGAAAACCATCCAAGTCTTTTTTGGATTGCTAGACGTTGGCCTCTTCACCACTCACTTGTTTTACTCATTTACAGCTCTCTGCCATTTTGTAACATTCAAGCATACGGTCAGATGGTGGGCAGAGAGCAGCTGAAGGAGACTTAAAACTGAAGAGACTGGGACGTTGCTGTTGATTTTCAGCAGGGTTGGTAGTGCTGACAAGCCTTTCACTTTACAAAGAGCTACTTAGGTGAGGGTAAGGTAACAAAATCTGCCTACCAGCACCTCTAAAGTTCAGTAACATTTTACATCTTGCTTGTTTCTAGCCTTTGTGCTAAATGGCTAAAATGACTTGTGGCTTTACAGCAGTTTGTGTGTCTTGCCAGGCAACCAGAATAGGCTTCATTAAGTGACTGCATCCAGCCCAGAAGTAGTCCGGCACATAGCCGTAGATGTTAAGTGGATTTTGTCACCTTCAGACAGACCATTTTTATCTTCTCATCTAACTCTGGGCACCGAAGCAAATAAGCAAATTTCTAAAACGCTGCTTAATGGATCTTTACATTTAGAAAATGCAGTGTGCAAGTCTCTGAGTAACAGTGATGTAGCCCGTTAAATTAAATAAAAAGTCTGACTGTGGAATTAAAATGTCAACAACACGTGAGGAGTGACTGTGCCCAACAATATGTGGTGCCACAACTTTTTTAGCAACAGCTCCTGGAAGTTTCAGCCTATTTCTACACAGTCTGTGCACTTATAAAGATAGAAAAACAGAAAAATAAAAACGTATCTTTAAAAGATGTGACTGCACGGACACTGCCTTGTATATTTGATTACATCTACAGGATAACGTGTGTTACTCCCTCAACGAGTGCAGGCAGCAGAGCATTTGGCCTATTATTAACCCTCATAGCTCGCAGTCTGAGGCAGCTGTGCATTTGGGCAGGGCAGGGCAGGGCAGACAAAAGACCAGCTATTGTTGTGAACACACACTACCGACACCACAGTAACTGCTTACACACACGCACAGACAAACACATTCGTGCTATCCCTTCCCGTCAGTGCTCTGTAAGCATAGAGATCGTCATGTGTAGATTAATCAGTTAAATTCACAAATCAGCTACACAGGGGTTTCAGATTCTGTCATCATGACAGCTGTGATCGTCGTAGAAGGACCCATGCTTCACGCCACTATTGTGATGATGGCCAAACACACACCTTTACAGGGCTTTGGGGAACCTGGCTGATAGTCAAAAACAGTAAAAGTCCATCAATCATCCACACCTGTTTATCCTTAAGTCCTGTAGTGAATGGAATCTGTATTTGTTTTTTTGTGTAGGTACTAAAATGTGACAAAAATCATGAAAAATGTGTCTCTGATAATATTTTGTGATAACTGCACCCAACCTGACTCTGTTCTGTTTTGATTTAGACATCAAAGCAGTACAAACACACAAAGCTGCACATTTTAGCGACGCTCGGTTATGTCCCATGCTGTTTTTTTCACTGTAAAACATATTCAAAATAAAGCCCCTTGCTGTCCATTTGGTGGACATTCCATTTCAAAGACGCCATTTCAAATTGGATATGTTATTTAATATTTGGATTAAGTCCAGTTTCAACTGCACCACCTCATTTAGTTGATATGGACAATTTAAAATACACAGAATATACTGTAAAAAAGCCTTTAATTATCCAATATAAATTATATAAAAGTTTAATCTCAGATGCCAGGTATATTTCAGATTGAATGTCTCAGCTGAGTGACCCTGCAGTGGGGTTGGATCCTGACCTTGTCTGTCCATCTGTCTGTCAGTCTGTCTTCTCACCTCCTGTGTCTCCTGCTTTGCACGCACACGCACGCACACGCACGCACAAACACACACACACACGTGCGCGCGCGCACACACACACACACACAGTACACTTACAGAGCCACAACATCAAACAGATACACGCAAACACAATACCCCATCTAACACACACACACACCTCAAGCATACTCTGGTGTGCGTCACAAGGGCCATCTGCTTGCTAACCAGAGCAGTTTTCTTCACATTCGTATTCCCTCTAGTGCCACTGACACATGTCTGTGACACTACCGCAGTAGCTTATTTCATGTATAATGTTTGTATGATATGCAAAGCAATGATTCAGTCTAAGTTACAGGTCAGAAGACCATTTACGGACAGATTTTTCACAAAAGATGGAATATTTTACTAAAAGATATATTTAAAAGGAAAAATAAAGTGGAGACAGCAGGAAGGTGACACATCCACATTGTCAAATGTCTAAAGCTTGTTTTAAAGGGTGACATGTTCATGGCAGATCAGAAGGCTGGTTTCCCCTATTCTAACCACATTAATCAGAGCCAGCCACAGTGACAAGATGCACTGCCTTTAAATGTTAATTATGTATAATCGCTCTATGGATTCATTCTGGATTATTATTATATATGAACATCTTTAAACCATCATCTACAAGTGTATTATGCATTTTATATGTGTATCTTTTATGCAATATAAATTTATATGTTGTTTTTGCTACTCTACTTGCATTTGTTCCCACCCTGATCTGTCAGTCTGTCAAACTGGGGTGAATATGGTCTACTTAATAGAGTGTGCTGCGACCTCCTAAAACTCAGAGCCGGGTGTAAGCTTCACGTTGCTACTTCACAACATGGCCTACAGAGCTGGGCTGGCACAGAAATCTATTTTTAGCCATGGGCTCAGAGGGAGAGCTTACATTCCCGGCTGAACTGTGTCACTCACAAACTTTTCTCACACTTTTTTGTCAGTCTGAGTGCAGCCAGCTACTTTCAGAGTGGCTGTGTGTCTGTCTCTGCACATGCGATGGGGAGAGGGTGACCAAATCTGAGTTTATGTGAAAGACTTCTGAGTAAACAGATTTTATGAGCGCATACATGCGTCCACATGTGAGCCTGTAAAAAAGGCAGAAACGACAGAAAATCTTCGTCATCAGGCTTTTTTTCACACAGATTAACTGATTAAATGGGTGTTAGCGAGTGTGTATGCATAAGTATTATGCACTGATGAACCTCAGTGATTGTTGGCCTTTCACACATGACTTATTGACAATGGCTCTGTGTTAATTAGGCTGCCCCTTGCTTGCACACAATATCACACCTCCCTGACACAGGGCTATTTATTAACCCTGAGCCTTTAGGACCCTCATTTGAATATGGGGTTAACAAACAAGGCGGCAGGCAAGCAGGCGGATGATTTAGAACAGTTTGGACACACATAATTTAGGTAAAGAAGTAGAGTTCATGTATGAGAGAAAAAACTGCTAAATGCATGCGCTGACTTCACGGTCAATTGTTAAGTCAACAAGTTCTCCAGAGCATGGTAATTACAGATGTTAACGCACTTACACACACGCTCACATAGACACAAACACACACAGGATGTAATTACTGCAGCAGCACACAACTGTATTCTCTGTGTTCTAGCTACAGCCTTTGCAAGTAGCACAAAATGATCCTCGTGCTTTCCCCAGTTCCAAGAAGCCAAAAAACAATGTGTAATTAATCTCCAAACTGCTGCCAGAGATACAGAAGCTTAGCGGTTTACAATTAGGCCCTTTAATATGATACTATAGTTATCAGCCCCATTGTGTCTATGTTACCCAATACTAAGTCACAGGACCCCTCGATAATGAACCTGTGTGCACAACAGTGCGTTGCAATGACAGATGAAATGCTATCACCATAATCAGGCATCAAGTTTTCAGCCCCTTGAAAATCCAACATCTGGTGCTCTGTATTGTTTTACATCATCAGATACAAATTTATCTCGCATGTGAAATATTGTAGGGTAAATTTTATCCCTCAGCTGCCCCTTGTTTTAGACTGAAAATGAGATTAATCACAGATGGGTGCGCTGTTTAAATATCTCGTGTTAAGGGGCAGGGTGAGGAAGGAATATGTGATGAGAGCCGAAAGACTGAACTGACAGAAAACTGAAGAAATAGATTCGGAGCAAAGACATGTATTTACACACAGAGCAAGACACAGTGAAAGGTAGACAATAGGGCTGAATGATCGAGAACACGATTAGCTAACTGTGAAGACGGCGATTAAAATGTAGGTTAATTACACAGCACATCTGAGCTGTTTTAAACAGTCATACAGTTCCAAATTCATTCTGTTGTCTTCCTTGTGTGACAGATCTGCTCGCCAATCACAAGCTCCATGCGCCTCCTGTTATGGTCCTACTCACCAATCAGACCGGACAAAGGGGGTGTACGTTTTTACAAACAAAACTAGAGAAAAACATGGGATCATGGTTCCAGCTGGACAGACACATGCAGCGGCGGTTTTGTCCGGTGTCAACTCACACTTAACTGTTTCAGCAGCGGAGCATTTAGACTACACGTTCTTAACGTGTTGCTAATTTCTCATTTTGTGTGCTTCAACTACGGATAACAGCTCTCTGTGCGCCTGTTTCGTCCGCTCTCTGCATGCTGACGTTACATATCCCACATGGAGCATTTCAGAATAAGAGCGTTTTGACTGCCTGATTTTGCTGACTTGTTCCGATTTTGCTTATTTGTTCAGTTGTCCTTGATTTTTGTGCTTGTCTACTATTGGTAAGAAGGCTACATAGTTAAATTGTTTCTTTTTTTGTTTGTTTTAACTGTGTTCATTGTTGATGTACGATCAGGAGTCTGCAAAGGGTGTTTTCTTTTAAAAATCGACCGGATTCTCTCTGCCGTTCTGTGTCTGACTTCCTGCCTGGTTCAAAAACAGACTGGCAGTGAATACTGAACTTTAGCAAAACTTAAATAAAAAAAAATCGCAAATCGAATCGTAATCACAATATCTAGCAGAAAAATCGCAATTAGATCGCTCAGCCCTAGTAGTCCACTGAGTGTCTTTGTCTGAGCTTCTCTTCTTTTAAACTCTTTTAGAGTGCTTGCAACCAAATATGAGTGTCTATTTCTGAAGGCCTCATCTGTTTTGTGTAACTGCCTCCATGAGCAACAAGTTCAAATAACATTTTATCGCTGTCCTGTGGTGTGTTTTCATGAACTGACCAATTACAGCAGAGAAGTTAGTTTAACGTCATTGCTCTTGATGAATCTCAGTGCTTTTCTGCTTGTTGAAGAAATCAGGTAGACACTGACCCACAGAAGAAAAATGCAAAATGATTTTGTTGTTACAGATATACATATGATAAATAAATATCTTACCATCGTCCAGCGTGATGTCCTGCAGGCCGATGGAACGGAAAGTGGGCTCCCTGTCCTCTGGCTCCTGTTTGATGTTCAGCCTCTCCCCATCTGAGGGGAAGGGCCCCTGTGGGCTTAGAGGGTGAACCAGAGACCCTGCTGCAGCTGGGGACAGGCTAGCCATGACCGGGCTTGTAGCTTGAGGAGAAGGCTGCCCCGAATGCTGCTGTTGCAGCAGCCCCAGAGGACTGCCACAAGAGGTGGGGGAGGATGAGGTGGGAGACTGGTAGGGCAGCGAGTGGAGCTGAGGGGAGGAAGGCCCAGAGTGCGGAGAGGGGATCATCCGGGGAGGAGGGGCACTGGACGGTGTGGGGCAGGAGGCTGACCTTTGACCTACCGGATGGTAGCCCATAGCCCTCTGCAGCTGGGAGGAGTGCTGCCCCACAAGGGGATGGCTGCCGGGAGAGGGCACCTGGGTGGGATTCGGGGAGCAGTGATAGCCTCCAAGTGTGGGGAGGTGTGGGGATGAGGGGGTGAGCAGGGGTTGCTGGCTTTGGGGAGACCCAGCGATGGGGTTGGTAGTTGAAGAGGAAGGAGCTGATGGTGAGGAACAAGGGGAGGAAGAGTACACCATTCCCATTGGGTGTGACGCTGCACTGGGGCTGTGCTGAAAGGGCATCCTCTCATAGCCCTGAGGAGGAAGACTGGACTGGCCATTGAAGGGCAGGCTATGACCGTGACTGTGGCTGTGCTGCATAGGCTGGTAGGAGGGCCGGGGAGGAGCAGGAAGAGGAGCAGGGGCAGAGCTTGGGTGGAACGTCATGTGGCAGTCTGCAGGGGGGTGGTGCAAACTGCGACCCTGAAGGTGAGGCAGGTGCTGAAAAGACGGGGAGCCCAAGGAGGAGCAAGGGGCCTGCAGGGGTAGCAGGCCAGGTCCAGAGCCTGTAGCCAGGCCATGAGGGGAGCTGGACAGAAGGTTGTCCGATGGGTGGCCCTGCTCAGGAGAAGGCAGCTGGGTGCGCACCAGACTGGCAGCATGTGCCAGGGGCATGGACATAGGGGGTACTGCAGGAAGGTCCAGCTCCTCTCTGTGCTCCTGTTTCACCATGACTAGAGGGAGAGAGGTATACACAGAGAGTAGGAGGAAGAGAGATGTGACGAAAGAGGAAAGACAGACAGGATGAAAGAACAGAAGAAAAACCACATTGTCAGTTACGCCTATCAATCAAATACTGCAAGAGCAGAAAGAAAAGACACGTAATCTATACACTTGTCAAGTCACTGCATTGCAACATCGACAGTGTCACTGCTATTTTTGCTTAAGGTACAGTAGCGACTTCAACCAGCTAAAAAAGGTTGTAGCTATTTCAAGTTTTTCCTTATTCTCAACCCTCAATCTGTGGCTTTAGAGTTTAAATGTTTCAAACTAGGTCATAAGAAGCGGTGAACATGTATAGATTGTGAAATGGGTCTCTTTCCAGATGAAAAAAGCCTACCAAAAACCAAGTGACATTTTGATAGTAAATGGGGCCATTCCCTTTCACTGTGACAGCTCACAGCACTGCTATGCCAATTGGTAACCTATTTCCCAATCTGGTGCCTTGTGACAGTGAGTTTTATTTTTATCCAGCTCTGAATCAGAGGGAGAGCATATGTTGTCAGTCCGTGTGCCATCATGTGAAATGTTGTGTGGGGAAGAGGAGCTGAATGCCCTGCAGCCCAGATCAGACCAACAGAACAAACGAGTTCACTGATCGTGCCCTCTACTCACCTCATCATCATTGCCCCTGGGATTGAGAGGCAAGGGGCACGAAAAGGCCAAACAGGGTTTATTCTGGCTAAAAGTAGAGCCAGAGGGATATCAAGGGTAAGGGAAGGGTAAAGTACAATATATTTAAACATGGGACATAATTAAAGTAAGGGTGGTACAGCCTCAAAAGTGAGCATACTGATGACTGCCTGACAATGCTGCAATTTAAAAATACAAAGCAGGAACAAAAGGCATTTAGTCCTCTAATTTTCTGTATTAACATGTAAATTTTTTTCAAATTCATCCTCAAATTGGGCCAGGGCCTCTGCAGCCCAGCCCACGATGAGACATGAAACACGAATGATTGGGAGAGGATTTTTTTGCCACAATAAAGCAGGCGGTATCCGTGGTGACACTAGTGGTGTCAGCGACCCGGCTTGACTGACAGTGCAGGGTTACTTTCCTCTGCTCTTATTGGCTGCCCTAATCCGTCAACGGTGAAAACAGGAACTGTCTGTGCCGAGTGGGCGTGCTTGCAAACAGAAAAGGCTGGGTGGGTGGAGGGGCAAGGCCGCTTATACGCTTACACACACACACACACGCACACACACACACATACACTGTTGTGGTAAACTCAGGGTTTAGATATGTTGCACAAAATGCTCACATGTCATTATATTCCGCCAACGGTGTTTTCAGTTTGACTGTCTTCAAGAGGGAAAAAAAAAACAATAACAATATCAAATAGCGAGGGAGGAATTTGACATTAATGAAAAACATCAAGGAAACTTTTAAATCATAATATCATAAACCCTGAGTTTCCTTAAATAAAATAATTATATCAAACCACAACACATGGTCCATGTATAGTAAAAGTTTCCTGGATAGCAAAAGATCTGCATCACAAAACCCTATGCAAATACAGTACATGTGAGAGACAAAAAGGGTGTTCTTCGTAGTTTGGGTAGGCTTCAAAAAAACAGTTGGCAGGTGTTAATGTTATTGTTAGTGGAAGAGCCCCCTCTAAACCACAGCAATGCTTGCTTTGGAGAGAGAAAGAGAAATGGGGTTAGTGAAGCCCGTGTGGAGAAGTGTGCAACACGATGAAAACGTTACAACTGTCTCTGCTGTCAGTCAACTGTCTTGTTATTACCTTGGGAGATTAACTACAGCAGGATGCAAAACGCCCGAAGGAACGCAAATTAAAGCTTGAGAGAATCTCTTTGTGTAAATATCTGGGAAATAAGTTACTTAGGGACTCAAATACTTTAGCACCTATAAAAGCACAAGATTGGCAAAACTGGACCAGTTTGCCTAACCTGTGATGTCCAAAGGGTATTTAAAACTGTAGCAGTTGTAAGTAAAAAACAAACAAACATTGAATCTCACCTGAAAGGTAAGTGAAGCGTTGTGATTGGCTCCTTTTCCGCTTGCCATTGCAGACATAAAATTGCACCTGCACAGCTGAACCCACAGTCTTACTGTGGTAGGGAGGGACCTCCACCATGATGCACGACTACAAACCAAAAAATTTACATTTACATACACTTATTGCAGACAGAACATAATACCATATGATACAATGCAAATACTAGTGCAAAAGAAATTAAAACAAACAAGTTCATTAGAGTAAATGTTACAGTCAAAATGCTGTAAATTAATGACTACTTACTCCTTGAGATTTCTCACGGATTATTTTTGCTTCAACTTCCCATTGTGGTCGTCCATCTAGAACAAACAAAAAGAGCTCAATAGACGACCAGTGGTAATCCTAGTGCCATGAACTGGCAAAGATTAACAAAGTTAAAATGTACCTGAAAACTTTTACTGTATATACTAAAAACTCCTTATTTTCTTTTATCATTCCTGTCACTTTCATCTCTGTTTCTTTACGTTTAACCTCAAAATTATAGGAAAACTGCCACATCTGACAGAGCAGTATCTCAGAAAAGACTTGGAACAGTTGCAAGTCTGGCTAAAGACAAACAGATTAATGCCTGACACCTGCATGGGTGAATCTCAGCGCCAATCTTGTGGTGGCAGTATCATTGTGTCATATTCTTTTATACAAAAAACCTTCAACTTCAAAATACACAGTTAAAATAGGCTTAAAAACAACAAATGGAGTGAAAATGAAAATGACCAGAATATGATCTGATCACTAAGACAGAAGGAGTAATAAACCCAGGCCACACATTATCACTAATGACAACATCTTTATAATTATATTTATATATGCAATTTATTTATAATAACTTTTCAAAAGTATAGTGTGACAAAGCAACTTTCCTCATTTGGAGTAGTTATCTTTCTCTATTTTCCTAAAGATGTCAGTGTACAGCGCTTTCTCAAACAGACAGGGCTTAAGAACCACATGAGGCTTCAGAAAAGCACACGATTTCAATTTGTTCTGGACAACCAAGAGACATCAAAATGAAGTCATTTTTAAAGGCCCAGAAGCCCCATGGAGAAAATCTTAGCAGCTATTAAATAGTAATCAAATGTCCAAATATCCTGCTGTTTGTCTTGTCTGGTTAAAATTATGGAGAGAGCAGTGGAATAATTGCATTTATTTTAAAATGCCTTTACACACTGCCAGGTTTCTGGCTAGAAAACACCCTTTCCAGTTTTCCTATGAGGGATCTAACTATTTGGCCAGACATCTTAGGGGCAGCTGCTTGAAGGGACGCAGTCGGGGTGAAAACACTGACAGGCTTGCCGTATGGTTGGAAGAAATCACAGTCATCACCGCATTGAGAAGAATAAAAACTTTGACAATGAAGTTAGTACAGTACAGTGTCTCAGCGGAGGCAAGTGCTGACATGGTGCAAGCATACTCTGCATCTGCATGGCCTCTTCCTCAAAACCCAAAGGCTTCCCCCAAATACCGCTGTCAGACATCTGCAACATGTCTGCAGAGAGGACTAACCTTCATCTGGATGCTAACAGAGTAAACACTCAACTGTAAGCCTTGTAAGATTTAGGCTATTCAGCTTTCAACCGAAATCCACACTCTACTGTAGCTTTAATTAGGTGATTTACCTGCTCTGATCTCACCTTTAAATTAGTCTTAGTTGTAGTAATCCACTGGCACATTAGCCAGTCATAACCCTACAGAGATTCTCTCTGTTAGGGAGGTTTTTTTTTCCGTCCAATGAGCAAATGACCTTGAATGTCTTTGCAGCTGACAGCAGTGCAATATTGCAGCCCAGCTTGTTGACATTCAACAGGCAGGAGCAAGGGCCCCACATGTTCTGTCAGACAACAAGCACCAACGGGAACCTCATACCTCGCTAAGACAATGACTCGTATCATCCAGACGCCCTGCACACCCCAGTTAGGGGGGGAAAGAACGCGCACCCTTTGTGCCGCAAGATTGAACAAAAATAAAGAGGGTGATTACTGTTTATGTTGTAACATCTTTGTAAAAGCCCACATGGGGTACTAGTCACTATTCAAAGCAGCCACTATTATAGCCTTTAAAGTCCACTCCTTTATATAAACATTCATCCTTGTAAAGTTGAAATACTTATACCAATTATGGACTTATTTTTTACTTTACTGTTTGATGACATCCCTTTATCTGTCTTCCCTTTCCTCTTCCTTCTATCCTTTCCCATTCCCTAAATACTACTACTTCAAATACCTTAATAAAAAATTAATTACTTAACTAAAAAAAAAAATAATTATTTTATCATATTACTGGTAAAGGCAGAGAGAAAGAAAGAAGAGGAAAACAGACATCTATCAGAGATTTTAAAACACAATTTATAAAGTATTATGTAAAGGCCTTTTATTGTGTAGGCTTTCAGCGTGTCACCCATTTGCCATAAGAAAACTTCAAATCCCGCAGTAAAGGTTACAAGGAGGACCCAAGTTAAGGAATCACACCAAAGCTATGCATACCAAAAGATAGCAAACCTAAACAAGTGTGTTTGACATGTATCTGCTATGATCTCGCATGAACAAATGCTAGGATCTTTGTTTGTGTATATAGTAAAGTCATTTAAAGCACCATCCCGTAATCTCTGTATACTAGCAACAATAGGCCAGTCTCTCCAGTTCCTTATGAATCCACGGTTGTCTTTCAATAATGAGAGATGGTGGAAAAATATCTGTCACTGACTCTCTTTCTTTCTTTTCTTCCATTCCTACATTTACTCCAATCAGTGCCTTTCTGTACTAAAGCGGGCGGATTAGTCATGATGAGGGGGATCATTTACACAAACCTAATTAACATCATCTTCCCTGTCCCTCTCATATTCTTTCTGCTCCTTCCACCGTCCGATGCCTTCATGCACCATGGGGCCCAGCTAAGGTTTCCACTTGCTGCAGCGCTACAAAGACTTGACCATCAGTCAGTAGATTCAACCATGCTACTTTTCTATGCCATGCTTCACCTGGTCCACCTCAAAGAGCTAAAGACATTCCTCCAGGCTGCTTTTATTCTCCTAGAAAATCCTACAGCTTTCACTCAGAAAAACACCACCACTCAACGTTTCTGCCATGTGTGAACTTGATTCTGTTGCTCCTCAACACAAAGGTACCTCGGGCAGGCAGAGACTGGCTCAACGAATGTTATTCATTTAAAATTTCCATCCCAGGCAACAGCTATTGCATATGTTTTGATTACAGAGTGGTGTACAAAAGAGAAAAACAGATAAGGCAGAGAATGACAGATGACTTAAAAGAAACAAGACGAAAAAACATAGGGAATTTAGCTAGGTAATCTCTTTAGCCTGGGCATTTGTTAAACAGATACAAGCAACTTTTAACCTCGCAAATACTAATCTTAGGAAACAGAGACTCATTCTACACTCATCGTAACTTGCAACCCTCACTACACACAAGCAACCAATAGGAGTCCATACTGTAGTGATAGTGACTGCACTGGCTTCCCAACTGCAAACTGCTAATTGTGATTACCCCTAGATGTGCCCAGAGTCACTAAACCTTTTTGGATTATTAGTTCACACTTTTTAGCAACTTTGAGAAAAAAAATAGGGGAAACGAAATTCATGATATAACATAATGTTGAGACAAGGCACGCATCTGTTTAAATTAGCATATTCAATGACCATGTTACCTGTCATGTTAAGCAAGTGTGTCTGCGAGTGTGGGTTTTTTTTGGCTAGCAAAGGCACATAAACTTGAGTAAGTAAACTAAGTATGGTTGATATACATAAATTCTTACTTTTTTTCAAAATGCTGACAGAATGTGTTGAATTTTGTGTTTTGTAATTAACGTATACTAAAAGCAAAATTTCAATGTAAAGTCTGTATCACAATATACTATTTATTGCCTTCTGAATTGAATTTACTGTTTCATTTTGGAGAGACAACATTTCTGGCAGACATATAGCTGTTCTGCATTTGACAAAACACCCTGCGGTGATAGAGGACTTGTTGAGGCTGAGGTAATGACAGATCTGATCTGAGAACTGATTCATACACACACATATACACACACACACTAAACTAAATCCAGGGGTAGCTTTAATAGCCTTATGGGAAAAATACATTTTCTTTGGATTTTTAAAATATTTTGTGACAATAATGGTAATATTCCAGAAGCAAGAGAGAGAATCAATCGCTGAATATAGTATTATTCCAGTATAATAATTGCTATGAAACTAGGTTTGGTTTGCTACTTACAAAATGGAGATTCTAATTCTATTTCTCTGTCACAGGGCTCTAAAGTAAATTGTATTGGTGTCCCCTACTGTGGTCTTTCAGAACACCAGTCCAACTTTAAGAGCACCGTTTACTGTAAAATTGACATTTAGAGCAATACATGTCATTTTCACAAGTATGAGTATGAGTATGAGCCATGACTCCTATAAAGTCTTCATCACCTTCTACTGACTTGATCAACAAAATTTCAGTTTCATGTAGAAGTATATACAATTAAAATAAACAACTAAAATTGTGGGCAGTTTTGCCACTAAAGAATATAATTTTCCAACAGACCACATAAATGACACATGAAATGTTTTATTCATGGTGGCCTCTCTGATACAATATGTCAGACAACCATGAAACACAATTTTTACACACATAATTGGCACAAGCTGTTTCTGCAGCGGTGGTTGAAGGCTAAGCTGCTGCGCGGACATAACACTTACCAGGGCCTTTCTCCAGGAAGATGACCTTGGACTCTGGGAAGAAGTTGGAGCCGCTGATGACCATCTCTTCTCCCCCGCTGACCAGACAGCTGGTCAGGCTGGATTTCTCAACCTGGGGCAGCTCTTGAGCTGAACGCTGGGCTGGGAGAGACGCAGCAGGCGTTGAGGAAAAAAAGAGAATGATTATTTGCTGAGCTGTGTTCATTCACACGGCAGTCAATATTTTAAGAGGAACACCTTATACTATTATGCAGTTTATACAAAATTGTCACAAATTGTCACAAATTTGTATCCATACCTCTCTGGTAGCCCCAATACAAAAGGTAGTGATTATTGCAGAGCTATGGTAATGGCACAGACAGAACTGATTGACATTTTTACCATTTATCAGATGTTCTTATCTAAAGTGACTTTCAATGAGAGCAAACAGTAGATTAAATCAACATTCTAAATAGCCAGACTGCAAGCTTACTAATAAAGCAGTGTGTGGAAAGGTTTGTAGATGTGCTTGTCTGTGCGTGTTTTTCTGAATGAATTTGATTGGGTGTGTGTTACTCACAGCACTCCACAGGAATGGAGGCAGCCTGCAGCGACACCACCTTCCCGTTGGGTTGAGGGATGTGCACTCGGAACACCACACGGACCCGTGTGTTCTTTCTTCCTATATCCGTCTCCCCCTTCCGCAGCTCAATGTCTGAGTTCCGCAGCTTGAGGATGCCAGCACAGTCGATACTGCAAGGTAGAGGGAAAATAGTTGGCCCCATGCGGCACCACTGGGATGGCAATCATCTAAGACAAATTTAAGTAGTTACGGTCTGGGAGTGATAAAACCAACCGCAGGCCCAGTAGGGGATTCGCAATGAAAGGCAAATTAAGTGTTGAATCACAAATTAAAGATGCCTGTGAATATGATTTATTACAACTGTAAATGAGAAAATCCCTACCAAATCCCTTCCTATGAATTCCAATGTAAATGAAACCAGACCTTATATAAATATTTCGTCCAGGTGATGCAGAATCATAAATATTCGAATAAAGTTTGTCTCTGCTCCATGGGAAACCCTCAAATTTTCCTTTTGTGCCCAACTCTGCTGTTGGTTTACATTAAGAAAATCTATTAAATCCCCTTTGGAAGATCTTACAACAATGTATGATCATAAATGTGGTTATTTTTTTATTGGACAGGGCTTCCTTCATGGTGGTAAGCTCATAACTGAGTAATGTAACCCTGAAGTGCTTCTGACACATACCTGGCGGTCATGTTGTTTTCGGGCAGGAGTGGAATTTCAAGAACTTTGGTGCTGGAGACTACAATTTCTTGGCTGGCTGTGGCTACGGTTTTCCCGGTGATCCGGTGCACCTGGTAGAAGGCGTGTGGCCTCAAGTAACGGTCATCTGCTGTTCCAATGAACATCTGCAGGTTGACGGGCTTCTCGTTGTAGCCAATGAGCTGAGACACGACAGAGAGAGACAGAATAAAAACAGATGTGAGTTCTTGGGTTGCAGATGGGAGGTGTGAAAAAAGGAATACTCTCTTCATTTTCCTCTGCCTTCAGAAGGCCACCTTTTTTGGAGGGAATCTAAATGTCAGGTCGAGGGTGTTGTGATATTTCTGGCACGGCCACTGGAGATTCATCTGGTGCTTTGGCCTCCAACCAGTTTGACACTGATGTTTTCAACTAATAGTCTTATAATTTTCCCCCATTGCACGCCTGCTCCTTAACAGGATTCAGTACAGGACATTGTTACCGCCAAAACCTTTGAACCCAGAACCTTGAAACCTGTTCTGGTCAATCATTCCAAGACCAAATAAAAGTCATATTACATCTACAGTGGAAGAGAAAGCAAAAACACTGAATTGGCTTTACGAGATTCTGAACAGAACAAATAGCTGCGGTACTGACTTATCATTTAAATGAACAAAAAATTGATTAATGAATGAGTCAATTCCACAAAGATGTGAGGTGGATTTGGATTTCCAGCATGGCCCTAAGTTGTAAAAATGCTTAAAAGGGAGAGGGAGGCAATAACACAAAAACAGAATAATAGATATGAATATATGAAAGTTTGATATCTAATGAGCATCAGTCTAATAAATATTAAATGTAGCATAAAATTATACAAAAGCATCATTCACACAATATTTAACTCATTCTGTGAGGTCTTGTGCATTTAAAATGCCTTTGAATGGTTACACTGTGGCTAAAAGGAAAAAAAAGAAAAATTGCCAGTAAAAATGTCAACAGCCTTTTCAATTCCAGAGGCTCATGCGTGCCAACCTGGTTGGCATGGGACACAGAGACTAGCAGCTGCCCTCTCCATTAGTCCCCGAGTGCTGGCACCCCGGTTTCCAGGTGAGATGTTTGATGAAGGAAACGTCTTGCACGTCGGGTAGAGACAAGGAGAAGATGGAAAGGAGAGCAGGACCTTTACTCCTCAGAGGGACAGAACAAACACACAGGCCGCACAATTCCACCACTGTTGTAATGTTGTGCTTGGCAGACTCCGTGATGGCAAGATGGCACCCCGCCGCACAAACACTCCCACCAAACTGCCCTCGTAGCCCACACCTCCGGCACAGATGGGAGGGCAGCTCAATGAGGGTAACAGAAAAGAACAAGGCCATTCATTGCTGTTTCACCCCAGGAACTGCCAAGCCTCAACCCCACCACAGCTGGCTACTGACTCTTTCCTGCCTGCAGCTTTGCGTCACACACCGCTGTGTCAATGTTTAGTGCAAAAGTGTGGTGGGTGGAAGAAGAGAAAGTGGGTGTAACTTGGGATTTGTCATGTGCTGTTCCAAAACCAGCTACAATAAAAAAGGATTCAATGGATCACAACCAGGCCTTGGAAACATGTGTACCTGAAAAAAAACAGTGAGCAAAAACTACCGAAGAAGTTTTTCAAAATATTGACTTCCTCTGATGTCAATCATTAAACTATACTTGTTTGCAGCAGGATAATTAAACACAACTTTTTTTCCCGTTGGTAAGGGGTGAACTGGAATCAGTGGTAGAATTGGTGTTCATGGGAATTGCTGGCTTTGGATTTAGTGGTAGCCTGAGCTAATTTTCGCTTCTCCCTCTCTTTCTCTCTCACTTGCTACTTCCGAGATGGTCCCCTGTGGTGAAAGAAGTCAAGGTATGGGGGTCTGTGGAAAAACTGAAATACGCTATGTTTACAGCAGGTTATGTGAGAGGACGAAACAGAAGCAGATCCTAGGCAGGCAGGGCAGCAGAGCTTAAATCTTAATAATGCTTCACTGTTCTTAGCTGACTAAAAAGCTGGTAGGGTTGTGCTACTGAGCAATAAAAACCCATTGGTTCTCAAGAGGGTTCGGAATTGAAAATAATAAGAAGGAAAATCTATTTCTAGCAAGTAAATACAATTTGACGTTTTGTTACTAGTTAGTTAGGAAACGCATAGACATATTAATGTACATTAGGCAAGGCAACCTTGCCTAAGGCAAGTTTATTTGTATAGCACATTTCAACAACAAGGTAATTCAAAGTGCTTTACATAAAACATAAAAGCAACAGGGAAATATAATCTTCAATATGTATACATTTTGTAGAAGAATGATTAGCATCCATTACTAAGTAGCAAGGATAAATTCCCCTGTGAGGCCCTCTTTAAATCCTAAACTGAACACTTCTTCTTTACTTCCAAGGGACTATCCCAGTGTCTCAGGTTGATCAGGAGTGAAGAAGCCAAAAGCTACAACTCCGGGCTGAGAGGTGCAGCTCCAGACAGACTAAACTAATACAGCTTCAGAGTGAGCTGAAGAAGAAGCCATTAAGCTGCCTGGTTCAGACAGGTCACCATATGGCTTGATGTTCATTTATCTAGCTACTGAGTGCAGATCAGAAGTGTTTGCCAGCAGTTCAGTTGAGAAATTTAGAAAAACATTTTGAATCAAAGGGGGAAAATAACACTAACATTGACACAAGCTGCAAGAAGCATACCTTTATAAATTTTAGCCTTGCACTGAAATGAAACAAGGAATTTATTTTACACTAGACAGGATAAGACTGTTAGCTGCGTGGAGATTTGATCTTCGGGATTGAAAAATCTTGACTTGACCAAAAATCTGTGGAAAGCATGGTTGTATTTTCATAAGGAAGGGGCAGTTATTGACATGTATTTAGGTAATTAGGGAAAGGTTGGTTTATCGATACCAATCAATCAATGATTATTTTGTCAACTGTTTGCTTGTTGGTTTATAAAATAGAATTCCCTGCCCCCAGGCTTCTGTTTGTTGTTTGAAGCAAAAACTACCCCACCCCAAGGTATGTTGACACTCCTCTACCACATCCTCCATGTGTCTTAACTGCTTAGTGATGGAGGCATGTCTGAGTTCGAGCAAAGGACTGAACAGATCAGTAACTCGCGCTGTTTTTTATGGTGTCTGACTGGGTGTCTGTGCTTTGTACATATACACTTGAGCGTCCTGTTGGTTCTTGTATGGACAGAGGATGCTGCAGGAGACAGAAAGAAATCTGTGTCACACTAACCACAGGGAGGATGGCAACAGAAGGCAGCTTCCTCCTCACATAAAAGTACATACAAAGTTACAAGGGCAGCATATATTTCTGAAATTAAATTTTTAACCTTGAAATAATTCCTCACTCTGCTTTCTCACCGTTGCCCGTGTCAAACTAAAATCAACATACTGAATGTTCAAAACAACTGCATGCAGCACTTGAAATGTATTCGGAAGGAAGCAGGGACAGCATGAGGCCCCTATAATAACCAGTAATGGGTTAATCTATGGAAACCACATTAGATCTTAAGAGCCACATTAAAGTATAAATCTTGCTAGTAACAAGCTAACAGGTAATTATGCACCCTGGTCTGAATGGATCTGTCTATAAATGACACAATTATTCTGGATTCAAAGAAACATGGAGTCCCAGGAATCAACAGCCTTGTGGGCTGTGTTGCTTGTTTTATGATCATGTCTGCACAACGTGGAAGTGAACAGACAGCGCTTGCGTGTGTGTGTGTGTGTGTGTGTGTGTGTGTGTGTGTGTGCGCGCGCACGTGTCTGCTTGCATGCCTGCAGTGCACATTGTATGTGTGTGTGTGTCCATAAATAAGGGCATGTTTATTCGAGCACCATGTGTGTCCCAGACAGCATAAAGTGAGTTAACAGTGTCTGGAGGAATGTATCTGTGAGCGAGGATAGAGAGGCATAAAAAAAACTGAAAACTCATCACGGATGTGAATTAGAACACCACATACAGCACAGAAAATTGGGAATAACATTTTTCTTTGTTAAATCATGTTGAGTTAAAAGTAGAGCGGTGTTTTTTAAATGCCAGTGCCAATGTGATACCTGAGTTTGACAATTCAAGCGCTTAAATTGTGAAGATTTAACATGTTTAACTTTGTGTTAAATAAAGTAGAAGTTGTCTGAGATTTATTTTTCCAGCTTGTCAGTTCCACCCAGCACTGCAAACTGTCACCATGAAACAAAAAAAATCGCTCATTTCTTTTTCTTTCCTTACATTTACCCTCTTCATCTCTCTCTGTGTCCTCTTCTCTTTCTTCTGTTTCTCCGTCTCTACGCATGAGGGATTTGGTGTGTAGCCAGAGTGTTGACAAACATACACTTAGCAGGCCAGGAGTTCCATCCAAATCAAATAATCAACAAGGAAAACCTGATTAGAGGGCCAGAAAGAAAGGGCTCACTTCGGCAGCCCCAGTGAATCAACACTCCTGGCAAAACAGAAACATACCAGCCGGGCTAATTCAGTCCCCCTGCCACAGTCACAACTGTTACTAAAAACACAATTATCTTCTGTTTAGTGTTTCCTCGATTCAGTTCAATGTGATTCATTTAGAGAATTGGAAAAAATAGAGCAGCTTTACAAAGATAAATCATAAAACATAACAAAACTGATACTGTCAACCATAACTGAACACACGTAAGTCTTACAACACAGGGCTGCTTCAAAGAATAACATTTACATTGGCAGCAAGGGCTCAGTACGTGGCACTCATACATAAGGGGAGAAAGCAGGACAGGACAAGAAACATGACAGAGCAGGTGGGAAGTTGTTAGTTTTTTCAAATCTTTTGTATATTAAATGATTTTCACTGATTTTAAAATTTTCAAATCGATGTAGATGGGTTTCTAACTTGAACACTACGTATTATATCCCTAAGACAACATTAAAACTGTGTTACAAATGCTGAGTACAATGATACCATAAGCTCCTCAAAGAGCAGTCCAAGCACGCTTCAGGGGCCCATTTGCACCTTTCAGTTCGGAAAATGGGTAAAACACCACCTGCAAACAGCGGGACATGTAAACAAGCACACATGGATAATACCAGGGCCCTGGCGGAGGAGGCTTCTCGACACTGAAATGCACACGACACACACCCTTGACTTGTTTCACATTCCTGAGTCACCCCTCCGCCATCCACTAAATCTATGCTTGAGTGTGAAATACCACAGGAGGGTGGTCTCTGCACTTTTGACTCCTCACCTTTCTGCCTGTCCAGAGTGCACTGAGCCCATCTGGTCAGTCAGCAAGAAAATGAGGCCTGATAGAGATCAGTTCTTATATTAAACCGCACTGACATTAAAACCGGTCATATGTCCCCAGGCCTGCGCTCGCTGAAGCCTGTAACTAACTTATGGCTGCCGCTGCCGCTTCTGACTGTGGATCGAGTTTAGGATGAACTCCCTCCCCTAAAATAAAACCGCTGGATACGGTTACATACTTGGCTCCCACTAAATAAAGTCCCCACTTATTTTTGGCCTTCATCTGTTCCACTGATCCAGTAATAAGGCTAGCAAGCGGAGGGGGAAAACATCTCCCATCAATACATACACACACCAAAAGGGTTTAACTTTTGTTAAAAATACAAAAATAGCAGTAGTATTGAGAGCTGATCTGGGCTTTGATGAGAGTTTTAATAATGGGGATATTTTTATGGGGAAAGCTAAGAGGGAGAACATCACCTGCTCTCTGCATCACATCCAGCCTTTCTCATCACATACTGTGTTTCAGCAACAACCTGCAAGCATTAATTCATTTTCTGTGTTTATCTCTTCTTCTCGTTTTATCCTCTCCTCTCTGCTTTTTCATTCTTCATCTTTCCTTTCATCTCTTGCCACTTCTTTTCCCTTTGTCACTCTCTCCTCTCCGTCCCTGTCCTCGCCTCTCACCTAGCTCGGCTGCAGCCCTCTGCCGTAACTCGACACTTTCTCACAGCGAGCGCCTGACTCTGCCAAGTTGTTTCTCTGTGTTGCTCCGCTGTTGCCATGGTGAGACTCCCTGTGTGTATGCAGGAGCATGTGTGTGTGTGTGAGCAGCTACATACACTCACGTTGGTGTAAACTACAGCCCTGAAGCTTTTGTCGGTGTGTGTGTGTTTTGTGTGTTAGAATGTGTGGATTATGCACACTAACTTTGGTGTAAACTGTAGTCCTTGGAAAGGGTTGTAATGTGTGTGTGTGTGTGTGTGTGTGTGACAGTCTGGCTAGCATGTGTGTGCAACAGATGTAAAAACAGGAGCAATGGTGGTCAAGGTCACGAGTGGGCCCATTTTATCTGGCAGTGGTTTCCCTACTGTGGCACTGTGGCACCACGACCCGAGATCTATGGACACGCACACACACACACACACACACACACACACTTGCTGTTTGCCCAGCACACTAGGGAGGGCAGAGAGAGCCAGGGGGCCGGTTGACTGTTTGTTTAAACAAGGTCAATACATGCACACGCACATGCGCACACACAGACACACACAGGAGCGTTTACTGTATACTGCATGAGGACTGTATATGGCCTTGCTAGACTAGTCCAAGCTCAATTCCTCTTATTCCCCATTCTATCCTCCCCCACTCTCCCTCCCTCCCTCACACACACACCTCTCTGTCTCTCTCTCCCCTTCTCGGTGACTGTTTTCTCGCTGTGCGCTAAGCCTGATTACAACAAATGAGAGCCAAGCTTCCAGCATGTTTACATCAAATACAATCCTAGGGCAAAGCAACGCTAGCTCCAGCCAGTTCACACAGTGAAAACCGCATGGTTCTGCATTGTTGTCTGTTTCTCTCCCCATTATGGCGGTCCAGTCTATTGAGAGTCAGCAGAGTGAGAGAGAGACCTGTCAGGGAAAAAGCAAGAGGGCAAGTAAGAAGAAGAAAGAGTGCAGGTAAGACGGAGGTCGGCAGAGAGAGATGGCCAGAATAAGAGAAGGGGTTAAAGACACTGAAAGTGCCAGAGTGAATGACAGAGACAGAGAGCGACAGCAATGGGGTCATGGCCATGCATTCAAGCACTGGGATTGAAATCATTTAATGCATCCAAGCCAGTGGAAATATAAGGCTGTCTTGGACAGCTTCTGTCGTGTTCTCTTTCAAATCCTTGTTATCAGACACCGTGCCTTCATTTAGATTTATTAACTGTCGCAACAAGTTTAAAAATGGACATAATATGTTTTCCAACTGTTTGTTTTTCAGACTTGCGTTATATTAAAGCACAGTCCTTTGCAGTGTTTGTGTGCTGTGTGTGTGAATGTGACTGTCTCTCCACTATATCTGACAGCCCTTTTCTGTTTGTCCCTGCCTGTCTCTGTCCGCCGCAGCAGGTAATACCAGAGGGGCTCCTTATATTTGTGTGGGTGCAGCAGCACTCAATTAAGCTGGTTAAATACGCACAAGGATACCTCAGCCAGCCAGAGAGGCTTTGGACTTATCTGTCTCCTAGCAACAGGTGCACCGATTATGGTCTGCAGCTATCCCCGGAGGAATGGCTAAAACAGCCAGTCAGCCAGGCACAGACAAAGCCATCCTGCAATGTACAATTATTTTTTAAAGGTCAGGTGGTCAACAACATTACAACCTACTGAGAACCATCTGGATCTTGCACATCTGCACGTCATTATCAATACCACAAAGGTTGTTTTCAAGTCTGTATGATCATAAACAGCGTGCTTATAAAGAGTATGGATAGTGGATTAAGTTGATTCATTCATAATTTTATAAATAATTTCTTTCGATCAAAAAGTTAAAAGATTTCTCTGGCAACCACTAGATTACAAGGGGGAGGATTTCTGTTACAGGATTCTGATTTTGTTGTGCTTTACAGGTGAAAAAAACAGGTTTCTAATAGATAAAAGCCCCACAGACATTATTGACAGATGGACTTTCAACAAAGCTACACTGTATCACCTTTGCATCTGAATAAACAACATCTCTCACATAACCACTATGAATCGTGTCTGTCAGAACAGTTCAATGTAAACACTGACACACTTTGTAGTCTTTGTTTGTCTGGCTACCGTACATAAAGAAGGGAAAAGGAGCTGACTGCTGTGGCCATTGCCAGCCTAGGTTCTCTCACTGATTAACAGCTGTTCAACACCCTCATGTCTTTCTTCTTAGTATTAGCATACCAAGTTGGTGTCAAACTCCCAAAACGCTGCAGTCTCGCATGGTTTATTCCTTGAGCGAGTGAGATGTGTTTCCAGAGCACAGGTTGCTGTGACATATAATTCAAAGACATGTCTACTTAATATAATGCACCACACAATATACTCTAATGCTTTTAAACTCACACATGATACAAGAGGCAGAGTACACATAAAGTGCCAGCTCACAACAGCAGCTTGTTTGAGTATAATCATAAATGTATGAAACTAAATCTAAATTATTCTCAGTTGAGCTCTACAACAGGATCTCCACAGTCTTAATTCCTGTGGTTACACTTCTTCACATCTCCTATATCCTGTGTCTGGGGCCCAAAACCGCAGGTCAGAAATCACTGACCTAAAACTGCTCTTCAACTGAGCCGGTAAATTCTACACAGACACGCTAACAAATGAACACAACCCTTCTCTCTGAGAAATCTGGATGAGAGCCAGTAGGCTGAGAGGTATGAGTAACTTGAAAGCCTGGATTCTCAAGCTAGTAGATACAGAAACTAAAAGACATTGGAATGCTTCTTTCCCGCAGAAAAGGTTCATATTTAAAGGTTCCTTATCGAAACATTGTCTACCGATCTACAATCCTTTCCAAAGTATTTGAGTACAGTTAGTGGACGAATCTGTAGTAACTTCAAAGTAATATAGTAATTGAGTGATTTTATAATGCATGTTCTAATAGATGTTTATTTTTATATTTCAATGTGGGTGCCAAATTGTCACTGGTGAAGACTTGACCAGTTCCGGTAAATCCTGTTTTGTTTTTACCAACCTAACTATTTCATTTTTCTTCTTTAAAGTTTTAAAACAAAACATTTTAAAGTAGAGTTCAAGACAAAAAGCCATAATGCGGTAGCCTCAAGGTTTTCTTCAACACAATTTGATCAGAGCACCTAAAAGTGATCGAGCCACAATAACTGGCCAAACACGGGAAAACCAGGCATCGGTGCCTTCAAGACCAGATAGAGACATCCTTGAGTTTGTAAACGAGCCCTGGCTCGTTTGCAAGAGTCTGCCAATGCTTTGTTGGGTAGAGATTATGTTACTGAGAGACACTACCTGAAGCCAATAAAGAGAGTGGTGCTAATAGAGAGGAGTTCGAGTTTCAAAGTAGAATATACACATCCCTCAAAACTGCCACCAAATGTTACCTGACTGAGAACAATTTAGATTCATCAAATAAGGCATGGCCTAATTTCTTGACCACGTCCAAGAAGAACCTAGAAGGTTCTGCTGCTGTTGTCTTTGACAGACATGTGATTGATGCAATGCAATGGTAAGTGCACAGAGTTGATTTTAACAATTATGCAGCAGTCCATGAAGCGAACTTTCCAAAACTGAATAGACTGGTGAAAAACAATGTGAGCATTGCAGCTACCAGAGCACTTTCAGAGAGGGCATTCAGCACAGGAGCTGCAGCACCCGATTACATGCCACAGGACTGTAGTCAAGCCACATGGATAAGCTTTCTTCTTACCACTTACCACTGAATTTTTTTCCTGAGCAATGTCTTACGCCCAAACCTAGCCCCAGCAGAAAGGTTGTACTTTACCAAGTTGCACTCCACCTTCTATTTCTTCAATGTCACAACTGTATAATAATGTAAGCAGATGTACCTACATAATCTTGTTCTTGACTGTTAATATCAGCCATGACTCGGGTTTAAATACGTGTGCGCTAACTCGTTTTATTGTGCTATCCCCAAATGCAAATCTCTATGACAAGAACTCCAAGTTTGCAGACGTCAAACAGGGCAGATGAAGAAATCAAATGTATACAGAGACAAACAACAGACACAGTCCTGATTCTGCCTGATACAAACAGTGTTTTATCAGGCCTGACAAAAAACACAAGGCAAGAAGATTTTAAGATAAACACAGTAAGGAAGAAGACAGCATGATAGTTCACTCTTCTAACTAATAACCAAACAGTATAAAGCAGTTTAACATTTTTGATCTTGTAAATTAGACCAGCCCCACAGATCCCTCCTCAGACATTTTCTTGTTTTTCTGTTGACACAGCAGCTCCGTGGTGCATTGATCTGGGCAACAGTGTGGCCACAAAAGGAAGTCATCACCATGTCCAGATGGCGGCTATGCCGTCATGGTGACATCACACCACCAGAGTCAAGACCCAAGGAGAATGAGAGTTCCCGCAGGGCCACAGACAACATAGAAGTACAATCTGTAGAAAGGGCAGCTGCTGGAGTATCATAGTTTTTCCATTAAAAAATATGAATCCTCAGTAAAAAATCTCACTTTGAATGCAGAGCGGAGAATGACGTAGAGATGATTATTAGAAAAGTAGAACACATTACAGTGGCCATTAAGTTATTAATTAAGTCATAATAAAAAAAAATTCTAGTTCTCTCACTATAGAACAATGTTTGCCATCATAACAAAGAAAAGCTCCTTCTTAACATTGCCCCCCCAAAATTGTTAATGTGGTCAGTATCTCAACTACATTCACAAATGTCCAATCTATGTATGAAAATTCTGTGGCAGAGGCTGCAATCACACATGCTGGCTCCAGTGTTATTCTGCCTCGGGGGAATAGCTTAGTTCACACCTACAGTGCACCTGGGAAACACGATATGTGCAAGCTTGTTAACACAGACAAAACAGTGGCTGAATGAGTTTGAGATTCCCTCCAATTACATTTCATGTTAATGCTTTTTAGGCATTAATTTTAACATATGTCTGACCTTATATCAGCATCTCAATGCATGTTCTTCTGCTAACCTCAAGCAATAATACATATGTGTGTGTGTTGGTTTTCAAAGTAAATGTGTTTCTGTAAAAACAATAATGATGTCACAGGGTGAGGAAATGACCTTTCAATATGGTACTTTTTTTGCACAGCGCATCAAAAAGAGGCTAAGAATACCAACAACAGAGGAGTGGGTGTTTAGTAAATATAGATTGACTGTTAGACCTGCCGGACAAGTGCTGATACTATCTATCCTCACCAGCGCAAGCCAGCTGTTAATTTTATGTTGATTGTCAGTGTAATTTAGTGTCTACACCAAAAAAGCACCCAAAGGCTTTGTAAGTGTTTCGTAAAATGATTCTGGAACACAAACTTTTCTATAAAAGATAAACAAGGTGAGTCACTGTGAGTTCAACACACAGGAAATTTGGGGTCATTTCAGGATAAGCAATTTACAGCTGGACATCAGTATATCAATTCTGAGGTATTAAAATGATTAACTTGAAAACTGCTACTATACTGAAAAGAGTTTACCGGTACATACATAGAATAGCTGAATGATGTAAAGATTTATTGAGCTTGACATCACATACACTCTAAATTCAAACATAATAATACAAAAAAAAGACTTCCTAATCAAACTCACTTGCTCATGCCTCCCGCCCTCATAAAGCTCATTCACCCACATATTTTCTCTCTGTGCACATGGCTCTGCAAACCGCTGCTCATGACAAGCAAATGTTGCCAGTGTGCTTCTCTTGCTTTGTCTACTCACTCTGTCCATGACTACACATTGCCATTTGTCAATCTAATCATGAAAGTGCGTTTCTGCAGATATACATGTGATTTTCATTTCCAGCGATGGTAGAGGCAGCATACTGCTACAGAATGTCTTTAGAAGAAACATTGACTTCTTTCACTTTCTGCAATAATATAACTATATGTACAGGTACTGGCCAAATCACTTTATAGGAGATTTATTGGATGGCAATTTATCAAGAACAGAACAAATGATTTGTAAACCTAGCTCCTCTAAAGAAAAGTACATGAGTGGGAGTAAACTTCTCTTGTGGTTTATCATCATGTTTTTTGCCTCCACAACCTAAACTGCTATTAGCTGTTATTGTTGCTTTAGATTCTAATCTATAGCCCGGCCCAAACTAATAAATGTAATAACGTGAAACAAATTACATGAAACAAAATTTACAATTTTGAAAAGAAATATTTGGGGCAAACAAATCACTCTGCTATCTTCACACTACAGTAATACTGACAGCACTAGTCAGGAGATCCAGGGATAAGCATGCAGATACCTTAGGCCACATTCCAGGTGGGTTTGGAATCAACCTTGAAAGTGCCTTCTATGACCTAAAGATATAAACTCTCTACTCACTAGCTACTGTAAGGAAGCTGCTATAACCAAACAAGTCCCTCTGGAGATGAGGAATGAGGGCAAGTGGGGCAAACGCTTGGTTGAAAACATTTGACAGCTAAATTATGCATCGTCACATATGGCAGGATAGAATCTTGGTCTAACTGAGGTTGAAATGGTTAATGATTGGCCTGGAGGGAGCCTGCATGACTGAATGTATCAGGACATAGGCTGTTTCTAAAGCAACAAATGGCAGTAATTTGGGCTTCCTCGTTGTTTCAGGAAATGTTGTGTCCACAGCTGTTTTTATTGTTTTATCTTGTGTATATGGTGCATAACGAGCGGTGACTGAGTTAGCCTAAGGACTAACCTGCTTGCCATCTGTAGTCCCAAGCAATGACGTCACATGTTGCCATACCCAATACCCAATACTAAATAAAAAATCAATGAGAGTTACACACAAATGTGGCTGTGCTTTTATTGCATTTGTACACGTCTTACCATTGATATGAATAACATTTTTAAGAACCTTTATTTTTACAGATTTTTCGTGTGGGGTGTCAGAATAGTGCACCTGTATTTAAAGCCAGTTGCACCAAGAAACATGTCACATTTATCCACATTTTGGGTTTTAGACAAAATGCTTTTTCATTTATACAGTCCAACAACAAGAAATTGATATACCAGGTGCCACTGCAATGCTACAGTGTATGCAAGTGTCCAAGATATACTGAGGACAGTGGATTATCCTATTTAGGCTTGATTGGACAGCTAACCAAACTAGCAGGTTGAACTCAACAATAGTCATGGTCCAACTCTAAGGCTGCCTAATCATACACACAAAGGAAGCTTGTCACTGCGTTTTTGAAATATTAATGGGACTGAAATCTTCCGCTCATGCTTTCTCTCTCTCCTGCTCACTCTCTCGGAGAAAAAAGCAGCAGTAGCTCTATGTAGGGTCACCTAGTCTCTTGCAGGTACTATCAAATGACAGAGCAGCTGACTGGACTACAGTGACAGCTCTCTTGCCTGGCTGCTTATCTTCCTGCCTCAACAGATTGACTGACAGGCTTGTTGTGGGAAGGCATCCATGTGACAATCCACAATGTAATCAGTGGAATATGTAAAATGAAACCCTAAATGTAATGCTCATTCACAATGTTCAACTGATGTTTAAGCTATACGTCTGAATGATTCCTTATTTATAGTCCAATAATGTATTCATTTCACTATTCAAATACTGCTATGTGTATTACAAGTATGAAGGATGTCTCCCTGTACTAACTTTGTGTATAAAATATATTTCACCTGCATGCAAAAGGAAATCCCTGCAAAACAGCTAGTCGCTCAGGAAGCCTGGTCTAAATTCAACACATTAAGTTCGGTTCAGCTTCTTTCTCTTCCTTTCATGTTTGATTTCATCGCTGAAGGCTGTGGTTATGTGGTTAATGCAGTGGGAACTGGATGATAAGTGCTCAGTGCAATGGGTTGAACTTAACTAATGCATGACCAGCATCATGTTAGCACAGACAGTAAATCAGTCCTGACCTCAGGGGGAAATGTAATCAGTATGGTAGAGACACCAGGGCTCGCATTTTGTTTAATGGAGCATAAAACCCAAGTATATGTTCTGCAAAAGAGATTTTGGTCATTTTTATGCATGAGAAATATTTTTCACCACTAAGCTTGTTAGTATTTGGGTAATGGCCTTTACAGTTTCAGGTGTAAACTACAAAATGGTGGAGGTTTATAACACTGCTCATGGCTGAGCAGAAGTAAGTGTCCCAGACATGTAGAGAAAAGCCCAGATTTGTTACCTTGACGATTGGGTGGCCACCGGAGGCTGCTTTTACAGCTCCTCGGCTGCCCTCGGTCTCATAGTGCGCTCGGTGGTGGGCTTTGGGTTGCACCTCTATCTTCAGATCATACTGCCCAAACTGAGTTGGCAGCGGCCAATCTAGAGGAGGCAGTGAGGAGGTCCTGAGGAGAGAATACCACAAGCACGCACACACGCGCATACCCACAAACACACATAAAGAGGAAGAGCATATTAGAATTTTGGTATGAAACCATTACAACATGCAGCGTTGTGTAAGAGATATGTTCAAAGATGCATTCAGAGCATACAGTGGCTTGTGGTTGTAGAAATTGGTAAATATACATTTCAACAAACTGCCCTGAAGCTTAAGACTGTGAGGGCAAATAATTTTATCAATCTATCACCAATAATTGATAAGATTGAAAGAACATTTTAACAGCCTTAACAGTAAGAATTTCCATAAGAAAATCTGCTTGGGTACTTAACAACTTCACGTGTTCCATATTTATATATATATTCTGTACAGATATGTTAATCCATGTGACATCACAGAGAAGGGTCAAGCAAGGCAACCTCTCTCTCTACTTTATGGCAGATGACAACAATATGTCTAAAGGCTGTCTGAAAACAATCAAAAGCTGAAACAGTGGTATTCCCCTTTCATGGTCTGAGAGTATAATAGGTGTGAAATAGGGTTATAACATGCAGTGCACTTGGCCCCACCAGACAGTGAATCACTGGAATGCCCACATGCATTAATCCTGTTCTTAAACATAACACTTGTAATAGGTCATGTTAAGACTTAAAGGGTGAATCATTTTCTAAAGGGGGCTTTTCTTTGTGAGTCTTCTGTGTGGGTCAGTGAATGGGTGGTGGGATGAGAGTGTGTGTCACACAGTGGGTAAATTACTGTGTGTGAGTGTGAGTCTGCGTGCAGACTGTACAAGTGGATATTTTACATGTAGTGCACCACAGGGGGCTGGCATTGTGTGTTTTTCCTCCCTGTCGCTTTTTTTTCTGTGTAGGCCACAATCATATTTGAACAGCTGCACTCGAAAATAAAACACTCAATGGCCTTCGCCACACAGAAACTGGGTCTCTCCATCTGAGTGCATTAGATCAGTTTATCCCCAAAACATTTTGTAAACACTGGCATCAACCACGCTGTAACCTTTTCCAAATGTTGGTATATTGATCATCACAGATTATAATTTATTTTTACATTATATTTAAGTATAATCCCCATGATACGCTAAAAATGCCCAAAATGGAAAGAAATTTGGACCAAAATGTACCTTACTAATTCAATTGATCACTATTTGTCATTATTATCATCATTATTATGTCTCTGTTGCTGTCATTATGTTTATGATAACTCCAAAGGATGCCACAGTTTGGTTTACATTTGTTAAGTTTTCTTTAAATTAAATGGTTTATTTGGCTTATATTATAGGTTTGCTTACTTTTTACATACTTTTGCTTTTAAGTCTACCTTTTTATTCTAGTCTGTAATATCTGCACTGAACTATAACAGTACATATGATTAACTTGACGAGGTACTTGAATTTCAGTAAAAGCCACAATGTAAACCCTTGTCACATCTTGACAGTGTACACAATTAATTATTCATGATCCAAGAGGCCTACTGTGGGGCAGCACAAGCTATATGTGTCATCCAGGTGTTTTATCTGGCAGCTCTTACAAAGCGCCAGTGTTTTTTTTTTAGCACAGCAGTATACGCAACCATAAATCAAAGTGTGTGTGTGTGTGTGTGTGTGTGTGTGTGTGTGTCTATGTATGCATGCATGCACACTCCCACTGTGTCCGTGCATGTATGTGTATCTGTATATCTATGGCTGTGTATGTCAGGCCTGAGCCATTGACTCTGTACTGCAGGCAGCTGCGAGTATATGCCGTCTCATGGGCCAAGACACACTATGCTCCACACTGATCTCCAGCTCAGTGTAGGCCACTGTAGGCTCTTTGTGCACCGTGTCACACAGTGGCATATGCTTTAATTTGGCTCTATCCAACATGGTACTGGCTCCTAGCAATGCAACATACGGAGCCTAGACTGCATGACAGTAAAAATACTTCTTAAGGGAAAGTTTGTAAAGTTTTTGCCAGCATGGCAGACTCTCTTAATTCTTCCCTTTCCACATGCCTGTCAAGTGCTGGCTAAGTGCAGCCCAATCTGATCAGACTGAATTAAAGACATGTGAGTCAGGCTTTCAGTGGAGCCATTTTACTTCATAAACTGCCTTACAGACTGGCACCAAATCCATAGGAAAAACTGCATTTTGGAATGAAAAGGCATGTGTCTGATATTTTGAAGAAGTTTTGAGAAGCTAAATGTAGCCTTGCGGTTACAAATCCAACTGAGCTGCATTCTTCAGATTATCCTACCGCATATGACATGGAAATGTCATCTAAAAACATTTAAGGTTGTCTAACTTTGTTTCATCCTTCTCCTGCTTTGAAGAAAAGTTTATACTGTGTGGTTATCTGTGCTAGGTAACTGTGATGATGAATACAAAGTCTGTTGTAACGTTGGAATAGTCAACAAAGACCTGTTCTCAGTCCTTTTAAGTTTGATTTTCAAACACGGTTTTCACCTAACAGCAGCTCTATCATAGATCTAACACTCTAACACAGTGTAAAAGAGAAATCCTAACCCTCATGTTTTCCTCCCAGCTGCCATGACATAACCACCCGACCCGTGTGGGTTTGCATGGCTGCTACGGTAACAAGAGTAGAGGAGGACAGAGGAAATATGAGCCTTGTGACCTATGTCCTGACATAGCATAACCTTTCTCAAATGTCTAAGCCATGGTGAAGGGGCTCACACTCCAATCACATTCCGACAGCCCACTTGGTCTTCTCTATTATTGAGAAGACCAAGTTGGCTGTCCCACTAGCATCCTTTCCATCCAATGAATTAGGTAATCTTGAACCTACACACATTGCATGAATGTAAGGCACAGACACATTTTAAGAAATGAGCAATACAGACCTACCTATAAATATATGTTTTATATTAACAACCTATCACAATTACTTCCATCAGTACCTCTGCTGCTGCCAACAAATAAAACTGTATTTCTCATCCCAAAGGTTATCCCATTCAGGTACTTTTTTTTCTCTTTCTGTTACTGAAGGTCCAAACACAAACAAATACAGCAAATTAGCAAAACGCTAATAGTTAGATAGAGGTTAAATGCTAGACTTTTGCTAACACATACTAGCATTATGCTCTGCTTACTCACTGGAGCTGTACATACAGTATTTGCTACTAGAGTAACACTGACCTTTTTTTTTTAAATAAAGCTTTTGTCAGCCAACTCATATGTGTGCCATTAATATCCTCCAGTACACAGCTAAGGGAGTGAGACATGAGAAGACTTTTCGTCAAATTAAGTGTCTGAACACCCACTCTAACCCAAACTCACCCATTCCATCTGGGCCATCTGTTCAAGACACCACTTACACACCTGTGTATGCGTATAGGCAACTCAATGACCTTCTATCTCATGACAGACATGCGCTTACTCCACCTGACTTTCTTCTGTAGCAGTCACATCTGAAACTCTAATCTGTATTTTATACCAAAGTGAGCAACTACTGAAGGCAGGTTGGTCAGTGGTACAGTAACTTTAGTAGGGTGTGGAGTGTAAGGAAATACTTGTAGGTCAACATTAGAGTAAACAACATAGTTTAAAAAAGTAGTAGCTGTTGTGTTCAGTTAGCACAGCAATTCAATTAAATTTTATTTATATAGTACCAAATCATAACAGAAGTTATCTCAGGGTACTTTTTATATAAAGTCTAGACCGTACTCTTTATAATATTAAATATATTATTATTTTATATATTTATATATTATAGATATATAATGTCAACTTTATTCTGTCACTATCTTAGCCATGACCTTTTCATTTAGAAGGGCAAGGATGCAAAGATCAAATGGTGACTCATCATAGAGCTGACCCTGTTACACTGTTATTGTCTGGAGAGTGTTAGGTCTATGTGAGCAAGCATTTGTGTTATGTCTATGCATGCGTTTGTGTGTGTGTGTGTGTGGTGGCCCCTTACCATATGTGCCCTGTGCTGATTTACAGTGCTAGGGGCCATTGCACACAAACAAGGCTATGTCTTCATCTGCTGCACACGTTGGCAAACAGACAGCAGACTTAAAGAACTCCATTCTGAGTTTCTGATTGCACCCATCACTCTTTCATGTAGATTCTGCCTGTGCATTTGCATGCGTGCGGGTGTGTGTGTGTGTGTGTGTGTGTGTTTTTGGAGAGCTGCCGCTGTTTGTGTCCTTGTGTTTCCCTACACACACACGCTAATAAACTTGTATTGCTCTAAATCAGATTTATTCTGCTGATACAAAGCACAAAGTTTCCCCGTTACCGAACATTGATCTGCAGAGTCCCATCACCAGGTCTATTATTCACCTAACTTGCTATTCAGTACTAATTTACTGCATTTCAACATTCACACTTCTCCTGTTGATCAAAAAGCTTTCAATCTTTATGACAGCTCACAACACTCTTTAAAAACATTCACCACTGAGGTCTGTTCTTTTGCCTTGACCTACAAATTTCTTTTAAGATTGATGATATGTGCTGTCTTGCCAAGTGGTGACTGCATTAATAATTCTCAAAGATTACTGACAAAGAGGCAGTTATCGCCACACCACCTTCTGTTTTTGGCTCAAAGTTTAAAACACTTTTAAGTTTTAGGATGTAATCCATCAAGAATCTATCTCTATCCACATTAATATTGTTTTCAATGAGTCTCGCTAAGTCTTTCTCAAATACAAACAGGAAGTACAATAGAACAAATTGCAACAGAAAGTTCCTTAAACCAGTTGAGAAATTAGTCCTTGCTGACATTTCCACTGAGTCTGCATGAATCATTTGCTTTAGCTGGATTAGATGCCTGCATCTGTGAAATGGAGTCGACTTTAGAAAAGGTTGTTATTAGTAAAATACTACACTTTTTTCCACTTATTCTCCTCAACATCAGGTAATTTACCTGAATATAGGTGTATGACCAGGCTTGGGTTTATTCCATGAGAAGTGAGAGGGCACTGAGAGGAACTGTTCCCCCGGCCCATCCTTCTTCAGGCTGTGCAGGGCTTCGTCTGAAGGAGAGTCTAGATTAGGAGACATATTTCCTTGGTCATCTAGCCCCAGATCTCCTTTCCCAGTCTGCATAGCTGTTCTGTCCTGTGAGGTCTTCCTTGTCTTGGATGGGATGTCTGCCTCAGATGGACAGCACTGGAAGGGTGACATGCCTACAGAAGGACTGCCAACCCAGGTGTCCTCTGTCACGCTGCCCCTAGGTGAGGGTCCTGGCGTGGGTGCGGGCGAGTGATGAGGAGACAATGAGCCGGGGTAGCAGATGTCGGCGCTGGAGTGGCGCCTCTTCCCACAGGGTGAGGTGGGGCGTGAGGAGGGTCTGGAAGGTGGTCGTGGGCTAAGCCAATTTTCATCAGTGACACTGGTGCGTGGTGAGTGGCAGGGGGACTGTCGGGGTGACAGACTGACAGAGTGGGAGTGATGCACAAAGGCAGGGTGGTGGTGCTGCCAGTGGGGCTGTTCCTCCAAAACTCCACCACCAGTTTGAGGAGAGGCACAGCCTGGGGAAGTAAGTGGGGAGCCCAGGGTGAACCGGGCAGCTGCTTCATTTAGCTCTGAGTCAACATCGTCATAGACATGTGAGAATGATTCACAGGAGGAGGCGTCAGAGAACCAGCTCCTAGAGGAGAGGCTGCTGCATGGGCTAGGGCTGAGAGAAGAGTCCCGGTAAGAGTGATCCAGGGGCAAATACAGGTGGTCTCTGGATAAGGGCCTGTCACCATGGTAGTCCCCATCAGGCCCATTGGCCCTCAGATTCTCCTCATTGGCATCCATCTCCTGCTGGCAGCTGGGAGAGATAGAGGTGATCTGGATACTGGGGCACTCAAAGGCCTTTGGTGCCTCCACAGGAGCAGAGGGCAGCAGGGGGGAGGTGCCGTACTTGAAGTCTTGTGCCTCATAGCTCGGAGGCTGAGATCCTGGCTTGTGCGACTGAAAGCGTGGGGAGGTGCTGATGACCTGGGAGTGGGACTGCATGCCATGGCGTGGCAGGCCAATAGACTGGTGGTTGGTGACCATGGACTGAGGCTGGCCCACATTTAGGATGTAGAACGATGTGTTGTCATCTGGCTCCAGATCTAGGAGAAGAAAGGGAAGGGAAGATTAAGATACAATGTGGAGAATATTACTTAAGTTATTGCTGTTTGTTTTGTTTACTATTACTTAGTTTGACTTCATTGAGTTAATGAAGTACAAAACAATGTTGACATAATTTTATTCCGAGATTTGAGCTTGTGTGTTGGCTCTTCAATCCAGCACACCAGAATGAAACTCTAGGTCGATGTTTATTTGTGCCTTGGGAAGTGGTCTGGACTCCCCTCATGGCCTATTAAACTGTCTGTTGCTTCTAAAAGGCATAAGAGGAGAAGATGTAATTGGTCATTATTTTAGTCCACTTGCTCATCCTGCATTCCTCCAACTAGTAATGTATTCATCCGGCTGCAGCCTTGTTTTCACACACCACTACGCTACACAAGGACTAGGCTTGGGCATATGGTTGCCAAAACTGCATAAAATTATTTGGTGTGCAGTAGCACCCTGAGTTTGCGCTTGCGATTGAGCCCAGTTTCAGGAAATTAGAGTCCAGAGTGTTGCTGGGTAGCAGGCAGTCATACAGGCATTGTTCCAAGAGGGATAACCGATGAACAGCACTACTCAGGAAACAAATTCACACAACGGTGCATGCTGTCGGCTGTCATCACAGCTAGCGCCGGCAGGCTATTTATACCAAAGGTCATCCGGCACTGGCAGTGAGTACACACACAAACACACACCCACACACAAACAAATAGAGAAGAGCTGATTGTCCACATTGGCACTGCTCTGCTGGAGGTTATTGATAAACTTCCACTGGATATGCTTTGCTGGTCCCATTGGGAGAACCCCCCCCCCCGCCCCACACACACAATGTTTCACATGCGAAAAGTTAATCTGACATACAGAGACATTTTAGGACTTAAGAATTTTTATGTTTCCATAACAAAATGAAGATTTTTCCAAAAACAACTGAATTTTCTTCTCATGCAGATTTTTGCTAGTGGCAATTAAGTTGGACGTGTTGTGAGTTCCCACTCTTTTCTAGAGATTGTTCTCCAGTACTTTTCCAGGAAATTTTCAGTGATGATCTACCTGGTATCACAGACAGGGATCATGTCATACACTAATATGTTCCTCTCTGCGAAGGTCTGATGAGGTCTATGGCTATAAGATTTCTATGAAGTCATCTATGTCTACATGTCTAGAAATTGTCTTAATAATTATTTTTAGTACTGCCATTGCATTTTTTTGTTTGTTTGTTTCTTTTGGAAAGCCCTTTGTGTTCTATGCTTGACATGTGCATTTCTTATGAATTATATTTTAATAAAACACTATATATATATATATATATATATATATATAAAAAGCTTCAAAACAAACTTGGTGTTTTGATATAAGAGCAGTCATATGGTCAAAAATCTGGGACTAGTTAATAGGTGTGCAAATATCAAAAGTCACAATAGGAAATTAAACCAAGCCTTGGTATAAATCAGTTTATCACACAATGTGTTAACCCCTTCAAGCCTAGTTCACACTACACGATTTAAAGCCCAATTTGCCAGTCGCCGAGCTTTCTGACAGTCAGGCTATGATCGGAGGTAAATCAGCGATTAATCTGCACTCGCCGATCTTACTAACAATGCTTATCACAAACCACTGTGAGTTATAACTAAAAAGTTTCATGTTATGTTAAGGTCCATTTTATCATTACATAGCATTGCATTTGAAGAGACAACGCTATAAAAGGAAAAAGAAAAGTGCTGTTAGCCAGTATTTAGACGTGTTTGATGCACATACAGCTGGGCTCCCATTCATTGTTTTGACCCTGGCGTCCTATTCATTCTTATCCAACTTTCTCAACAATACTTAACACACTTGAATCCACTGCTCCTAGCCAGAGCTAAAACACAATGTTTAAACCTTTGCAGGCAAATCAAGCTAGCAAGCCCGTCAACTTCAGCAACTGAACCAAACATGTTAACCAATTTAACATTATTCAACCATTTAAAACAAGTTGAGAAAAAACGTTAATCTTATAAACCTAATAAAAACTACTACAGTTACCAGCCAGGAGTGACTAATATTTACATTACTGAGAGTTTTGATCGCTTGAATAAACGTCTTCCAACCTGTGCTAACATGTGATGTGATCCGGGGGGTTTGCTCACATCGCTGCAGCAACATAACCAAGCAATCGCAACATAATGTTAAAATAATTTTCCAGGACAACAAAAGATTTTCCAGGACATTTAACATTTTTTTCTCATTTTCCATGTGTTTTCCCAGGATGCATGGGAACCCTGATTAAGAATAGCAAAGGCCTTTTGGATTAATGTCCAATGAGTCAAGCTGCTCTAAATAGTTTACAGTTGATTCAAAATGCAGCTGCCAGGCTACTAACGAGAACTAGCCCTCAGTCCAACATTACCCCTGTTCTTGTATCCATCCATTGGCTTCCTGTAAAATTCAGAATAAATTCCTGAATAAGGTCCTGTTGTTCACATATAAGGTACTACATTACCTTGCCGCCAGTTACATTTCCAATCTCCTTGTTTCTCATGCCACTTCTCGACCAGTCCAATCGTCAGATCTCTGGCTTTCATTTGCACCCAGCCAACTGCTAAACACAAGGCGATCCTCCTTTGCTGTTTTAAGCCCATCCCTCTGTAATCATCTTTCCCAATCTATCAGACTTGCTGAATCTTTGGACTGTTTCAAGCGGCTTCTAAAAACCCATTTTTATAGACAAGCCTTTCTAAAGATCTCCATCCCTGTTGTTTGTTTTAGTTTGGTTTTGTGCAGTTTTTTATATTGTGATTTATCTTTACTTTTTGTTTGTTCAATTATATTTTTTTCTTGTGTGTGAAGCACTTTGTAACTGTGTGTTTTAAAAAAGTACTAACTTTAACGTCTACTTACTTCCATGTAGCTTAGCCAAAACCACAGTATAGCTTGTACAGAATAAACTTGTGAAATGATTACACAACACTTCCCCACATTCCTTAAATGTGCCCACCTGCCTAAAGACAAGAGACCATTTGGCTACATTTAAATCTGAATTTTACTAAATATCTACTGTAACTTAACTATTACAAAACGAGCATTGTTCACCTGTCAAGCACAGATAAAAAGGCCACAACTTGGTTAAGTTCTAATATTTGTTTAATCTAACTCTAAATGACAACCACAAATGTAAAAAGGTAAAACGTTTTGCCTTCTGTTCTCCTATCTTTCTTTCCAGCAGCACCAACAGAGGCAGTAGAAGCAAGCTCTTTATTTATAGCTGCTTGGCTTCGCACTAACCCTCCCTGCCTGTCACAAGACCCAGCAGTCCTCTGACGACAGCATCTGACTGACTGACAGGGAGCAAGAGAAGGACAACATAGTCGAGAGGAAGAGAAAAAAACTCTGTATCCTCTCACTCAATGAATTGGGAAATAACATGAAGAGAACAGCGGAACAAAGGAGGAAAGAAAAAGTGAGAAAGAAACAGACACACACACCTTAAGTGAGGGAGCCATACCAAAGTATTGCCAAAGCAACCCCTCGTTTCCATCAACTACACTGCACCATACACCATGCTCACAGAAAACAGAAACATCCTCTGTAGAGTGATATGGGTACCTGCCATTTGCAGTTTTATCTGGGTTGCAAAAAGTTCCCCATCTTCCCAAATTCATGATGATAAAGCAAATCCATCACATGAGTGTCCTACCTTCTTCCTCTATAAACCAATAAAAAAGAAAAAAAACTAAACTTGCAATAAAAAGAAATCACAATTAAAAACATTTCTAAACAAATCTCCGAAGAAGAAGAGTGATTTACAAACGCACATTGCATTAATTCTCCCCTCTAAAAGCCATTAAAATAGAGAGTGACATTTTAAAAACACTTTTGGGTGACAGGTGTGGAGTGAAGTGAGAATAGACATAAATACCCTGCATTATAATAGAGATTCTCTATCTTCTCATCTATATGTAGTTAAAAACACTTTCAGTTGTTGCACACCCTGTTGTTGAGTGCAAGTTCACAGCTTGACCTCATTTGAGACAGGCAAATCAGGATTTGTCTTAATTAGCACGGTTCACTAAATTTTAAAAAAGAGATGGAGGGAAACAGAAGAGAAAAAGAGAACAGTCGAGGCCGCCTGTCTTCCTCTCCCCTCACTTGTCTGAGGAGCTGTTGCTGCTTAACACCTCATAGCCCAGGGGGAGGACAGACACTAAGGCAAAACATTAAGACAGAAGCACAAGTAGGTGATTATATTAATACAATACTACAGTACTAATAGATTTAACAGTAAAATACTTTGACCTTAATATTATACACAGTATGTCAATACAATATTTGTAACAAATTTGTTGTATACTAGATGGCTGCAGTGAGGACATTGAGACATTTTTTTTTTTTTTGTCCCTGTGTGTGAATGCAGTTTTATTCGATTCACATTTTGTAAAAACGGACTGTTTGGGGTGGTTGAGGTAGTGCACAACAAGTCATGTGACAGAAGCAACAGAGCCAGCATGTGCCAGGTAGGCCCAACTGAGATTAATGAGGAGTTTACAGGTTAAATAGCTGAATGTAAGTGGTGTTTGTATGGATAAGTCCACTGATATGCCATGCAGAGGCATCAACATAGCTTGTGTACATGCCCCAGTAATATTTTTCTGTTTCGCTTTCAACAAAGACTTTATATAGAGACATTATAATCCTCAACAGGCTACTATGGAAATGTGCACCCATTATTATTCTTCATTTGCTTCTTTTTGCTTCCCATATTCATGCCACATGTAAGACATGCATTGTCATTTGCTAACAATGTTTTTAAGAGTTTTTAAATTTGTCAGTTTGGTTTTTCTGGGTTGCTGCTCAGCTAACAACACAACCTGACCAGCTAATTTTAGCTCTGTTAAATCACACCAAACAAACATTAAACATAGATCAGTCAGGGCAGTCCCAGGTGCTGCCTGTAATGAGCTGCTGTCTTAGTAAAATAGGTGCTTATTACACGTAAATTGCAAGTGCAAACTGAATGAAAGTCTTTAGTGAAATTTGCCCTGCAATTTTATATGGGTAAAACATTTTCTTTTTTCTGTCTTGATTCGTGCATGATATTGTTTTGTTTGTTGTGAAACTTACTTGGAAGGTAAGTTTGTTTATTACAACTGAACAGAGGTGGACAGTAACAAATTACAATAACGCCAGTAAATGTAATTTGTTACTGTCCACCTCTGTTCAGTAGTAGTTTTTTTGCGCACATTTTTATAATCTGTAATTTTAATTTTACTTAAGTATGTTTTCTTTGAAGTATTGTACTTCACTATATTTTAAATCACAGCCATTACTGAGTAAATAAAAAATTCATGTTTGCGGGTGGCTCAAAGACAGGACTGACTGTGACTCAGTGCAGAAGCACCAGGGCCGATCCGTGGCTGCGCTGAACCCCATGGCCGGTGTAACACCAAAATCTGTGACCTATCAGATTCTGTGACCAAAACCCAAACAACGATGTTTTCCTAACCATAACTAAGTACTTTTAGTACCTAAACCCAACCAAGTACTTTTGGTGCCTAAAGCCAACCAAACTGCAGCCGCTTCACATCATCAACAAAGCCTCTGGCGCTTAACTTCCCATTAGGGTCACAGGATCGGATAGGTCACACATTTTGGTGTCACACCAGCGCTTCATATCAGAAAGGGCCATCTCCTAGGGCGCAAAATGTCAGGGAGCTACATACTGCGCCGCAAGAGGTTTTTGACTCAACTCCACCCAGCTGATGCGACACCGGCAATTTTAATTATGTAGACAGTAACGTAACTGGTAGGCTACAGTTTTGCAATATAAACATCTTAAAACTGAAGTGCAGCTTTGCTATTTTTAATTGTGAGCTGCACTTTATCGGAGCTGCTGAAGTTAACGTGTGGATTTGTGGTGAGATAGGCCTATCTGCCGGATCAGTAGTGTTTTTTGTTAGTTTCGGTTTCACATGCAGCATGCTGTCCCAAACTGTGTTGATCTAAGGTCTAAAGGGGATAGGCTATATACGGATCAATAATGTAATGCACGGCAGAGTAGAGGCCAGCTAGAATTAAAAATATTATGAACTCTCATTAAATGATGACGTTAGGCTCATAATATTGCACTATGGGAGATAAACTGAATGTGCACAAAGTTTTGAACATGAGCAGAAAACCTGCTGAAACACAGGAGCTATTAAAGTCCAGGAGTTTATAGCTGAATTAAAATTAATTAAATTATCAGTGAGGTGAAAAAGTCCCATGTAGGCCTATTAAAAGAGGTTATTTCCCCAAACGGAGACTCAAACGAGAACGGAAGGCCAAGTACGTGTACAGACTCAGGAGGGATTTTATTAAATTAGAAAAGCTGATCTCCAGGAGAAAACATATTTAAAAGCAATAGCATACAGAATGCCTGAATTCTATTAAATTTTAATATTTTGAATTGTCACATACCGCTTGAATATTGTGTTTCGCTTTATTTAGATGGAGATGAACAATAAATTGGTGCAATGCTCAAAATTTCTAATCTCGCCTAGGGCTCCAACACTGTCATGGCCGGCCCTGAGGAGCACATGGATCACGCGTAAAACAGGAGCATCCGAATTCATCCAGCCAGAGGGAACGATCACCGACCATCCGCAGCAAGAGGGAGTGGACAGAGCCTGGGAGAGGAGGTCGCGGAGCGGCCTGACGCTGGGAACTGTCGGTGATAGTTCCCTCTGGCTAGATGAAGCCCGACGCTCCTCCATGATGATACGGAAGATTTAGCAACGGCAATGGCAAAAATAGCATGTCATGGGTTTCTAAGAGGAGCCAAGCTCCCCTGTAGTTTGCATGACAATGTTAATGTTGGTTGGCACTAGCAACTTGCTGCTAACTAGTTAATAATGCTTAGGCATATGTTAATAAATAATGTATTACACTAACGCCTATGAAGTCACATTAACATTGCCACCTGTCTGAATGTAGCATAAATAGGGATATGACTTTATATACAGTCCAGTTTCCCATTTTCCCAGTCCAGTGCAGCTTGCCATAGTCTAAATCGTTCCACCACAGTTTCACAGTGAAGCAAAAACATTCACAAAAAATGACAAAAAAACTTCTCTAACATTGTTTTGCGCCATTGCTTTATTGCTTTAAAATCTGTCAGATGAACTAATGACTGGCTTTGTGCCCTCATCAAATCGCCAAAGACTACGATTTAATTAAGTATAACAAGAAGGCCTATAAATAAGATATTAAATCAGTATAAATAAGTTATTTTAGGGGGTTAAAAATGTAACTAAGTAACTTTTGCTCTGAGTAAATTTTAAATGAGCTAGATTTTACTTTTACTTGAGTAGATTTTTATAACATCAACTTTACTTGTACTTAAGTAAAAATTCATCAATGTAACAGTACTTTTACTTAAGTACAATATTTTTGTACTCTTTCAACCTCTGCAACTGAATATCATAAATTACAAATGTTCCCTTTAAAGGATGAGACTAAACAGCAGTCACAGTTTGTGCCTTGTACAATTTCCTCCACAAGTAATCGCATACCAAATGAATATGCTCTGACATATATTTCAACTTCAAGCAGAGCTTCAAGTCAGGGCTTACATGTCCTGCATGAACTGACACAAGCTTCATTAAGGACACACTAATTAACTGGTCTATTTGGAACTTCTGACTTGATATGAAGGAGAAGCAAAACAAGAAAAGTTTCAGTTGCTGGATCAGGTAAGCTGACAAATGTGCTATAAAGAGCAGCACTATTAGATGTCTGTGTTGGCCTGGTGAAAGTAATGAGAGCAGCATCTTGTCTCTGGACTATCTCTTTCTCAGTCTCCTCAGATAACAGTTTAGAAATCCCTCTGCTGGGTTGTCCAACAGTGTCTAACATCATTTAGCATACTGAGCTCAAAGTAATACCTTTTATTTGCCATGTTATTGACCATATTGTGCCTCTCTCTTTGTTCCATAGGGCCTAATGCTTATAAGTTGAGAGTAAAAAATGAGATGCCACAAAAAGTCTATCTACTTTTCTACATATTTTCACCCACTGTAATACATGGTGAAGAAAGGTAAGTTACAGTGTTGCACAGATGAGGGTCAGACAGGGGACGACCATGTTACCTGGCCCACAGCCCTCTCCTTGCCCTGAGATAAGATTAGCCTGCTACCTAAAACCCTCCAGTGTGAGAAGGGGTGGGTGGTGGGAAACCCCTCAGTGAGAGCCAAACACCGGTCACCTTAGGAAAGGAGGTCAGAGAGGAGTGGAGAAGAGCAAGTAGTGGTACTGTTGTTTTATCAATGGCCTTGGTTGCAAAGCCCCTGCGCTGTTCCCTGAAAGCCCAGTGCGCCACACACTCCTCAAGTGTCCATAAATCAGACAGCCAATCCGGTTAACTAAAGATCTCTAAGAGGCTTTGCTGTACCTAAGCTAATAATAGCTCCTCCTCACTGTGAGATGTTTCAGTGAAGCACAGATTGTTGGATGTTTATGACACACCACAAAGACCGTTGTGTTCTCACGGTGACCACAGGGAACGGCCTGACCCACTGGCGATGGTGGCATCTACTCCGGCTCCTTGACACAAAGCTCAACAGGCTGACCATCACACTACCTGGGGATTCTCGCATGGGGGATAATCCGTAGAGACTTTGTTCATCCCTCCTCTTACTCTCACTGCACACAAAGTGTGTCAGTGTCCTGTGACCGGCAGTGACACACAGGCCCACATTCTGAGAAAGCCCAGTTTACTATTGAGGAAGGGAAGGATTTATCTCTCCCAGAGAAGCTAACAAGCTCACTGCTGCGGCAGGTTCCTGCTGGTGCACCCACTATCTTTCAGTCTACCTCTCTTTGTGTGTATGGGTATAAAAGTGTGGGAGGTGTATGAATGTGTGTATGTTCCTGTGTGCCTGTGGTTGTGCCTTGGTGCCTTCCTGTGTGTGTTAGTACATACTGTATGGGTATATGTGAGTATACCTTTATGTATGTAATTGTTTGTGGGTGTGGGTATGTGTGTGCGCACAACCTAACACATATTACTGTCTTAGGTTACCCACTAGTTCCAACACCATGTGGTGCTGGAGCTAGAAGGTAACCTTAGCCAGGGTTCCCTTTGTGGTGGGCAAGCAGATTGATTAGAACAGGCTCTGCTTACATCCCCTGTACAGAAGGCTTTGTGTTCAGCCCAGTATCTTCTTTCGGCTCTCCTCAAGAGCTGCTGACCAACAACAACAAACAACAAAAGTGTGCCAACACGCCATGCACTATAAGCCTCATGGGATAAATGGCACAGATAAATAATCAATTAACACATTTAAAAACAGTAAATGTGATATGTTTTAATTTAAACAAGTGCAAAATCTAAATGCTCATGAAACATTTTTTAAATCAATGTGAATGAATTTTAGAGATCTGTCAGCTGTCCTTCAAACAGAAGATCAGTTTCTGTTTCTACAAATGTATCAGTTCACATCTACTCTGTGAGACACGTGTTGTGCGCCACCACACAATCTTTTCATGCTCTGAGATAAGGATACAACAATCCGACTTTTTCTTTGCTGAAACAATTCCTCAACTGAGTGTATCTGCTGATACAGGTTACTAATGCCATACAAGTGCTCTCGCAAATGTATTCAAATTTGTTTACCTCACTGTATGGAACTCATTCATTTTTATGAAAGGTAACAACAGGGCAGGAATTGCTATGGCACTAAAAAAGTCAGCGGCCTGCTGCAACTTGAATGAATGTAACTGACAATGAAAACACAAGTTTAATCATGACATTGATCAAGAGTGTATACCTTAAGTCATTAAATAATTTACAATAATTAAACCTTTTTTAATTTGACAAAAAAAGAAAATATCTTATTTCCAAGCGCCAGAAGTCTTAAAACCCTTCTTAGAATTAAAAAACTGTATTTATAAATTTTTACATTTGGGTTGATGTATACATTATTGCACCATTTCCAGCAAAGCTCCCAAAAACACATTTAATTCCTCACCCAGGGCTTTCCAAGAACTCTGCGGCTGGCTGGTGAACCTGCCTACATTTCTAAGCACAGAGCCTGTGACGCACACACTCACACGTATAGTAAGGGTTAGCCTACACCTGGGGTCTTAACTTTGCTGACTGGGTTTGTGCCAAACCTACTGGTAATCCCTGTATGTGTAGGTGGTTGGGTCTGTGTACACATAAAATTAAGAGGAAGGGAGCAACAGAAAAATCCAAATGTAGGGCAGCATAGGAGAGGCTAGACTGATCTAGAGTCATGTGTGCAGAGAACATATATAGTAAAATCCTGAGGTATAGGTGTCAGTTTAATCTGGCCTCTGCAGAGCCTTGTTATTGTCTCATCTTGTAATGTTATGTTAGGGTTACATCAAAAAGCCTTGCTGTGCCGTCACAGCAGACTCACCAGCCAGCACAGGCTTAACAATGGCAGCCTAAGCCAATGTTAACATATGCCGGCGGCTAAATTAAGCTCCTAATTAACAATCTCATGCCGAGATAACATTATGGGCTAAACATAGAGTGCCAAGTAACCACCTGAACTAAATACCCACCAACGCACAAAGATCCCTTTCAAACATATCACTAATTGCCTTTAGGGTACATTAATTTGGTACTTGAAACAATATCTTAGGAATGGTTAATACTTATATTTGGATCATAATAACAATATGTTTTATTTAAATGGAATTTCTAAAGATAAACATTAACAGGTGAAAAAAAACAGTAGTGATTACAAGAAATTAAAAAACATAAAATGGATACCAAATAAATAAGGCCTAAAGGGAAAAAAAGCCATAAGATCAGAATATTTCAGTGCAGATTTAAAAGAGGACCCTGAGTGTGAATGCCTGAGATCACCAGACCTGGGATTCCACTGCTGAGGGGTCAGACACCCAAAGCTCCCATTCAACCTTTGTCTACGCAGGCTGTGTAGTGAAAGCAGCATATCAACGCAGCAACAGTGGCTGTCAGTGTCTACACAAGATGCATTCAGGCACAGTATTGCTGTGTAGGTCTCTTTTTTTTTTGGCAGCTCTCAGAGCCCAACACACAATCCCTCTAATTATAAAAACAGAAGAAAATGATGACTGAAAAATGCAGCTAAAACACTTCTTGTGAGGGCACTTTTAGTAGCAAAGCTAGATTTGCTAGAACTACTGGAGAAAATTCTCATACATGGAGCACTTCATATCAGACGAACACCAGATAATGCAGGGCACGTTGGTCAGGTTTTATTGGGACGTACTGCTGAATGTTGACAGAAATGAAACTCAATGATGTGACTTTGGATTACATGCCCCACAAGAAGCGTATCAACAGAAAACAGAAATAGACCCAATATAGATTTGGGTTGGGATTTGGGATTTTTTTCATGCATGCATTTGCATGACAAAGCCCAAGGCAAGGATTAATAAGTAGATGTACTTATAATTACATAGTTCAGAGTACAGCTAAAACTGAGTAAGGAAAAAAAATCAGTTTCCGAAGCAGAACAGCAGGCAATTTCTAAAATTAAGATACAAAACGCACACAAATTAGGAAAAAACGAAAGAGAGATTATCCTCTCAGCGGCAGCATCCTATATCACAAATGCATTTTACATGCTTGCCTCAGTTCAAGTTCAGTTGGATGTACACACAGGTTTTTGAATAACCAGGTTATTCCAGTGGATCAAAATGCATGCTGTAATCCCTCCCGCCTAACTTGGCTTCTTGTGTGTGTCTTTCTTGTGTGCATGTAAACACAAAACTTGTGTTTACGGTTCTTTTATGTATTGGTTTTCAGTGGAGCAGGAGAGCTGCAGCGCATTAGAAGATTGGCCTCCAACGCGGCCACAAGCTGCCTGATGGCCTGCAATAACCCAGAGTAGATAACATCAGGGGCTACTGGTAGCGGGGGTGACATTTAAATAATCTGTCAGGGCTGACTGTGCATGTGCCTGAAAAAAAAATCACCCTGGGAGAAAGAGAAGGATAGAGAGAGAGCAAGGGAGAGGGACAGACAGGGAAACAGAGCTTTTGTGTACCAAATCGTTATTTCTTCTCTAGTTTAAAGGCTGATTTTTGCCCCTTAGTGAACGCTGAAGAAACCTGATGGGTAAAATTCAGTCCTTTTTCCTCAACAAATAAACATCTTAATAAAAAATTAAGTCCAAATTCATGTGTGATTTAGGTGAATGAAATCAAACATTTATTTATTTGTTATATTGTTATTGAAAAAAACTATATCGCGAAAATTATTGTTATTGTTTTATTGTCCAGCCCCAAATGGAGGTGGTATATGTCCACAAAAAAACTACACCTAAAGTAGAAAACCCCTTCCTTCAAGATGACTAGAATATCTGTACCACAGACACCCAATTCACGACTTGGGTCTTTTGAGCGTAATGTGCCTAATCGGTTCATAGTGGCATGTAATGCCCTTTTCGCCCAGCCAAGTCCACATGGTCCACATTCCAATTGTGACCCATGTGGTAGGCTCCACTCAAACACATGGACCCCCAAAGGAATGTGTGTATGATGGGCCCCTTGAAAATCTAACTGGTGCATCATACGTTTAAAATTGACAACTGAAGACTTTTTGTAAACACTTAATTTAATCATTTTCTTATTTTTCTTATCTAAAACATCATGTCATTAATTAATTGTCAATAAAGGGCACCGAAACAATCACAGTTTCTTGATAACCCATTTTTGGCTACATCCACACTATTACGTTTTCGTTTTAAAAGGGAGACCTTTTGCTACGTTTGCACTTGCCGTCCAGACTAAAACGACCTAAAACGGAGAAGTTTGAAAACGCTGACGACCCCATTTTCGTTTCAAAACTCCGGGGTAGTGGGGTAGCGCGGGCAGGCGAAAACAGAGGACTTTGAAAAAGAGGACGCAGACACTAATGTTTGGCTTCCTGATTGGGTCTTATAAGTCATGCAGAGCAAAAACACAATGCCAGTGTTTCCCAATAATTAACGAGACTATAGCGGCCCGCTGCAGTCTTCTTGTTCGCCATAGTTTCAAAATGAAATTAAAGACTTCTAAGTTGCTTTGCGCCGCTGCTACCCGCTTTAAACTTTCGAGTTCACACCCTTTGGCATCTGACTCGAGACAACCACTTTTCTTTTCTGGTAATTACGGGAACGTTAACTAAGGATTTGAACAGCGTTGAGTCTTTCCAATGTCACTCGTTTGTGAGAACGTGATCAAGCTAGCCGCTAAATTTGGAGTGCAGTGTAAATGCAGTCCTGCGATGGACTGGCGACCTGTCCAGGGTGTACCCCGCCTTTCGCCCCGATGCCAGCTGGGATTGGCTCCAGCCCCCCGCGACCCTGTACGCAGGATAAGCGGTTGACGATGGATGGATGGATGGATGGATGTAAATGTAGTTAAAAGGAGTAGAACGACTTGTCATTTTGTCACTTTGTAACAAGTGTTACTATATGAGAGTCTTACCTGAAGAGAGGCTATTCAATCTTAATTGTACGCAATAAGAGAACATCATAAAATATAATTTATCAAATTGCATTGGACTTGGTGAATATGGCACGAGGATAGAGGATACACATGTAACAATGTGTCCGGTTTTCAAAATATGGTGTTAACACAACGTATAGAACTTATGGAAATAAGATTAATTGGATTATATTCACAGGAAGTATAAAATATGTTACATGTGTCAGTTAAAAGTAAAATAAAATATTAGGGAAATTACTTACAAATTATTCTTTGATTTAGCGTTACTGGAAAAGTATTAAATAAATCAGTTGATTTTTTTGCTGTTTCATCACCATTTATATCTATGCAGTGTGTTGATGATCAAATTGTTTACTAGGCCATAAATTGTTAACAAGAGTGCAAAGTTCTTCATAGATCTAGCTCTTTATTTTGCTTTGAAACGGCACCAAATGAATGCACTTCACTTTAAAATGCACAAATTTTTCTTCCGGGTGGGCATGCCCCCGGAACCCCCTAGAGGATATTTGTCCACCTACCATAGTCTCACAAAATCCTGTGGGAAACACTGGATGCTACAGACACTGTTTTAGTTTTGGTATTTTTAGTAAAATATTTTGTACTGTGCAAATAACACTTACAGTACGCACTTGTACTGTGCATGTTGCAGTATTTACTTTGCAACTTCTCCCAGTCTGTTTTATGCCGCCATAGTCGCTTTGTAGTCCAGTTTTACTTTCAGTAACAGTTCCACTCCGTTGTTGGTCCATACAAAAAATCTCTGGTGTGGCTCTTCGTCTGTAGAACTTTATTCTTTCACAAAATTATTTTTACACTGGCATGCCCAGTGTACGCAAATGGCTATTTCATGTGCGTTTTGAGCCGTTTTAATATATACGTAGATCAATTTTGAAACACAGCTAAAACGCTGGTGTGGACGAAGATCATTTTCATTTTAAAACTGTATTGTGGATGTACCCTTAGATTATGTCACATGCAATCAATGGACAAATAACGGGAGTGGGACAACAAAAACTACATGGGGTAGAGGTGCCAATCTCATGCATTAGCCTGACCAATACATGACATTGAGGTTAGTCTAAAATAAAATGGGATCCAAATAACCCTAATCCCTGTGCAGCAAGCCACGCCTCGCAGTAAAAGGGACCAATGAGAGAAAAGGGGAAAAAAAGAAACCAGATGCAAGAGTTCAACAGCTTTCTCTCTGGTGTAATGCAGCCTCTGACATGTTGATACAGTGCAGCCAGCAGTAGCTTCAGTTACACTAAATTTAAACTAGACAGATGCCACACATAGTCACTCATGCCTCACCCGGGGAAACAAACGTCTCATTCATCACACCGGTGCTGGGACCCCTTCAGTTGAGTAGGGTTAGGGGGCAACCACATGGTTATCTAGCCCCACATGTAGACTTCAAGCATGACTGTCTGACCTTTGACCTCTTACTTTTACACTTTTTCATGAAAATATTAGAACCTGTAGGACCATAAACTCTCTTTTTCTGACACCCACAGCCTTCCATCTGAAACTATACGATTTACAATGCCTATAGACAATTCCTTGTCTAATTGTGAAACAGTCCACTGATCCAAGCTTTGTATGTTTTCCTCCTGTCTTTTACTTTCTTTTTGCAAGTTTTTAGATATAATTTGTGGAGACATTTGTTATAATAACTATGCCAATGCATATCAACATGTAGCAATGCCCTACGTCTAACATGTTAGCAAGGTTCCCATGATTATGATGATTAAAATGATAATAAATATTTAAACAAAAAAACAAGCTAACTGGACAACAAAAATGTTTAGGGAATGTTTAATAATTTTTCTGACAGACCTTAGGACAGCTGCTTCTCTGAGAGGTGGCTCCCACCTCTCAACATAAAAGTCAGGACTACACACAAGACACACCTGGCTAGAGTTGGGAGTGCTGACACACTCACCTGGCGAAGTAGCGCAAAGCATTCTTCCACTCCTCTCCCCGTTAAAATCGCAAAGCACTTGACCTGTAAAAAGTTGAAGGCTGCAACCGTGCTGGGACAAGAGGGGTTCTCCTGCACTAAGTACAAACGAGTCACTAGAACCTGCCGCCTGCCCTCTGCCACTCTCTTTGGGAGCTCAAAATAGTCCACCATGAGAGCGATGTAATTTCAGTCTTTCCCACGACAAGGACTGAGAGGATTGTGCTCTTGGTTCAGAGAGGCAGAGCAATGACAACAACACAGACAAGGGCAAAATCACTTTCTTATTTCAATCTATTCATTATGATAATAATGTGCTTTGACATTTCCTCATATCTTAGCATGACAAAGACAATGCTACAGGTACAGGTAACAACCTTGGATTTGGGTGAGGTGGGTGTTTTTCTGTTATTTTGTTAAATGTCCATTTCTGTTTTACCCATTGCCTCTGTGTTCTTGTTTAGGTTCTGTTAGTTAATCATTGCTTCCTTGTTTTCTGTTGTATTTAGTTACATATATCTGTGAGTATTGTCTGTAACTTTACTTCCTGTTTTATTTTGTAATTTTGGTGACTGGTGTTTTTGTCTAGCTTTGTTTCCTGTCTACATTGATTCCTAATGTGTCTCACCTGTGATTAATTGCCTGCTTGTGTGTGTTTGTGGTGTGCCCTTGTGTATATTGCCTTCAGTTATGTTCAGTCCTTGTGGTGTCATCATCAAATGTTGAGTGATCTGCCCTGTTTCCCATGGTTTCTTGGATTACTACTGCCCTGTTCTAGATTTATGTTACTTTTAGATTCTTTCTTGGTTTGGACTTTTGCCTGCTGTGCTCCAAGTAAGCCTGTTTTTAGTTGTCATTGAATAAATCCTCTTTGAACTGTATCCTCCTCACAAGTGTCTGTATTTTGGGTCCGCACCTCTGCCTCCTGCCACTTCATTCAGCCTGTGCGATAGGTACAAAAAATGTCACAGCACATTAACATAACAAAATCAAACCTTACTAGTCATTAAGTGGTTGTGGTGACTGTTGGCATCTGGAGATTTCATTAGCCTAGATCAGTCTCTCTGATGTCACTGGTGGTCTCTTTCACATCCTGAGAAAGCAGCAAGAAAGGAAAGAAGTCTCAGCTGTCCTGATCTACAATGCTCTGTGCTGGTATGGTGGCAACCGTCAAACCACAAACACTTCTTTCAATTTGTGAGATAAGAAAAAGCAAGGAGGAAAAAAGTAAATGTATATGAAATATACAAAAAGAGAAAAGACAAAGGTGAGGATGAAGAGAGCTGGTGCACAGAAATGCTGTTCATGTCCCCTTAGCAGCAGCTAGAGAGCAGTGTGCCTTTCTTTCCACCCTGCCATCTGAACCCCACATGGCATGTCTGGGCAGAGAGCCAAACACCTCCGCCATGGATCTACTACTCTGCCACACATAAAGGGCACTTCAGCCCCCCTACCTCATACCACCTTTAACACCCAATGAGGCCACTGCTCGTGACCTGCATAACCCTAACTCACCAATACCTACCTCTACCACTCACAATTTAGGATGAAACAGTTCCCAATTTAATAATAAACCATGGTAAATTTCCAGATGGTCAGTATTACCATTTCAAATTTGAATTATCATTAAAAAACGCGTAAGATTACTGCGCTCCTTCGGTAAATAATGTCCAGCATCAACCAAAGTTAGCAACGAGGGTTTGTTTTGCATCAATAAAAAACATGGCGGAAGGCACAGCGCTCCAGAGATATTTCAGATGTAGTCCTTTGAGGACTACATCTGAAGTGTGGTAGTATTTTAGTTTTTATAATAGTGCTGAGTAGGTGAAGATTTGATGCTTCAATGGGTGGAGCCTGATTCAACTGTCAATCTCACAGTCGAAGCTTTGCAGCAAAACAAGGATCATGCCATTTTGGCGATATCGGGCTGATTTTACATAGAACTACCAGTTTTCTCCCAATAAGTTAATATACAGCCTATTACAATAAACATTTCAACGTTTAATGCTGTAAATAATGTAAATGTAAAAAAAGAATAAAACTTGAACAGCCAGCTACTTGAAACAGACCCACGAGGAACCACGATGTGCATGCCGTGCTGCTGACAACTGCATGCACGCAAAACTCTGCACAAGACCGGTGAATGGCAGGCGGGGGAGAGAGAGGGAGAGAGAGAGAGAGAGAGAGAGAGAGAGAAAAGGGTCAACAATAAGCCTCAGTTTAGCTGGAAATTTACAGTGTAAGTTGAATGAATAGAGACTGCAGCTTCTCAAGATTAAAGTGGAGCTACCATGTGTAAACCCCTGCACACAAAAACACACATGATTCGACTATCAGTCGACTAAAGGCAGTACTTGACAATTCTGATTCAACTATGTAAATCCTTAGCCGGGGACATCCCTAGTACTGAGGGAAACTTGATTGATTAAAATCACAGTTAATCAGTAAATTAACTTTTAGCTCAATGCATGACGTAGGAACTTCGAAATGAGGGAATGGTTGTGTCATGGTTTTTCTGTCTAACTTGCTACGTGCATGGTACATAGTTTAGTCACCCAACCAACATTTGTCAGTCGAATTGGTAGTAAAAGTATTCCAGCAGGAGAAACTATAGACTCCTATACAAGACTCGACTGTTTTTAAGTCAATGGCTGGGCTCATTGCAATTATTAACACTGTCTTCTTAAGGCTCATTTGTATGTAAATGTTGAAAGGAAAACAATAAACATCTTTAATATTATTTGATATGGTAATGATAAGTGATAGTTTTGTCATTCACAATAGACCCTATCATGGATGGATTGTGCTTTTTCATTTATGAAACTAAATTCAAAAACTGTGAAGGGGAAATATGTTCTATAAATAGTATGTACAACCAAGCTTACCCCGTTTGATACTATAGATGAAAGCAAGTTTGAGGGCTCGGTCTGTAGCAAGCAAAACCATCACAGCCAACTGTCTAATATGGCCACTTTCAGTGACGTTTGTTTCACACTGGCAGTTTGCTTTAAGCCACAAAGAGAAAAGGTCTGGGACTGACGTCCGTTTTGCAGAAACTTACAAAAAACATGACATACCTCTTATCACATGGTTTTCCCTGCCTATGTAAAGCTGTGGCAGAGGGAGCCTGTTTTTTTCTTCAACAGCTTAAAACAGCAAATTGAAAAAAGACTGAGGTCAACCATCACAGGAAAAAGTGCTGCCGAAAACAATTGAAACAAACAAACAATGGTGATTAAAAAACATGAAAGTGATTAAAAAATCAGAAGCAGATTTGCTCTAAGGACCTTTAATGGGACACACCCGTTCAAGTTGAAAATGTTAAAACCTAAGTGAAGGTTTATGGTTCACGGAGTCACGAAAGAGTATGTAACTGAAACTGGAGTTCCTGGTGAGTCTGAAAAATCAGTTTGTCTTAACTGTTATTCAGAGTTGCTACTTGTTGTCACAGTAAACATAAGTCGGGGAACTTAACTATTGGTTGTTTGTGGCCAAAAGACAAAGGCTGAAACAACACTGTACCACTGTATCACTATCATCATGTGTTACAAAATACTGAATACTGAAATACTACTAAAACTCAGTAAGAGAACCACCTGTATCTGAACGATACATAATATTCAGTATAGTATATTATATATAGTACAATACAGTATAGTTAGTCAGCTAACCATACACCATTGAGTTGGCACGTCAACATAATGAACTAATACATACCTTTAGCTACGCGCTAACTAACTGTCCTGCAAACTAGAGCTGAACCATTTTTTTGAAGCAAATATCAATATTGATGTTTGAGGGTAAAAATGTGGATACTTCTTTTTAACATAAACATGTAACGTAAACACACATTTTCGATCAAGAGCTCAAAAAAGTGGATTATCAAAAAACAATGAAAACATATGTACTCAGCAGGACATTCTATAGTTGAAATATAAATAGATTATTCTAGTTAAGCTGATTCACAGAGGGACTTCTAGCAATGTACATGAGTGGAAAACCCTTACAGTATGACTGCCCGGTGCCTCTGGGCAGAACAGTGGAATATTTCACCTCAAAGAAATGTCTGTTACAGCTCCTGAGCATCAAGAAAACACCCAGAGAGCAAGAGAATAAAGAGAGAGACACTGAAACAAACAAAGAAGAGCAGAACAAAAAAGACAGGTAAGCAGGCACGGCGTTACACTGCACCACATCATTACACTGATTTTTAATCACATTCACATATGCAAGTAGAAACGCTGAAAGAAGGTAAGATAACCGACAGCTGGGCTTAGAGTAAAAGTGTTCAGGAAGCCAACATTCACTAGAGGTAGGGTTAACTTCATTAAATTATAATAAAAATAATATTTCTACAAACAGGTAGAGGAAATTTTCATAAACATGAGTAACCAGCTCATTACAGCACTCTTTTAGAAAGTTAAGTACATTATTGTAACATAGTTACATTTGGTGCAAGTGTTGAAGGAGATTTTGAAAATGTGGCACTGTTGTTTAATTTGTCTTTTGAGGGATGTCTGAAGATTTGGCTGCATAGATATTGAAACGATAACAATCACAGCCCAGTTCAAGCAGCATTCAACAATAAGAAGCTCAGTGGATTAAAAACCAGTCAGTTATTCACGGTATAGGTTCTCCACGTTGTTACAAAAACAAGCCCCAACTTGATCCTTTCCTTCAGAGAAGGAGACCAACTCAGGAGTGTGCAACTCCCAGTTTCTCTGGCTGTGTGATCCTGTATTACACTCCAGTTATTAATTTGGACAGGCTCCCCCCTTGGGTCATACAGTCCGGACAAGATTAAAACCACTTGCACAGTGGTTCTTTTATTCCTACGTTTATTCCAACTGCAGTTTTTCCCCTCGCCCCATCTCCAAATCAAACTTCTTTTTTAATCGAAGGAAAAATTGATTTAAGATTTCTCAAGCCAAACCTTCATGGAGCCATTACTCCGCCAGAGTTTCATGAAAAGGACACAGCTGGAGAATTCACAGGTTACAATGGTTTAGGCCCAAAGACAGAAACAAATGAAGAAGCTGGATTTAACAAGGATTCAAAGACCAATGCAAATGCCATAAATTAATACTTTGTTGGTTTAAATCCAGCTTATGGCCTTTGTTGTATCTTAAATCACTCACATATATTAACACATTTTAACTGAATAAACAACCCAAACCCGAAAAGTCAACAACCACTTCCTATATTTATCATTTCACTGCAACACCACCTGAGTCTGTACCTGTTTGTCTGCAACTGTGTGGGTAGGTGCAGAGATCTGCAAATCCCTGCTTTAGCAGTACTTCTCCTGATTAATTGGTTCACATTTCACCCGTTTCAAATGTCTGCAATCTTTAAAGACATCAGCACATATTGACTCTTCATTAACAAACATGTAACTTCATGTACGCTCCACAGCAAGTGAATCCGTGAAAGTCATTCTGTTGCCTCAAGTGACAACAAGTAAATATCAAAAGGGTGAAATCTGCTCCTGTCAATCCTAACAGACATGAACTTTACCCATTCGCATTTGGCTTGGCATCATGCCTAAAGAGAAACCGCCTGGTGCGGCCAAAATGAAAACACACAATTATGCACCTGTGAATAACAACTTAATTTATCCACATATCACAATGTTAATATCAGTTTTGAACCTCATATCTTTTTACCAAACTGTTAGAAAGATTCTAGTTAACTGGCCAACGATATAATGCATCCCTACAAGCAACAACTCAAGGTAATTTAACAGGAAGTATTTCTCTTAATTACTTAATTAATTAAATAACCATTTTAAAGCACTATAATATTCTTAAGAGTGTTTAAGAACATTAAATAGCTTACTTTGTTTCTATTGTTACACATATACAAATATGATTGTTCTGTAATTAATAATAATAATATAACTGACAAATTAATAAATCCAGACATTGCATAATCTGCTATTCTCTACTGCGACATTAGTTTTCATTATAGCCTTCTTAAGAAAATAACTATCCTATGAGTTTTGTTCTTTTTGTCAGGCGTTCTCCTCTTTGTCGGATAGTTTGGTGTGGGTGGGGGAGAGAGAGAAGGGCTGTGTCGTGCGGCAAAGAGCCTCGTCTAGGCATCTCATTTAGCATTGTATGCACCTGAGATCACTGATCCACCATGACAAAGACTATTTTCAAGTTCTGAGTATTCTCATGTTGTTTGGTGCACCTGGAATTGCAGCAATATATGACTTTTAGTCTGTTGTTTGAACTTTTTTGTTTAACTTGGATGTAAAAAAGCACATTACTGACAACATATCCTGGGGGGTGAGAGAAGAAAAGGCTTAGAACATGTTCAGTATATAATTTATTTGCCACGTGTTTTTAAGAAAAGGTTTCTTAATACTGAAAGCGTACACTATCATAACAGCTACTTGATGATTATACCTCTTTTGCTTATGTCTCTAACAATTGTGACACCTTGCACATGAAACAAAGGTTCATTTAAGCAGCCACAGTGGATAACCCATAACTTTAATGGCAAATTGATTTCTAGAAATTTAAAGATTCAATTTTTTTATTTTATTTTTTATTTGTACTTTTATTACACAGTTTCTTTCCTTTGTAAATTGCTGTTTTTCCCCCAATTTGAATAAAACATTTTCTGGACCTGATAGAAGCAAGCTGAATCAGATAAAGCTGTGAACCTGTAATTAACTGTGCATAAACACAGTGTAGCGAGGTGTGTTGTTTTTGTAGCTGTGCACACCTTTTAGACATTTGTTGAATTAAATAAATACATGTTATTACTCAAAGTACACTTGACATTAAATATCTACAACAAAGACTTTGTTTACAGTGAAATAACAGAGTTGACATTGTTATTAAAACATTACAACGACATGTCCTACGTTTCACTTATTTTGTAAACAGCATGTTTTGGCAACATTGGCATGTGCAGAAATGTGCTTCAGTGACATTCAAACTGGCCTCTCTCTCTCTGTCTTCACTTGCACCACACCAACCTAACTGTAGCTGCTGCGGTCCCGCCAAAGTTGCACGGCGTTCACGTTAACAGTTGACAAGCTATCTGCAGGAGGCACTTACAAGTTTTAACTTTTTACCCGCAGTTAAATTAGCATATGACACTAACTGCACTCGTGCTAACTTGCTAGCAATGTCAGGCTAATTACAGCTGGTGTTGTGGACATTAGCGACCACGATAGAAAGGACGCGTGTTATTTTCATTTCCATTTCTAAAAAAAAACACCGCTCTTGTTGGGCTCGGTTCCTCTTTTACTGAGCACACAGTGTCGAGATTGGGTTAGAGAGCTGCCGGGCTGAATTAATTTAAGCCAGCAATAACGTTAGCTGGGTGAGTAACGTTACAGCACGTTGTGCAGAGAGTTCACTAAGTTACCAGTAACATGCAGGATGAAACGGAGCGAGGGGAAACACTGACCTGCGGGGCCTAGAGGCTGCTGCTGCCCGTCCTCTCCGAATATCAGTCTGAAGTCCAGCTCCTCATTCCCGGGGCAGTTTGCAGTAGTCATCGGGTTTGACAGCTCGGGTTTTTACCCCGCCACTCGACCGTCGACCGCTGGAGCAATTTATGCTCTCCTAAAATGTCACAACATTTACCGACTGCCACGACGCCGAACTTCAACTTTACTTCATCTAGCTCACGGGCTTTTGGCCACACGCGAACTCCGTGTTTTCCCCTCGTTTGACAAATCCAAAACACAGGTCGTTTGCTGGCTCCTCTTCCTCTGGCAGTTCACTGGCGAAATTCTGGCTTCAACTTCAGAGAAAGTCGCCTGCTCCCTCTGCCTCTCCGTCTCTCACTACTATTTCTCTCCGTCTCCCGACCTAGTCAACAACACAGAAGCGCTTTCCCTGCCAGCCTTTAATGCCCGCTATAAAGCCACTGAATTGTCCGTTTAATTGTCCCGTTCCCTCTTTCTCTCTACCTCGCCTCCTGTCTGTTTCTCTCTCTCTCTCTCTCTCCGGAGATCCTATCCCAACTTTTACTAACCCCGCGTGACAAGGCAGTTCCAGTGGTGACGTCAGCAGACACAACACAAGGCACGCACACACGCACAGAGACACACGGCTCCTCAGCTATGGAGTTAATGAACAGTTTATCAAAGACTCACCAAGATATCAGCCTAACGTATATTGCAAGGTGTTGTATGTTTTGTAACCAGAGTGACACTTTGGTGCCTGGAAAGTAAAACAGTAGACAGAGAATATACAGGAAACTTTTTTTACTAAAAATCCTTTGATTATATTATTGTCTTAATTAGCAGTTTTTGCAAAGCAAAATGTCCAAACATTTAAAATTGCATGTAAGAAACCTTTTGACCTTGCAGCAACTAGGTCTTAACAGCCACTCTGTCTCTATTTAATTGGCTCTCCCTTCTCTTCCAACCACCCACTTTTAGATTACATCCGATTGCGTATGGCCCTCAACCCTGCCTCTTTGTTCCAATCCAAACCAGGATTTCGTTAGCAGAATGACATGATGCACTTTTTACCTTTAGATCTCTTGAGCCTGTCAGCACGTAGACCGATTCAATTCTATTCTAGCTTAATTTAGGCTTGTGAATGGGGCTATGTTGTAGGTGGAAGAATAGACATCTTATATAGATAGATATAGACAATAGACAATAGCTGAGTTTCCCTACCAGTCAGTCAGAACTGAAGAAGTCCCTTGGATGAGAGACGAAACGTCTTCCAGTATCTTCAACCAAGTCCATTTGCCCTTGACTATAACCTTCGTTGGATAACTATGACCTGGATGACTGAGAATCTTCACAGACAATAGACATCTTGATCATAGCTGTCTGAATAATTTAGAGAGGATGCCGCCTAAATAGTACCTCAAACCAAGTGCCATTAAAAACAAAAATGTCGTTTGTGTTCCCAGAGCACAGGGTGTAAATGTAGTTATTTGCCACTTTAATCCCTGATTCTAAGGGTTAAGTTGGGTGTTTCACACTCACTTTGAAGTGTATTTCTCTAAATGTAGCTACTCAAATGGTGATTTTGCACAGTGTTTTGCACTGGGTGGGTATTTTCACACCTACACTAACACTAAAATGTTGACCAAAGGTGCGATAATGGTTGAGAAGATGAACATATTGTGAGCCAACCATTTAGTCTAGTAAGCCAGTAAATCTATATTGTCATTTAAAGATATATGTGTACTCCGCGCACCTGCATTTGAATTAGCCAGTGTTAAATAAAAATAACTCTGACATGACAAGCTAATAATGTATAATAATAAAGTTTTGCTTCTTGTGCATAATTCAGAACTTCACACCGTATAGTCCTTCTCTGAGGGGGTCATTTCTATCATTGATTTATTCAAATCACAATGTCTTAACACAATTTCTTACCAGAGATAGGATGGTAAATGGAAATCTGCGTCTTGAATAAAGCAATAGTAAATCTGTTTGTGTATTGGCCACTCTCTCTAACCTCCGTGTCTCTATCCAACCTATCAATCTCCTCGCAAGATAATCTGTATTGGGCAAGCAACACAGAGGTTGATGCACTTTAAAGCTTTAATGTTCTGCTGCTTTGATGATCGTCTTGCCTGACAACTCAACAGTCGGTAATTTCCTGATTTCACCCTGTTGGAGATATTATATTATGGACACGCAACTCTGAATTTAAATACATTATTTGCAGTATTTAAAGTCTTGATCTGATGCCCCCTACCTGTACTATGCACTCACACACACACACACACACACACACACAGAGTTGCGGCTGATAAAGAATATGTGCCTCCATAAACCAAGTTTTTAATGTTTCACCAAAGGTTTTTGCAAGACTGATAAGTAGAGTTATAAAACTCTGTCGAATTAATAAAAACAAACAATAAAAGAAACAATGAGTACTTCTTTGTGTAAAAAAAAAAATCAAATTTACTCTGCTTGTTTTTCTGTATTAACGCTCAACATGCACAGTACCAGGGGTAAAAAAAGCACCAAAGATTGTTTATTATATTGCTAAAAATAACTTCTGCAAGAGCACATTTTGATGTAAATCAGTCCGTCCTCAACACAAATTGCATGCGCAGCAGACAACAGCCTCTTATTTTTCTGACACAGCCACACTACATATACCTATGCTTGATGCATGTGGGCGTACAGACAGGCGCTTAGCTCACAAATGCATCTCAAAGCATCAATATCACATTTCCTGTGGTCTTAATTTCCAAGCAAAAGCACAAAGTTTAACAATTTTTGACTTAGATGCCATCTTCTGAGGCAATTCTGTCCCAACAGATAATTTGCTCTTCTCAATACTGTAAGGGTTGATGTGAGTGCAATCAAAATCCCTCTGAGATCCGAATATAAACCAAAAGCTGTTTTTAGTTTCCTTTCTAAACTTTATACAATTTAATGTTATCCTCCCATTTTAAATGGTCTGATTAGCAACAAATATCATATAAATTATTCTATTTCACCAACAAGTGTTCTACTCAGACACGTGTAGTAACTTGACTTAATAATAATTTATAAATAACAAATACTACTTGTTTTGTAACCTAGAAGCAACTACTTTAGGGACTACTATGAGCAACAGGTACTATTAGTTAGTCACGCATGATAAGTAATTCTCTGCCTGCACATAAGTACCAACCAATTTCAGTCCATATTGAGTGATACTCTCCAAAGAGGTTTTCTAGATTGAGCTTTATAATCAATTCTTCTATGAGATTGACTGACAATGGAAAAGAGAAGCAAAACAAATTAAATTGGAATATCCTCCTGAGCTGTGATTCTTGCCCTGCTGCAACATATTTTAGTCACATTTCATCCAAAAAAAACCCTTAAATTAAAGAATGAAAGTAAAAACACAGACTCAAGAATGCACATTAAAGCACAATAAAGTGTTTGCTTTCTCAGTTATAATAACAATAGTTCCAAAGAATTAGTTACTACCCACATTTGCTTAAAAATTAAAGGAGAAGATAAGGTTTTAGTTGTAATTAATCCAAACAATTCCAAATTTACCAACTTTGTTGTTGTAAATATTATATATGACTTCTGATTACATTATGATTACATATGACCTATCTTTCTCTTGTGCAGCAATCGTGTCTCCAGACCCACCCGAGTCTAATTCAGGTTACCTGCCTGTCTTATCTTTGCAGATGACCTTTGAAGGGAGAAGATAAAGAAAACAAATTGTGTGGGAGGCTCTAGATGTGGTTTGTGATATAATGTTCTTGTAAAGAAAGTTTTGAAGGAAAGAAAAACAGCATCTGCCCCCACACTGGTCCTTTCTGAGAGGTGTCACTCTTTCAAGGATTGGGGTTTTGCACACAATGCAGAAATGCAACGCAGCACCATGGCAACACTAGCGATGTTCACTAAATGTCAACACAGTCCTGTACCAGAATGTCAGCTGATAAGGAATTAAAGGCTCACTTAGGCAATTACAGACTTTTGTAGAAAAAGCATTTTTTGTTTATATATACATTCTTCAACATCTGAAAAGTACAACATTTCTGTAAGTTTGTTTCTTATTCTGTGTCTTACGTTGTCTGTAAGTGACTTGTAGACTACAGCATGCTGATAATGTGGCAGAGCAGAATAGTGAACAACATGCAGAGTATACTTTGAAGAATAATTAATCCTAGACAAACATTATATTTTCTTTCCTTTGAAACCATTTTAAACAATTATTGCAGACTTCGAAGAAGGTGCAAAAAATTTGCTTTCACAGCTCTGATTAGGATTTCCTGGGACTTGAAGTCGTCTTTGTGGATTTATGCTGCCCTCTTATGTTCAGTCTGTGAAACTGAATATCGACTTCAGTCTAATGAGTGAGCTGGACAGTTGCCTCTCTTTGGGTAATCACAAGCCCAGGGTTTGGACATAAAAAAACTGTACGCAGTGGGAATGATTCCAGCTGCCGCAGCAATGCTTTGTCCGACATGTGACAGAGATTCAATTTCAGAAAGTGTGTGTGATGTTCTGAGGCTACAGCAAATCAATCAGCGAGCCGATTCATTCAGCACATGGAAAGGGTAGGTGATGTATAATCAATGCTGGATGAGACCACAGGCCTGATGCAGCCGGCTGATGTTTTTTTTTTCTGTGCTGTGTATAAATGCAATTATCCTTTGCAGAAAAGAATATGATGGGAAGATGTGTGAACCAAAACAAAGGAATGAAAACATTCCTAACAGGCAGCTGAAGAGAGAGGGCCACACAGCAGAGACTTGGACCCTCTCTGGATCCATGCCTAGTGTCCTTCTTATTATCTTACTCTCCCTGTGGCAAAGCAGCAACACTGGGATATCTCACCCCAGACAAGTCTTTTGCCGTTAAGTAAGTCATACATACTATGTTGACATGCATGACAAGATGAAGAAGTTCTGTATAAATCAGATAAAATGTAAATCAGCTTTCTTGGGCAATGTCACAATTCATACAAGTGCATTTACAGTGCTGAAGAGGACTGACCAGAGTCATGTGGACTGTTATCGACTGTCACTCTGTGTCAGTGACAGTGCTCTTTCTCACACTTCCCCAATCTATTACAATCTCTAACATTACTGTACCGCAGGCAGTGCTGATTCACTAGGGCAGTGATCAGCTGATTGATTTACAGTTAGAGCGACATGCAAAGTGCAAGACCTCAAAGCAAACACAGTGATCAGGTTAGAAAAGGACACTTGTCTGGGGATGGTCGATTAGTTTACTGCTCGAAACTACTTTTTTATTTTTACCATCAAAATAATTATACCTTGTAAACATAATGATATTACTGGCCAGCAATTATATACATAGATGTAACTCTTCCCTCATTTTTTTTCAGGGAACTTTGCATTAAAAATGATAAAATCTTTTGTGAACAAAAAGGATGTCAAACCCTTTTCTGTTTGCAGCATTTATACGTCCATTTAATTGGTTTAATGAATGTATTCATTCTACTGCATTTGTACTTTTCTCAAGTACTGTTTATACAGCTGTCGTGGACTTTGGGATTTTCTTTTACAATAATGGTAATATTTTTATATTCTAGACAAATCTAAACGTTGCCTTTCTAAATGGGCCTACGCCATCACTCCACGCCCTCCTGACATCATCAACAATCGCCAATACAGCATGGCGACCCTGCTGTCAAGTGAGACAGGATGCTAACAGATTTACTGTGTTTTGAGAACATTTAGAGTGATGTTTAAAGGACCAGAGTACACTAAACTGGTTTCATTTCCATGGTTTGACTGCTCTCTAGCGGTTTTATTCGTGTCAGCTGACTTTTAACTGAAAGCGAACCAGCTCAACACCAAAATGCACTCCGTGAAGGTCGGCTGTTTGGCTGCGTCGAGAGCTCTCTCCTTCAGTAGGATTTACCGTCCGGAGTTTGGTAAATTATCGTCTTGCAGTCGGGTCCATTCCTCTGTTAGTCAAGCTCGCTTTTGTCAAACAGCAGCCACGGCAGCAGAGACCGCAGTCATCAGAATCCCTCGCTACATGCAGAAGCGCGTCGACGATGTGAAGCAGACTCGAGGAAAAAACAAGATCAGCACCGTCAAAGCTGGCAAGCTCCTGATCCAGAGCAAGAACCCTGATCTGAACCAGTCTGCCGGGTACATTCTTGGAAAGTTCGAGCAGCCCGCTCTCTGCTCGAAAGGATGGAAACATAACAAATCGTTCGGTGACTATTTCACCATCAACAACATCAAGACGGTCGCACCTTTTGTTGCAGAAAATCAGAAGGAGGATGTCGAACAGAAAACATCGGTGACTTTTAACAACTTCCGCCTCTGCAAGGAGCTGGTGGAAGTTTTGGCCAGTATCAACATTACCCAGCCCACTACTGTACAGCTGCAGACCATCCCAAAGGTCATGAAAGGTCAGAACATTCTCTGTGCTGCAGAGACGGGCAGTGGCAAAACTCTGAGTTACCTCCTGCCTATTGTTCACAGACTGAAGGCTGATAAGGAATCAGATATGTACACTGAGAGTGCGGACAAGGTTTGCACTGTCGTCCTTGTGCCTTCCAGAGAGCTAGCTGAGCAAGTGGCGGCTGTTTCCAGGACTCTGTGTGCTCCGTTTGGCTTGCTGACGAGGACTGTGGGCGGGGGGCGAGGTGTAGGACACATCAAGGTGGTCTTCAAGGGGGATCAACCGGATATTTTAGTGGCTACTCCCGGTGCTCTGGTGAAGGCCCTGCGGAGACGCTGCCTGGACTTGAGTGAGCTGAGCTTCTTCGTGATAGACGAGGCTGACACTATGTTCGACCCCAGCTTCTCTGAGATGCTAGAGAACATCCTGCTCCATACAAACATCGCTAGTGATCCCAAGGAAACACGAGGCCCGGGACATAAAGCCCAGCTGCTAGTGGTGGGAGCCACCTTCCCTGGTGGTGTCGGGGAAGTGCTCAGTCAGGTGACAGACCTTGGCAGCATGGTGGTCATCAAGAGCAAGATGCTGCACTTCCTCATGCCACATGTCAAGCAGACATTCCTGAAGGTAAAGGGTGCGGACAAGGTCCTGGAGCTCCACCAAGCCCTGAAGCTGCTCCAACAGGAGAAAGGAGGGGGCGCTGTTGTGGTGTTCTGCAACAAGTCTGCCACCGTCAACTGGCTGGGGTACTCGCTGGAGGAGATGGGGGTGCAGCACGCGCGTCTGCAAGGGGAGATGCCCGCTGCCGTGCGTGCGGGAATCTTCCGCTCCTTCCAGAAGGGCACGGTGGATGTGTTGATATGCACAGACATTGCTTCACGTGGCCTGGACACCTCCCGAGTGCACTTAGTTGTCAACTATGACTTCCCAGAATCCCACACAGACTACATCCACAGAGCAGGGAGGGTGGGAAGAGCAGGAGGGGTGGAGGACGGGGAGGTGCTCAGCTTTGTCGCTCATCCGTGGGATGTGGAGCTGGTGCAGAAGATTGAGACTGCTGCACGTCGGAGAACGTGTTTGCCAGGGATGGAATCTGGTATACATGAGCCAAAACCCAAAGTAGTGGAGGCTGAGGAGTAGACGTGCTTTTTGTATCTTTGCAATTGGAAACCCCTCTGGTGGGATATGCTTCTTTATGCGTGGTGTACAAACTGTGAATGTGCGAAATATTGTCGGCAATATGCAAGATCTGTTCAAAACAGAATTACAGTAGAAAATTAATTTGAAAGAATGGAGAATTGAATTGCTCAGTTGTGGTTGACCTTACAGGGGTTGGAACCTACACTAAAATAAGTGCAAATGTTTTTACCCTACAGTCATTCAGATATTCCCAATATGGACCATTTGTCAAGTCATTTGCCAAGGTACCTGGATTAACTTAGCTCTGGTATAAGTACTTAGTCCTAATATTTACAGTGCACTAACATAAAGACCATGCTTTGTCCATCAGTGGGAATTGCACAGTTTGTGCTTTATGTCTGAATATAATTATTTAGTCAACATTTTTGCCTATATTTTCTAATGTAAATGTTTGTACAGATTAATATGTTCAGCAATGCCTTAATATGCTTCTATTACAACATTTTCAAGTGCGTCAACTTCAAAGTAAAATCTAATTGCACATCCTTCTCACCTTGTTTTATTTATCTATGAACTAATAACTATTTAATTAAGAAACTTGGAAATGTGTGACCTTTGAACAATTAGCCATTTTCTTTGTAGCAAAAGCATGATTTCTTTTGCCTAAGCCTGTTGTTAAGAGGTGTGTTGGCCCTGCTGTGACTTCTTTTGGACGCAAAAATCTTTTCGTGCAAGCACCAATCGAAATACTGAAAACAGAATTTGGCCTGGTTGGTGAGATTGAAGTAATTCTCAGTGGAACTGTGTAATGTGATGACTAGATAGCTTTTCAGTGAAAGACACAAATACAGTACAACCTGTTGACCTTTAGATCACACCTAACCAAACACCTTCCAGGATATGGTATTAAATTAAGCTACAGTCTGTGTCTCCTACATTAGCATATTGCACTGAAACTACAGTATTTAGAAAGTGGAATGTATCTTACAATAACATATCTTATGTGTCTTACAATAACTGATATTATCATATTGACAAATCCTAAATTTTTCGAAGATCCATCCAACAATTTGAAGTGGTTATGTTTTTTCCTGTAATTTGTACAGCATGTGTTTAACCACAAGGTGGTGGCATTTGTCTGACTTCAGCTTTTGTGCTTTACCTGCTCAGTTGATGGATTTTTGTGCTATGTGCTCAAAACAATTATCTTGGCATATGTCCGCTTTTGGAAGCAGTCACAAGCCCACCTTCTAGTTTCTGAAAGGTTTGTGGTTACTGGAATCCACCAGTTCCTTTTAGGTTTGAAGTATAGAAACACGTCGTCAAACGGCAGCACTAATCATCAGTCTCTTGTCAAGTTGAACACAGGCCGAAACTTGACATCTGTACTGTTAATGTGGTAGGTCTGCTGTACTTGAAAGGATTTTTTCCCTCGTCCTTGCCTGCGGATGCTTGTTGAAAGGAAACCGCAGAAGTGTCAACATGAGAATCTGCCAGAGTGAAGAAAATCTTTGGGATCTTATTTCAAAGGTACTACTATTTCCTGTGACCCTGATATTATGCAAACTGGTTCTGGAGGTGTTGTTTAAAACTATTTTTGTTAGTTTTTCAGGAATTATGGACAGATGAAAACAAAGTAGACAGTTGTGCTCTTATTTTGAAAAGGTCAGTCGTGTTACATACCTGGTGGTTTATGAGGGTTTGTGTAGTATAGTATAGTATAGAGATTATAGAAGCAGACAGACGTGTTGATGGCCCTGACAGTAAAAAGGGGCTTCCATCAGAATGTCTGGAATCTAGCTGTGATTTTCCTGCTAAGGCTCGGATCAACATCTTTAAGCATTGCCCCCCTTAGGTTCACATTTCACCCAACTGTCCCCTGACAACAAGGACCCAGTGTCCACTTACAGCAAGTAAGCAAATGCCTCCAGTCCCTCGGTTTATATTTTTGTCCTCCCTCGATCCAACTGACCCCTGAAAAAGTTAAATAATAATGAACTCTTATCAAGTGTCCCACTTCCAGGCAGTTGCTGGGCGGCTGTTTTCACATTTATCTTCTGAAGGGGGAAGTTTCTCTCTCTCTATCTCAGTTTAACACGTGTATGTACGAGCAGGATTTTGTGACATCACAACTAGTTTGGAAGCCAATCACGGTCCAATATGCAAGTTACACAAGGGTTATGTGGAAACCTGAAGCCTCCTGTGCACATACACCAAGGATGAACTTGAAAACCAATACTTAGAGGGCTTATTGACCAAACTTAACATAATAGTTTGGTGACAATCAATAAAACACATAACACACCCTGTGAGGTAACTCTTAAAGGTATCCCACGTCAAAAAATAAATCTTTTAATTCACCCCCATTTGTAGTCCCTGTGGACAACGGAGGTATATGGATGGACTACAAAGCGTTTGGGCCATTAATAATGACGCATTTCCTCTTTGCTCCACCGTGGGATTATCTCCCCCCTCCCCATTTACACACACAGTGCCGCTGCTGCTCTCACACTGTCCGGGCCACTTGGAAAATTCCCCTCAACGCTGAGGATATTTTACTGCTGAGAAGCGGGACTGTCGGCGAATGTGCATCTTCTCAGGGCTGACTCACTTGAAATGCTCCAGTAGAGTATCTGAAGGTAGGTAAACAAACCTATAATCGTCTTATTCTGCTGCCCATCTCCCCCGCAGCAGACGCAGAGATCCCTCTGACCTTCTCTCCGACCAGATCTTTATAATAAACCCGCACGCCGTGTGTGAGAGAGCCCAGCGTGATTCCCAGTCTGCTGGATGGGAGCCTTTGTATTTTACTTCTGGCGTTTGAATGGGTCGCTGCTATAGGCTAAGTTGCGTTTCAGAGGCTGGGGCGCTCATTTGAATCAAAGAAACTTGTGGAGTCTTGAATTGTAGACTTCTCCAGTGGCATCGGTTTGGGTTTTTGGCGACTTTACAGAGCACCGGGCTGCTGCAGGGGGTCTCTCGGTGAGGGTTTTTTGAAGCCGCAGGATTCAGCATGTGGACATCAGAGGGTTGGTTTGAGGTGGGTGTGCAGAGTCAAAGAGGCATGGAGAGTTCACGGAGGTTACCTTGCACTGGCCACGGAAAACCAGCCTCCGCCATGTTAAGTTACCATTTCAGTCAAGCTGCCACTAATGCCACAGGCAATTGTTTCCAACTTTTTTTTCCTCCTCCTAAAAAGGCGCAGTCAAGAATGCAATATGTGAAATGCACAGATTTAAGGGCAACCACATCGGTGTAAACCGCTTTGGTTAAAAGCACCCGGCCGTGAAAGACAAACCCACACATCATTACAGCCTCACTCACCAACCCGTTAAATATCATATAAGGTTGCAGAGGAACCTGCGTTTTCAGCCGTGGGCGTTATCTCCAGATTTATCCAGCGTGTTTTCTACTGGTGTACGTGCATGTGGTCGCAATTGGCTACGTGCACCCGTGCCAATCACGGTCAAGGTGGTGGTGGGGGACTGTAAAATGCGACATGTAGTAGAATGTACGGCTACTCTGCTGCAGCAGGAGCAGCTATCCTTCCAGGGTATATTGTTTGAATTGTGAGGATGGCTGACTCGGCTCCGCTGCCACACCCCTTCATAGAAAGACAAGGCTCTGATATTCTCCTATTAACAGGCTACTGATCGCATGGTGTATGTTATTACTGCAGGGAAGCTTGTGATATTAAAAAAATAAAATAAAAATGGAAGTGAGTTGAATGGTGACTTGCTCCTGTGGCAAGTTTGTACTCAATGATCAAGACACTCCATACTAGCATTGCAGTGAGTGAATCAGTGGGTTTCAGAGTGTCGGTGTGTGGAACTGTGAGCTGGTTAGGAGGCAGACCTGGCAGGTCATATGAGAATGGGGGCATCTGTGAAGCAAGAGATGCTTGCTAATGTTTGATGTGCAAGTTTCTCTGGCAGTTTCATGGGCAAAAGTAAATCCTCCCCTGAGCCCCAACACACACACACACACACACACACTCCCCACTCCCCCTCTGGCTGCCTAGACCATGGCTTGTCAGAGAAAGACACATGGCCTCATAGGCTGAAGGCTCCAGTGTGTGTGTGTGTAATGCTTCAGGAACGAGTGCTCTGCTCTGACTGGTTTGTTACACATCCTCTAGGTATGTCAAACATCAGTCAGTGTGTTGAGATCTATTTGGCATTTAGGACAGCATTTCTTGTGGGAATGGCTGGCAGTTATTAAATATACCCCCCCCCCCCCCCCCCCAAAAAAAAAATCTATCGTTAATAAAGGTGTAAAGAAAATTGCAGCAGCACATGAATGTCATCCCATCTCCTCAAGTTGCCCTATGTTAAAATCTGTCCTTTCAAAATGGCAGTTCTCGTCTAATGAGCCGGGCCCCTGTGCTTCTGTTTCATCTCTGCGAAAATGTCATTTTTCTCAAGTCTCAAAGTTAACTGTTACTATCAGCTGCCGCCGCTGCTACTTAGTATGCGGCTCTGCCACCAGCGACAGCGCCGATCATTTATTAAAATAACCGAACTCTATCTGGTGTTCCTGACATTAAAAGCAGCAATCACAAGTTTTTTTTTCGCCCCACTGGATTAGCAACTGCACTGACCTTTTTGGAGAATGTGTTTATGCATCTATTATGCTATTAGTAGTTTGAAACCAATCTTCTCAAAGCAGAGTGATCAACAAATACATGCTTTACTCTGTTGCTGTTCAGTCATTTAGTGCTGAAATTCAGTGGCAGGAATGGGGAAGCAGTGTGAATCACAGAGGAGTTCTTCAGGAAAGTATGTCAAAGTCTGCACACAGAGACAGTTGAAAGCATTTTATGTATTCTTTGCATTAATATAAGGAATGCAAATCAATCTTTAAATAAGTGTTTTAGCATAACCTATAGTCCATACCCCCTTTGCCATTAAAATGTCTAACATTAAGATATTAAAACAAACAATTTACTGACTGATTTCCATAGTCGCTCACCTTGGTCTAGCTTTGGATGGCTAACTTTCAATGGCCATGTGCTTCTGGCTTTTAAAGACCTTCAAGGCCAATCTAATTCAGTAGTGGAGGGGTTACTCATCAGCAGTACATGGCTAATTTATTGATCTGTCCCTTTGTTCTGCATGGAAACAGGCATTTGCTGTCACCAGTGACCACAGAGGGGAAGTAATGAGCAACCCATAATGACACTTTAATCACAAGAGGCACAATTTTAATGCACTGGACCATGGGAGGGGAGCCAACAGTTTGTTGCCATACTCAGATTGCTCTGCCAAATATGGTCCATACAATACCAATATTGTGGGGTACACAAAATATAGGGTAGAGATGTTAAGGGCTGGTGTAAGGGAAAGGAAATACTACACTTGTGATCTGTATGCCTTTTTTATTCAAAAGTTGATGTGATGAAGAAGCTTTTTTCATACAGGTAGAAGGAAGCTGGGGAGGAGACAAACTTTGAGCTGTATGTTAGTTAAATAACATTTGCCAAAGAGTGTCCACAAATGTTCTGACTGATTTAAACTTTATCAGCAGTTGATGCAGCAGTAACTGGGTGAAGAATCAGTGTCTATGGTGCTTGTTTCCCAGGTGAGCTTTGGAGTTTTAAATAAATGTTTGGAAGTGGTTACAAGGTAACTAGGCATCAACTTTCAAGTTGCCAAAATTGGCAAATATAATTGCCATCGTTTTGTTTATTTGACTGATAATGGTTGTATCTGGAGTTGAGGATGAAATTAAGGTTTTTAATCATGAGAATGTAGTGAGTGGTTTTAGCCAGGATAGCCTGATTTGCAGCATCCATATCTATAGAAGCATCATGTCTATCTGGATATCTGGCACCTGATGAGCCGCTCTACCTCCTTTGTTCTTGAATGAGAAAACTTGCCTTCACAGTGCTAAAGTAAACACCAATCAGCCATAACATTATGACCACCTGCCTAATATTGTGTAGGTCCCCCTTTTGCGACCAAAACAGCCCTGACACGTTGAGGCATGTACTCCACTAGACCTATGAAGGTGTGCTGTGGTATATGGCACCAAGACATTAGCAGCAGATCCTTCAAGTCCTGCAAAAAACTTGTGCAGACTACATGACTTTCAGCATCAGCAGATCACCGCGCTGTTCAAACCACACAATTTGCTGTCTTGTGATGGGAGTCTTAGAGTCGTGGCGTTCACACTACGTGACTAATTGGCAGCGGGGTCACACACTGCACGAGCTGATGACTGTCATCCGACGGCTGGTCTCCAAACCACGTTTTCTCAAGAAAACACATGTGAAAAGTTATATGGGAAATTATGCGAAACTACACATGAAACAGTTGCCAGTTGGAGTTGCCACTGATCGAACTTGTTTGTCTAGCACATCTTACAGGTGCTCGATTGGATTGAGATCTGGGTAATTTGGAGGCCAAGTCAACTCGTCGTTGTGTTCCTCAAAATATTCCTGAACCATTTTTGCTTTGTGGCGCATTATCCTGTCGAAAGAGGCCACTGCCATCAGGGAATACCGTTTCCATGAAAGGGTGTACATGTTCTGCAACAGTACTTAGGTAGGTGGTACCTGTCAAAGTAACATCTCCATGAATGGCAGGACCCAAGGTTTCCCAGCAGAACATTGCCCAAAGCATCACACTGCCTCTGGCGCCTTGCCTTCTTTGCATCCTGGTGCCATGTGTTCCTCAGGTAAGTGACACACCACTTGGCCATCCATTGGATGTAAAAGGAAAACGTGATTCATCAGACCAGGCCACCTTCTTCCATTGCTCCGTGGTCCAGTTCTGATGCTCACGTGCCCATTGTAGGTACTTTTGGCAGTGGACAGGGGTCAGCATGGGCATCCTGACTGGTCTGTGGCTATGCAGCCTCATAGACAACAAACTGAGATGCACTGTGTGTTCTGACACATTTCTGTCAGAACCAGCATTTTCCTTTTCAGCAAATTACAGTAGCTCGTCTGTTGGCTTGGACCACACTGGCCAGCCTTTGCTCCCCATGTGCATCAGTGTCCCTGTCATCGGTTCATCTCTTTTCCTTCCATGGACCACTTTATAGTAGGTACTGACCACTGCAGACCAGAAACACCCCACAAGAGCTGTAGTTTTGGCGATGCTCTGATCCAGTCCTCTAGCCATCACAATTTGGCCCTTGTCAAAGTTGGTCAAATCCTTATGCTTGCCCATTTTTTCCTGCTTCTCATACATCAACTTTGAGGACAAAATGATCACTTGCTGCCTTATATATCCCCTCCACTGACAGGTGCCATGGTTAAAAGATAATCAGTGTTATTCACTTAACCCGTCAGTGGTTATAATGTTGTAGCTGATTGGTGTCTGTATGCCATTTAGGGTTGGTGGTATGATTTTAGCATAATTTTAATAAAATACTTCCGTTAAATGTTAGAATTTCTCACTTTTCCTCAGTATTCCCAATATATGGGATGGGTTCTTGTGAGATTGATCTGCTGTTATATACCTTTTCCCACCACACCCTCCTCTTCTCTCATAGTGGATTCAGGCAAAAATTCCTGTCAATGGCTGGATGCACACATGCTCCTATAATAAATAAAATAATGAAATCTAACCCCATTTTGATTTTAGGCTACTGTTTATGCATGTCTGCTCCTCCCCCGTTGTAGCCATTCAGTGTATTTACACTCCGTAAATAGATTTCTATACAGTCTGAATGGCGGAGTCTGCTATTCATGCCTTCGATTCAAATTGCCCACATATGTATACATTGTGAGTTTGTTTGTTTGCACTGTAAACAGATAGACCAATTGCTCTTCTGTTGTATTTCTGACAGAGTAGCTGCTTAACAAGTGTGTTTGCTGTTAAACCACACTTGCTGTTACTACGGTAACCATGGTTGTTGCCAAATCAAGTGGGACTGAAATCTTAAGGATTACAGATTTAGTTTCCAACTACACTTGAGTGTCAGTATTTTCTAGTAACTGCAGACTCTACCTGCAGCTAACACACTGTTGGGAATGCTGTGTTGTGTTAATGTATGGACTTCTTCGGGGGGGGGGGTTGAATAGAGGCGGTGGAATGTCTGGCCTAGTTCAATATCACAGAACTTCATACTTCGTTGTGACCAGGCCAAGGCATGCGTAACTTTAAATCACAAGATTCCAAGGAGGGCTTCCTGTGAGAAAGGGGGCCCCTGTGCCTGTCTGCTCCCAAATGTACAGTACTTAACTTAGTTTTGGACAGTATGAGACAGAAGATGCATTGAATCACTTTTCATGCTTCTTTCTCCAAACCACAATCTAGAAATAGGCAGCGAGTCACATTTTTGAGTTAAACTTAATTTTTGTAAAAGTCAGAAGGAGAACAGTATTGTTCAACAAAGGACAGAGTGTAAACTGTAGCCATTTATGCTGAGATTCTGTCCATCCAGTCCATCAATAAGCTGATGATACATGGAGCAATTTTTGCTAGTGGCAAGTCCGACTATGTTTTGAACGCATAGCGGTGGTGCGGGTTGCGGAGTGGTGGGGGAAGGGGATTATGGTAGTAATCTTTACTCTTTACCATTGACGGCAACGTTGCCCTGCACGATTGCTCTAAAAGTTGCTCCGTGTATCATCAGCTTTAGTTAAGCATTCAACCAAAGTTTCTCAGGTGGTAATGCTGGTCATTGTTGGATGGATGCAGGAGCAGAGGCTGCCTCCTTGGCACATCCCATCTACTTTCTGTTTTTCCCACCTCCCACTGAGTTCTGGTTTGCCTGCTTCCCACTCAGTCCACCATCCAATCTTCATTGCGTCACAAATATAAGCCAGTACATTGGTTGCCTGCCAGTAACATGAAGATCTATTTCTGCACAAGCGGCTTTTGCTAATTGATTAGTTTTAAATACTTTGTATGACTCAAGGATAGGAAATGTTTGCTGTGTTTTTTGGTTTTTTTTAAAAACTATAATTAAACATGAAGTATGTTTCAGGAGGAGCAGTCTATCAGAGCAGCCTGTACCCTGCAGCAGTCTGCATTTGTGGTTATGTGTGTGCTGTGATGCAAGTCAGTGGTCTGGTTTAAAAATACAAAATTTTGGTCATGCTGAGCAGCAGTAGCCTGTATGGTTGTCATAGTGACGGGGGATGAAAACTCATGCTGCCTACGACTTAGTAGGCATTTTGATTGGAGTTGTTCATTTGGAAGGTTACCCCAGTAGAACAGCACCTTCATGATAATGTTCTTGGCCACAGATGTTTGTACATTGTAATGGGTTTAGATTGGTGGACAGTTTTGCATATTCATGTTTCATATTATCATGTAGCTTGGACCATGGAAACAATGATATTCAGCGTTTGGTGACTTATGAGCTGATAATTCACCATTTTGCCACACTGAGTTGTAGACTGCTCTGCACTTGAACGATCAGAGCTTCCTTTCTCAATGCAGCGATTATCTCTCTGTGCTGAAAATATCCTTGAACAACACTCGCATTACTTCTACAGGACTTGACAAAAATGGCCGACCTGTTGTCCTTAGGCTTTAGAACACACACATGCTTGTTTGCTTCAAGAAGACACGAGTTATGTCTGTTCCATGTATCATATTGTCAAACTCCAGAAGATAACGCTAGCTTAAATAGGAAATGAAACTTGAAAGATCCCTGTGGGGAAAGGGGTGAAGTCTTCCTGTTTAAGTTTGGAACTTTGAAATGAATACCAGCTATTCCTGAATTTAAGTATCTTCTTTATTAGCTTCCCAGAACTACTTGTCACGCTATCTGTTACAGCTTTTTGGCTATAAATATGTAAACACAAGCAAAAATTCTGTTACGGTCTGCTTATGATTTTAAAATTGCCATTAGACTTTCATTTCCTTTGGTTATTCTGGGATGCGGTGGATTGGCAACCTGTCCAGGTTGTACCCGCCTTTTGCCCGATGGCAGCTGGGATTGGCTCCAGCCCCCCGCGACCCTGTATGCAGGATAAGCGGTTGACGATGGATGGATGGTTATTCTGGTCATTTTAATAACTGTATTTAATTGGTCTGTGTTGACTGCACCAAATTTCTTTTTCCTTATTATTATGCTAATATTGAGCATGTATGCTAAAATACTATTTTTTTGATTTTGATAAATGTTGGATTTGTAAGTGGTGAAACTGCTTCCTTACCACTGTAAAATGTAGCTTTGCTTAGTTGTGATCTGAGCTTGCATAATCTAACAGACATAAAGATCATTTTAGTTCTACACAAACATCTGTAAGGGGGATCACTACTTGTTGGGCCAAACCCAGGCTGACTTCAGAACCTCGGCATGTAATTTTAAAGGGGTTTTGGCTAAAGCGAACAGTCATCTTGACCCCAGGCTGAAAGTGGATCTGCTCTGAAATGTGTTTCAGGTTGCAGCTGAGCTCTTCAGCTATTACTGGAGTGCATCTCTGGCAGAAATCCCTGCTGCCATGGTTGCCACCTCGAGGCTCATGCCTCTTAGTCACCAGGGCAGAAGTGTAACCTAATCAGGTGTCAGGTGCTCTCACCGCACACTGCAACAGAATGGAGATTGGCTGTATGAGACCATGTTACAATATGACACCCTGTAATTTTTACTTGGAGTCTTTATTGCTACTTCTATTGCTCTGGGTAGTTACATTCATTTTTCCATCTACCTTCCTCTTCTCTCTGCTCGGGGTTATTTGATCTTGCCAAAATAACCAAAGGAAATACAGTAGTTACCTAAAGGTCACAGAAGTATGCCTATGACAAGGAGATTGCTGGTTTGCTTCCGCAGACCGAGCCAGAGAGTTTGCAGCCTGGAAGTGAACCATGTAACACTCTCTCCACCACAGCAAGTGCCCCTGAGCAAAGTGCTTTATTTTAGATTCACTCACTACTTGATGCCAAATTCTACTTTTTGTAGTTATTTTTGGTATCCTATCTGAAGTGTGTTTGCATGTGTGTAACTGTCGCTCTAAGTACTATCAGAAAACCTAATGTGTGCAGTCTAACACCATATCTATATTGTAGAATATCATCACACATGTAAGAAGAACAATCACGCTTGGGATTTGAACCCTATCATTTGAATCTGCAACCAAAATTTAAGAAAGGGGATGAGTGCATACAGCTTTGATTGGCCAGTGAAGACTTTAGCCCCATCCTTGCATTTTAAAGATGAAATCATGCATAACTGCATCTTAAGTTTCCTCTGTTGCTTTGAAGCCCTCAGCAGCTGGCTGGAACTGTATATATTCCCAAAGTCATGAACAAATGGTGGCCCATTACTCAACACGTTTGTTTTTTGTTGATAAATTTTGACATTTATATCACTCATCAAATTATTTTTGTCCCTGTGATGTTGTGGTTTGTGAATATGATCCTGTGCTGGAATTCCCCAGGAAGTGAGCGCAGAGCAGCTTGGTGCTTTGTTGAGCAGGGGTGAGTGAACATTCTGTGAGTGCTGGAAATGTATCCCCTTCGTTCCTCCTCAGCCGTCCTGCAGCCTGGGGCATCTATTCTTGGTTTTCTCATGAGGATAAATTCTTGCTACAAATGTTTCTTAGATAACTTGGAGAGAGAGGGGGAGAGAGAGAGAGAGGGGGGGGTAGAGGGGGAGAGAGAGAGCGAGCGCTAAAACACTTTTAGAATTTGTAAAACTTATTTGACAATTCTGACTATGGAGGGGAACAGAGAGCCGGGAAGTCCAAAATGGAGGAAGTTATCATAGTTTATTAGCTATTTAGTTAACCTCATCTTGACGGTGAGACAGTCTGTTTACAAATGCATCTTTTGAATGTGTGAGCCAAGCTCACTCTTTTTATTGAATGTTTTATTGAACAAAATGGTGTCGGGAAGAAAACAGAACAGTAGACACAGCTATTGTTACCGCCTAGCGCTAGCCATTAGACAGTTGGCTTGCCATCTACAGCGGTTCACCAACTAGCCCTGCCATTAGTCACTACGCCACCAAGCTTCCAGCCCCACCTGTTTCGTATGGATAAGCAAATGTCACTTTATGGTGCTGCCACCTTAGTCCGTCCTTTGTCTCTCATACTCTAAGCCACCACTTTGTAAAACAGGCTGCCCGTTAAAAACGTGTAGTCTCCAAGCCCAGGCTGATATAACGCTGATGACATCACTCGGGTTATTTTCTCAGACTGTGAAAGGTTTCGTCCACAGTCATGAAATATATTGTTATACAACAGTTTTCACAGGCTGCTTAGTACTCCCTATCTGATCTTGATATGCAAAATTGTATAAATGATTATGCCACACCCAGTTGAATTCTGTATCTGAATTTGTTTGGCATCTCAAAATTTTGCCTGATAATTGAAAATGATTAGCTGGAAAATTCAACTAAAAAGGATATTGTTCTCTGACAAGACAGTTCAACAAAATGACAGCGTTCGCTTTAAGCCCATACAGATCAGACATGACATGACTCTTCGGCAGAGGTGAGGCTCCCGCTGCTTCCCCCTGCCAGCTCTCTCACGGTGGGGGCATTCGGGAGTCTCTGGGGCGCATGGCCGGTGTTGTCGGGGTAGGTTTTGGTGCTCCTCCTTGGAGGTGCTTGACTGGGGGGGGGGGGCGGGCCCCTGTCCGGGGATGAGATCGGCCTCGGGGGCTGCTGTCACTGCCTGCACTGTAGGGAGGGATGCCTCTGGCTGGGCTGGGGGACCGTTGGCCTGGTTCTCCCGCGTTATCGCTCCCTGGCGGCAGGAAGCTTCCCGGCACGGCTTTCTGCTGTTCTTCCTTGGGGTGGGGTACAGCTTCCCCCCGGGACATGCGGTCTGGGGTCCTTTGCGCTTTGGGGGGTCGCAGGGTGTCCTGGCTTCTAGGGGTGGGGGTCTCTGCGCGGGTTGATCCGATTGCGGTTTGGTGGGCTGCGGTGGGATTGTGGGGCGATTGTCGATGCATCTTGATGCATTATGCTTTTTCCCTGGGCAGGGTCTCTGGATGGCTGCTGGGCGTTTAGTTTGTGCATTGGAGTCCAGGGGAGGCATTTCCTCATTGGCTTGGAGGGACCTGTTTGCGTCCCTGTTTTGCTTCGTTGGCCTCGGATCCGTGCTTGCCCATTTCGGCCAGTTGTTGGACCCCTCTGGATACTGAGGTATATAGTTAGTTTTCGGGATGTGCAGTGTGGGTGCGGGGCAGGGCTGTGATCCGGTTTGTTCTGGGTTTGTGCCTGGAGTTCTCGGCCCTTGACGGGTGGGTGGGTTGTTGGTGGCATGCAGCTGAGCTAGTTGACTTTGCCTCGTTGCTGGTTTGGCTGGTGTTGCCCGGCGGCCGGGGGGCATGCTGGGCATGGGGGATGTCGGCTGGCACCGGCGGCCTTATTTTTTTTTCCGGGGGTTGGGGGGACGGCGGACTTTTATTGGCGGGTGCACGGTGACCTGTGCGGCGCGTTTGCTGCCAGGCTGGGACTTGCTGCTGGGGTTTCTCTCCGCTGGCTTTCGCTGTTGTGTTGTTCCGTTTGCTCTCTCTCGCTTGCCCGACCTCGCACGCGGGATTCGCGGGGGGCAGCTAGGCATTGGGTGTCGCCGTGCTCGCGCAGTGTGCGCGTTGGGCTCGTCACTTGTGCATTGGTGTTGATGATTGCGTGGCATTTGGGCATTTTGGTTGTTTGCTGCGTGGCGGTGGGGTGCTGGGGGGGGGGGGGCACTGGTCTATGTTGTGTGCGCGCCGCGGTCGGTCGGTCCGGGCACTGCTCTTCCGCGGGTTACGCTTTTTGCGTTCTGTCGGCATTACGTTGTCAACTGGCATTTGGGTCGGGGTCTTCTGTGTTTGCATCGCGGTGCATCTGGGAGTTCTGTGTTTGCATCGCGGTGCATCTGGGAGTCTTTGGTTTTTTTTGATTGATTTTATTCTTTTTCTTTCTCCCACCCCTATTGGCTACTGGGGTTCTTGCCTGCCTGTTGCTGGGGTAGGTGTGGCACAGTCGTGGCGTCCCACTCTCACTAACAACTACATTCTTTAACAGGCTTATGCGCACACACATGTACACACACACACACATACAGACACATTCACCCACATGCACACAGACACAATCAGTCTCACACACAGACACAAGCAAACTTAGGTTGTCCCTGGTAGAACTATTCCTGATGCTTTTCTTATTCTTATTATTATTCCAGCTCTCGTGGCCGTGTTGTGTTGCTTATTTAGTGTGCTGGACTGTTTCTTGTTTTCATTTTTCTCTTAGTTGTCTTACTAGGTCAGCTGTTTATTGCTGCTGTTTGGCTGGTTGTCTTTTATTCTATTATTATTTTTATTGTTTGTTTTTGTTTGTGTTTGTTTGTTGTTGTTTTTCTCCTCCCCAAGCCCCCCTCTCTGTTCTATTGCAGGTTTCGTTGCTTTCTGCAATTGGTGTTTCCCACAGCTTTTCCCTGTTGTCCCCACCTTCCATCCCCCTTCTCATACAGGTGTTGTCCTTTCTCTGTGCTGTCTGTTTGTGCCCCCCCATCCCCGTGTCTGCCCCCCTGTCCGGCCCGGTAACAAATCAATACATAATTAAATAAATAATAAAACAGACAAAGGAGTATTTTAATACTCTCTTGTTAAAGTAAAATCTGTCTGGCACAATATGGTATCCAGGTCATTATACTCTACACTATATATATATACACACACACACACACACACACACACACACACACACACACACACACACACACACACACACACACACACACACACTCACTACATTATACCAGGCAGGACAGGTTTAAAGAAAAGAAAAAAAAAAAAAAAAAGATCAGACATGACAGATCTGACAGATGCTTGCTGGTTCTTTTTGTGAATTTTTTTTATTCATGTTTTTCTTGTTTTATTCACGGTGATTAGTATTGAGCTTGCTCTGTTATTGTTCAATATTTCAGTGTGAAGAGTGCATGTTGTCACACATGGTGACACTTGGCCACAAGCAGGTGAAAATGCTTTAACACTTTGTACTGACAGGATGAGCCTCGTCCCTCATCTCTCTTGAGAGACTGTTTGGAAATAATCATCCTTGAACAGTTTTCCTTGAACAGTCTTTTTTTTCTTTCATTTTCTTGTTTCTTTTCAGATAGTTTTGTGTTCGTTGTGTCTCGCTTTGTATCTCTCTTAAACATATCCATACTGACGCTGCGAAATTCTGCAGATGGGTGGCACCAGAAATAGCATTTTAAGTGGCTGTTAATGTATGACTGTTACACAATCATACTGTCAGTGCTCCTTGCCCTTGGCCGAAACCTTTCTGTCTGAAACAGACTTGCTTGCACTCCCTGCAATCCTCTGATGTTGCTTGTGGAGGTTGTAGAGTTTGAATAGAGCTATATAAGGGAAACCATTCTTTGTTTATTAGTTAAGGGAGAGAATATGGTGGGAGTGCTGCCAGGCCTCTCAGAGCAGAAAATGGGGACAGAAAGAAGAAGATGAAACACCACTCAAACAGAGTACTCTGCTATGTAGAGCTGTAAACATTTTTGAAGGCGGTGTTATGAGTATGGCAGTTGGCTTACATTACATGTGGAAAGCTCATTGTTAATCAAGTGGCTGAAAATGGTCTTTGATATGCACACCGTGCTATGGGTAGTGTGCGCTAATGCAGCAAGCATCAAGTGTACAGTAGTTACGTTAGCTGCCTCCCGGTGACTTCATCTGGTGGACATTTTCAGTAGAGTTATGAGCAGTGGAGATTGTTGGAGAGAGGCCATCCACCGGCTGCATGCTATAAGCTCTCTGCTAGCTCGACTTTTAGTTTAGCAATAGTAGTAGTTTTCTTAGTGTCCTGATTATAGTGTGATGGTGGTGAGGGGACAATCTTTGTATTTAAAAAAAGACCACCTATCCATGGAAAACACATTATATTAACTCATTAAGAAGGCTTATGTCTATCAGGAGTATATTTGTGGTTTGGGTCGTGGAAGGCAATAGCGGAGGTGGTGCTAAGTCATAAGTTGCAATGCTCAGATTTGGTTGTCAGCTTTGTATGATCACCATGGCTGCAGAGTTTACTGCTAAATTAGATTGTTTGTTGAATGCACTCTGCATGAACTGCACGCTGTTGAACAAGGCCTTACCGTCAACTTGTTGGTGTTTATATTTGTGTAGGAATAATGAAACGCATGGGATTTCATGCTTCATAAGTAATAACAGTATATACTTATTTTGCAAGGCCACTGTCTGCAAATGGTTGCATTATAACTTCAGTTCCCAGTTTTAAATAAATTGATATAATCCAATATCATATTTTCTGCTTTGCCAGTTTAAAATAAGATTTTTTTATAGTAATCTTCCAAGCTTAAAGTTGATGCGCACAGTGTTTCATATCAACATGTCTATGGAGAGCTTGTTCTCCAGCTGGCAACAAGACAAATGCTGCATTGTAAGATTTCTCTCTTTAGATGGACTTTTGGGCTCGAGGTAGAATGCCAGCCTTGTCCTCAGTTGGGTTACTTGTCTTCCCAGCGCAGAGCACACCCTCAGTGAATTTCTCGAGGGCATCCCCACCCACCCCTTCACCTTCTCGACAACATGATTGACTGATGTCTCTGCCTTTGAGGGCTGAATTCCCCTTTGTTACATATACTGTTTAAGTCAGGCATCCTCTCAATTAGCTACAAAATTATCTGTGTTCGTAAGGCTGGTAGGCAAACAGCACGTGGGAAATGTATTGCTGGCCGCTCTTAAGGGAATGCTCATGTGGAGACTGATTTTGAATTGGCAACATGCATCTTTTGGATGGTGGATTTAAATGCCAGTTACAAGTGGCAGATGGGAAATGGGATATTTGCTTTTGATCTATTTTCCCTGTCAAGTGCAGCTTGTTCCCTGATTGGAGCTTTGTTAACTGCGCTGCCAAGCCTTTTTACTTTCAAACAGCAGGTGAACGCTCCTGAGCAACCTGGCATCCCTGTGCATTTTTCAAGTCATGCCATATTTACATATTTATTTAATTACGCAGGTGGACATAAAGATACTGAAGGAATAGAAAATATAAAAAAAATGTTTATTTGCTTCCTTGCTGAGAGTTGGATGAAAATACTCTCATATCTGTCCATTAGGCTAAAATCAGTATCTCTATATTCATAATGGAACACATCACTATTTGCTTGTGAAAGAACCCACAGATCATTATAACAAGTTCCTCTCCACTCTTTGGAACCTTTTTATGGAGTCTTTCAGCTACTTGTTTTGGTTTTCTGGCCTGCAGCTTAAATTTTAAAAACGCTCTCACTCACCACTCTCATGCAGCTGTTTTTCTGTAAAAACTGTTTCAAATGCTACTTAATGCTCCATATGCTACTTGCTCAGGACCTAACGACAGAGACACACAGTTAGCAGCTAGCTGGTCAATACAGTGGAGCATTTAGCAGCTAACAACAAGATATTTTATTCAGGAGTTTGTAGAGACCAAAACTAGAGAGAGAGTTAAAATTGGACTTGCATTAATCAAGTAAACACAAACATGACTCTGAATAAATGCTAATGTTCCTCTGTAACTGGTAGAAAGGTTTGCCATGTCAATGTATGATAAATGTATATTCTGATTACAACTTGTTTCCACTGCCCCCATGTTGCCAAAAATATCAATTATTGCAAGTTTAAGTGTGACATTAATGCAAAAAGGTGATTATCTCAGATTAGTGCAAAAACTGGAAACGGGGAAACGGCTAGCTTGTCTGGCTCTTTTCAAAGGTAGAAACTTTACCTTCCAACATCTCTAAGTTTTATTAATCAACATGTTGTATGCTTTGTTTAATCCACAAAGAGAGTGTAAAAACATCAAGTCGATGACAAGGGAATTGTGCTTTAACTATCTCCTAGCGATAGGCTAAGTTAAGCTAATTGTTTGCTAGCTCTAGCTTTGTATTTAGCGAACAGACACGAGTGATATTGATACACTCAACAAGAAAGCAAAGAAGTGTGTTTTCCTTCATTCAAATATCATGGTGGTATACATAGCTTAAACATAGAGCACTCTAAATAAATGGGCAGCATGTGGCATTGTTAGCGTTAAAGTCCCCCCGTAGAAATAAATCGAGTTGAGTTTGTCATCTTCACTGTAGTAATCCCAGCGTTCTGCAGCATGCAAATTCATAGTGTTGGTCTCCTTCACTCCAGTCACTGCCTTTGGTGCTGTTTTGGTATTCATGCTGAAAGATAAGCCGTCCTGGTATCAGCACCAGTCTGCTGACCCAGCAGGAAATGGTAGCAGCCAACACCCCCCTCCCCCCGAACCTCAGATCAATCCACCACCACATGTTCCCTCTCTATCTCTCTCACTTTTTCTTTTTCTGCCATCCAAATGTACCCCTCTCTTAGTTTCTCTCACCCTTATCTCTATTTCACCACCCTGCCCGTTCTCCACTCAACCCCGCAGCTAGCAAGCATGTCAACACCTCAGCTGAAACCCAGTCGCAGGGATGAAATGACACAGGTTACCTTGCTGGGCCGTAAATCAGCACACGCATCTGGTAAATGGATGAAGGATGGCGTATTGATGGACAGAATATTCACACTGCCTGTGTGACATTTTGACATTTTTTTCATTGCGTCTGGGTATCTAAGAAACTGACTCCTCTAAATGATTTGTGATGGCTGGAAATAGGTCACATGAACTTCATTTAGTTGAAGTTTTGTATTTATTTCACCAAGGACATCATCAAGGACACCTCGTGATAAATAAATGGCCTGAGATTGTTTATTTGCAAATAAAATTCACAACTGATTATTTACACACTGTAAATGATTAACTCGATCATACTTGCAGTAGATTGTTACACTAATCAGATAATGACTGAATTTTAGTTGAGAAAAGTTGTTTCGACACTTATAACTTGTCATAGCCTATGAACCAGTTTCAGGTTATTAAAATGTCTAACCAGAACCTATCTTCAGGAGGGATTCACCCCAAAATACAATGTGTGTTTGGTCCTCTCACAGATTTAACCTTGAGTCATGTCAGATTCGAACCAGAATGATTACATCCATGTTTCAAGTATAAGATGAAAAGAAGGGGTCAAGCTCTTTTACAGCAGGGGGATATATATATATATATATATATATATATATATATATATATATATATATATATATATATATATATATATATATATATATATATATATATATATATATATATATATATATATATATATATATATATATATATATATATATATATATATATATATATATATATATATATATATATATATATATATATATATATTTCTCTAGAAATATGTAATGGTAGACAACTACAGACAACTACACAACACGTTGTACATTAATGTGAAATCATTACGGCTGCACAAATTGGGCGTTTGGATTGAAACCAACAATTTAGCAGAATATCCGTCTTGAATAGACACAATGACGGTGCCTCCACTGTGTGCTCCAATGGCTTCCTCACTGAGGAGCGTGTGTGTGTGTGTGGGGGGGGTTCTTTAGATATAGTAATTTGCCATTTTAAAATAGCTGCAACCACGGCATGTTTCAGCTTATCTCCAAGCTCTCAGTCTTCATAGCCTGGGATCTTTAAAAGCAAGAGCTGTGTGTGCACATTCTCAAGCATGTGTGGCTGCCATTGCCATCTGACTCCCCAAACAATGCTGAGTATTTAATGTGTATGAGGTGGATTGGGAGCGGCTCCTGCCTGCTCCTAACAATAGAACTGACAAACAAGGGGCCAGGCTTTCACTATGCAGACAGCATTGAAAAAAACAGGCTTGGAGTAGCTGGATTGTTCACCCTCAATAGGCAGCTACAGCCCTGTAAGGCCTTTACCTCCGCTGCCATGTTCATCTTTAGTTTCCCTGAGCCTCTGCTCAGCCACCGGCCTGCTTTTTAATTGGTTCTCCAACCTGGTGGTTAGCTTACCTGCCTCAAATTGTTATATCTTCAACTTGCCCTGGAATTGCTCTAAAGGTCTTAAGGAAAGTGTCACACCTAGAAACACCCTCATCTATTTGGAAAATCTAGACTGCAAAAGCTGCTAATGGAAAAAAATCCTAATTAAAATGTATGTCAATCCATATAGCTGACTAAAATGGGTTCTGGAAGCCAAAGTGGCTGGAGCTACAGTAGCAGACAGTAAAACGTCTGTTCGCAGCTGGTCACCCAATGAGCGGATTAGAGGACTCTCATATCTTTACAGCTGAGATGCAAAAGAAGATTAGGTTGGCAGCTCATGAAGAGGGACGGCCCGTCCTAATCTGCAGGACTGCCGGGGTGAGACACACTTTTTAAACTGGGCTTTGATTATTTAGAGTATCTTGTAAATGATGTACTCACTTTTGTGGCTGCTTATGAGCTTTGTATGGGGCGTTTGTTAAGGTGAGTTTATGCCCATGTGTGCAGGCCAGTATGAGAAGCAAACCCATTAGGTAGTAAAATGTGGTCAGAAATGTAGAGAATAGTTCCCTCTAATCAAATCTGTTACTGATAATACTTCTCTAAGTACCTTATGTGGCATTCTCATTAGCTGGGATGCCATTTCTGTTCATATGGCACCCAGACATCAGCAGTAATGGGGTATGTACATCCAGACCTCAGTGGTTCAGTTGTGTTCCACTGTAAACATTATTACCATTATCTTACAGCAGCTTAAAAAATGTACCAAACAATGACTTAAGCCATTTTACTCCAACTATTCACATTGATTTGGTTGACTGGGACACTGAAGTCAGCTCCTTGTTACAGTGTTGTTTGATCTCACATCCATGTTGTGATCTCCGCTCCAGGCGGTTCATTTAAAGTGACCAGGCTGTGTAACCAGAGCACAGTATCTATCATACCATGGAGCGCGAAACTGTGATTTGATTCAAGCTGCTCTGCTATGCCACGACTGCTTGGCAGCTGGCAGCATGCACAACCTTGCTTCTCTGGAAACCTTGTTCTGGATTGATTGGGAAGGGTGGGTTGTTTTTTGTTTTTTTAGTTTTTTTTTTTACTGAGGGTTTATGTGGTGGCTGTTTTGCAATTTGACTCTGTCTTGAGAATCTGAGGTATTTGAAAACATTATTCAAATCCCTGTGTAAATTGCATTTATTTGTCCAGCCAAGTTATTGTTACAATGTGATTTATTATTATTTTTTCAATGTTGCATTTTTTATTTTGTCACAGAATAAAGAGAGAATAGGCTTGAACTTGTTTGATGTCAATGAGTGCACATGTGGTATCCTGAGTCATTTAAACCCCAGTCACCTGCATGACATCCTCGCCTAAGATGGTGGAAGAGGAAGGATCTTTCTGACATGACCTGCCTTGGGAACCATGCCATGGCAGCGTTTCCCCCAGGGACGAGGGCTGGTTAATTAGTAACAAAAAGGAAATGGGTGACAATGCACCACAAGTAACACATTTGGGCTGGAAAAGCTGGCCAGAATGGTCAACTGCCTCAAAATCTTGCTAATTTATACTGAAAAATGTGCATGCTGAAACCCTTTCAACAGTTAATGGATTGTTTTTATGATTAGTGCATGTCATTATCCTCTGTAATTGTATCACTTCATATAGGCATTTTGTTTCAATTGAATTGTGAGCCAGGGATATGCTTTTGCCATTCCCGTTAACTATTGTATAGTGGCTGCTCAGAGGATAGTAAGCGGGGCAGACTTGCCATCATTTTTATTTACTGCTACAGAGGAGAGGAACATTGTAAATGCAATTTCCTTGGACTACTAGTTAAGAATGTAGGCTTCAGAAAGCAATCACTTGAAATGGTATGGGGATTTGTTTTAAGGCTATAAGAAACAGCTCAGATAATCCCCTGATTTCCAGTTTTGTGTTGCCTTATGTACTGTGTCTTGCAACCCCAGTCTCTGTTGCCTCATACCTCTGAATTTTAGCTTGCAGGGTTTATGCCAGTCTTTCCCAACCTTACAGTATGAAAATAGGTTGCCCTGAAAAATATCTTTTATACTGGATTCCAGCGCTGATATTCTGCTCTAATGGCATTTTACTGCAGACACTTCCAGCAAACCTTGAAAAATCCACCTTTTTTATTTTTGTTGGAGAGCCTATGAAACTCTCTCACTTCATCTTGTCTGTCATTAGTTTACAGTGTTCTGCCAAAGAGCAATAGGACACACACAGTCACTTGCACACAGGGGCCCACTGTCGAGCTACAAGTGTAAACCACAAATGTAAACACATTGTTGCCTGGATGTTGGCTGGATGGGTTTGATTCCATTCATGGAACTGGGAGTCGGCCTGAACAGTGACGAGGGTCTGTGTAATTGAATTAGTGGCTACCCCCTCCACCCCCACCTCTCTGGAAGGGCAGGACTAATCATTGAGAATCTGTGCCCTCCCAAGACAAGGTCGAATAGTTTCCCTGTATAGAAGAGAGGGGGGCGGGGTGGGTGTGTGTGTGTGCGCGTGAGCACGCATCCATACCTATTTTTGTGTGTAAATGTGGCTGTGTGGTGGTTGATTTCCAGAGATTGTCTATACCTAGACCAGATTAAATGCTGTGTCCTGACCCCTTAACCTCTGATGGGAAGGGGGGTGGGTGGGTGTGTGTGTGTGTGTGTGTGTGTGTGTGTGTGTGTGCGCGTGCGCTACCATGTGATGCAAGGCGACAGCTGTTCTCCAGATGTCCCCAACTCTCCACCCAAAAAAGGGAAAAATAAGCTAATGAAAGAGATTCTAAACCCCAAAGAGTTATAGATGAGGCTTTGTGAATATTTACTGTATTTATTTTTTTAACTTTATATATTTTTAGTACTTTATTGATTCTAGAGCTGAACCAATTACTTTATTAGTTAAGTCAATCAATACAAAATAATCAGCTACTATTTTCCCAGTAAACATAATAATCAAAGTCATTTAAGTAATTTTTCAAGAAGAAATGTCTAATATTCCTTTGTTCCACCTTTTCAAATGTGAGGGTTTGCTTCTTTTCTTCTGTATTATGTGTTAATGAACTGAAAATCTGAAAAAAGTTTTTAGAGTTACCTGGTCTGCAATTTTGTTATAATATGCTGTGTGCGTAGTGTACTTTATTGGGGACACACAATTCGGCAGATAGCCGTATTATGGCCATTTAGTATGTAGGACTGTTTCTGGAAGATGTGTTGCTATCTTGCTATTGAGCTTTGCAAATGACAATTTTCAATGTTTTGAGCACCTGAAACTAAATATAAATGCTCACTATTACATATGTGTGGTATTAGAAATCGCAGAGCTGGACATTTCAAAACAACAGTAATAAAAACAAGAGTGTGCATGGGGAGAAAACGGTTCCCATAGCCATTCGGCATTGATGAAACGATATCCCTTTTTTAACAGGTAGGTGTAACAAGAGAACATTCCGGTTTTCCAAATCGGTGAATGACTAATCTTTGACTTTTTTTTTTATTACAATCTCGTTGTTCTTGACTCAAAATGGTATTATTGCTGCAAGACACAGTTCCCCACAGTTGTATTACTGTTGAAAATAAATTCACACACACAAGCACAGCGAGAGCAGATGGTTTGTGTTTAGAAAGATGGAAGCATTATTGTTATTAGGAGCGGTGCACCGCTGGGTTCTGTTGAAAACTGATGTCATTAACTTTAAATAATTGACTCTCCGTGGAATTACTGAAATTCTAGCTGATATTTGTCCAGAAATGTTACCTTATCTGCTTCACACAGGTGGAAATGTGAATGTTTGCTAGAACTCCTCATATTAACCATTTTTCCAGGTATTATGCACATTAATTAGTACTGTTGCATTGGTGCCTTTTCTATCTCTACTTTTCTGTAAGTCTAGTTTTTCTAGAGGCCAACAAGTTATGAGTGCAGTTCTAGGCAGGTGGCTCCCAATGTGAAGACAGCTGGTAATGAGTCCTGCACCACATGAAGAACCCCCTACCCCCACTCCACCATCTTTTTATTAAGTTCACATCCCATGGACCCATTTAGCTAATTGCATATCTGGGTCTTATCCATGAGATTGGCGGAAGACAGCAGACAATTAGTTGGTGGGCTTTAGTCTGTGTCGCAAAGCTGAGCTGCACTTTGCATTTTAGGCTTTTATGCTTCAATGTGGAGTTATTTGACATTGCAGTGTTGTGGCCTGCTGGAGGAGAGGTTTGGGGGGGTAAATGCCCCAAGCATGTGGTTGCAGAGACAGATAGTCTCTGCAACCACATGCTGTCCCAGCAGAATGACTGTGCTGAGCCAGTTGTCAAACTGATGTGTGTTAATTTAAGGGATGTTCAACTTTATCCACATTTTAGATGGATTCCAGTTGATATTAAGCTTTGATGTAGGTTACTTGAGAAGGGAATGTACTTTTCCCCTGATATAGTGCATCAGTTTGAGATTGTATGATGGTTACAGTTTCAAAAAGTTGTCAGGCGAGCTGCTTTCCCCTGCTACCATGCTTTATGCTAAGACAAGCTCACTGTCTCCTGGCTATAGCTTCATACGTAATAACAGATAAGAGAGTGGTATCAAACTCTCTGCAAATAAGAGAATAAACGTATTTAACTAAATGTTGAATTGGTCCTTTAAGATAAGCAAGTTTATCTAATACAAAAGGTTGTTGGAGAGTGTGGATGGGAACTAGTAATACTTTCCCCTCAGTGTACAGCTGCCATTGTTCTTTGAGGTGGCCTACAGCAAGGAACCCAGACCCTGTTTGTTTTAGCAGAGCTGTTCAGTGACAACAGCTGTGTGCAGTAAACCTGGTTAAGAAGGTGATTTCAAATGTATGTTTTTGCTAGGTGGTTATTTAATGTGCCAAGATGCTTTATTTTATTCCCTCACACAAACTCCCTCCCTCATACATATTCATACACACCTTCGGTAAGTAATATGAGCCTGTAATCAACCTTGACCTGTAATCCAGCTGTGTTGATGGTGCGATATGTTGAGAAGTCATAGTGTGCAGCTTTATTAAAACCTCATTTTTGGGTCTGGAGCAAGGTGTTTCCCTGGCACCATATTGTCTGAACTGTCCCCACTCTGTCCTCCTCTGCGGTGTGTGATTAATGAAACTGCAGGACCGGCGGAACAATAAAGTCTCCAGTGGCATATTGTGCTTCTTAAAGATTGCCAGTGGCAATGCCCCTGCACCCCACCTCTGGAAACCATAGGGGACCACAGGAGGTTCCCCACTCATTTGTCAGCAGCCTTATTTCCTGTCATTTTTTTGGTCATGACAGGTTTGACAAGATTCAATCTAACAAAATATTCTGAGAGTTGATTTCGATTTTTAAGCACAAAGTAACTACTGGTGTCTGAGATGTCATGTTGAATTCAAAGCAATCCCCCTCGGGCACAGAGAAGAGAATTACAGGAATGCAAATGTCTCTTAAGTTGTGTGGGATAAGGTTTCTCTCCCTTCAAGCATATTTTGTTTAATTTAGGTGCTCGCGTTTATTTTTCTGGAGGCAGAAGACTTAGCATTTCTCCATTGTCACATTATTTTAAAGCTCTTTCCAGAGATTCCTTTCATATTGTGTGGTTGTTTGAACTGTGAGAAATCTTCCTTCTAATGTTTTGTTGTGAGGCCTTGTTACTTGGCAATTTAATAACCACTTATTATTATGGAGTACAAACACTGTAGAATACAAACATTGTAGAATCCAGTTTAATCAACATTTGAGGGATCATTTGAATGTTAAAATAACACTGGATCGCACATTTTGCTACTTTGCCAGTTTGAACAAACATATTCCTTGAAAGGTGAATTCTTGTTGACTTGAAATTAAGGCGGAGCGCAACCAATTTTTAAACATCTTGCAGGTCTTGGAGTACCGCTACATATGTGAAAAACCTTTTGTGTCTCCAGAGGGAGCTGCATGAAGTCTGATAAATCACCTCTGGTGATGTCACTTGAGTCAATGTCAGTTGGGTCTGAAGACTACAAGTTTTGATATTGGAAAAAAAATGTGGAGTCAGAAGTTGGTGAGCTTACCAGAGCTATGTAGGCCACTCATCTCCGCTTGAGACCAGCCATTCGAGGCTACATTCGCTGCTAATGCTAAGTAGGTGGAGAACTCTTAAAGTAGTAGGGATTGGAATGATCTGTATTACTTCAAAGATTTACACAGCTGCCACACAATACACCCACAAGGGCTGATAGATACGTGTTGACAATTAAAATTAGAGAATTAAATTGAAAAACTGTTAACACCTGTGCCCAAGAGCAGATTTGCATGTGAATTAAATGGAAAAAAATGCATGGAAACAGAATTAGACCCTGCATGACTCGGATAAGTGACACTTTCCACAACCTTCTTTCCCTTTGAGTCTTTGTTCTTTAGTGGCAATGCGCTAGGCTAGATACAGTGGGTACGGAAAGTATTCAGACCCCTTTAAATTTTTCACTCTTTGTTTCATTGCAGCCATTTTCCAAAAATCAAAAAAAATCATTTTATTTCTCAGTAATGTACACTCAGCACCCCATCTTGACAGAAAAAAACAGAAATGTAGAAATTTTTTGCAAATTTATTAAAAAAGAAAAACTGAAATATCACATGGTCATAAGTATTCAGACCCTTTGCTCAGTATTTAGTAGAAGCACCCTTTTGATCTAATACAGCCATGAGTCGTTTTGGGAAAGATGCAACAAGTTTTTCACATCTGGATTTGGGTATCCTCTGCCATTCCTCCTTGCAGATCCTCTCCAGTTCTGTCAGGTTGGATGGTAAACGTTGGTGGACAGCCATTTTCAGGTCTCTCCAGAGATGCTCAATTGGGTTTAAGTCAGGGCTCTGGCTGGGCCATTCAAGAACAGCCACGGAGTTGTTGTGAAGCCACTCCTTTGTTATTTTAGCGGTGCGCTTAGGGTCATTGTCTTGTTGGAAGGTAAACCTTCGGCCCAGTCTGAGGTCCAGAGCACTCTGGAAAAGGTTTTCGTCCAGGATATCCCTGTCCTTGGCCGCATTCATCTTTCCCTCGATTGCAACCAGTCGTCCTGTCCCTGCAGCTGAAAAACACCCCCACAGCATGATGCTGCCACCACCATGCTTCACTGTTGAGACTGTATTGGACAGGTGATGAGCAGTGCCTGGTTTTCTCCACACATACCGCTTAGAATTAAGGCCAAAAAGTTCTATCTTGGTCTCATCAGACCAGAGGATCTTATTTATCACCATCTTGGAGTCCTTCAGGTGTTTTTTAGCAAACTCCATGCGGGCTTTCATGTGTCTTGCACTGAGGAGAGGCTTCCGTCGGGCCACTCTGCCATAAAGCCCCGACTGGTGGATTGCTGCAGTGATGGTTGACTTACTACAACTTTCTCCCATCTCCCGACTGCATCTCTGGAGCTCAGCCACAGTGACCTTTGGGTTCTTCTTTACCTCTCTCACCAAGGCTCTTCTCCCCCGATAGCTCAGTTTGGCCGGACGGCCAGCTCTAGGAAGGGTTCTGGTCGTCCCAAACGTCTTCCATTTGAGGATTATGGAGGCCACTGTGCTCTTAGGAACCTTAAGTGCAGCAGAAATTTTTTTGTAACCTTGGCCAGATCTGTGCCTTGCCACAATTCTGTCTCTGAGCTCTTCAGGCAGTTCCTTTGACCTCATGATTCTCATTTGCTCTGACATGCACTGTGAGCTGTAAGGTCTTATATAGACAGGTGTGTGGCTTTCCTAATCAAGTCCAATCAGTATAATCAAACACAGCTGGACTCAAATGAAGGTGTAGAACCATCTCAAGGATGATCAGAAGAAATAGACAGCACCTGAGTTAAATATGAGTGTCACGGCAAAGGGTCTGAATACTTATGACCATGTGATTTTTCAGTTTTTCTTTTTTAATAAATTAGCAAAAATTTCTACATTTCTGTTTTTTTCTGTCAAGATGGGGTGCTGAGTGTACATTACTGAGAAATAAAATGAACTTTTTTGGTTTTTGGAAAATGGCTGCAATGAAACAAAGAGTGACAAATTTAAAGGGGTCTGAATACTTTCCGTACCCACTGTAGATACTCTATCCATTCATCTTGGGGATATTAAGATTCTACTAATGGAAGCCATCTTTTTTTTTTTTTTTTTTTACCTCCTCAGTGGAATTTGAAAAGAGAGCCACTGTGTGAATCCGTTACCCTTTCCTCCTCCCTGCCAATGTCAGCAAGTCCATGACACTCAGGGGACAGGTTGCTCTCAGGGAGTCTGATGAGTAAGTTGGTAATCAGAAGCCGGATACATGGTTAGCGGCACCGGCCAATGTTTGCCTTCATCAGAATGCAGCTGTTTGGATTTTACCCTCTAACATTACATTGTTTGGAATTCTTTGCTCTTGGTTGGATTCATTGGTGGCTTGAGATGCTGCAGTCCTGTTTTCATGTGAAAAATTCTTGGTCCTATCACACCTGTGGAGGGGGTGTGTGTGTGTGTGTGTGTGTGTGTGTGTGTGTGTGTGTGTAAAACCAGATCTCTTCACCTGCGTGTAGGTTTTCCTAGCTGATGCATTATTGCTTACAGCACAGCCTTGTTGAGTGTGTTTGAGTGGCTGTGTGACTGCGGTGTGTGCAAAACCTCACGATGGGGTGAGAGCCTGCAGTGTGTTGCTTTTCCCTCCAGTGATCCACCTTGAGAGTGTCTCTCACTTGTCCCCATCAGTCTACAGCCTGTCAGTGAAGCGGCTGCAGCCCATGTCATTGGTTCTGGCTGTGGCCATTATACTTTGCAGCCTGGACAGGTCTAATAACCCATAGTGTCTTTTCTGAAATATTCTACTTGTCCTCCTATGGAGAATTATTGTCCAGAACATTTGGAAATTTAACGGCAGCAAAATACCACACATACCAAACTGGCAGCGGACCATGCTATACTTGACTACATGTGGCATAGTCACTGTTGTGTTGTAGACTTAATATGATAATATGAATCAACCCGCTGCAGCACTTTCAAGGTGTGTCGCAATAGATCCACAATTGACATAAAGTGACCAATCTAAACCCTCCAAAGGCTCTGCTCTCATCGCTCCTTGATGAACCATGTCAGTTGGATATCATTTAATAAAAGTGCTGACAGCTGTGTATTTGTTCATGCTACTCTGTGGTTATATGGCAGGTGTAAGTGTTTTAGAGGAGTGAGTTTGATAAAGCTAAATGTAGCCAGTACAATCAACAACAAAAAAAATGCCCTGAGTGGCCCCGATAACAAACTGTACAAATCTCTTTCTACAAAATCTGAGTAAATATTTGCCTTGGGCACCACTAGGTAGGACAAGTGCAACTACCAATAACAAGTTGGAACTGTTTAGAGACCTCCTGAATTTGAAATTGGAAGTTGACTCAACTGTCGGTGTACATATTTTTGTTTTGAATTCTTTCTCTGGTATATTTCACTATTAAATCATTATATTATACTCCTATACTGAATGTGTTTGTCTGCTTAGAAAAACCCTATTTGCATTGGTGCATTGGCAAAGCAGCTGAACTGTGATGTCCTTGCTGTGTTTGTTGGATTTTGAATTTGCATTCATCCACTTAACCAGCTGTAATTGTGTCCTTATTATTGAGAGCAAGATTCTAATTATTTTCCATATCTGGATTTTGTTTTGCATTGGGTGTATCTTATCCTCATGTGCTGCCACATATGGCATAGCCTATTACAAATATCTAAAAATACAGCGCTGAGCAGTTTGTGCCTGGAGATCTCTATGAAGCAGGATCACTTGTAAGTTTAACCCTACTTGGCAATAAAGCTGATTTCTTATGTGGGATCAATTTCTTATATTTGTATTTAGAGGAAAGATTGTAATTATCTTATGTGTAAACCTATATATAAATATTCTGTCCGTTTGTCTAATGCGTGTCTACCATTTGTTTCTTCAGCTGTGAACATCAGCAGACATCCAAGGCTGCATTCCCCTCAGAAATAAGGTAAGACGCTGATGAATGCATGTAGGAACAGAATGGCTCTGCTTAAAGTCATCTGTTTGGACTGTAGTTGGATAGAATGGAGAACGCCTATGTACAGTTAGTTTCAGTGTGTACTCTCAGTACTACACATGGTGTGTGCAGCACCACATACGCATGAAAGAGAAGTAGTTGAAAATGTGATGATTAGGCTTTTGATTAACTTGAACACATTTGAATAATAGTAATGGAAAGATTGCACTCTGCATGTTACGATGTAGGTAATACCTGCTGTTGTCACAGACTTGGAGCCAATGAAATTAGCCCATATGCCAACACCTGCTCTAGTAGTGATGCTGTGGTCCACCTCATACAAATGTACATACATTAGGGTTGGCTGATATTGCAATTGCAACTTCGGAGGGAAAGATAATTTTTACATAATTATTCTCATTCATTGAAAAACATATTTAAATGATTATGGTGTGATTCTGCAAGGATCTGTACCAAACGAAGATGTTTCCTAAAAGTCTGTAGAATATGATGTGTAGGCCAGGACATCATTGCAGACATACATTTCATCTTTAAAAAATATTGCCTCCTGCGATTTCAAAATTGCAGTAGGCCATATTACGATTTCAGTTAGATTTAAATGAACTGTTGAGCCCAAACATACAATGTATTAATTCACATCTTGGTAGTTGGATTACATTAAGTTTGGCTGGTGACATACTGTATACTGTCCAAAGCTATACTAGTGACGTGCTGCCTCGCATCAATGTCATTGTTGATTGATGTGCACTACATGTTTGTCTTGGCAGGACTTAATGGCATAAGGAGTAGTTTCCATCTTCCAGGGCACCATATGGAAATGCACTGTGACAGCGTTAAAGGCTGAAAGCTTTCTTCATGATCCTGCAGGCTGCATCTGCTGTTTTTAATTGCAACTGTGGCTACAGTTTCTCTGTATTTTCTCACACTTACAGTTTGATTGGTTTTGTCGATTTCCCTTTTTTTGTCTTTTGTGATTCACTCTCTTCAATTATACCATCACACAAACACCGTGAAAAGCAGTGTGTTGGTGTCGGATGCCCTTCACCTGGCAACTCATTCTATAGCATAATGAATTATATCGGTCCTGGGAGCTTTTGAAACTAAACAGTCTACTTTCCTCACCATTTGTGTTTACCCAGCAAGGCTGAGGGGGGGTGTGTGTGTGTGTGTGTGTGTGTGTGTGTGTGTGTGTGTGTAAGCCAGCCACACATACCTGGTTTAAAGGCGCTTGCCAGGTGCACTGTATCGATTACCACTATCTCCCCTGTAGACACAAAATAAGTTGCTAATTACTTTTAGATCATTAATGGAAGTCAATAGAATTTGTGATGTGTTCCTGAACAACTGCATCTCTCCATGACCGTATACACTAATGTACATTTTCAAGCTCACTCAATGAGCCCCTTTCAGATAGCAATTACAGTAAATGGCAGCATCTGGTGCCTAGCCTCCCACTGTAACCATGCCCCACTCCACAAATGAGGTTACGGTTGCTGTGCGTTTTAGTTCTCCAACGATTAATGAGCTGTAATGCTGGCGTGTCTCATGTCACGGTTCGATAAACAACCAGATCTGAACTTGAGATGCATATTTTGCGCATGCATGCAGTCTGGATGTGATACGTAACTGTCATACTTTCGGTCATCCTGGATCATTTTGAAATGCTCTCAAGAAATCTGCCACCTTTCCAGTATTATGTTGTTTTTGTTCATCCATTCCAATATTTTTTTATATTGCATAATCAAGTGTACAGTTTTACAAATTCAAAGCGCTCCTATAGACAGTATGCGTATGTACCCCATTCTACCTCCAGTTGGTTTATGATGCATTTGTTTTTCAGTGAATAATCCACAGTATGCGTTGGGAGCACATTGTTAACTACTTTTTATTTAGGATTTGTCTGTCAGTAGACAGGCAAGGAAGCAGTCTGACCTAGTAGTAAATCCGCTTTTATATAATTTACCCATTTTTGGAAGGAATTCAATGACAGTCACACATGCTGTAGCGCCTTAATTATTTATAAATGACTAAGTGCTCTAGTATTGATTAGGCAGCTGCAAACTTAATTTTGTTATTCATGAACCATAATCTGTTTCTTTTTTGTTACGGTTGTCCTCAGCCAAAAGGAATTAAATATTTAATTGGAACTGGCACATCTTTGTTTCTCCAATTATGGAGAGTATTATTATTATTACTATGCAAGTAGGTTTATTACATTTTAAACATCCCAACTTCTCCACATGGCATAACCTGGATTGGTTGTCCTTTTATTGGATTTTTTTTTTCTGGGTGGTGGTGCACTGTCAGCCACTTTCTTGCCAACTTGATCAATTAATTGTATAGACCTTTTTTAATAGCTTGGTCATGTTGTTGTGTGTTGTGTTGTGTTTTTTTTTTTGTTTTTTTTTCTAAAGAGAAATGTCTGTGCTGAAGATGGCTAAAGAGGTCCATTCCCAGCCTGATCAATGTCATGTTTAGACGCTCATCACAAAGTGTATTCCTCTGGACCTGGGCCAGTGGGCCCCACTCAGGACTGACTCTGCAGTAAGTCTCTGTTTGAATCTGGGTGCAGTCCCACTCTGCAGAGGGCTGCAAGAGGAATACGATCAGTGTAACAGATCATTGCACATTTTCATTATATTTTGTATTATCTAGTCTTAACTGTTGTCATGGTTAATATTTAAGATTATATAAAATCAGACTTTTAATATCCTTGGCTGCAGTGTGTTGAACTATGGCTTGAACCCCTTGTTCATAAGCAATCATGTGTATAGATATTTAAATGCCAGGTATTGTTGTAACGTTTGTTTGTTTTAACAGTAGAGTGCACAGTGTCTGTACCAGTGCAATGAATACCTTGCAGTCGTGGGTTGACACAGACTTTATTCACTATGGTGACTGTAAAGGCAGCACTCCAATCTGACTATGACCAGATGTTGTGGGATTATTGAGTCAACACAGCAGCATCATATAGCAGTACTATTACCTGCAGTTAATAAAGGTCCATTTATCAGAACTGCTGACAATTAGATCTGTTACCCAGCTCTCCGTGCTGACTTTTTATGGACTTAGAGGATGTGGTTTGTCAAGTGTTCTTTGCTGAACTTGGTTAACAACGAGGTGATGTCACACTTGGCAGAGCAGACCGTTTTGATGTTCTTTAGAAGGGAGCAAAATGTTATAAAGTATTTCCGTGTTATTCTATTTTCTATGAAAGTCACATCAGAGCTTGAGAGTATTCTATCCAGGGGGAAACCTGTGATTCCTGGGTGGTAGGAAGTTTCATTAGATAGATTTTGGGTCAAGTATCAGTTTAAGTATACAGGGCTATCTCAGTGAATCAGAAGCTGTTTAATTCGGGTTCACCTGGCAAACCAATTATTTAGTGCATCTGAAATATCAGTGATGATGGGAGAAATGATGTGATGTGACTAATCATTCAGTTTGTTAACTTGCCCTTCGTTGATAACTGGCCTCAGTGCTTCTTTTGAAGCCTGGAAAATGTCTCACTCGTGACCACATCTTACACTGACTGTGCTATCGCTGCATTCCTTCCACTGGCCTACATTTTACTGGTAAGCAGTGATCATGCCTGCTGGTGGGGCCAGGGGTGACCAAGGCCATCACCACAGCAGCTGGCTAGCACCGTCACAGTGAATCACCTGCTTTCCCAGACTGACTGGCCGTGCAATTGGGAGAGTTGTGCAACCCAACTGCATCACTGCCAAATAGTGGGTCACTCTACTCTACTCAGAAACTGTCCAGAAACCCACTGGCCACCTTCGCATTCAAATCTATGTGGCTATCCCCCTATCCCCGGGTCTCCCCTTTTTGGAATTTTTGTTTTTTTTGTCGACAAATGATGCCTGTCTTTATGTGTCTCTTTCTCAGGATTGATTAAAACAGTCTGATGTCTGGCCCTGATGTTTTTGCAATGAGGCGGCTGAAATTTCACAATACTATTCAACAAATGTGACCACTTTCACCCCAACAAAATCAAAAAGTTTGCATGTACTTATTTGTTGTTAACCCTTGAAATAGGATTTTGGCCATCATAAGGGGATGTCTGATTCCTAATAACGGGCCAATGTAATGTGGGCCTGATATTGATCAAACCAAAGTCATTTAATTTGTTCCTTTTTACTGGCAATCATATTATCATGTTTCATACTTGTGTATCTGCAGTAGCACTTACTCCAACTAATGGTATTGTTCTCACTACTAAAATTGCGTTAAAATAATGCCGTCTTGACACTCCAGACACTCCAAATAGTTTTTTATAGCAAATATAATTCACCCTTACAGTATTTCATTCACAGAGATATTCCTACTGCAGAAGGCAGTGGAATTATTATTGAGGAACTGGCTCAGACTAATTCTCGGTCTGACAGCCAGAATTATCCCTGGCCTTTAACTATACCCGAAAGTCCCATATGAAGGACCAATCTCTTCAATAACTGTTAAAAGCACACCGAAGCACAGAGATTATGTGGACCTTTAGTAAATGGCAGGTTTTATTGATTTCCCCATCCCTTTATGATTTGCCAATGCAACTTCAGGGCTTTGGAGTGTTTATGTGACACGGGTACAGATGACCAGAAATGCCACAATTCCTGACCAGAGATAGCCTTACAAGCAGAGTCACTAGAACAGGTAGTTTTGTTCTTTTCCCAAAAAAACCCGATTAATTTCATTTCTCACTCAGCCATTTTTGAAACACTGAAATACATGCAGGAGTAGTGTTGGCTCTTTGATCAGCCCACTATTGGGGGTGTGAAGCAGTGTTGGAAGAAGAATCTTTCAAAAAGTAAAATAAGTAAAAGTACCACTATCATAATGTAGCTCAACTCCATTACATGTAAACGTCCTGCATTCATACGTTTTACTAAAGTAGAAGAACAGATGTGACGACGCAGGAGCAAAATGTACTTAAAGCAAGACTTCGTAACTTTTGCTGAACAGCGCCCACTGCTGCTACAAGCTGGTATAATTAGCTTAACTACAGATTAGCATTTAGCTAAAATTCTAAGTTGTTGTAATAGTAGCACAAGTTGAGAGGTGTTTTAAAGTCAGCAAACTGAATCAGTAATGTCCATTTTATCCAGCCAATATTGTTTGCTAACATTAGCTAACATTGGCCACCATTTTGTACTGGTCATACCAGACCAAAGTGATCTAGCAGCAAAACCTCTGAGCGTATTGAACGCTTATGAACCCAGCTTTTTATTGGTCAAAGGTAGATTTTGTTATTTCTTCTCAAAATAAATACTCGCAGTCTTACTATAAAGTATCAAAAGTAAAAGTACTCTTTATGCGCTGACTTGTAAAACACATTTTTCATGTTGCAGCTGGTTGAAGGGATGGTAATTTAACTATTTGTATGCAGCTGGGTATTTTCTTTATATCGAAATACATCATATTTTATAAGCTAATTGTGATTTGTATATAAAATGTAACCTCCTGCTGTCAGATAAATTGAGTAAAAAGGGCAATATTTCCCTCTGACTTGTAGTGCGGTACACACATAAAGTAGCACAAAATTTTATTCTAAGCATCAGAGTAAAGTAGGCTACCCCAAAGTTATGCTTACATCCAATAGTACGTGTACTTTCCATGCACACACTTTCAGTTACTGAAACAGTTCTTTGTAGGGATGTGAACACTTAGTTACAAGTATTTTATTTATCATTCCCTATAATCGATTCCTCTAATAACCCACTTTTTGTTAAATAAAAAAAAAATGTAGCTCTAGCCCATGGAATTTCTCTTCAAAATTATATCTTTTTCAAACGGGAAACCAAATGGTGACGAATAGCAAGATGCTCGTATAAACATTAAGCACATGCTCACAGATAGTGGTTCACTGCTGCCTGTCTCCTCAGACCCTGCAATGCTGGGAAGCGCTGACATATGCCGTGAGTCATGTTGAGTGTGTGTAAGATATAACGGGCAGGTTGTGTATATCTGGTTTGGTGACTCTTGCATTTCTGTGTCACTGGTAGATGTTACTCGGCCTTCCTAAGAAGTGTTCAGAAAGCAGTGAGTGCAAGGACAGTGCTGGCAAGTGAGCTCTGTATGTCGGAAAGAAATGATGCATTTATCTGCAGTGTATTGTCCTACATGTGGTCCTTTTTCTTTTTCTGAACACAGATTTACATCTGTAATGCATTTCTGCTGCAAAGTGCACCCATGTCAGCATCTTGCAGCTTGCCAAGTACTGAGGTGAAACTGACTTGACGTGGATTTATTACAGCCCAAGTTGGTTTTAATAGTTTACACATTCCACATTATCAGCACTCAAGTCGAACATGTGACTCTGTTGCGGGGGGGGGGGACTCTAACATTGAGGGTCATCTTGGCTTCAGGCAGAAGTGAAGGTTTGCGTGTGGATTGTTAACCTCTTGAAGCTGACTGCAGGTTTACTTTCGGAAAGTATGCAGAGACCAGTGAGACCTCCTTAATGTGATGGGGATCGTGGTCTCTTTGCACAATGCGGGTGTGATGTTTTGATCCTTCATTGTGGGCTGAGGCAACAAGTTTGGAAGAAAATGTGGTGTTGTTAATTACAGTTGGTAGGAGAAATCCCTGTATAAAAAAATTTATTATTAGAAATGATCACCTTTTAGGTTGTCATCCAGGTCGTAGTTATCCAAGGAAGGTTAAAACCAGGGGCAGCTGAACTTGGCTGAAGATACTTGAAGACGTTTTGCCTCTCATCCAAGGTGCTTCTTCAGTTCACTCCAACGGCCAGGAGCACTAATGAACCAAGCGGTATCTGTCCCCTTGATAACGACCCAGTGGAGGCTAAATGGCTAGGATTCCCTACAAGTCACTCAACTGAAGAAGCCCCTTGGATGAGAGGCAAAACATGTTCAGATGTCTTCAGCCAAGTCCCTTGATTTTAACCGTCCTTGGAAATAACTCTCAGGGTTTCAGTTTTCTGCATTACTGCTTATGCTCTCTTTTGAATGACTGACTGGTTTGGCATTAATCAACCTGCTTTGACAGTCAGTTTCATCTACCTATGAAAGTATGTAGGTCCCTCTTTAATGTCAACTAAGACATTGATTCATTTGTTGATTATTTAGTCATTCCTTCATCAAGGTTTGTAGGCATGGGGAAACCCATTCATGGACTGATAGCACTACACAGCTGCGTCAGTCTGTAAAATGTTGCGAAAGCTTGTTCACTCTGCTTTTAGGAACTACAAATGCAAACAAACATTTTAAACGGCAAATATCAGTTGAACTCTATTGTTTTTTATTTCCATGCCCTGTAACACAGATCAGATATTAGTCAGGCCACAGCCAGCCTCTGTAACCATAGCAAACCTGTATTTGAACACATCCTCAATTAGCGATATTGTAGTCACAGTAATATTAAGTATGTTATTATCAAAGGTCATATTTGGTGTGCCAAAGAATGGATTGGTGAATGTGGTTTGGCTTTACATTTCATATCCATTCCCTCTTCTTCTGTTTGAGAGGCTGAACTGACTGCAGGTCCATCCCTGTCATGGTTTTCTTTCAACTTGGAAACACTTAGAACTACAAAGAGGCAGGAAGGAGGATCTGCTCAGAACATTTTTTTTTGTTAGCAACTTTTGTTCTTTTTTATGGCATCATAAAGAACACAAACAAGGTTATAACACTAAATGGCGACGTTATGTGTGACTCATGACATCATGCTGAATGAGGCATTACAAATAAGCTATTATGTTGGATTTGTGTGTGTTGGCCGACTGTTTGCTTCTCCTCTCCTCTGCATGAAACTCGACACCTGTGTCGGTGCTGCTGCCGACAGAGATGCATTGCCTGCCTGAACCATGCATACAAATGTGCACATGCAAAAGACCCCACACACGAATGGATCCTGTCACTCATGAGGTGTGTGTGCAGTCTGTCACCCCACCACCAACCAGGTGGATAATTTTGCTAGAAGGCTTTATTTCTCACATGTTTTCAAGTAGAGATGAGAAGGCGTGTGTATCCCCGTGTCTTTGTCTTGTGGCAGAGTGAAGAGCAGTTCAACTCTAATTGATAGGTATACCCTGATTTTAAAGCTGTAAATGTGTTTATTCCCTCTGGCAGGCAAGTGAAACAAATTAATTTGTCTCAATATTTCTGACTCAAAAAATAAGTAAAAGAAGTCAGTTTGTATTGTCGTCAAGTACTTGAAATTGTTGTTCTACTCCCCTCAGTGGCCCCATGCCAATTTTTCTGCCACCTTGCCCCTCCCTCATTCCCAACTCCCTCTCTACAAGCATTTATCAACATTTTCTTGCAAGTCCAAAAAGGCTGAAACAATGGAATTACTTTTTAATGATCGGCATGTTTTCTCTCAGTCAATCAGCCTGGTTTCATTTACACCTAGACTATTTCAAGAAAAAATAAGTTGAACTCTAGCTGAGCCTTTCTGAACTTCAAGCCATACTGCAAGTACTGAGCAGGAGCAGGGTGTCACTGCTTGACATACATGCACTTAGGAAAGTCACCCTGCATTTCCCAGTGATTCCATAAAGTGTACTCCTTTACCCTCCCGTCCATTGCCGCCCCATTCAGCCTGCTGGATGATGATGACCTCACTCTGAACTATGCCGGCTCACTCGTGTATGACAAAGGCTGTATGCTTTAGATCATTTCCATTTCTGTCTGATGAGTAGGCAGAGGGAGTCTCGAAAGTCTTGTTTACACTGTGTTTGCGTGGAAATGACGAAAGTGTGTGTGTGTGTGTGTGTGGGGGGGGGTTATTTGTAGTTGTGGTTATTTAAAAGAAACGGTTGGCTTGCTCCAGAAAACTGATCTGAGTTGAAACTGATTCATTATGGAATAACTCTGTGTATATATTTGAGGTTGTCTTTTGCGGTTGAGAAGACACTGATTACACTTGAAAGGTCAGTAGACATGAATAGCAATAAAGTAAGTTAGCTAGCAGTCAGCTGTGGATGGGGCTCTAATAAGAACCATACTGCTGCAAACAGCAGCACAGGAACATAAGTGTAAGGAATGGATTCAGCTGTGTGTTTGTCTGTTCTAAAATAAACTACTAATGTTAGCATGGCCAGTTTACTGTACCTACAGCAGTAAACTAGCTTTGCTTCAGAAGCTGCATAGCCTGTAGTTAGCAAACCTTCCCTACATTTATCAAAGACAGTAACGATCGTGGCTCCTTTCTACTCTTACCATTCAAGCACCTGCAGCCAGCTTGGTGTTGTTGGTGCTAGTTACTCTTTGCCAAACTCAAACTCTTAATTTTTCTTGTAAAAGTGAAACATACTGTTGAAAAATATGAATATCAGGTTATAAAACCTTAATATTTCGTTGCATTTCCAAGTATTTTCCTACCATTTTATTTACATTTTTATTTACGAAACTATAATTATAGGGCTTACTAACTCTACCCTGCCATACAATGCTGCTCCTTTATGTCCATGTCTTCTACTAAGATATTTAAGATTTAAGTGTATCAAAATTAATACAGCAGCCATGCCATGTACCACAATAAACTACTGTATTTTTGTATTTCAAAAATACTAAAATACATTTCCAAGGTACCATGAACTAACTTTTTCAAACCTTCTATCTATCGCGCTAATTAATCTATCCTTTCAGTACACTGACTCAGTTGATTAAGTAGACTATGTTTGAGAGCAACAGCTTTTCTCCTTGCTAATGAGTCATGCGATAAATCAGTTAACAGATCAAATATTCACATATCCCAGTGATCGAGAATGAGATATATATATTTTTTTACACACACACACACACACACACACACACACACACACACACACACACACACACACACACACACACACACACACACACACACGGGGTTAATTGTTCTTATATAGTTTGTATGATGCTTTGGCAATATTGTTGTTATACATTCATGCCAATAAAGCTGAATTGAATTGATCGCCCAGATGAAAGTTAAACATTAAACTATTGGTTACTTTAAAACAAACCAACAGTTTTCTCAACTCTGAAATGTTTTTTTAACGCAGGTTGAACTTAGCAAGCCAACATTAACTGTGAGGGCTGCCACCCAGGTTAGCTAGAACATTACATTAATTGGTCAACCATTTAGGCTAGGCTATTAAAATGAACACCAAAACAGAATTGCAGCAATTTATGCAAAAAATTCCTGGAAAGCTGGCAACCTACACATCTCACACCTTGACCTTCTTCAAGTCTGGATCATTTTTCTGTTCTGATCTCAACAATTACAACTGGGCAAATTGAGTAGACACCAATCAGAGGCAGCGTTTTTATGATGTCATCACATAGATTTTTAAACTTCAAAATTCAAAACACTAAAGTATTTTGATACAAAATATGAAGCCATTTTCATCAACCCTGTCAAATACAAAATCCTATTTTGTATTTTAAATACATATTTTAAATACATGTATTATAAATACTGCCTATCCCTCTCTACATGGATCCTCAACTGCTGGGGAGGCTGACTTGGCAGCCCTAGCCTCAGTATTTCACCATTATATTTTTGTATGTAGCCATCAAATGCATATTAAAGACACAATATAAATACGCATCTGTTTGTACAGAAAATGGTCAAAACACTTGAAACTCAAACTACATTTGAAGTCATCATGACAGCGTCCAACAGATTTCTTTAGATCACATGAGCAGAACCACTGATTGTGATGATTCTGTATAAATTGATTACATTGTGAGCAGCCAGGTCCTGTCACACAGATTTCCTTCATAATAACTCATCTGGACCCAGTCACGATGGTAACAATGAAGCCTGACAAAGTGGTGCATTACACAGCCTAATTATTATTCTGTAGCAGTGCATATACGATAGATGGATGATAATATGCAACATGCTCCAGGAGCAAATTAGTCCCCCCCCCATGCACTTTTTAGTCAGGGATAATTTTAATAAAGCTTGTCATAGTATGCTCCCACGGGAAACACAGTTTTTGGTAGCAGACATATGTAATTTACATTTGCATCTTGGTCTCTGTTTTATCATCTAATCTAGCTGTTGAAATGGGGTTTCTAGTAAGATACATTTTGAAAACAACACGACCGAGTTTCCAGCAGCCATCATTCTCACTGCATCTCCTGAGGCCATGTGTGGTGTCAGAGTGAAAGCCACTGTCATATGATAAAGTTGTATTGTGCTGCACATGTGCTATTTTCCATTGCAAGCCTAAGTGGGATTGCATTAGGTCAGGAACCATATTCAACATATCTGGAGGTAACATGTTGCCAGCTTAAAGTTCAACTGAAATCACGTTTAGTCTTCCTGTTTTGTGGTCAAATATAATGTTGTTTTTTAGTTATTGTTATAAGTTATAGTTATAATATAATAGTTTTTTATTAAGTGGAAGAAAAGAAATCAGACGTGATGTTATTGCTTTGTAAGATTTGATTTCCTGTATCGAAACGGTCTCCATCTACTTAAATGGATACCTAATGGTATACCATCAAATTAATACAAAGCTATCATGAAACCCCAAAAAAATAAATTGGAAATGTATCCCCTTTGGTTTCTGATCATGTTCTCTCGAAGAACACAGGACACATGATGTACAGAGCAAATATGTAGATGTAGCAGACACATTGTTTTTTATTTGACTTCAGTCAGTTTAAACACAGAAATGCTAATCAGAGGTAAACGAAAGAAAGCAGATGGAATAATTATCATGCTTCTGTTAGACCCTGATGTCGAAACTAGGCTGTCGACATGCTCTGGCCAAATATTTGATGTGTTGCCTGGTCCAGAACTCCTCTAGGATTGGCCTGTTTCACTTGTGGGCTGCTCTATTATTGGATTAGAGGCCATGTTACTGTAATAGGGCCTGGGCATTCCCAGCGGGCACTGCTCTGCCTCATTGATCTATTGAACAATAGCTACATGTTCCAGTGCTCAGTCTCATTTTCCTTTATCTCATGATCCTTTGTCTGACTCTTAGGCCGGAAATTGTTTTTTTGGGGTTTTTTTCCAAAATGAAATCGAAATCTGTGCGAACACAGTGGCAAAATTTAACCTGCTTTCCTCTCACTCTTTGGTGTTCTCTGTGCACTGCCTCTATCCTCCTCCTGGTGTGATGTCTGTATTTACTGTATTGATGTCAAACCCCATATCTCTGAGTTACTGACCGAAACACTACGCTTAACACAAACTACACAAGCAGCTCACATTGTTTGACATCTGTCAAAATTTGATCTCTTGGATGTGCATTTCACAGTTTTCCCTGGCAGAATGTGGAGCTAAAGCCTCATCCTAAAAACAAGGGACTGTCTTGCTGCGTCTTTAGATAATGAACAGACTGTACACTGTACCTAGAGAGAGCCCAGATGCTCAATTAAGGCTTATTCACACTATCATTTAAAATGCAGTGCAAAATTTGACCAATAGCAAGCAGTCATGACAGTACTGAATTTTAAGGGTGCGGAGAGCCAGAGGAACTATTGTAGCTTATTAGCGGTGTTGCACCATTAATTTCTATTTAATGATATAATCATACAAATGAATTATGTAAATTATATAAATGAACCAACAAGTTGTGAAACTGATCTAATGTATTCTTATTATCTTATTTTATTCAGTTTAGTATTAAGTAAAACTTTAAAGATTACATTCAGTACAAATCAACATACTTCACAGTAAAATCAGGACCTCACACAGCATTCAGTTGTTTCCCTTTAAAAATCTATTCAGTATTCATTAGTAAGTTATTTCCTATATGCTTCATGTTTACTGTTAAGATATCCAGCCTATGATCAAAAATCAGTAAATCTCTATGTGAGAAATGTGTGTATGTCTGTGCAAATCCTCCATAGTAGAAAGAGAAGACAAAACTGGATCTCCTCATCGAGGCTGTCTGCAGCATTCACGTTTCTGTGGTTTGATCTGGGTGCCGCTTTTCTTCAGTGACCTGCAAAATGACACATCCAGGTTGCCTTCACTTTTGCTCCAGGCCACTCTGTTTTTGAAGTGTAGTGCAGTATCAACTTTCCTAGTGACCTCACCAACACAATGTCTCTAGCAACGGCTAGATGGACATGTTCAGTGCATGATTTCTTTGCGGGGTCAATATGATACAAGATTAAAAGTACCTACAGGGCTTTGCTGCTTGACAGCAGCTGACTCTTTCCATGATTGCTAGCTATGCTTTCTTTTTGCTGTTGTGAAACTTGGTGCTGGCTTTACATGTGCCGAACTGTGGTTTTGGACTCTTGATCAAGTTTTTTGTCTTTTGAGGAACATGTGAAAGATAATTTTGACTTAAAAAGAGGAGTTTGACCAAAAACAGACCCGACCTGAGTCTATAGGCTCTACTTCGGCACAGTTTTGCTTTGAGATAAATGCTAATGCCACCATAGTCTAAATGACAATGCTGGCCTATTAATGATTAGCAGGTATAATGTTAATCTAGTTCACCATCTTAGTTTAGCGTGTTAGCATGTTAAGCTTTGCTAATTGGCACTAAACTCCAAAATACAGCTGAGGATGATTGGGGGGGGGGTATAAATTTATATCAGATCATGGCGCTAAGTAAAAGGTCAGAGGATCAGATTTATTACAGTTAAACCTCTGGGGACCATGAATGTTTGTAGGTTACCCAATGTCAAGGCAATCCATCCAATACATTAAATACTAATTCACATGGCATCACTAGGGGGGGAAAAGTCAGAGGATCACCAAAGTGGTAAAGATTCACCCTCGGGTGACCATGAGTTTCTGTTTTTTTTTTTACGGCAATCCATCCAAAAGTCGTAAAGATATTTCAGTCTGAGCCAAAGTAGTGGACTGGCACTCCATAGAGCCATGCTGCTAACATGGCTAATAATTCTTAAGTCAGTGCCCACTTGCTTGATTTTTCACAAGCTCTCAACCATATCTCATCAGCATGGAGATGGCTCAGTTGCCATCATGTGACTGGAGGATCGAGCTTATTCCTGTATACTTCCTGAAAATACCGGTTAATAATTTAACAAAAGGCCAGTTGCTATGATTCAGTTGGCCCTGAATGAGCTTCTGCTGTCAATGGTGTAGACAGCAGAGTGCTACGGTTGAATATTCTTTTGTTATGTGAGCCTGCAGTAGATCAAAGGAGTGTAGGTGTAACTGTCAGGAGGAGGAGGTATGCTTTGTGCTTATGTATTACAGTGTGGGAGCTCACAGCGTATTGATGATTATGGATTTGTGTGTGTGTGTTGCTTTCCCATGCATTGGTAGTTCAGTGTGTGTGTGAGGCCAGTGAGTCATTTTTCTCAGCCTCTAAGGGTTTACTTTTGTTCAATTTCGCACTTGTAAAAATTGCATTAGTTTGGAAAAGGTTCTTGATGTTGTGGAGGATATCACAGCTGCACTGTTGTTGCATCAGGAGTGAGGAGTAAAGGTAGGCAAGCTAAAGTCTGAGGGCACCCTGGTGCTGCAGGTGGATGAGTCGCACAGTCGGATACAGCAGGCAAATAAAGCACACAGGCAAACAGATGGGCCTGCATCAGCATGGAGAGAGATGACGACAAGAGTGATGTAGCAAGTTGCTCTAGGTGAGACTGCACTGCTGTAGTCATTACTGAAGATGCAGCTCAGTTTCTTACTACTTTGTTTTTTCCTTTTGCTTTGTACAAATACAAATTCTACTGATAAAACTTGTTGTGCTTCTGCATCTGTAATTTTATCAATTTATTTATTGTCTTGATTGACCTTAATAGGCTGTTTTAGACCATAGATTGCCAAACCCGTGATTGGATAATTTTGCCAATTTTTTTATATATTGAGTTATAAGGTTGAAGACATTTTTCCATTTAGCTAGTGACATGGCAAAAAATGCCACAGCTTTGGTCCAGGCTGATACTTCTCAACAACTATTGGATGGCTTGCTATGAAATCTTGTAATACATTCATGGTTTTCTTCAATGATTATAAAGGATCCTAAACAGATATTTTTTAAATGGATGTGCTTATATTGATGAGATGGTACACATCTGTTAAATACCCTGTATCCTTACAGACACTGTTCAGAAAAATATGCTTTTAAAGCATGCCCTAAAAGTACTGGAGTTTCTATATACGAATATGCACTTATTGTGATTGTCTCACACTTTCGGCACGTCTTTACACAAACATTGGGATTACATTTTGCCTAATTGAGAGAGCCTGTTACATTGTGTCAGTTAAATTGCATACATGATTACTAAAATGGGTTTGTTACTGCTGTATGCACACTGAAGCCATATTCCCACACTGAATTTTGTAGCAGCCTCATGAGTTGGTTGTACTCAAGTGTTTTGGGGGCTTTACAATCACGTTTGATCACAATCACAAATCCTTTCTCATCGCAGGGAAGGGAAAATGTAGGATGGTTTGGTGGTAATCCAGCTTAGATGGAGACTCTGTCCTGAGGCATGATCAAGGAGAGATTTACCTTACACATTTTTTTTATTGGAGTGTCGTGCTTATGGTCAAGCTCCATAATTTGTTTTGTTTCATGTGATTTGTATTTTATCAGGTGTTCAGTTTGAGGTTAAACAAGTTGAAGATGTTTTCAAGTGTGTTTGTTTATGAAACAAACCAGTCCCTATTGTACATGTGTATTGTTTGTGTGCTGTGAAAGAAATAAGAATTCATATCAGGGTTCAAGATGGTTAGGATAGGAAGGAAGGATATATCAAATTTCATATTACATCTAAAGCTAAAAAGAATTTGTGTGAGCTGATGAAGTTTTTTGTTTTGTTTTTTTTTGTTTTTTTCCCCCTAAACTTGCAAAATAATGAATTTCTCTTGGGCCCACAAGTAGTCGTTGGCACCACTGTGCAAACTGTGCTGTGTCCATCCCCCATTTTGTGAATGCTCAATATTTATGGAATCAATGATTGACAGCATTATGGCCAAAACATATCAGCCTATCAAACAAACAAATTCTGATCCTGTCATGAAAAAGAAAGCAATGTCTATATAGTAATGTAACTTTAGCATTGTAGACCTGCTGGTTTCACATTACAAATACAATTACAGTGAAATGAAAAGGCGGCTCAGGGTACGGTGGATTGCGGCAGTGTAAGTCACGTTTAATGACTTTGAATTATTAACATTAAACATTAAAATCCAAAAGTGATTTCTGTGTTTGTAGTCACACAAACCCTAAATAGCTTTCTCTACGATCATACTCTGTAGTCCTGCTGAGCCTGCTGGTGGTTCCACTGATAACAATTTCATCATATTATTTATCATGCTCTTCCATCATTGCTTCCTCTTATCTCTTTACTTCTTCCTGCTGTTTGACAATTTTCAGGCTTGTAGAGGCTGATGCAGTTGCTATTACAGTCTAACCAAGGAGTATCATGTTATTTCTGTGGTTTTGTACTGTATGTTTGTGCAAACAAACAAATAGCACCCAAGGTTAAAAAAAAATACCCAGACCGCTGAGGCTCCAGTCTGTGACCTAATCAAAACAGAGACGGAGAGAAAAAAACAAGGAATAGCCGTGACTCTGAACTAGATGGTGATGCTTTGTGGATTCATACAATACAGGATTTGGAGTGTTTCAAAAATGTGGTTATACTCTTGTAAATCATCCTCAGCCTTGTCCACAAAGTCCCTTTTGTTGCTTTCATTTACTGAACTAGCCCTTGTGCTTTGGTCTTTTAAGAGCGTCACTGAGAGTTTTATTTGACATGATCCGTCCCTTGAGAGACTTTTTTTCGTTCTGAGAGGTTAGTTTGAGCATTGTCTGAATAACGTTTGATATCTGTTTTAGGATGATATTTGTCCTTAAAGCTCAGCCAGGTTCTGTGTGAGCAATTGTAACAAAGCACTTGGCTTTGGTCCACTCGCTATCAAAAGGAGGTTTGTGGACGTAATCTTCGGTGGAATCTTTAAAAGGCTGCCTAAAATGTTGATAGGTCTGTTAATATTATATTCAACTATGCTAACCTCGTTTGGCGACGTACTGTACATGCTTAAAGAATGTCTAGTTGTATTGTCAGCACAGTTAGCTTCAGGATACTGCTGAGGAGTGTCAACACTGTGAGCCAGACAAACATCTTCACCCCTGTATGTGAACACATCTCACATAGGAACCAGATTCTGAACGTTTGAGTCGGGGTCAGGAGCTAGCGGAGCGGATGAGGGGCCGTCTGTGTGCTGCAGCCATGGCCTGAACTGACCTCTCACCTTTGACCCCCTGGCACAGAGGAGCCCTGTGTTCCCATTGGTCCCAGACAGCGGGTGCTCTGTTAGGGAGGTCACGGCTCTCTCGTCCTTCTTCTTCCTGCATTTCATCACTGTGAATCACAGCTGTGTCAAATCTTAATCTTTGTGTTTTGGTGTACTTTTTATTCATATTTAAACCTGCAATAACTGACTGGTTTTTCTTTTGGCTACTTCGGGGCTGTGGAAATAAATTGTGAACCCAAAATTAAGATACAATCACCTTTTTTTTCTTATGCTGATATGGCGAACTTTTTTTCTTAAGTCTGTTTTTGGTGTCCACCAACTCCTGAGTGAAATATCTGGTTCTTTAGCTACTAAATGCTCCACTATGTTCATGTCGCCAACTGTGTCTGTCTGCTGCTGAGCAGGTAGTGTACAGTGGGTGTTTACAGCTACGTCACTATCAACAGCTGCCTGCTGCAGGTGAAAACAACGCTATGAGAGTGACGAGAGTCAATCCAAACAGTAAAGTTATGTTCTCAAAATAAATCTCGATAAAGCCGAGGAGAGCTGCAAATTCAAGATTCAGGTTCTCTGTATTCTTTTTATGCTGTGAGACAGAGACAATTACGTAACCACGAACAGATGAGGTAGCAGGCTGACAGCTCGGTTGGTGTTTTTTCCCACAGCATGTTGTTTAGGATATTTTTTTGGTTAACTTTATATGTGGTAAGAGAATATGGAGCTTGCTGTTAGTTTAACAGTGTAGACCCATACTGACTTTATCTTCAGAAACTGCTTGCTGTTTCTGTATTTGTCTCTGGCAAAGAGACACATTTTAAAAGTGCAATGTTTAAGTTAACACATCTGACATTAGAAAGATTGCCTCTCCAGCTCCAGTTGTTGTGGAAAGCTTTGTTGCCTTATTTTTTCGCCCTACCTTTTTTAAAGTCTCTTACCCAGAGACCTTTCTTTTTTCCCAGCAGGGACCAGATGGGCTGTTTTCAAACAGTGATACATTTGTTGTTGGCTCTTTTGTTTTCTGAAGCACAACAATGGCCTCGCTGTACACCAATTAGAACTTTCTTCACATTCATAAAATTTCATTGTTCATGACAGTGCAAGGGAAAGAGCTTTTTTCTTTTTCTACAAGAAAGCACAGATGCGTGACGTGAAAATGGCTTTGCTTTTGCTTATTGGGAAAAATTTTAGAAAAGATGTTACCCGTTTTATTAAGCATATGTCACTATGAATTCATGCAACTTTTAGTAAATTCCAAAATCACAATTATCCCATTTGCAAGAGAAATGTGTACCGGAATGAGTGCAAACTGTATGCACCCTTTCTATTGCAACAGAAAAGGCATTCCTTTCCTCCAGCATCTGGCTCACTCATCAGTCAATAAACTTCATCACTGTGCTCAGGTTTTGGACCTCCTGGTGCGTCATGTCAAGCTATAAGCTCAACCTCTTCTGCTCTCATCTTTCCCCTCTCTTTCTTTGTTTTGCGCAGGTGTAGTAGCAGCCCCCACCCACACCGCCTGCCAAAATGGTGGTGTTGTCGCTGAAAATCTGCGTTCGCCAGTGCAACGTCGTGAAGACGATGCAGTTTGAGCCCTCCACAGCTGTCTATGATGCCTGTAGGATAATCCGAGAGAGGGTCCCTGAGGCTCAGACTGGACAGGGTGAGAGTGATTGTTTTTTTTATTTTTTTTTGTTTGTTTTTTTTAAAGTCACTGTATGGGATGTAAACTGTAAAAGAAACTGGGATGCAAAGGAATAATACAGGTGACAGCCATAGAATCTAAGATCTGATTGGAGAGCTCAGTTTGCAAGTTAGATGTTAGATCACTGGTGTTTACACACATCTGCTTGTGAAACGCTGTGTGGTTGCGCTATTATTAGTCAGGAGTTTTGAATTGTAAAAAATATGTTTGATATTATTCCTATGACTGTGTAGGTAATTGATTACAAAAATCTAAATTGTTCAAGCTGAATCTATTTCGCCAGATTAATACTACAATTTGACTACCTGGAGGATGGATGTTAAGGGGCTCACAAACTAGGGTACATACTTGAACCATAAAACAAACATTTTAATAAAGATTTGAGAGGAGTAAAAATAGTAAAAGTTCTCATTTGAAACAGCTTTTTAAGTGCTTGTCATGACTCTCAGATTTCCTTTTTTCTTTTCTGTCTTGTGTAACACGCAATATTGTCTGATAAACTAAGACTGGGATCAGTAGATATCACTATGATATTTTTGTGTTCATGTCTAGAGACATAAATTCTTAATGTGTCCTGACCGAGACAGGCAAAATAGCGTGCCGTCTTTCACGACTTGCGTAACGTATATAGGTGATCAGAAGGAGGTGGCAGGGTCCAACATTACTGTTCCACCCAACATCATCATCCCCATTTGCGTCATGTTCAGATGTGCATGAAGAGTGCTCTGTTGACCAGCGTCGCAGAACACGTCGTAACTAGGTGAATGGTGTGAAAGGAACAATTGTTGTTTCCGATGTCTCACGTCTGTTTGGTCGGTATTATCCTCTGATCCTCGCATAAGGTTAACTTGATAATGCTGATGTTTCTTGTCACTGCTCCAGCTTCAGACTACGGCCTGTTTCTGTCTGATGAAGACCCCAGAAAAGGCATCTGGCTGGAGTCTGGAAGGACACTGGACTACTACATGCTCCGCAGTGGGGTAAACACACACACACACACACACACACACACACACACACACACACACACACACACACACACACACACACACACACACTTAAACAAACTGACCATTACCCTGAGCTGTGTGTGGCAAAGGTTAGAGTGAGCAATAGTTGTTATTTTAGTAACTGCCAAACTCCAAATACCGATCACTTTATGGTGGAGATAATATCAACAATTTCATTAATTAAAAAATACTTTAAAAAAAATTAAAATTAAAGGCACACTAAAAACAACTGGGAATAAAGACATTGTACAATATAATTTATGCCTAATTCAAAAACGGGAGTCCGAAAAGAGTAAAGCAGAATGAGAAAGCATGGGATAAAATTGGATATCAAGAAAAACGAGAACATCAAAGGAAGACTTTCAGTGTGACTTTAAAGAATTGCTCCGGCCATCTGTAGATCCATTGCCAATCTCTGATCCCTGCTGCCGAAGGCCCGGCCGACTCTGGTTGTCATGTAGCGCTCCCTCTCAGTACACATGGGGGTTTGATTTTGCAGCACTAAATGGTTTCTCCTCTTCAAATCCACCAAAGGCAACCCAGGTAGGAGGCGTGACTGTGACCAATTATTCTGAACCAAATCTCTCCTCATTGTTGTGATTGGAAGGGAGCAGCGGTCTGTGATAGGCAGCCGTTAAATAAGGTTTTCTGGCCTGTATTCTCCCCTCTCTCCACGAAACCTGGATGCATTTGATCATTTTCTCAGCGGGTTTCTCTCTCCCTCTCTCTCCCATACATTCATTTCTTTCTCCTCCTTTTGACTCTCCCTTTTTTTGTTCTCTGTTCTCTTTTCTCTACCTTTTGTCTTTGAGCAGGATATCCTTGAATACAAGAAGAAGCAAAAGCCCCAGAAAATCAAAATGTTGGATGGGGCCGTTAAAACCATCATGGTGGACGACTCCAAAACAGTGGGAGAGCTGCTTGTGACTATATGCAGTAGAATAGGTACATAGTTACTTTTACTAGTCCTTTTCTCCATCCTTAAATCGTTTTTTGACTGTTTAAGATATAAGACAGTACAATGTGTAAAAGTAGTATGTATGTATGTCAGTGTCACACAGTGTTTAAAAAACCTTTGAAAATTTAATTGCTTTTGTACCTGACTCCTGGAGCATATTTTGTCCTCATCCATTTGATTCCAGGCATCACAAACTATGAGGAGTACTCTCTGATCCAGGAGACCGTGGAGGAGAAGAAAGAGGATGGGATGGGTACGCTAAAGAAAGACAGGACACTGCTGCGAGACGAGAGAAAAATGGAGAAGCTGAAAGCCAAACTGCACACAGACGATGACCGTGAGTTCAGTGGAAACTCTAAACACCTGTTGGCCTGCGCTGACGGGTCTTGGATTATTCTCTCTTAACAAAGTGTGATGCCCTTTCAACATAAAAAAATTTAGTTTATTTAATGGCCCATTTTCACAGCTTAGCGTTAGTTAAAGGCAATGAGCGGAGGACTAATGGAAATGGCTTGGACCTTTCTGATGTACATAGCTAGGGTAATTCTTAAAACCATACAGATTACTTACACCCAAACTGACAAAAGGATTTATTTTATCTGTCATTGCTTTTAAATCCTGTCCTTTCTATGTAACCACACAGATTGGATTATTGTAAAAAATAAAAATAAAAAAGGACAGGTTTTATAATCCCTGTGGCTGTATTTTTCAGTGAACTGGCTGGACCACAGCAGAACGTTCAGAGAGCAGGGGTGGACGAGAACGAGACCCTTCTGCTCAGACGCAAGTTCTTCTACTCCGACCAGAACGTGGACTCTCGAGACCCAGTCCAACTCAATCTGCTTTACGTACAGGTCTGACAAACACACTTAAGTATTTCTGCCTCCCACTTCATGTTTGGTTTTCATCGTTCACTTTCTAGTAAAACAAGTTGGTCACTTTTGAAGCAAGCAAGTTGCCGGTCTCGGGAGCAGAGCAATTTTTGCACCACAAGCTAAATCAAATATGTTTACTGGCGTTGACAGTGCGCCCAGCATAATGCAAAGGTCTTATTTTGTCTTAATAGGCTCGAGATGACATCCTGAATGGTTCCCACCCCGTGTCTTTTGACAAGGCTTGTGAGTTCGGAGGCATTCAGGCCCAGATCCAGTTTGGACCACACATAGAGCATAAACACAAACCCGGATTCTTAGAGTAAGCATCAATCCCACAAGATGATTTCTCACTGGTACAACGTGAAGAGTGTCCTTCCATAGTGAATAATTTGACATTTTAAAGAGAACTTTTATATACCATATATTAGGTGTAGAATTGTCTATGAAGATTCTCAGTCATCCAGGTCATAGTTATCCAACGAAGGTTAAAGTCAAGGGCAACTGGACTTGGTTGAAGATACTGGAAGACGTTAATAAGTCCTAACGACTGTCGTTACAGCAACCAGGAACACTAACGAACCAGCGGTATCGATGACCCTGGCAAACGACCCCACTGAGGTTAAATAGCTGAGTTTCTTCTGTCAGTCAGAACTGAAGTCCTTTGGATGAGGGACGAAACGTCTTCCACTATCTTCAACCAAGTCCAGTTGCCCTTGACTTTAACCTTCGTTGGATAACTATGACCTGGATGACTGAGAATCTTCATTTAAGTTGACTAAAAGTAATATAATTAAACCTTTCATGAAAGTACACATAGACGTATTTGTATTTTGTATTTGAAGAAGATTGATCGTTCTATTGAGCTTTAAGGCTGTAGCATGAATAAAAAGGAGTTCATGCTTTTTGTATGAATCTCAGCATCTGTGTTTTATTTCTTTTTTAGCCTGAAGGAGTTTCTACCCAAAGAATACATAAAGCAGAGAGGAGCTGAGAAGAAAATATTCCAGGTGTGGTCACATTGTCCTTTTTGCATTGAGCGTTTTCGGTTCAGCTCATCTGACAATTGCGCAACAACTGTTCAGATACTGAATACATGTATGATCCAACCCGCAGGAACACAAAAACTGTGGAGAAATGACCGAGATCGAAGCAAAAGTGAAATATGTGAAACTTGCTCGGTCTCTGCGGACATATGGCGTGTCCTTCTTCCTGGTCAAGGTAAATAAGTAAAACATGCAACTATCTCTGTGATGTCACAAAAACACAGCATTTCAGTGAAGTACCACAGCACCATTTTATTCAATGAAAAGATCAAAGTGAAAAATCTAGCCTGAAGTTATTTTCTCCCCTTTATTTGAATTGAATTATTTAAAAAGGGGGGACGCAGATTTTGGAATAAGTTGAAATGTAGACAAAAGCCTTTTATGTCTTGAGTGTGAAATCTGTTCTCCAGGCTTGGTGTTAACTGGATAAAGGGGACCTAGCAGGTGGGGAAGGGGTACCTAGCAGGTGGGGAATTTTTTGGGAGCCAGTAAAAACAAAACCTGCTGATGTCTTTCTTTTTTATATACATCATGTTTTTATGACGATTTTCTAGATTCTGTTTTTCTTAAATTAGTTGAAATTATTTTCATTATTGGCATATGTAACACTTTTCCACCCCTTTTACATTAAACTGGGTTGAGAACACCATTTACAAGACTGCTTCCACCAATTTATTAATTTACAGAAGCATTTTCTCTCTTCTTATAAGTATCCAAGGGAATACCCTTGGGTACTTGCATGCCATACGATTCCCAGCATACATCCCTTACATCTCTCTTTGACACACTTATTCACCAACACATAAATTAAAGCACACCGACAGCACCTTGTCTGCAGGGAGTTCAGCGTGGTTCCTGGAGGGAAACCAAAGGTGTCTGTGCAGCCGAGTGTGGCACTAAAGATTATTTCAGAGCAAGTGTAGAGGGATTGGAGTGAATGAGGGAGACTGGGAGACATAGCACAGCCAAACCTGGGACACTAACTAAGCCAAATAGGTCCAACTGCCAGCAGATGACTGCTGACTTGCTAATTTTTAACTGTAGCCCCAGTGTAACCACTGTGACACGAGTGACAGATCACTCATTTGTTACCAATGACATCTTGCATAAAAGCATGGGAAACTTCCCTGCCTGCAGCGATAAATTGCAGTCCAGTAGTCACCTTTTTACCGACTTCATTGCTGAGCATTTCTGGTAATTGCTTGAATAAAAGTCACATGTTACGGACTCTCTGCCAGACACTTCCTGGCTTTACATCAGTAGCTTTCAGCACCAGAGGTGAAGTATAAAAAACATCTATTAGATTGGCGCTCACCTCGTCTAATCTTCACTTGCAGTAGCTCACGCATTCCAATGTCCTGCTAGGCCACACTGTGCTGTCCCTTTTATTTCTTTAAGTGTAATACACACAACTCTTAAACCATATTCCACCTCCTGATCTTGGATCTGTGTTCTCCTTGATCAATTTGACATCTTATCTGCTCACCTTTTTGTCGTTTCCATCATCCTTAAATGTACCATTGGAGCAGAAACATCTTAAAAATAACTCTGGAGGGGGGAAAAAATCAGCCTATAGTCCCAAACCCATAACCCCTGGAGGACCCAGAGAGATTACAGGCCCTCCAGGACTTTTACACAACTCACCTCTTTGCCCTCATGTCACAGCCCATCAACTGTCCATCTGCTGCAGCCTCCATGCGAGGGAAAGAAAAAGAACCTCTGTCGGCACAGAGGATGACATTAGAGGCTCAGTGAATACAAGGGGAGGTTGAGAGTTTTTGACAGGTAGATAAAGACATGATTAAGACGTAACACTTTAATTACTAACTGGGAAGACTTCTGTCTTTTTTACTGGTTAGACTGATGAATACCAATCTTGGCAGATCAGTGTGACAGCTAAATTAGAGGTTCAAGCTGCTAGGCCTATGATTTGGAGTTGTGTTGCTTTACTGTTAATCTGTGCTTTCTCACTAAATGCCTTTTATTCAAGTAATACACTCGGCAGGCAAGGGAATATGAAAACCACTGTGGGCAGAATTGTTCGCTGAAGGGAATAAAATTGGTTGGTATCCTGTTGGTTGATCATCTTTTTTCCATTTACTCATTCTGCCTTTTATTTATACAGTGTGGTCCATGAGAATAACATGTCAAGACAAAGAAAAGCAGAGAAGCTACATGTTGCAGTTGTAAATACAGACGAGATGAGACAAAGTGACATTAAAACGCGCAAAGCTTTAGCTGAAACTAGTGGATGTAAGGGAGCACTGCATGCTGACACTAAAAAGCAACTCTCTTCCATACATGTGCACACAGTGCTTTGTCAAAGTCATCCATTAAAAATCTCTACTCTGACTTCAGTGACTGAAAAGTGTAGATAAAAACCCCGTAGTCCAGTATGGATAAGACTGGAAAATGATACCTGTTCAGTGTCGGCAGTTAATACGAGTTTTTGTCTCCAGGTCATCAGCCATGGACAGATGATGTGCTGGGTGTGATTGAATGCAGTGTTTTTGGAAGTATTAAATAAAGTTTGTTTTTTGCAGGAAAAGATGAAGAGTAAGAACAAGCTGGTACCGCGGCTCCTGGGGATCACCAAAGAGTCTGTGATGAGAGTGGATGAAAGGACCAAAGATGTGGTTCAGGAGTGGCCACTTACCACTGTGAAGAGGTGGGCAGCGTCACCCAAGAGCTTCACTCTGGTAAGACACACATACAGAAAACCCACAACATCTGACTGGACACTAATGCAGTCTTATACCAGGACTTATCACAGTGGTTCTGAATATTTTTTTCACATTAATTCACAATGTTTTGGAACTGCTGGCTTTGTTCTTTCACCTATTTTGTTAAATTTTATTCATTCTGTCCACGCTGAGCACTACACCCCTAGTAGTAAATAATAACGCCAGGCCCACAGTGAACCCAACTGTTCCTGCAGTGGCCATAAAACTGTAGCACTCTAGTGCTCAGTTTGCCTGTCCTTTATTCCCCAGTGCACTTCAGTTATTGAACAGTCTTTTGTCTTCCCTGTCAATATCCCTCCTTTGTGTCAGCACCCAGTGTTCACGAGCAACATGGATTTAATCTCGCAGATCTGGTAGAAGTGCTGTCTCTATTAGATGAACACGCTCTCTCTTTCTTGTTAATTCAGCAGAGTGCTTTGTGGTTTAGGCGGTGTGTTTCTGTGACACTGAGATTCAAAATGGATACAAAAGTTTGATTTATAGTCCGAGTTTGCCAAAAGATGGTGTAGAGATCTCTCCACCTCTTGCTTTTTACTTTATACAAAAAAAAAATCCATCCAGATTTATTTCTTCTGCTCCATGTCCTACATAAAATCTACTCCGAGATGCTTGTTGGTGTGACATCAAACCGCTGCAACATCAGATTACCCCAACACAAGATGTAGTATTCATCAGAAATTCACATTAATCGTAAATCGTCAGCCTGTGTACAGTACATGCACTGCAGCGGTTACTTTCCTTAAAATCCAGTATAAAATGCGTGTTTAAGGGTGTGTGTGTGTGTGTGTGTGTGTGTGTCTGTGTGTGTAGGACTTTGGGGAGTACCAGGAGAGCTACTACTCGGTACAAACCACTGAAGGGGAACAGATCTCTCAGCTCATTGCTGGTTACATCGACATCATCCTCAAAAAGGTGAGACATTAATCTCTGGAGAGACAGATGAATCATAATGAATCAATATCCTCCTGTAACAGATCAAGTCTCTGTTGATGCTTGGTGTATTTGGGCGGCTGTCTCATGCAGCTGCAGTTAAAGGACAATACAGCTGGGCTCATGTGGCACAGGTACACTGTAAGAAGTCATGCTGTTTAGAGGAATCCCTTCATGTTAATCATTAACTTAATCATAATTAACTGCCACTGTCAAAACCATTAGAACGTGTACAATTATGAGCTTAAATCACTTTGCTGCAGCACCTCTTTTCACCCTGTGTGTTGACTGCTCCATTTTAGTTACGGAGTGAAGCATCTCACTTCTGTTTGATCTTTTTTTGGGGTGCACATGTGCAGTACCTCTTACCATTCCTGTAAAATACGCCTAAAACACCCTATCCAAGGCATACCAAAAGTAAATAGAATGAAGTTCTTGAACCATTTGGAGTAAATGCATGGTTTTGGGCTTCTCTGAAGGATAACACTCGGATGTGTCTAATCCAACAGTCAGAATCACTGTAAGTGCTACTGGAATTGATTAATATAAGTTTGAAAACACTAAAATAATAATAATACGTTTTTGATTTCCGCTTGAAAATGTTTGCTAACACATGCATGCAGACAACAATAGCTGGGGCAGCAGCAGGAAGTCTTACAAAGTCCAAGTTTAAATATAATTTAAATATTTTACAGAGGTGTTAATGTCTAGGCGTTTTTTTGTTGTTGTTGTAAAAAATAGCTCCGCCCCTTGGTGGCAAGGGGCAGCTGCATCACTCCATATATGCCTGTAGCATTACGCAGATATGTTTTTTGCTGATCATCAGATCATGAACTTAGTTATTTTCAGAATTTTATTGGCTACACGAAGTGCCAGTCACTGGCCCAGTTGGTTGCAATTAGTTCGGCTTATTCAAGAAATAATAGGGCTTGGCACTACCTTACAGCGCTGGCTCTCGTTGGCTATTGTAGGCTGTGGACCAGACATGTGAGCTCTTATTCGGTCGAATTAGGTTACAATCGAAAGGTCAGAGATCAGCAGCCATTTTGAAATCAAGATGTGGTTGTCGTTTACATCCAAACCAGAGTTATTATGGTTATAATGACATAATAGGCGTGTCTGCCGGCAAATATGAAATGATGCTGCAGCAGTTCCTGGGGAATTATTGATGGAATAATGTGTTTTGGACTAAATGTTTTTACTGGATTTGATTGTGTGGACCTTTGTCAATGTAACAAGACCATTTTTGTTGGAATATAATCGATTGGTAGATTACTATGAGGCTTCATAAGTAAGTGGCGTCAATTTTGATTGTATTGGGTGGACTGATAGAGGAACTGATTGTACTCACTGTTGTGATTTGTATCTTGAAATTGTTTGCATTGGTTGAATCAAAAGGATTTTAGCTTTCCAACAGTGTATCATGAGTATGAATTTAACATATCAGTTGTGTGCACATACCAAAGGCTGCCACCAGGGAGGATTGGGGTGAGGGGAGACAGCAGGCGGACGTCTTGTCCTGTCTCCACCAGTGTTTTTGAGGGTGTGCCTAACTAGCGCTAGGCAGTTATTATGACGCGTGTTACATAGTGACACAGATAGGTAACTGAAGTAAAGGCTGGACTACAATTGAGCGATTCAGGAGCAATGTTTTCTGTGGGAGATGGTAACTGCTTTGGGCTTTTTCCCTTTGCAAACTTATCATATGCACAAAAAAGATAAAACAATAAAGGAAAGGGGGAAAAAGCCAAAAAGCATTATGACCTCGTTAAGTGTTACTTTACCAGCAAACACTTGTTCCCTGCGTTCATCCTGTTTGTGTCTCCTTTATTTCTTTACTCAGTTGAGAAAGTTACCAATATGTAATTCCCAGCTTAATGCCTTCAAATTACTGATAAGATACCTCTGCACACCTCGAGGGCAGCACAATTTAATTACAAGTCAAACTCCCACACACTTCTCTGGTGGGTTATTTCATATTTATTTCAAAAGGCATTTTAATTTAAATGACCTTCATCTGGCGAACCTAAAGCCTAAAAATCGAATTAAATGTGTCAATCTGAGAACAGTTTCCTACTCTGAGTTGCTCAATGAATTTGGTCACAGGTTTTCTTCGTTTATGTGACACTAAATCTGACATTTAGCAAAGACCCTCAGGGTACCTTCTGTAAAATCACTGGGTTCCTTTTTGAAACTAAGATTTGGTGTATTTTCCTCTCTCCTGCAGAAGCAAAGCAAGGACCGCTTTGGATTAGAAGGTGACGAGGAGTCAACCATGCTTGAGGAATCCGTGTCACCGAAAAAGTATGTAAATTATTAACTAATAAAAGTGCAAGCAGCATGCCTCATTGGGAAGCTATGTCAGTTGTTGAACTCTTTGTAAGGATTGTGCATTTTAATAACATTTGTTAACATTGTTTTATTGTCAAAAACAATTTGTTCCACATTTTTGGTTCATGACCTGCAAAACTGACATTCCTATCAACTCCTTAACTGTACTTTATTTAGTGTTAATGCTAACTCGCTAAATTGAGATGGTAAACATCAGCATTTAAACAGTTTCATTGTAAGCATCTAAGCATGCTAATGTTAGCGTTCTGCCCATTCCAACATTGTGTTATAAGCCTCTCAGAGCTGCTAGAATGGCTGTAGACTCTTGCTGAAACCAGAGGACAAGCAGGGCTTCTTGTCACGGTTGGGGACAGTTTAAAACTTTAAAAAAAACGCTATAGAAATCAATATACTTGCATAGAGAAAGTTTTACAAAGGATGGACACAGTTCTATAAATGAATCCTTACAGTAGTTCCCCTCTGATCACTGCAGTGCTCTAATGGCCAGTATAATCTGTTGTATGACGGTGGTTTGTCTATGAGCAGCACATGGAGTTATTGCATATTATCCTAGCAAAACACAATATCAGACTGGGTCCTTTTTCCAATTTCCTTCTCACTGCCGCCCCCGACCACATCTCACACATCCATCTTCCAGGACCTCATTTCACCACGTGAGCACTTCCTTAGCTGGACTTTATCCTGAGAGATAATCATTATGTGAGGAAATGTTGCTGCAGTTGGACATGCGAAGAGTCTATCTGAACATTTCCTGATTAGATGTGTATTACCTCATTTATCCACAATGGACTCTCGGTGCGTAACAGAAGCCCTTTTTTCTGCCTAGCCTCAATTGATATTGCTTTCCTGCTTTCAACTGAGAGAGTATTTGCTGCAATTGTTATTGTATTTTTTCCCCCTCTTTGCTGTATCTCGGCTTGTGCGTAGGGCCGAAGGCAAAAGTCTTTTAATACTGTGAGAACATAGCAAGCCAAACTCTGGAAGGCCTTATCTGAGGAAAAACAAAACAAAGCTTTGTCTTCCAGAAGTACACAGTGGGAAGACTCTGCGGTGTCAGTCTGCTTTGTGTTAGTGGCCCACTGTCACAAATGAACACAACCACACTGCCTGGTGTTAAAACTCTCCCATAAACACATACACATAGCCAGAACCAGATACATTTTTAGTCTTCTTTTTTTTTTGTTTTGTTTTTTTTGTGATCTCTTTATGTGCTTGCCTTAATTTGTTTGCCGCTGTTTCGGCTCGTCTGTGGAATATAACTACAGCTGTATTTTTCATTATTGGGCTGATGGTGTATGTACATTGTGTTCGTGCATGGATTTTGGAGTATACATTTGCTCTCTTTTTAGTTTAGTTTTTGTTTTTTGGGATTATTTGGTCTGATTTAGTACCTTACATCTAGAGAAATATGAGCAAAATGACAAAGTCTTAAAGACAAAAACTAAATGGAAACACACTACAATAACTTGGTACATTACTTACCTTGAAATGTCTTGCCCCTCTGAAGTATTTTTGTGCGTAGCATGTGTGGCGCAAAGGTGGGAGAAGAGGCGCGAAATGGTGGGAGTGTCGCTCAAATGAGGCAGCACCAAGGGAGTTGTTGGTATTTTTTTTTTTACATGAGGTCTGTGATGTTAAGCTCAAAATTGACATTAAAGAGGACCAGATCCGTTTTCAATGCAGTGTCACCAAAATGTATGATTCTACCAATACTATCCTACAAAGAAAGAGAGCAGTCAGTAAAGGCTCTCTTGGTTATTATGTAGAATAATGTGTTTAATCATAACATGTCAATGTGTTCAAAATGTATATTTCAGCCATTTTATTTTCCTACTTGGATAACGTGTTCTGGTCTCTTCCCTTCATTTGGTGAGGCATTTTCATCATGCACTGTGATTGGCACAGCTTTTTGTAAGCTCTGAGACAAGTAATATGAGTGGCTGAGAGGATAATGATTAATCACCTCTCCCCCCGATATATATTTCATCTCACTTCCTTTGGTGATAAAGGCTACTGTGCCTGTATGAACCAAAATTAGCGGGTGTGCTTGGAAAACCCTCATTATCTGCCCTGGTCACTGTCATGTCACCATTTGAATTGTTCTTAGGCTTTATAAGCCAATCACACATTAACTGAACTTTTCTCTGCTTGAAGTGAAAAGCTGCATTACCTGCCGGTTTGTGTACCTGCAGGTCCACCATCCTTCAGCAGCAGTTTAATCGTGTGGGCCGGGTGGAGCATGGCTCGGTGGCACTGCCAGGGGTCATTCGCTCCGGCTCCATTGGCACAGAGTCACTCAGCATGGGCACCATGCCATCTGCTCAACAGCAGATCACAATGGGCCAGATGCACCGTGGACACATGCCACCACTGGTAAGGACAGCAAAATGGCCCTTAGTATGATGTTTGTGTATTTTTCATTCACTGATGAAATCCTAAATGTTTATGCCACTCATCCAAAAGTTTGTTTAAGGTGGTACCACCGGACAGATGTTAAATATGTCACCTTTTTCCCCCTCCTCGTAGTTGATTCGTGCACATATTAACAATTAGCTTCACAAGGGGACCGTAATCTTCCTTCAGCAAGGTTTCTTCAAAAATGACTCCAGGCTGTATTCTGTGAGAAATGAATCTGTTTATCTTCCTGTACGCACAGAGTTCAGCACAACAGGCACTTATGGGAACCATCAACACCAGTATGCAAGCTGTGCAGAAAGCCCAGATTGACCTAGGGGAGGTCGACAACCTGCCGCCACTGGGACAGGACATGGTACTGTACAGTGCACATAAAATACATCTGTCTATAGTTAATATAAATCCCTTACATATTCATTTTCTATGCACACTTTGACAACATCCATCAAACAAAATCAAAATTGATACTTTTGGTGTGGTCTACCTCTGTGTACCTAGGCATCCAAGGTGTGGATCCAGAACAAGATGGACGAGTCAAAACATGAGATCCACTCCCAGGTTGATGCCATCACTGCAGGAACAGCCTCTGTTGTCAACCTCACAGCTGGTCAGTGGCACTAGCATGACTCTGCAGAATGTGCTCTGTTTGTCCGCTACCATGACTTTTATTTACTTCAGTTCACTGGCAACAAAATCATTAATATCAATGTCTTGATAATAGAGCAGGGCTACATTATATATTGTTGCATAGCCGCCGATTTTATTATGAGCCTTTTTTTTTTTCATGAATCCTTGATGAAACCAATGAAAGTGTTAAAACATGTACCCACAGTTTTACAAGTAAATGTTAGGGGTGTTATTTTCTGCAAAGTTAAAATTATCTAGTCAATTAGTGACTTTAAAGCAGGACTTTTCCATCAGTCTGGTGTTCATTAAAATACCTGTAGATCCTGTATAAAGTCTAATAGTTCCCTGCAGTGGTTTGGCGAATATGAGCAAGTGCCATTCTGAACCATTTCAAGTTGAAAAGGATTAATCTGCTTTTATCTGCTTTAGACCGATAAATATTTGTCCCTAATTTCTGTACTGTTTCCTGATCATTTCCCGTGTGCTTTGGGTTTGGTTAAGCGTTGTTGTATTCACTTCTCCTGGACTCAGTTTATCTGATGATTATTCCGTCTTTTCTCATCATACTTAGGCGATCCGACCGACACAGATTACACCGCTGTGGGCTGCGCCATCACCACCATCTCTTCCAACCTGACAGAAATGTCAAAGGGTGTGAAGCTGTTGGCTGCGCTTATGGAGGACGATGTTGGTGGCGGTAATGACCTGATGAGGGCTGCCAGGACACTAGCAGGGGCTGTGTCTGACCTACTCAAGGCTGTGGAGCCAGCTTCTGGAGAGGTGAGCAAAGGAACCTTAAGTAGTGATAGTACCAGAGGTGTGGAGTCACAAATATAATGACTTGAGACTTGACAAAATCAAAGAAGACTTGCAACTCGACATTGACTTAACACAAAGTTCTTATATGCAAGTCATGCCACTCGGCAGCCATGTTGGTAATGCCTCCGGAAGGGGCGTTTCCAGGCTCTTGAAACTTTGGGGGCTTAGCCCAGCCCAGAAATCTTTCATGCTTTCACCTGGTGGGGTAGCTCAGTTCGTAAGGATTAGGTCCGGAACCGGAGGATCGCCGGTTTGAATCCAGCTCGGACCAGAGTTGTGGAGCGTGAACTGGCACCTCTCCAGCTACCAGTCCACCTCCTGGGCACTGTCTGATAGTAATTATCAGAAGGAGTTAATTTTTTTGCACCAATTTATTGAGGAAATGTCTGAGGTGCAGTAAGGCTGTCAGGCATTCTGTATTGATGTCAGATATGTTTCTCCTGTAGATCAACTTTTCTCATTTAATTTAATCCCAGCTGAGTCTACATACATGCAGGCATGCCTGAAGTAGCACCTTTTCACCTTAATGATAAATTAGCTTAATTAATTTGAATTTAGTTACTTTTTAAAAATATATTTATAATCAATATATTTATATTTCATTGCAGGTTTTCTTATTGTGCAAATAAACCTTTCTCATAGCATTTTATTTGTTAATCAACATTTCTTGGTGCAAGCTATTTTTCAGTGGCCACGGCTCTCCTACAAGTGCCTGCTCTATGCAGGGTAGGCTATGCAGCTGATGTTGAAGCTACTGCAGATCCAGTACCAAACAGCCCTAAATGTTCGTCGGCCGGTAGCCTATACCAGATTACAGTCCACCCCTGAGGCCACCCCTTTTAGACCGTCTGACACAGAGCCCGTCTGGGACTATAGCCAACTCAATGAGACGAGCGCACTGATCTTCATCAGAGGAAGAAAACCAAAAACTGAAAACACTTGTGATCAGACAGCAATATCACTACAATTCCACACAAATTTTCACTTCTGCACTTCTGAGAAAGTGCAGCTCACAGCCGTTTTAGAGGGAATAAAGCATCCTGGAGACAGTAAAACAGTCTCACAGCGAGGGCAACAGAGACAGCAGGACACAGAGCGACAGGTGTCATGATAGTCTCTCACTACTGTGCAGTGACTGTTAACCGCTTGTGTTAAAACCTTGACTAGACACTGACCGACATTTATATATTAAAATGTACTGATAACAATTTTGCAATTCAGAAGTCGCAAATAAGCCCTGAAGCTGTGAGCAGCAATGCACTCTCGCTCTCTCTCTCGTGCTCTCTCTAAATGCAGACAAATGAAGTTTGCTTGCATTTGGGAGGGGGGGGGGGGGGGGGGGGGCATTACGTGAACTTCAGACAAAATGTATCAGTTTCATGAAGATTATTGCATATTAACATGGAAAATATTTTTGTTGCTGCTGTTGAGTTACATTCAGTCAAAACATCCGGGGGCCTGAAAAATGACCTGGCGACGCCCTTGGCCTCCGGGCAGTTATTTCCGACTAACAAGACTAGGCTCCTATCTGAATGAATGGGGAGAGCCAGAACTGCACTTTCACTGGTCATTGGGACAAAAAACTACATGAATAGAATCACCAGTAAAATCTAATAAAAAATGCTAAAAAAAGTTTGACGTCTATGCACAAAAATGAGATTTAAAAAGCTTTTTTCATGATCGGTTATACTACTACCACACATGCACAGTAGAAGTAGAAGAGATCCTTATGTCAGTGGAACCACAAGATTGGTGAAATGTGATTCCTGCTTTGGCTGTTAAAAACAGACAATTCGCTTTCTAGCGAGGGGCGGAATAACCGCCATCTTTGCTGTTAAGGGCTTTACCCATAGAGTTGTATTGAGGATGTGTTTGTGTGGCGTGTCTCCTCTATCCTCTGCTTAACACCAATGACTCCTGACTTTACTTGGGCTTGGGCTCACTTGATACCCTCCTAAAGGCCATATAAATTATGATATAAAAAACTGTGCAGTGCATCAACATAGGGTTGTGCAGATAATCAAATTTTAATCTCAATTATAATTTTGGCTTCCACCGATTTTATATGCTGCATGCAGTTTCACAATGACACCAGCCCACCCTTTTCCTTTACAGCATTGGCTCCTACCCCTCCCTAAAAGTCCAAACTCCCTCTCAGCCACGCTGTGATGTATAGTTCAGCTCGATGATGGAGGTTGTATCTGCTATAACTTGCTAGTCACCATTATTAGCTTAAGCCCTGCGGCATTTTACACTGCCCTATACATGATAGGCGGTATAGTTGATGGATGGATATTATTTATACTTATACTAAACCAGGTGTTTTCAGTGTTGCTTTAACAGATCCATGCTTGTAAAATATCGACATTGTGTCGTCTAACGTCATAACGATTTATATTTTTCTCACTGTTGGTTTAAGTAAGTGCATCTCCTGACAGAAGTAACAGAAGTAGATTGTTTGAAAGAGACAGATAATGGAGAATAATGTGTGAAAGTGAAGCCTGACTCTGGATTTTAGCCCATGCAGCAAGCAAACTTTTCACCATTTGTGTTACACACACAAAATCTGGCATTTGAAGTATTTGGATGTCCACACATCTTACCATCCAAATTGACAACCTAAAAAGTGAATAAAATTTTCCAGAGAGCAGCTCTACTCTGAGACTGTGAGTGCATCATCTCTTAATACTGCAGCGTTTCACCTGGTCCTCCAAACTACACCTAATTATATTATGTCCTCTGCTGCTGGCCGGCTTCAGCTAACTGAATTGTCCTGGTTGGACTGAATAAAGACTGAGGCTAGGCTGAATGGCATGCATCTTGTGCCTATATGGAAATGGAACCTGCTTAAAAGTACAGTAAAGGACAGGTCTTCATCTACATGGGTTGCAGGACTGTAATGTGCTCACTGAGGTCTATTAAGAGTTTGTTGTTGCAGTATCATTCCAAAGTTAATGTGCTGTACAGTTGTTTGCTGCTGATCTGCATAACACACAGGCCCTATCTAGCTTTGGAACAACCCTGAGCTTTATACTTTTGAGCATTATACATGCAAGTAGTTGGAAAGAAAGCCTGTAGACTAGTTAGACAAAGAGATGTGTGCTGTTTGTTAGAGTTAACTGTGTCTTAGTGTAGCAATACAATATATCACTTTGTGTTTTAATAACTAACAAGCAATGTGCAGGATGTTCTCAGTACACTTAAAACACTGTACAGGTTAAATAGAAGTTATATCTCAAGCTACCAGATGATGCAGTTTCCATCCAGGCTTCTAAATGCAGTTTCACATCCTGATGGTTGTCGTGTGTGTGTGTGTGTGTGTCTGCAGCCCAGACAGACTGTGCTGACAGCAGCAGGCAGCATCGGCCAGGCCAGTGGAGACCTCCTGCGCCAGATTGGAGAGAACGAGACAGACGAGAGGTTCCAGGTAACGCTACACCCCGTCCATTTATCATCGTCACCGCACTCATTGTAATAGTCCAAGAAAACGCAGTCTTAAGGAACTGCCACTCGGTTAATCAAAAACACATTGTAACCAGGGCAGTGTGGGGGAAATATTCATCCAACCTTTTCTTATTTTAGCTGGATGTTTTTGTTTGAATTGAATGCTTCTCTAGCTGTTAAGCTTGTGTTTTTCCTTCATGTAGCTCATACTTGAATCATGACTGTTATTGTAATGTGATGTTTGTTGAGGTTATGTAGATATCAAATCAACACAACTTTTCTCAGCCTGCATATCACCGTGCACTGGAGTGTATTTCAGTTTTTCCAGTAAATTGGTAATGAGTTGTACAGATGTGCAGTGTTTAAAAAAACACAAAAACAAAACAAAAAAGGTTATAAATAGATTAGATTGTTTATGCCCTTTTAATAGGATATCTTTAGTTAAGAATATGTTTATAATTTACAAATAAGCAAACACTATTGATTTTTCCTGTTACATCCTGTAACTTAATGAGATAGCAGTTAGATGTCCTGTGAAATGTTTTTTGTTTTTTTTCATCTTTGCCACCTGTTGTCGTAGGACATCCTGATGAACCTGGCCAAAGCAGTGGCCAACGCCGCTGCCATGTTAGTGCTGAAGGCCAAGAACGTGGCCCAGGTTGCAGAGGACACTGTACTTCAGAACCGGGTCATCGCTGCTGCCACTCAGTGTGCCCTGTCCACCTCCCAGCTGGTGGCATGTGCGAAGGTACAAGGCCAACAACCCCCCCCCCCCCCAAAGAGTACTGAGCATTCACCAACACTACCAAACATGATATATAAGACTACTGAATGACTTGCATCATATCAATATTTGTTTAATCTGCACTCAATTCCCAAAATGTAAATTCAGTGGATAATATGCAAATGCTTGGAAAGCTGGTGTAATGTTTTTCAATTTATTATGTTAGATCTGTTTTGGATTTGAATATTACACTTGCAGTGGTGTAGGGATATCACTTGGGAAGCTATTGTTAAAGCTGTTTTCCTTAAGGAGGCTCTGAATTGGGGTTCTTTCAAATATTTAAATAACTTGCAATTTATGTACAGCAAAGAAAAAGTATTTTTGGAGGGTGAATATATCAGGATGCACAAAGGCTCTGTTAAATACCCTGTGTTCTCATCATCATATTTGCACATCTTTAATTGTACAACCCACATGCCTCTAATTAGTTTAAATGCCCTCCTGGCTCCCAATCTGAATTGTAGCATTTACTAAACAAAGCCTCACCCCTCTCTGCATGGCAGTGGGATGAGAACCATCTGCTGAATCTCTTTTCAAATTCCCCTCTTCTTTTCTGTTTTCTCTGTGAAATGTGATTTAATGATGGAAAGCTTGTTAATAGCAGTGTGTTAATTCCAATGTAAAATATCTTTACTTTTTACCATTTGGATATTTCAACTGGAGAAACATTGATAGCCTTTGCTGCATATTATGTCATTGTTTCTCTTTTTCACATTGGAGATAGAATTGGATTTTTTTTTTTTACACTTTTCAACTACTTGTTGTTGTAGGTCGTGAGTCCCACCATCAGTTCACCGGTTTGCCAGGAGCAGTTAATCGAAGCCGGAAAGCTGGTGGATCGCTCGGTGGAAAGCTGCGTCCAGGCCTGCCTCTCAGCCACAGAAGATGGCGAGCTCCTCAAACAGGTCAGCTTGATTAATGAATATTCCCACGGTGCACTGAACTCTGATTGTTCCATGTATCATTTTTGTTTTTTTGTGTTAGCAGATAGCAAGGTATATCACAAGTCTGACTTCAAACATGCCAACAATAGCAGCAAATTAGTTGACTGTTTTGTTTCCTAGAATACTGATTCTGAAGCTCTTTTCATTTAAACCACAGCAGAGTTTTTTTATTTATGGTATTCAGTTCGTGTACTGCCACCCGGCTTAAGAAGCAATGAAGATAATGAGTCCAGTGTGCAGCTGCCCCGCCTGATGGAGTAAGAAGCAGGGAATAATGCAGCTTAAGAAACACAGCACTAACGTTGATGATGTGCCTCTCCTGTGTTGAAGGTGAGCGCAGCAGCCAGCGTGGTGAGTCAGGCTCTTGGAGATCTCCTGCAGCATGTTCGTCAGTACACGTCAAGGGGAGAGCCTATCGGGCGCTATGACCAGGCCACAGACACCATTATGACCGTCACTGAGAGTATCTTCAGCTCGATGGGCGACGCAGGTGAGCGCAAAAGAGGATATTGCTTGGAGATGATGAGATGAAATCATAATTGTGTATACACATCCAGCCATTGTGTTGTCAATACTGTAAATGCTGAAATATGTTGAAATGACTGTAGACTGAAGAACGGGTTAATTAATTGCCCTTTAACTGAAAACTAGTATTGCAACCATGGTTTAGCCAGCAGGTAAGTACAAACAATACCGATACCAATACCTGGGCTTTGGGTATCGGCCATTGCCTACTATCAATCTGATACCAGTGTAAAACTAATAAGCTGTATTAGCTGTAAACTATAAGGAAGAGACTGCAATGAGACTGGAAGTTATTATTTTATGGGTTAGGCAACATCAGGCTTGACTTAAGCATTGTTTCCTAACTATGCTTCTGGAAATGCTGATTAAGTTGTGTAAAATTTTGCAGCGCTACCGCCACCCCTAAAAACATTGGCATTGCACATATTGCAAATAACCGCAGAACTTGTTGGTGCAGCAACCGTGAAATACCCCCAAACTGCTGAACTTGTTTTTAGCTCCTTCCATGCTATGTTGGCTGACGCATCGCATAGAACAAAAACAATTATTGATATTAAGTTTTTTACATATATTCGTGGTCCTAAGAGACAGAACTTTAATGACCTCTGTGATCATCTGACTTTTACTTAAGTGTGAAATGTCTCAACAATCAACACCAGTATGACCAAATAAGAAAAAAAAAAAAAAAGAGCTGGCAGTAGCTTTAGTTGAAAAATTAAAGGGTCGACAAAGTTATCCATTAACTTTTCATCTAATGCCATCACCAGCTCTCATTTGTCTTGTTTTGTCATACTGGTGGTGGTAGTTGTTACAAAGTTTTTTTTTTTTTTTACCCAAACCTACCAGATCTGACAAGGGTTTGACCTCACTTTGGCTGACTCCAAAACCAGCCTCTTCTGTCATACTAAGTCATGCAACCCATCAAAGAGTTTCTAAAGGAATACAGCACAATGTTGGCTCCTATCATGCTTTAAAATTCAGTCTAAAATGGGATAATTGTTTTCTTAAAGTGATGAAAAAGCACAAACTATATCTAATCTAATCTAAGCTGTAAAACTTGCTGTCCACAGCTCTAAAGCGATCTTACTGTGTGTCGTGCTTTATCCTATCTTCTCTTCAGAGAGACTGGCATATTTGTGGGTTTGAATGGACTGCTGTCAGCCCTGGTGAAGCCACAGAGAAAAGCTGACAGTGATGTTAACACGTCTGACAGCAGGGAAAGACAGCAAGAGATGCACAGAGAATGTCCCGGCCCAGCGGTCAGCTCACCAGAATTGATCGGCTTGATAGACAAGTTTGCTCTGCTGAGGCCTGAGTACACACAGCTAGTTGGAGAATACTGCCTTTGAACTGGTGTCAAATATGTCTGGTTATGTCAAACCTGGCATTCAGTTACAAACATGTGGAGAAAAGTGAAGTAAATCTTTCTGTAGTGCAGTTTGGCAGATCGGCCAGTACATTCACGTGAATTATAGAGGCTTACCGCCAAACAGCTTTTGTGGGGTGCCAGGTCTACTTTGACAGAGAGAATATGTACAACAACCCCTTTTGTTCTACCTCAGTAGTCTGATTCTAAGAATATATTCTGAGGGATTCAAAAACACCAGGGCTGGTGGAATAGTTGCAGCAATTTAACAGGTCACCTATAGGTGTTTATAACATCTGATCAGGGAGAGCAAGACATTTAACCACATGGAGCTGAGTGAAACACCGGGTGCTTTTTTTTTTATGATGCTGATGAACTTTCTGTTGAAATGCTCAGTACAGATGACCGTCACAATACAAGTCAACTTCCCATCAGTCGTTTTAACAAGTAAACTTTGAATTTCTCTTACTGATATAAAATTAAATGGTATCAAATTAAAAATCAATGCAATGTTTGTTGAAATATTTATCCGCTCCGCTAAGGTTTGCCAGCAGTGCATCACTTGCATCATTATCTCTAACTTGCACACAAGAATAGCATCATCAAGGACAGTTTGTATATTATTGCAAGTGGTTTAGAAATGAATTTTCCAAATTCTTCCTGACTATAAACTCCGGTGGCTTTGCAACAAAAGGATGGACTTACGCAATTACGTCAAAACAAGTTAACACGCTCAATCTCTCATTAGTATGACTCATCCATTAATCCACTTCTGTCCAATTATTCTCATCGCTCTCTCCTTCCCCTCATCTCTACACTACCTCCCTCTTCTCTAATCACCTCTCAGGAGAGATGGTTCGTCAGGCTCGGGTGTTGGCTCAGGCAACATCAGACCTGGTGAATGCCATGAGGTCTGATGCTGAGGCTGAGGTGGATGTCGACAATTCAAAGAAGTTGCTGGCAGCTGCTAAGTTGCTGGCTGATGCCACCGCAAGAATGGTGGAGGCAGCCAAGGTAAGCAGCGTGTGAGCAATAAAGGATATGATATTTATTCAGTTTTTCTTGTAATTTTGCTTTTGCATCTCAACTTTTGCAAAGGAACACTGTCTGACTTGCAAAAAAAATATTTATAAGTTGGCAATATTTCGCCACTAGACCTTCATCAGGCAAAAAAACCAAACATTTTTACTAATGAAGGTCTAGTATTGAAACGTTGTTTCTTTGCAACTTTTCCCCCTCCAACGCACCTGTCTCAAATTTATATCTTTTGTCACCAAAAAGCAGTGACTTTAGCAAGCCAAGGGTTTAGTTTAAAACAAGCTTTTTTTTCATGCATAATTCATATTGTTAACCCAAGAAAGTCTTGACAGGTTTTGTTTTTAATCACAGTAGTGGCATTTCTTAAGACCAGATGAAAATCTAGAGGGCCGGTTCTATTCTCTTGTACATACTGGGTGACCTCAGTGACAGCAGAGTGGAAAGAAGCTGAGTCAGAGACCCCAAGAGAGAGAGAGAGAGTGAGTGTGTGTGCGCAAAAAGGAAAAGACCAAAGATGACAGTTTTGGAAGTGATTCTGCTTAGTTTTGTTTGTGTTAAAGTGTTATTTCATTAATAACAGCTAAACATGTAAAGTGGTTTTATAGTGTATTTTTTTCAAAAGTCAACATTTCGAACATGGTCAACTTTCTTACTAAGCTGGAAATCAGAGCATCAAACTTGATTCAGTGATTATATGATGGATGCGCTTTGGTTTCAGTTTTGTTTCTAAAATTTACATAGAATTACTGTTAGGAGTGCTATGACCCTCTTTAATCTCAAATATACGCGAACATGGTTGTTGGCAAGCTAGAAATTAATAATAATAATACATCTTATTTGTAATGCACTTTATATTCAAACAAATAAAAACAGGTAAGTGCTAAAAAATAAAAACACACAAAGAGCACGAAAATAAAAAGGCAAAGAAAAGGGCAGGAGTTCCACCAAAAGCTCTCCTAAAAAGGTGGGTATTAAGTCACTATGCAGTTATGTTGGATATTCAGTGTAAACATGGTAGTGGACAGTTTAAATGAATTGGAACTTTAAAAAAAAAAAAAGTTATATTAGAATCCATACAGCGTTAAAGTTCTTCCATCCAAATCTTCTTACACCTCAAGTTTCCAGCGTAACATGACTAAGAGTAAGAGGATGTCAGACTCTTTCTTCCCAAGCTACCGAAGGGCAGGCTTAGCTTTGCCACTCTTCCCATCTTCCTCTATCTAAACAATTGATCTGCTATCGCTCTACATCAGTCTCATTATCTGTCCACAGAATCACCCACAGATAATAATAACTCTCCACTGCCACCATGAAAATTAAATGACGCCCTCCAGCTCGCATGATGGTCGAGATTGATGCCAGACTTATCACCATCACAGCTGTATATTTATCTGTGTCAATGGAGGCTGAGACTTCAGCCAGCCGTTGCCTTGGTAACTGATTGATTGAGCTGGTGCAGTTTAGTTTTTGAACTGTATGTTTTACAGCTGCCTCTGTTTATGAAGCCCATGTTCGGTAATGACTTGCTTTAGCCAAACATACATATTGTACATGTATTGTACACTGTAAAACATACCGTGCTTTTCGAGGGCTAGCTCGCCATGATTAATTCTTGAATGTGATATCTTGTTACTTCCTCTGGAAATGACACTTTTTAATAATTATGCAAATTGGCTGTTAAATTTAAATGGTGTCAGCAGTTGCCAGCAGGCAGACGACAGCTGCAGACACTGCTGATTTGAAGCTGGTCACTAACGCCAGTTTACTGTGGTTATTGCTAAGTTAAGTGTTATACAGAGTCTTGAAGTCGTGATAGTACTGCAAAATTATTTTTTGCCTTGTTTGTAGTGATATCTGTGTCTTGTGTGAGTTCTGCCAGTAGCATCCGTGGGGTTAAACATTACCTTAATGACATGGGTTTTCAGTAGCACACCAACTTATCAGTGTAGCTGTAGGTGAAGCTACCGAGTTCCCAATTAATTAACCTAATGGCAGCAGGATTAGCTTTCTCTCGAACAGCGGGAGACACGGAGATGTTAAGTGATATTGGTCTCCACAGAACCCAGTTAATTTGTACTGCTGGACACAACAAGAAATTTAGAGAGAGCTCCCTACTAATATGAATAAATAGCATATCTCACTGACATTTATTTATCATTTATTCATCACTGACAGGAGTATTTTTGTGGGAGTGCTCCCATGTGTAGGCGTGTCCGCTGCTCGTCTCAGGTGGTCTCAGTAGGATGTGATGAGTGCTGACATGTTACTCTGTCAAACAGGAAGGATAATGCTTTTCAAAGAAAGAAGTAGTGCAATAAAAAAGCATCTGTTTAAAGATGGTAGAAAGGCAGGGAATATTGTGAACAGATCACTCAGCCTTTTCTCCCATCCTTCCTTCCCACCCTCATACAAGATGTTTTTCTATCCTCCTCACCTGTCATGTTTTTACTGACGTGTGTGTGTGTGTGTGTGTGTGTGTGTGTGTTCTCAGGGCGCGGCGGCGTACCCAGAGAATGAGGACCAGCAGCAAAGACTGAGGGAGGCTGCGGAGGGGCTGCGTGTGGCCACAAACGCTGCTGCACAGAATGCCATCAAGAAGAAACTAATTAACAGACTGGAGGTCAGTGATGCCACATTTTGTCCCCAGAGAAATGGCTCCTTCAGGAAGAGGCCATTTCTTCCTGAATCTGAAAATATTTACAATAAAACATGACATTCACACCAAGACCAATCCTAAATGTCACCATCTAAAAAATATCCAAATATTAGGATACTATAATATCACCATCTACAAGGTGGAGGCATCACAGCAAGTATTAGATGTTGATTTCAGCCGCATGTCTTTCACCATTAAATGTCAGGGTAGACGGATTTAGGCTTGTTGTCAGTCTTTCTAATAATCCTGAAATAGGAAAAAGAGTAATCTCTCTTGAAAAGAGATTTAAAGGGCCTTATTTGCCCATGAGTTATTTGACTTGTGGCAGTTTTATGCATTTATGCATATTTTACTTTACTATTATTAGTTTTGTAAATATCAGCATTTTTATTATGTAAAATAATTTATTAGTTCTCTAGAAATAGGGTGCAAGATCTGCAAGAGAAAATTTTGAACAAGTAAGGAAACACCCACTCGTGGAAAAAAATTTTTAAAGCCCTGATACCACAAATCATCCAGACTAAGAAGCAGAGGTGTGAATCGAGAGGTCTTTGCTTTGAGTAGACACTTGAATAAAGACAGATAGACACAGAAAAAGAACTGCTATTTAATCATATTTTCCACATGGATTTTTATATATTGGTCTTAATATTCCTCAGAATGCTGCCAAGCAAGCAGCGGCTGCAGCCACTCAGACCATCGCGGCTGCTCAAAATGCTGCCGCCTCCAACAAGAACACTGCTGCTCACCAGCAGCTGGTGCAGAGCTGTAAGGTGAGGATCAATGCTTTTGGTTTGTCCCATTTCCCCGCCCCTTTTGATGAATAATTTAAACGGTTTACTTCACAATATTCTTCTTTTTATATTCATTATAAGCACATTTTTATCATCTTATCAGCAGTTATTGTATTGTGTGCACCCAAATTTCTTGCTTGATGATTTATAGAATAGTATAATATACTGAGGCTTTTAGTTAATCTGTGAAGTTTCCATGTTGACTGTATTTAAGCCTGTGTATGTGTTTTGTGCATGTAGGCAGTGGCAGACCACATCCCGCAACTCGTCCAGGGGGTGCGTGGCAGTCAGGCCAAACCAGAGGACCTCAGTGCACAACTAGCACTCATTATTGCCAGCCAGAACTTTCTACAGGTGCAGTACAGACAACACACACACATCTCTATCCCTGTGGGGACATCTCAATGCCCCCACTGTGACGCAGGTACCCAAAGGTTAGTGTGCATTGAGGTTAAATTCCCTCCCGGGATATAAAAACAGGAAACATACATACACACTATGGCCTTACCATTTCTCACCTTTGCTGGAGAAGAGATTGTTAAAACTTTTGTCCTCATACTCAGTTCGAGCCACTTCAGTCCTATATTGAGAACCAGGCTGAGCAAAGTATAAATAGTATTTCTGCCATGTAGGGATCCATTAAAATAGGCCTGTAACCTCTTTTTGATGTAAGCAGGAAGTTATAGAAGCAGTAGTGTGATGGGATTATGTGTTTAATGCTTCTGTGGCATCCTACTGATGGAGGAGTGTGTGTGGTCTCCACAAATACCACCACATAATTTAACCCCTGTTTCTTGTTGTTGCCCAGAGCAACATTTAGTAGTTTTTTTTTTTATTAAACATTTGTGAAACTTTTTTTGTCTCCACTTTGCAGCCTGGTAGTAAGATGGTGACCTCGTCTAAGTCATCTGTTCCCACGGTGACAGATCAGGCTGCAGCCATGCAACTGGGTCAGTGTGCCAAGAACCTGGCCACATGCCTGGCTGAGCTGAGGACGTCTGCACAGAAGGTAGTGCACACATACACACTCATATGTGGAAGTGCATGCAGGAAGTCACTTTCATTTTATGTGCATACTAATATGCAAAAACAAACGTAATACTCTTACATCAGTCCAGAGTGACATTGTACCTCTCTAGATAGTGTATACTAAGCAATGTGGTTAAAATCACGGCATGGACAAAAATAGTGCCGACCATGTCAGATGCACAATAGTTTGATGCACTATCCTCAAGTACTGGATTTGCAGTGAATGTGTGTTTTGTCTATAGCAGCTGTCTGCAGAAACTGACAATAAAAATATATTTCAATTAAAGGATCACTGCTACAAGTGCAAAACACAAATAATGACACTGAGCTGTGAATGACAGCAGACTTCCTTTTATCTTCTAGGCTCATGAAGCCTGCGGCCCCATGGAGATCGACTCTGCACTCACAGCAATCCAGACCCTGAGAAGTGAGCTGCAAGATGCCAAGCTGGCTGCTGTTAATGCCCAACTGAAACCTCTACCTGGAGAATCGGTAAGAGACATTTGATTCATTCTTCAAAACCCAACATGAAAAATGGCACTTGCATTAGGTTCAATCAAGCTATACAAAAGGTATAGACAAACAGCAACTCATGCCTGAAGCAGGGTCTAATGGGTTTGTGGGCTAATATTTGGTTTTTAGTTGCATATAAAGCTGCGGTTTTTCCCTTTCCCTCTGCTTTAGTTGGAGAAGTGTGCTCAGGATCTGGGCAGCACCTCTAAGTCAGTGGGATCCTCCATGGCTCAGCTTCTCACCTGTGCTGCACAAGGAAATGAACACTACACAGGTTGGTACTGTTGACACACTGACTTCAATTTTCAATTAGATTTTTAGAACATGCACAATCATTCCTCTTTTGTCCACTTTAAAACCTGCCTTTCAGCCTTCATATAAACATTTCTCTTTACTCCTTTTTCATAAACACACAAATTTAATTTTGAGCATACGTGATCCCCAACAGCCATCATGAGCATCAATACCAATTTTAATGTGTGGTCGCTGCCACAAACACTTTTCTGACTGAAGATTGATCTCAGTTACCAGTATCTTTTGCTTTGCAGTACACACTTTACACACATCTCCTTTTTTCACATGACTTTAAAATATTTGAGCTACTTGAGATGCGTTAGAATAATCTACTCTAATTACCCAACATACAGCATTTTATAGTATCCTTGGTTTTCCATAGAACCTAAGGAGAAATGCTCCTATTGGCTGGAAAGTAATCTTGTTAACTGCTGTATATAATATGGCTTCATTTAATTTGTTTAATCCCATGCAACTGATGTGTTTTTAAATGAGATGTCACATGAGACATGTTGGTTCCTGCCTGTAAGGCAAACACGCTCTCAGACCAAATTAGGTCTGTGTTGCTTGTTACATTTGTCAGGATGGAGGAAACGCCTTCTATGCATATGTGACATAGATTTACAAATTACCTATGATGCCTCTAAGGTACTGTCCTGACTGGAGTTGTTGTGTGTCACATTAATACTCTCTCTTACCTCTGATTCTGTGTGTAGGAATAGCAGCCAGAGAGACGGCTCAGGCCCTGAAAACACTGGCTCAGGCAGCCCGCGGTGTTGCTGCCTCCACCACAGACCCCATGGCTGCTGCTGGCATGCTGGACTCAGCTCGCGATGTTATGGAGGGCTCAGCGCTTCTTATTCATGAGGCCAAGCAGGCACTTATTTCCCCCGGAGACGCAGAGAGTCAGCAGAGGCTGGCGCAGGTGAGATGGCTGAGGGTCACTCCCGAGGTTTGGAGTCTATTCTGCATTTTAACACTACGGTTGAGTCTTGATGCTGCAAGCTTGAAGCCTCAGTTCATCTTTCTGTCAGACTATAGTACCAGTGCCATAAAGCTAACACCATTAAATGTCACCGCAAAGACAGTCCTGCTGGGTTGTCAAAACAAAATGCACTGACTGTGAGTCATGAGACTTTTGCATACAACCACTGATTCACTTGTAATTGGGCTGTTATTCTTAAGTTACTTTAACCTTATCTCCACTCAATGTTTAGTCATATTTTTCTCACCACATACAGCATGTGTATGTGTTTCATGCATATATATATATATATATATATATATATATATATATATATATATATATATATATATATATATATATATATATATATATATATATATATATATATATATATATATATATATATATATATATATATATATATATATATATATATATATAATATTCATTACACATCAAACCCAGTATCTTACCTTTGGATGAGTCTGAATTTGGACAAAAACAGAATGTTTAATGATGATCATTTTGAAGAACTTGTTGAATCCCATGTGTTTTACATAGAAATAGTGTGACTTTTGAAGATTGCTAAACAGAATTGGTTTCTCTGTAAGAAATTGAATATGCAGCCACGTAAACCTGAAAGGAAATTCAGCCGTTTTGCCCAAAATACTTTACTAATATTGCCTCCTCCATATTTTCTCCACAAAAGAAAAAAAATATAGGTTTCTCAAAAGCAATGTGGAGAATTAAACAAGTTGATCACAAAAATGCAATCAGGCTGTTCTTTTCAACTTGAAAAAATACTCTTATAATACTGTTTTGCCCTTTTTGCCGTGGAATATAAAATTAAGTTAAGAAGCCTGTGCTGCACTATTAAATTATTGGCTCTTGTTTGCATCTCTGTGAACTGCTTCACTAAGGTCCCTTTATGTTGCCGTGTGCTTCTGTTTTGGCCTCTGTGATTTGACAACCCATTTTGTGACTTGTTGCAAGCACTCACAGACATATTTGTTGATATTTATGAAAAGGGGGGGCGGGGAGCAAAATGGTGATATCAATTACTCTGCAAGACATCCTTGCTTGATGTCTGTGAAGGTTCTCAGTCATCCAGGTCATAGTTATCCAAAGAAGGTTAAAAAATGTCGTTGCTTATTAGCATTTTTAAAGTCTCATTCCAAGCTTCCTCTAGTCGCTCTAACCCAGACGATTGTGAACCTGCTGTGTGTTCCAGGTGGCCAAGGCTGTGTCTCACTCCCTGAATAACTGCGTCAACTGTCTGCCTGGCCAGAAGGATGTGGACATGGCTCTCAAGAGCATCGGAGAGGCCAGCAAGAAGCTGCTGATTGAAACTGTGAGTTTGGTCTGACTCCCCAGAGCAAGATTAGCATAGTGTGTTTCTTTAAATGCTCACCAGGAAAACAGTCCTTGAGGATTGTGTTGCAATGAGCGACATATCCAAGTTAAGTGAAATTTACTTGTTTGATAGAAAAGTTTCAATGACTATTTTTAGCTAATTTTAAGAGCACTGTTCCAGTATGTCACAGCCTGAGAGGACTAGAATACTTATGTTTTATCGTTAGTATGCAAATAGGGAAAGTGTCACAATTTTATTTTTTTATTGCTTTTACAAAATGTCCACTCTCAAACGTGAGCAGTTCTTAAGTTTGAAACTGAAAAACTGTACTTAATGTTTGGATTGAGCACACAATTCAGACACATTTGGACACATTATTATTATTATTATTATTATTATTATTATTATTATTACTTTATTATTATAATACAGCCATTCAGTAAGGCTTAGATGCTGTAGTTTTTGAATTGTCACATCAGTATTAAATTAATTATTCTCTTGTTAGTAGTATCATAGAAAGGACTCTGTTAATAATCTTTCAGTTTTATCTTAAATCACTGCTTATCCACATAAACATAAAATGGACTTGAGGTTGTTGTCACACCTTAAGTACTGTTGCATAACATAAAAAATATATAATTTTCTTGTGTCCTACCTTCAGGTCCCTCTAGCCTCCAAGTCCTTTCAGGAGGCACAGAGCGAGCTAAACCAAACAGCAGCCGACCTGAACCAGTCGGCAGGCGACGTGGTCCATGCCTCCAGAGGCTCCAGCAGCCAGCTGGCGGTGGCCTCTGGAAAGTTCAGCCAAGACTTTGATGAGTTCCTGGATGCTGGTATAGAGATGGCTGGCCACACTCAGGTCGGTTTTGTTATGAGTTTCACAGGAACATCAAAGTCTTTATAAAGGGCTTTAACAGATATAAAAGCCTTTTTGATTTTTGTCATTTTAGAAAAAGGATGACCAGGTGCAGGTGATTGGTAACCTGAAGAACATCTCCATGGCTTCTAGCAAGCTGCTGTTGGCAGCTAAGAGTCTGTCTGTAGACCCTGCAGCAGCAAATGCCAAGAACCTGCTAGCTGCTGCCGCAAGGTACCACGACTAGCCACATACACACCTACACATTCTGCTTTGTATCAAATATCTCCTGCTGAAATTGTGAAGATGGAGTCTGATGGGATGTTCCTCATCCCTTCTCTAGCAGTTAGTGCTGCTAGTCTGAACAACCTTCATTCAACCAGTGTGACCATTCAGCAGCTGAAATCTTCTGATGGCAAATCTTAAGAGTTTAAGGTTCATCAATAAGGCCGGCAGCAAAGAATTGGTTGTTTTAATAACTGCCCAAAACAAGACTGTTTTTTAAATTCTTTTTTTTAATTTTATTTTTAGTGCTAGTGATTACACCACTAAGCAGTAAGTAATTCATTCAACATATTGAACTGTGATAATAATATCCATCAAGGCAAGTGTTTGATGTCTATGTTATGTCGTCCGCTCACGATGAAAATCATAACTTGGTCATTAAGGCTTTAATGGTGCTATTGGTAGCTGCCAACCACACTTGCAATAATAAATAAAAAATAAGATGATTATTTATAATAAGATATGACATTTTGAAGATAAGATGAAAGAAATCTCCAGAATAAACTGAATAAGCTGGTACACACAAACACAGGCATATATATGTATGCAAAGATGCATGCACACAGAAACCACTTCTTACCACACACCTTCAAGGGCTAAAGTGTAATATTTTTTTTCTGTTTGGTTCTTTGTTTCAGAGCGGTGACTGACAGCATTAACCAGCTGATCACGCTGTGTACACAGCAGGCCCCAGGCCAGAAGGAGTGTGACAATGCCCTGAGAGAGCTGGAGGTAAACAGAACTTTACAAGCTTGGGATCAAACAGGAACTATCAGAAAAAATATCAACAAAGGCTTGATGGGAATCTTATTTACCATGCTCTATCTGACCCAAAGAAATAATAATTATTAGCATTTTTGTAAAAAAACTGGGAAATACTATCTAAAACTCATACTGCTCACTCATCTCCCAGGCTGTCAGGGGAATGCTGGACAACCCCAACGAGCCGATCAGTGACCTCTCCTACTTTGACTGCATCGAGAGTGTGATGGAGAACTCTAAGGTAGGCCTTCAAAACAAACGGCTTAGTGATCAAACACTCAAGCATTGTGCACACACACAGCATCTCTCTCTCTCTCTCTCTCTCTCTCTCTCTCTCTCTCTCTCTCTCTCTTTCTTTTCTGCTGGCCCACTCCTTTGTTCTATCCAGGTACTGGGAGAGTCTATGGCAGGTATTTCTCAGAACTGCAAGACCGGAGATGTGTCTGCATTTGGAGACTGTGTAGGATCGGCCTCAAAAGCCCTGTGCGGCCTCACAGAAGCTGCAGGACAGGTACAGAATGTGGAGGAAGAACTCTCACAGAACAGAAGCAACAAAATGGATCATATTGCCTTTTTGTTTGTAATGGCGATGCTGGTAAATGCTAATGATGGGAGTTTTTTCCCGCCACAGGCCTCCTACTTGGTGGGTGTATCTGATCCCAACAGTCAAGCAGGACACCAGGGTTTGGTGGATCCCATCCAGTTTGCCAAAGCCAATCAGGCAATCCAGATGGCCTGTCAGAATCTTGTAGACCCAGACAGTAGTCCCTCCCAGGTACATGCACTTAAAATATTCTCTTTGTCATCTGCAGTCCTGATTTCTTTTTTTTTTTTTTTTTTTCTTTTTTTTTTGTCACACTGAAATGTTTCAGATCATCAAACAAATTGAGATATTAGACAAAGATAACACAAGTAAACACAAACTGCAGTTTTTAAATTAAGGTTTTTATTATTAAGAGGGGGAAAAAATCCAAACTTATATGGCGCTGTGTGAAAAAGTGACCCCCACCCCCCTCACAGCCTGATTACTGCCACACCTGTTCTCAATCAAGAAATCACTTAAATAGGACCTGCCTGACAAAGTGAAGTAGATCAAAAGATCCTCAAAATCATGACAGACATCATGCTGCGATCCAAAGAGATTCAGGAACAAATGAGAAACAGAGTAATTGAGATTTGGAAAAGTATGGAAAAGGTTATAAAGCCATCTCTAAAGCTTTGGGACTCCAGCGAACCACATTGAGAGCCATTATCCACTAATGGCAAAAACATGGAGCAGTGGTGAACCTTCCCAGGAGTGACAGGACGACCAAAATTATCCTAAGAGCAAGAAAGTTGAACTTTTTGGAAGATGTGTGTGTCCCGTTACATCTGGCGTAAAAGTAACACAGTATTTCAGAAAAGGAACATCATACCAACAATAAAATATGGTGGTGGTAGTGTGGTGATCTGGGGCTGTTTTGCTGCTTCAGGACCTGGAAGACTTGCTGTGGTAATGTGACGGCATGAATTATGCTGTCTACCAAAAGATCCTGAAGGAGAATGTCTGGCTGTCTGTTCGTGACCTCAGGCTGAAGCACCCTTGGGTTCTGCAGCAGGACAATAATCCAAAATAACAACAAGTCCACGTCTGAATGGCTTAAGAAAAACAAAATGTAGACTTTGTATTAGCTTAGGTAAAGTCCTGACCTGAATCAGATTCAGATATTGTGGCATGACCTTAAAAAAGCAGTTAAGGCTCAAACCCTCCAATGTGGCTGAATTACAACAATTCTTCAAAGATGAGTGGGCCAAAATTCCTCCCCAGCGCTGTAAAAGACTCGTTGCCAGTTATTGCCAACGCTTAATTGCAGTTGTTGCTGCTAAAGGTGACCCAACCAGTTATTAGGTTTAAGGGGGGATTTTTTCCCCCCTTAATAATAAAAAGTTAATCTAAAAACATTTTGTGTTTACTTGTTATGTAATTATAATAAGTTGTCTAATATTTTAATTTGTGTGATGATCTGAAACATTTTAGTGCAACAAACATGCAAAAAAAAAAAACAAGAATAGAAAAGAAATGAATCAGGAAGGGGTCAAACACTACTTCACAACACTGTATATAAATGTGACCCTGGGCTGAGTATTTGATGACTGCATTGTCATCTGCTTAACCATAAACCATTTCTTTGAGAGAAAATCTCAGTTACTAATTGAACATTTTGTGTATAATGTGGCAGGTACTCTCTGCAGCCACCATTGTTGCTAAGCACACCTCGGCACTGTGCAATGCCTGCCGTCTGGCTTCCTCCAAGACAACCAACCCTGTTGCCAAGAGGCACTTTGTTCAGTCTGCCAAGGAGGTGGCCAACAGCACCGCCAACTTGGTCAAAACCATCAAGGTAGGATTTCTTTGTCTTGTCAAAAGGCTGGCTCTGTCCCCTAATTGGCTTACCACAGTACAGATCTGGATTTAGCTTAGACAGTAAAGTCCTTTTGTGACTGATGTGGGATCATTTTAATGAATCCTGAAACAAATGTGATGCCAATCAGCTCCTATGTGTTCCCAAAAATAATTTCTATCAAACTGCTGTCAATGGTTTGTGTAATTCCTGATTCTTGGGTTGGATAACTTAATTGGTACTTTTGTTTAATCAGATTTGTTTCATGCATATTCATATTACGTCTCTCTCCTTTTCTAGGCTTTAGATGGGGATTTCTCGGAGGAGAACAGGAACAAGTGTCGAGTTGCCACGGCTCCGTTAATCGAGGCTGTGGAAAACCTGACAACATTTGCTTCCAACCCAGAGTTTGCCAGCATCCCAGCTCAAATCAGCAACGAGGTATGACAATGTGAACATTAGGGTTTGTAGATTACACACATCATTACATCAATTGAAGTGCTGAAAAACTTATATTGCAATAAATGCATACATTTGGTCAATTAAAGTTGTTTTATTTAAAAAATATATATATATTTTTTCCCTGTAGGGCTATGCGGCCCAGGAGCCCATCCTCCACTCGGCACGCTCCATGCTCGACAGCTCCACCTACCTGCTCAAGACTGCTCGCTCATTGGTTATCAACCCCAAAGACCCGCCCACCTGGTCTGTTCTAGCTGGTCACTCTCGCACCGTGTCCGACTCCATCAAGAGTCTCATCACAGCCATCCGGTTAGTTAAAAAATGTATTTGGATGTAACAAATGGGATGCTAAAGAAAGCAATGGGTGACAAAATAGAATATGTAAAAATTAAACCAAGAAGAAATAGTTCGATATTTTGGGAAGTTTGTTTATATGCTTTCTTTGCCGAGAGTTAGATAAGATCAACACCACTTTCATGTCTGTACGATAAATATGAAGTTACCGCCAGCAGCCGCTTAGCTTAGCTTAGCTTAGCACAAAGACTGGAGACAGGAAAAAAACGGGTAACTTTTAGCCTAGCAGCACCTCTAAAAATCACTAATTAATATGCTGTATCTCGTTTGTTTAATCTGTACCATGTTGTGGTTTTATGTGGTGACAGGCTCTTTTGGCTGAGAGCAGTGACTTCCTGGAGTCTTGTTGTCACTTTAAGGTTACCAAGCAACTAGCAGAAACTTATAAAGTTACCAAAACATCATCATTTTAACACCACTGTACTCCGTTTCCCTGCTGTGATTATAGTTATTTATGGGGGGTTTTAATCAAGTTGTAGTATAGCTTTTACTTCCCTTTATCTGAATACATTGCTAAAACTTCTAAACCGCCTGTGAGAATAATGCAGCGTCCTTGACAAAAGGATGCCCAAATGCTTGTTCTTATACCTCCACAGCTTAAATGTTTAATCTCCTCACACCTTTTGTACCTAACCTTGATCAGAACAAAACTATTGTCCATGAGGAACTAATTTCCTGTGTCAAATGCACTGAATGTTAATGTTGCTGCTTGGCTCAGAACATTGTTCACAAGCAGCCAGCTTAGCATCTCGTTCAGTTCTGATGCCCTTATCACAGTCTTCCTTTCAGACTGCAAATTGAGAACTCAGAGGCTTTAATAGCATTCAGTCATACACCGCGGTGCCAAAGAACACAGATAGGAATGGACTCCTTCAAAAGCCAACCTCATAACTTTGTTATTCTACTTACAAGCAAAGTTGATTTATTTTATTTATTTATTTATTTATTTTTAGTTTTACTTTCAGTGTGCCACAATGCATGGAAATGGATGCTTAACTGAACTCATTCTGCCCGTGTGGACGGTGCCCCAGACCATTAAGGTGCTTCAAAGCTAATTTGGCTGCCCAGCTTGATCTCCCTGTGTAGTGATGAGACCCTACAGGCCACACTTCAGCAGATGTGAGCAGCAATGAGATGAGGGGAACAGTAGACAAGATGAAGACATCCTGGAACCTGTCTATCTTTTATTGTTAGTTATGTTAACATTAGCACTCCCCTCTCTTCCTGTCTCATTTTTCCCTTTCTTCATCACCTTCTCTGTGCTGTTTTTTCCCCCTATACTTCATCCTTCAACTTTTATTCTCATTTCTGTTTTCAACCATTTTATTACTTTCTGGTTGTCTTCTTTTCCTGTTCCCATTTTATTCTCAGGGACAAGGCCCCAGGCCAGCGGGAGTGTGACTCGTCAATTGATAACATCAACAAATGTATCCGGGACATTGAGCAGGCCTCTCTGGCAGCAGTCAGCCAGAACTTAGCCAGCAGGGATGACATTTCACTCGAGGTAAGCAACCACCAGAAAATAAGTTGACATTTTCCACAGAGAACTACTGTTATCTTTCTCTGTTTGCATTTGTCTCACCACTGTTTTACAGTCTGATAGCTTTTTTGTTTCTTTGTCCTTTTTGTGCCTTTCTGTTAAATTAAGGATCTATTATTGGTAGTTTTAATGATGTTTCTTCATTCTAGGTCACAAACCGCTCATTAGACAGAAATCAGGGATTTAATTACTTGTAATTGAAATATTTTGTTCATCCATAAGTAGCTGGCGTGCAGTACAGTTTGGATCCCACTGGATCCTTATTCCCTATACCGAGATGTTTTAATGCAGAACTAGTCACAGAGTGGTTTTTGGCTCTTGCACCAGTTTTGTTGATTTATGAAGACTTTAAGGTGACATATTAAAAGCAAGAGTGATTTGGGGCAAGTATGTCCCTGTTTAGTTCTCTGTCTAATGCTTTATTAGCAGGTTCCAGGTGACTCATTTGAATGTACCTCTGTCTATCATTAAAAGCAACAAATTTCTTTTTATTTCCTCTCTTTAGGCGCTACAAGAACAACTGACTTCCACTGTGCAGGAAATTGGCCACTTAATTGACCCCATTTCCACCGCTGCCAGAGGCGAGGCTTCCCAACTAGGACACAAGGTATGTAGGGCAGGGAGTTAATTACTTAACTTAACTGTGCCGTAACCATAGCATAACTGTGCAGCAGTTATCTGGACAAATGGGTTATCTGAACAAAATTAGTGTTGTGATACTTATCACGGCAATATCTCTTCAACCATTAGATGCCTCTAAAGACTCTCTTCTCTATGACATGTAAAAGCAAAGAGGCAATGAGTTCATTCAGTTTTGGAAGTAGTACACTGCATGAAGACAAAGCAAGCTTTTAATTCAATGCAACCTTAATGATCACTTAAGTAAAATAATGAGAAGCTGAAAAGAACGGAACCACAAGTCTGCCATCATTCCCCCTGCCATGCGTTTTAGCACACATACATCTTTTTCAATGTCATTGACTTACTTGGTGGGGGGGGGGTTGTTGTCCATTTGAAAATGTAGCATTTGCTGTAATTAAGGAATGCTTAGTGATTAAAAACTGTCACCCTTTTCCTCAGGTGACCCAGTTGGCTGGTTACTTTGAACCGCTGATCTTGGCGTCTGTGGGTGTAGCGTCCAAGCTGAATGACCACCAGCAGCAGATGACTTTCCTGGACCAAACTAAGACCCTGGCTGAGTCTGCCCTGCAGATGCTCTATGCTGCCAAGGAGGGTGGAGGAAACCCAAAGGTAGAACTCTCTCTCTTAAATGTTGCTTCTCTCGGCCACTGGAAGGATTATCTGGACATTTTATTTAATGTGTCTTGATGTCACACTGGACAGGCATCCCATACCCATGATGCCATAGCAGAGGCAGTCCAGCTCATGAAGGAGGCGGTTGATGATATCATGGTGACACTGAATGAGGCCGCCAGCGAAGTGGGAATGGTCGGAGGAATGGTGGAGTCCATCGCAGAGGCCATGGCCAAGGTGAGTGCTGCAGGGGTGCTGGGCAGACACTGGTGATTAGAAAACACCAGATCATGACTATTAGCTTTCCATCTGACTAGATGCCAAGATTGGACGAATCAGTTCAAACTCTTTGGTTCTTTAATAAGACCTAACAGCATCTCCGTCAACTTTCTCCTGCCACTCACCCAGTAGGAACAGACTAAGTAGAAAAGCCCAGACATCCTTTTCCCTAGCCATGACTCGAGGTTTATCTCAGGATCCCGAGGCGTTACCAGGCCAGAAGCAGCCCCTTCAGTGAATTCTAAACCTGCTTCAGGGTCTCCTCCTAATTGGGTGCCCTGGAAAGATTTCCAGAAGGTAGATGTCAAGGAGTTATCTCTACCAGATGCCCAAACCACCTCAGAGGTTCTCTTCAGCTGCAGAGAAGCAGCTGGTCTGTACTCATCTGAAGATTTTTCAAGGCTAGTGCCTTAATCAAGTTCACTCTCACCCAGTGTTTTCACCACCATGTGATCAGGAGACAGCCCCTCTTTTCTTGAGTTACAAGATAGTATGGCTACAAATCTGATAATACGATCATCCATTTTTACCCTAAGGTGATCAAGACAGCAGTCTGAATGAGAATTATATAGTGGAAAAGATCCTGTTTTGGCAAGAGCCACGGAAAGAGCCAAAGTACTGTTGAGAAAACAAGTGGTAGTGAGGGCAGGGAAACAGGCAGGGAAGCAAATGGTCTTCTGTTTCAGGAACAACCATCATTTTCTAATTAAGATTGTCTTGATTTTCTTTTTTCCCCCATGGTTCCTTTGTGTAACATCTTGATTACAACCTCAGTGTCTCCTAAGCACCATAAAAAGTCAACTGATTAGCATATTAATACAAATCACAAGCCATCGAAGCCGAGGAAAATTGTCACTGTAACACATCCACTCCCAGCCAGTGTTATGCCTTTTAGACTCATCTTTCCAATTAACAGTCAAACTACTGGCATAAGGTGCGAAGCAAGAAAAAGTCTTTTATCTCAAGTACACATGAAATAGCGTCAAATAATTACACCCCTCCTCGCCTTTCTGAGTGAGACTTATTGCTGGGGTGAAAAAGTGCCTCAGGTGTGGGTTACCAGACGGAACGGCAACTTTGTGTGCCACGTCATGAATAATTAACCAAAGTGGTTCAGTTTGCGTATTGCACGATGAGCATGTGATTGTGTTTTGTCCGTGTGTCACTCAGCATGTGCATGTCAGTAGTTGATTAAAATGAGATAATCCTCTTAGATGATCCATCGACATAATGGTCAGGAAAACCCTTCAAATCGCCTCTGCTGTAACCACAGCAGAGGCTGAACTTTTAGTAACTTGGTCAACATCGCAGATGAGGTGTTACTTCACTCAGCGGGTTAAGTGAACATCATGTACTTGCGATATTGTGGATTAATTCCACCACCGGCATTCTTTTCCCCACATGGCGTCATCTCTCTCGTCTCCTCAGCTTTGACACAAAACTTATCTAATTTAGCAGAAATGTCCGAAAACATAATGTATGCACTGCACGCTGGTGTTTTTGCAGTTGATGCTATTTTAAAGCTGTAATTACAGCGTGGATTTGGTGGATAATTTGTAATGGGTGTTTATCATTCAGTGAGTGTTTTTTGAATACAAAATTGCATTAACATCGGTTTGCAGATGAACTGGTGCCTGCACACCTGGCAGAATTATTATAATTGAAGGGTAGATTAGACTTAACATTTGGCTGCAGCTAAAGAGCTGAATGATTGATTGTTCTCATGGTTTAAGATGTTTGCACCTTTTGTGAAGGACAAACCAATCACGCCTAAAATGATAATTGCTTTGGCATTTTAACTGTGTATGTCTTTCCTTAGCTGGATGAAGGTACACCGCCTGAACCTGAGGGCTCATTTGTGGATTACCAGACCAGTATGGTGAAATACTCTAAGGCCATTGCTGTCACTGCGCAGGAAATGGTAAGCCTTCAGAATGATTGTTTACATTGTTAGACTGTTTTGGAGATGTGACCGGGAATATATTATCGTTGATTAGATGGGAAAAGTGAAGTGGAGTAAGTGTGTGTGTGTGTTGTAGTTTGGACTGACAGTCAGTGTGTATTTATCTATCAGATGACCAAATCAGTGACATGTCCTGACGAGCTGGGGGCCCTGGCCTCTCAGGTGACTGTGGACTACAGCCAGCTGGCCGTTCAGGGACGACTGGCTGCTTACACAGCTGAGCCAGAGGAGGTGAGGGCGGCCTGGGTGTCACCCATTATGCAGCTCTGCTGCATCAGTGTGGCAGATTTGTCTTTTTAACATTTAAAAAGATAAAAAATATTATGTATTACAAAGGGAATATGTCATTGTGGAGCTGATACACATTTCCTATCTAAACATTTACAGTACATGAGTTTATTTTTATCTAAATGATCTCACAAGGCAAGTCGATTTGTAAACTAAAATGATTTATTTTTGCATTAGAATAATTGCTCAGCAAATTTGTGCCGTACTGTGTTCTGTTATCCAGATCGGTTTCCAGATCAAGACTCGAGTGCAGGAGCTCGGACATGGCTGTATCTTCCTCGTCCAGAAGGCTGGAGCTCTGCAGATTACTCCCTCTGATGGTTTCACCAAACGGGAGCTCATTGAATGTGCCCGTGCAGTCACAGAAAAGGTAAAATCCTATCAACAAATGATAGAATTTGTCTCGAGGTTTGTTGATTCACACCACATTATACTGATCCTTATCAGGACGAGTTTCCTCATACATTAACCCAAGGCTGTGTCAATCAGCGTTAATTATGCATTATGTAGTTTACACTGAGCGATTCTGCTATCATGGTATCAGCAACATAAGAGGGTTTGTGCTGTAATTCATTTTATCATATGCCTAGGATTCATATGAATTAAAGTATTTTAGAAGAAAGCATTTGCTGAAGGCATGCTCATGCTTCAAAGGCTGACTGTTAAATTCATAGTCGTTGGAGGAATATGTTACTCTGCAGACTGTTTTAAGAATTCATGTTTTAGTATTGCACAGACTATATCCAAACAGTCCAGCAACATTGTACAGATGTGACCTGTGAATGCAAGCAAATTCCTCTAGAGGTATTAGTTGTGGTTTCATTCAGGATATCCACATCAGTTTGTTGATAGATACTAATCTCAAATTATGGCCATTTTACAATGGATTGTAATGGAGTTTTTTTAAAGCGAGGGTTTATTCTTTTTCTCGACATCTCAACAAGGAAAGAACAGGTTTGTCTGGGTTGCATGTCATGCTTGTTCTGTTTTGATTTCCTAACCTTCTCCTAACCCTTAACTTTCCACGGCTATTGTTTCTTTTATGTAAGAACTGAAGTGTGAAGAGTCCGGAAACGTCAGTTAATCAATTTCTACTGCCACTCAGGCATCTGTGAGGAGCCGGGAAGCAATTTGACATGTACTCATTTCACTGAGTGAGTGATATTGTGCATTGCTCTGCGCCGATGTGGTATTTTGCTGTCACAGCAAACTTTCAAATCCTCTTGCGACTAGTGTTTGGACTTCTCAGTTGAATGCATTATTTATCAGATACCAAGGAGATGCATATCATAAAAACAGTGTTCAACTCCTCTCCAACTGACCAAAATATAGTAATACTACTTTACTGTAAGAAAGGAATTCAAAAAATTTTATTGAATCTGTCTGTAATGTACAAAATCAATAATCCAGCTGCCTCAACTAGTTAAGGTATGAAAAACCTTCAGCCCAAGGTGAAAGTATTTGCACATCCTCACCAGTATGATTATAGGTGTGTGTGTGTGTGTGTGTGTGTGTGTGTGTGTGTGTGTGTGTGTCCTCAGGTGTCCTTGGTGCTCTCAGCCCTCCAGGCAGGCAATAAGGGCACTCAGGCCTGCATCACAGCAGCCAGCGCAGTGTCTGGCATCATCGCTGATCTGGACACCACCATCATGTTTGCCTCCGCTGGCACACTCAACGCAGAGAATGACGAGTCCTTCGCTGACCACAGGTTAGAGCCGGAAATGTGCCTGATCGCGTCTGTATACAGAGACACTCGTGCAAGACATCACTAAGCATACAAGACGTGACTGGAGTCCAAAATCCGCCCTCCGGTTATCTTTCATGTGAAACTGACAGAATGAAATATACACTGGTGAACAGACGGCAGGAAATCTCTTAAGTTAGAAACTACAAATTACCCTCAGGGTTTGAAAGACGGAGGAAGTGTCACATCTTTTACTGTTCTTGCTCTTAGACTAAAGACTCCACTCAGAGGCAGTGCAAAAAATAAAAATAAAAAGAGCAAAAGACTTAGAGGTTAGAAATCCTGGTTATATTCTGTGAAATCCCACATTGTTGTGCTTTAGTAAGGGTTCATAAACTAGTGTTTGACTTGTGGGAAACTTGGTTGGCCTAGTTATGAGTGAGTGATTGGAGTTCAAAGAGATGCATATCTAGTGATCCAGACAGGACTTGGCACATTACATGCCTCTCTGACCAAAAATGATTAACCTAGATCCTTACAGATAATTGTTAGTGAAATTGTACTGTACCTCGCTGAAGAATCATGAAAGCCCTGCCGGAGTAGGATGAAAGGAAATCAAATCACTTTTTAGCTCAAATTATGTCACACAGCTCCCTTTTTAAAAATCAAGATGAAACTTTGCAACAGCTTCCTACAATTTCTCTTGTCAATTTAAAAAATAAATAAATAACTGACTCCTTACATGATCTTACCTATCTTCCTTGTGTTTGCACCAGCTTTGATGTACAAATTCCTTTGATATGAAAAGAGATGTGTGCCATTGTGCATTTGGATGACTGTAATTCACACACATTTATATTTTATTCCTGCTTGAATTCAGTCATTGAAAGAATTTCCAAAACTTTTGTCTCCCTTCTTTTCCTGCCTATTCTTCTCTTTCTCTCAGGGAAAACATTTTGAAGACGGCCAAATCTCTGGTCGAGGACACAAAGATGCTGGTGTCCGGTGCAGCCTCCGGTCAGGACAAGTTGTCTCAGGCCGCCCAGTCTTCTGCCAAAACAATTACCCAGCTAACAGATGTGGTCAAACTGGGAGCTGCCAGTATTGGCTCTGATGACCCTGAGACACAGGTGAGCCAGTCTTGTTTTTCCTCCCACAGGTTTCTATTTGTCCTTTCACTGTGCCTGGTGTATGAGCAAAGAATGAGCTGTCAATAGCAATAACCTTTCAGAGTTTTGTCTCTTTCCCAGGCTGAGTTGTGATAAATTTGTGTCTATCTTCATGTCCTTTCTGTAGGTGGTTCTGATAAATGCTGTCAAAGATGTGGCCAAGGCGCTGGCTGAGCTCATTAGTGCCACCAAGTGTGCCGCTGGCAAGTCAGCAGATGATCCATCGATGTACCAGCTGAAGAGCGCTGCCAAGGTGAGAGGATCAGGGAGTCTGAATCTGAATGTTGGAGTCACTTGGTATTTTATTCTTGTAAGAAATCAAATCAGTTATGCAAATGTTTTTGTGATATGCTGCAATTGCGTTTTTCTTTTTTTCCCCCCCAGTGATAAAAAGTCTTATTGTCTGTTAAAAATCCTAAATCTAAGTTGATGAAAATAGTTACCCTATCCCATGTATGTATGTATGTATGTATGTATGCATGCATGCATGCATAACGGACATACTCCTCCTCAGGCAGTGCCATTAATCAGCTACAGCACCTCTCCTGTTGCTATGAAACCCATTCACATGAGTTAAACTGAAAGCTGTGTCTCGGTGATGCAAATAGACAGGAAATAGACATTCAGGATAACAGGAAATTTGGATATTTGTATCCAAGATAAATCAATTCAACACAAATACAGTGTGTATTTTCAAAGCCACAGTTCACAATCCACCGACGACACAAGTGACTTCTCATTATCACCTCGTGTGGGGAAATTTTTCTTTAAAAAAAAACAGTTTCGCAGTCATGTGTCATAGAGTCGAGATGATAACCATACGCTTCACGTGCAAGTTTATGATCTGAGATGAAAAAAAACTTAAATAATCTGTATGGTTTTAGCTTTAAGTCTTGAGGGCTGTGGGCTTTTCTGTGTGGGTGTTGTGTGCCCCCTATCTCTCAGTTTGATGTAGTACACCCTCATAGTCCTGTGCAAATCAAAGAAGAAGACCAGAGGGCTTAAATCCATGATCATACAAAAAGGGAAAAATGTGCTCACAAATGTGACTGTGGCTATCGGGGAGCCACCGTGAAATCTACATGTACACATTTTGAAGTTGGGGTAAGACATGTATAGTATAAGCTGCCCCCCTCCCCCTTTATTATTTTTTTTCATTGTCATTTGTTTTTCTTCTGTCAGGTGATGGTGACCAACGTGACGTCCTTACTGAAGACTGTCAAGGCTGTAGAGGACGAGGCCACTCGGGGCACCAGAGCGCTGGAGGCCACTATCGAGTGTATCAAACAGGAAATGTCGGTGAGGACGTTTGGAGGCAATGTGCACGGCCAATTGATGCTCAATAAAGTCTTAGATGATTCAAAAGTAATATTTTGCCTTGAAACCGATCTAATGATGAAAACGTTAAGGGGCTGGCAGACACTTATCAGTTCTGTTATACTGGAGAGATGGATTTTATCACTCAACCAATCACATTTTTAGACTACCTGTCACATGACACCCACCTGCTTTGTCATCCCCAGCTGTTTCAATCAAAGGATTCTCCCAACAAGACAACCACACCTGAGGAGTTCATCCGCATGACTAAGGGCATCACCATGGCAACTGCTAAAGCAGTCGCAGCAGGAAACTCTGCCCGGCAGGAGGACGTCATCCATACAGCCAACCTCAGCCGCAAGGCTATTTCAGACATGCTCACCACCTGCAAGGTAGGGGGTGTGGGGGTGGGGATAAAAATAAATAAATAAATAAATATACTTAATTATTATGTTATGCTGTCTTTCAGCAAGCGGCCTATCATCCAGAGGTCAGTGAGGAGGTGAAGAACAGAGCACTGATGTTTGGATCAGAGTGTACCACTGGATACATCGATCTACTGGAACAAGTACTATTGGTAGGTTGAACATTGTGTCAGTAAGTATCTTCAGAGAGAGAGGTTTTTATTCCATCCGGGAGATTTCTTTCCTTCTGTCTGTCATTTTTGTCATTCTTTGTTGGCATTCACAATTAAGACAATTAATGGTTATATCCTCTTAGCAATTTTAGATGTAGGAATGATTCTCTCATAGAGGCTTAAGCTAAAATACATACGACTGATTTTGACTATTCGCTTCTCATTCTCAGCTTAAATTTCTCCCTGCAGTTCTTCAAATTTAGAGAAAAAATTTGGTACAAGAAGTTATCCTTCAGTAAAGTTCTGTGGTCTTGAATGATGCTTGGCCACACAGAGAGTTTGTAAGTTTGGAGACAAGTTTTGGTCTCATAGATCTAGCGGTTTATAAAAATGCAATATAATTTAGTTAAAGTGTGTCTTTTTTGGAATTTGTGATTTTTGCTCTGCACTTAGTCTTTTTAAGCAGAATAGTTTTTGTTTAATGTGTGTGTGTGTGTGTGTAGGTCCTGCAGAAACCCACTGGAGAGCAAAAGCAGCAGCTGGCAGCTTGCTCCAAACGAGTGGCAGGAGCTGTGACAGAGCTCATCCAGACGGCTGAGGCCATGAAAGGTACACACACTGACTATATCAACACACTGACTCCATTTACAGTGTTATATGTGATGAACTCAAATCTACATCAGTAAGTGATAACTTTTATTAATTTACTAATGAACCATCCAACAAAATCTGTCATTTGTTTATAATCCCCAGTAGCTACTACATCTATAACAGAATACATTTCCCAAATAAGAGAGAAACAGAAGCATTCCTTTAAACAAAGTTTTGGTAATATTCCTGTCCTCCTTCTCTTGCTACAGACGGAGGTAAGTTAGCATTGTTTTCTGTACTGTGACTTATTTCACCAGTTATGAGCTGCCGACACCTTCTCTCCTCTGCGCTATCATCGATTCATTTAATCTCATTTTGAAGTCCAGCTTCTCACAGGCTTCTCAAGTACATAGTCAGCTCCACCCATCGTGCTTCGTTTTACGCGCCATTTCATTTTAAATAAATCACTCCATCTTCACTCCATCAGCTATGCATGGGATGCGGTGATCTTCTGTGTGATCAGTGTTTTTGTATGGCATGAAGTTTTGACGCACCGCTTTGTGAAGTATTTTTTGAAATCCTTTTTTCTTATTTAAATCTTAATTGCGTTAATTGCGCACTTCAGGTTCAGAGTGGGTGGACCCAGAGGATCCAACAGTGATTGCAGAAACGGAGCTGCTTGGAGCAGCAGCGTCCATCGAAGCGGCAGCTAAGAAGCTGGAGCAGCTCAAACCCCGAGCCAAGCCCAAGGTGGGTGACTGCACGACTCATAACTCAATGGGACTTTGTTAGTGTATAGGGAGGCGATTTCACTACAGTGTTGTTCCTAAACGATTTGCACAAAGAAGATGGTTTTTCAGCGTAAAGCTTTTAAAGCTACAAGGCCATAACTCTGTGTTAAAGGCTTTTCTAACTAAAGAAAACATTTTCATTAGTATTATTATTTTCAAGTTTTCATTACAATGGTTAATATAAATGTATAGATGGTAGGCAGTGGTGGAAGAAATAATCAGATTTTTGAGTAAAAGTAAAAATACCACAATGTAGAAATACTATATTACAAGGAAAAGGCACGCATTCAAAAAATATATTTTTCCTAAAAAGTACAGATGTATTATTAGCAAAATACACTAAAATTATAAAAACTAGAAGTACTAATAGAGAGAGTACTAGTAGAAAGTACAATATTTCCCTCTGAAATGTAGTGGAGTCAAAATATGTAGTAGTAGTAGGATGTAATTCAGATTGGAAGCGCTTTCACACCTTTTGGTGGATTGTTCTGATCCAATGTGTTTGCTACAAAAGGAAAATGGTCCAATACACAGTGCTGTAGATACTGTACAGTCCAATGCCTTAAAGCATACTTCCTTGTTTACCTGTATCGATGTTCTGTGCCTCTCTGTCCTGTTTTGTGTGTGTGTGTGTGTGTGTGTGTGTGTGTGTGTGTGTGTAAATATAAGTTTCAGTGTTATTGTTCACAGTAACAAGATGACACGGTTTGTTTTTGGACATTCACAGAAAGGGTGCTCTGTGTGTTGTGCTGTCTCCAGTCTGTTTACATATTCCCATCAATTTTTCTCTGATTTAAAATCACAACTTAACCAGAGTTTATTAATTTGAGCTTCCCATATCACATCACCGACACTTTTTCACCAGTTTCTTGGATATCCATGCCCATAAAAGTTTTAGTTTGAGTTTTACCTCTGAAGCTGATACTTTCCTCATTGCTGAGTTGAAACCTCACCTCCTCCACATTATATTATCTTCAGCCATATCCCCTTCTTTCATACAACACAGCTGCCATGTTTCCCCCTCCTTCTCCTCCTCCTTTGTGTCTGATCATCCATCCATCTGCAGTAGTTCTAGCTAATGCTTGTCCCAGTATATGTCCTCTGGCTCCCAGTTAACCCCTCCCTTCCGTCCCTGCCTGCCCCCACCACCGGAGGCCTTCTCTGCAGGGCTCTGTCTGATATGTTTGATATATTAGGTTGTTATTCAGTCCCAACTATATATCAAACATATTCCTACAGTGTCCCGCTCTGTCTACAGACTTGTGGTGTGTGTGTGTGTGTGTGTGTGTGTGTGTGTGTGTGTGTGTGTTTAAACAAACTTCAGTATAGCTGGATGTGAAATACTGACAGATCATCTTTTGCATCTAGCTCCTTAACAGCTGTTTAAAAAGTCCCATTTTAAAAATGTGTGTACCAGAAAAATGTTTACAGTGAGACTTGTTTTGTGACTTGTAGACAAACTCTGTAGATTGAGTGACCAGCGTCACATTTAGGATGATTTAATGTGGCATTTTACTTTAAATCACTGGGATACTGAATGAAACAAACTTTAGCCTCCCAACGGATGTCATCCTTTCTGACTGATTGGTCTCCTTACCCCTCAGCAGGCGGACGAGACGCTGAACTTCGAGGAGCAGATCTTGGAGGCAGCCAAGTCCATCGCTGCAGCCACCAGCGCTTTGGTCAAGTCAGCCTCGGCTGCCCAGAGGGAGCTGGTGGCTCAGGGCAAAGTGGGCCTCATCCCAGCCAATGCTGTGGACGATGGACAGTGGTCCCAGGGGCTCATCTCTGCTGTAAGTGTGGGGTGAAGGGCCATTTTTCACAGTGAACAATCTGAGGCCCAATTTTGCCAACAAAAATGTCTTTCTTTGCTTTTCTCTTCCAGGCACGTATGGTGGCAGCAGCAACCAGTAACCTGTGTGAGGCAGCCAACGCCTCCGTGCAAGGCCACGCAAGCGAGGAGAAGCTAATCTCTTCAGCCAAACAGGTGGCGGCGTCCACCGCCCAGCTGCTGGTGGCCTGTAAGGTGAAGGCTGACCAGGACTCTGAGGCCATGAGGAGACTACAGGTACAGTGCGGACACAACTCTAAACAAGATACAGCAGTTTAGTTCAACTTATTAGTTTCCAACATGCAGCGGAGCAGTGTTCATGTTACTACAGAGTTTACATGGCTTCACATTTAACATAATCCGCTGTTCTCAACGGATCTGCTCTTACAGATTGCTGGGAATGCAGTAAAGAAGGCATCAGACAACTTGGTGCGGGCAGCTCAGAAGGCAGCGTTTGACAAAGCGGATGACCACAACGTGGTGGTCAAGACAAAGTTTGTGGGTGGGATAGCACAGGTAAGACTGTTGAACAGCATTATATATAATCACAAGCTTCTGTTACCTAGATAGGGAGTCTTTCAGACTTTTTTCAGTTAGTGCTGGTGTATTGTCAGGTGTACTATCGGGAAAGTGAAAGTAGGGCTGGACAAAAAAACAATAACAATAATTATCGCAATATATTTTTTTCAATAACAATATAACAAATGTTCAGTAAATATTCAATAAATGTTTGATTTTATTCACTTGAATAATACACATATTAGAACTTTTTTATTAAGATTTTTATTTTGTTGAGGAAAAAGGACTTAATCTTACTCACGCATATTTTGTTGACAAAGATTTTATTAGAATTGTTTTGAATGTTCTACCTCAGATTTGTGAAGTGATCCACTGTTTGGCCTCAAGTGATGACTATAAAAAAGAGTTTAAAACCACAATAACCATCAGGTTTCTTCAACTTTCACTCAGGAGCAAAAGCCTCATCAGCCCTTAAACTCAAAAGAATTAACGATTTGATACTTATCGTGATAATTATCGATATCGAAAGATATGAAACTTTTTATCGTGATAACATTTTTGCCCATATCGTCCAGCCCTAACTGAAAGTCAGTTCCAATCCTATTAAAACAGCATCTTTACCATCTACAGCAGCTTGTACATTCCAGCCCTGAGGACCATTTGTTTTGTAATACCAGGAGTGAGGAATGTGATAACTTGTTTTGTGTTGGGTTTTTTTTGTTGACATGTAAACATCCAAACCTTTAACACTAAGAAATACGGTCTGTCTGTCTGTTAAAGAAGTTACCTATTATTATCACTTTCTTGAAATATTTTGCCATGATGTCACACTCTGCTGTGCACAACATTAGGTGTTATTAATTTTATACTTCTAAGAAATGTAGACCGACTTTTGAAACAACCTCAGCTTTTTAGATTAATTCATACCTCTTGTCACTTCAGATTCTCAATGTTCATGCTCATAAAATATATTATTTCTGCAAATGCTTTATTTATACCTCTAGTATATGTGGTGTTGAAGTATAGTAGACTATAGTAGACACGCACACACAAAAACATTCCTGGTAAATGTACACAAAGAAACGGACAGAAAGCATTAAGAGGTGGCAAACAGATTGTTAATATGTTAATATTTGCTACATATGCATACTTTGGCCCAAAGGTGAATTGCAAGGGTTAATTGCCCTCTTAATCTGCTATCTCAGCATATGTTTTAAGCCATAAAACATTCAGATTGGTCTAATAGTTAGAATGTTTTTTTTTTTGTCTGTCTAGATCATCGCAGCCCAGGAGGAGATGCTGAGAAAGGAGAGAGAGTTGGAAGAAGCCAGGAAGAAACTGGCTCAGATCAGGCAGCAGCAGTACAAGTTCCTGCCCAGTGAGCTACGGGAGGACAACAACTAGTTATTCAAACTCCACCATCACTGCTGCATACGTTTCGAGCAGTTTTAAGAGCACGTTAATGGCACACTTAAATAGGTATGTGCCCTACAGCGACTTCAGATATGTTACGACTGATTTAACAAACCAGGAATGCCCACGTCCGCAGTGAACCCCGTTGAGTGAGTCCACATCACATGGGAGAAGATCTTAAAGTCAACTACTAGCAAGTTTGAAATACTACTGTGTGGAACTGACTTCTTTCTGAAAGCAACACAAGGATTATGGGGATTCGACTGAAGAACTGCTTTTTGTCCTCATGTATAGCATAACTACTTTTGACCAATGTAATCTCAACCAGAATGTGACATGCTTGGGACAAACGGTACAGCTCATGTGCTCTCATGTTTGCCCATAAGCTCCAGTTTATTTGTTTCTTTTACAAATTGCAGCTCTAGGTCATACACTTTTAACGATGAAGAATTGATTGTATTGCTGTTCATGTGAGAGAGCCATTTAACTGCAGCGTCACTGAGAGAGCAAAAAGATTTCAGCTCGGTACTCTGATATTGTATGAATGTTGGCCTTTATGCTCCAATATGGCACCTTTTTATATCTGTGCTACTTAATTACGTGGCGTGTCTTGACTTCAACTCGGTGGTCATTAATCCTAATATGAAGCAAGGTAGGATTTTGCATATTGGTGTTTCCTGGACCATACTGTAAATTTCAATAATGGACAGGCTTTTTTGGGGGAATCTACCATTTAAATTTGACAGTGATATAAGCGTCTTTGCTTTCTTTCTGGTCATTTTGTTTTAATGCTGATATTGGACTCTACATGCAAAAAAAAATAAGATGCAACAAATTCTACATGTTTGTCTAAGCCCTTGAATATAGCCGCAATCATGTGCAGCCACTAAGACTCAGTTAGAATGTTTAATATTATGTTACAATGTGAATGCTTTTCTACACCGGATGACATATTACCACAGAAGGAATATTTATTACTCCGGAGTACTCAGAATTTATACTCCAGAATTTGATCATGATGCAATAACATAGATGGTGCTTTGGGGGGCAGTATTGGTTTCCCTTACACCATGCAAACTTAAAGAAGTAATACAGGAGATGATATTGTACAGAATATGTGGTTAGAGTAACCAGGCAGGTTGATTGGCTAAAATGTCATGCAAATTAAGAATACCTATAAATACCTCAGACCTCATTTGAACGCCATGCAGTGCCACTTCTGTGCTTTGTCTGATGGTTACTGCTCCCTGTAGATTTACTTTGACCCTTCCCGTGATGACTTCCCACTGTTTGAGAGTGATTAAAGTCATTTTTCCAGCAATACTCAATCGCTGCAAGAGATTTGATTTGAGTCAATTCACCTCCAATTCCCTTAATTCCGAGAGCAGCAAAATTCAAAATCTGACAAATAACTTGGCAATATGCGAATTGTTACAGATAAAACTTGTAAGTATTGATGTTAGAATAAGTGAGTTGAAAGTGAAGTGACTGCAACGCCAATCACTGCAGTTAATCTCCTTTTTTGTTCATCAGTCTCTGGATTTAAGGGTGCTCCGTGCGACTTGATGACTACTGAATTATGTGACTTGCTGCAATAGAGGAACCTTTTGTTTACCAGGTTTGATTGTAGTGCATTTGGTTCCTTGTCTTACTATATGGGCTGTGTTTCAATATTAAACTACAGTATGTTGTAAGATTAGTCCTGCTGTGAAAATGCATGGCTTTGTGCTAATCGGGTGCATCTCTTTATCCTTTATACAGAGTTCAACTTTTAAGGATGCACAGAGTGATTCTGACCTCCACATACAGACAGTATAGCATATAGCTAAAGACGGGCCATCATTTTAAAAATTTTTTTTTTTTTAACAGTTTGGTCTGAATTCAGAGGTGTTTTCTGGCACTGCTCATCAGTCAAGTCTGTAGTGTTGTTATTATTAGTGCCTTAGTCCGTAGCCCATACAATATCTGGTCTGCTTTTGAGTGACAGCTTCACCTCATCGGTCAATAGAAGGTGCTGGACATGCAAGTTTTTTGGAATGTAGGTTCATGTCTGCGGGGTTTTCTAACATTTGTTGTCCCACTTGTTAACATACTGTTCCTCTTAAGTGCTGAACCAACTGCATCCCCTCTTTCTCTTTTACACTCTCTGGCACATGTAAGGCCTTTTGGGAATGACAGAGGAACTGTCCGCCAGTCAAAAAAATGTGTTGCTGTTTTTTTGTACTGCATTCCATGGGCATGTACCACAGTGCTTCTAAACTACGACAGACTGGATATTTGTGTCTGTTAACTGCTTTATTGTATGTTATGAAGTAACTGAAATTTTATGGATGGTCTTTTTTCTCCTGTGCTTTTAAGCCTCTATGAAAGATAAATATAAGAGCATTTCGATATACCTGTCACCATTAAGATGTGAAGTCACTGATGTGTTCTGTATGTTTTTCGTTCCCTAACAGAATTAAAATTATGAAGTTACCACAGTAAAGATAAGTGATAACATACAATATAAAAGATATTTATCTGGCCTCAATAAAACTATTTTTTGTATTCACCAAAAATAAAGCATTTCAATGTAGCTTTCTGTGTCAAATCACCATTTGTTGGGGGGGTTGTGGGGCAAAGACAAAAATGTGTGTGCATTTCACATTTATTATATCCTGACTTTCTGGTTTACACATTCTTCTTAAATCTGAGACCTAAATTACCTTACACTCTACCATGTTTATCCCCTATTTTGCCAGTTGATATTTGGTACTTCTTTGTCGTCTTCCAGTTTGAGGTCTTCTTCTCATCGTCCTCGTGAGCGTGAATCGACACTCATTTCTGAGAGTGAAATTTCAGGAGAAACAACTGTACTTTTTTTTTGTACAAAGTTTTGTTCTTGGTGTGTACAAAGCAATAGGAACACAGACTTATTTATTTAGTTTTGTAAACGTGGACTTGGAAATAGGCGTAAAGACATCTTCGCATCCCAAAGCCCAGAAAAAAACATCTCTATTAGATAAAAGATGCATGCTTAATTTGACACACAAAGGCAGAAACACATCTTTCACAAGTTCAAATACCTGGAAGCACACTCAGGGCCGTACCATTGAGGACACCGATGTCATGTCCTTTGAACTTTTAATGTGTAAATCTGTGGCTTTTGGCAACCTGGTGGGAGTTTACATTCTACAATCATTTGTATGTTGTGTATGTTTACACTCCATATACTTACTTTTGACTGCTATTTAGCAAAGTAAAATTGAAAAAGGACTAATAGTAATCCAAGACATATTGATGCATGTTGCCTGTATTTTATTGAGGCAAAGTTAAAAAAAAAATCAGAAAATATCTGATCAAAGAACTCATGAACACTATTAATAATAGGAATAAACATTCAGTATCAACTTTTGAAACTTCAGTTTTCTGTCCTCAATGCCACAAACACATTTTGGATGGTCCTGAAAATGCATTGAGGTTCAATACCCTAACCTCTAAAGACTCAGTTCTGCATCACAATTATATTCCAGGCTGTTTGGAGACTGCTTTGATACGATACAGCATTAAAACTTTTTATCTTGGGAAATCGAATTACCCACAAAGTAAACAACAGTTGTCTGAATAAAGAACAAAGAAATCTCCAAGCTTTTCCATGTTTGTCTGTTACAACCTCTCAAGATGTCTCATCAGCAGTACTGTCAGGATGCAGAACCAGTACAAGTTCTCCTGTCCCAGTCAATAACAGAGAGGTGACTTCTAAAAGCAAACAGGGTGTCTCCGTGTCTGTCAGTTTAGTGTCAGGACAAGATGGTATTTCTGAGTCGGCACTAAACCTGAAGCTATAATGAGTCCGTGCTATGAACTGAGGCCTGTGCTAAATTTGTCCAGCACAAAATTTTGAGGCGGCAATGTCAATTACCCTGGCACAGCTGCTTCTGGCACTGCTGTTAAGCCTGGAATCCTTTTTCTGCTATATTCCCTTAAAGGGCCTATATGCAGTTTTTCAATGATATTACTTCTTCATTAATCAAATTTTCACAGCCTTATTGTCAATGGACTATAGCCTCACTTAGAAATGAAGCACACGCCTGTTTTCTCTGTTGCTTTGAACAGCCACCATTCTGTTTCTTAAATGATCACACCTGGTGGGGATGTAGCCTGGCTCTGTGCGCGTTCCCGAGCCTCTCTCCGACAACAGCGACAACACCCGGCAAACGAAATGCAGTCCACTAACACCACAAAACAAGCGCCCCCCAGCACAACACAGACTCCGACGTAAACTCCATGTAAGCATACAAAACAACAATAAAAGCTTATGCGAATCAAAACGAGAATCAGATGATGTCCGTGAAAACATCAGAAAGGCTGGAGTCATGGAGAGTCACATTAGCTTATCTGTTGAAATATATAATAAGTAACGTGATAGCTTTCCACATTACTTCACCAGCTAACGCGATCCATATTACTATCCTGTGTAGCACCGGTAATATGTCAAAGTATTTATTTTAGTCTGCAAGAAATGATTTCACAGTACCAAGCAAATGTGGAGCTATCTTTTTTATATTAGCCTTGATGCGAGGCAGAAGAAGACAGCTAACGTTAGCTAAGGTTCGATGCTCCCATGGACGCAGCCTGATTCGTCTGTCAATCTCACATTCAGAGCTTCGCAGTGAAACAAGGATCATGCCGTTTTGGCGATATGGGGGTGCTCAACGTCTGATTTTACATAGAACTACCTGTTTTCTCCAAATAAGCTAATATATAGCCTATTACAATATACATTTAAACGTTTAATTCTGTAAATAAACATGTAAAAAGAATAAAACGTTCAATAAATGTTTTTAAAGTGCGTGAATAAATCCAAAATTGTAACCCTAAACCTGGGTCGTCAGTGCGCATGTGTAGGCGCAGCGTGTATGTGTGAAGTGGCAGAACAGAGGAACACTTGTTGATTCACGGGTGTTGTGCCGAGTTGTCCGCCTCTCGCGGGAGTTTCGGATTATTTATCACCGTTGATGAACCACATAAAGAATATTTTATCGTGTTTAAATAGCCGGCTACTTGAAATAGACCCGCGAGGAACCACGACGTGCATGCAGCTGTCCACAGCAGGGCATGCACGCTAAACTCTGCACCAGAACGGTGAATGACAGGCGACAGAGAGAGAGAGAGACAGAGAGAAAAGCATCAACAATAAGCCTCATTTTAGCTGCAAATTTACAGTGTAAGTTGAATGAATAGAGAATTCAGCTCTGCAGCTTCTCGAGATTAAAGCGGAGCTACCTGTGTAACCGCCTCTCCCGGCTGGCAGTGGCCGCGCACATAGTAATGTTAGTTACTGGAAAGCAGCAGGGGAGCTAAGGAGGATGTATCACGTTGGCTAACATTAAATGCCGTAAATGTAACATTTTCATGGAACGACCTTGGATTAGTTCAACCTCAAGCTGATAAAACTATTACTCTAATGTTGCAGTGGGAGTTTATCTAAGTTTTTAGCATGTTGCCTGAAGCTGTCTCCCTGTCTGTCTATAGCCGCTGACACACTTCCTTTTTTTCTGGGAGTATTTTGCCAATAACCTTATGGGTGTTCTGACGATGCAGCCTTGTCGAAAAATGCTACCACAGCGCTATTTGACAGCAGAGTCTATCGAGTCGCTCTGCCCTATAGAAAAATTATACATTATGTGTTCCCAATCCCATAAAGGTGCAACTCTCACAGTATTATGACATTCTGTTTTTTTTATTATATTATAAGATCATTTAAGGGGTAGCGTATTCTGATCTGACTAATATCCCCTATAAAATAATGCTTCCACTACAGAATCATTTTATATCGCACCACTACTCACTCCATGTGTACTGTAAGGAGATGGGGATCATGTTGAAATAGGCAACTATATTATGCCATCTTTATTGAAGATATCAGGGTTAGCATATTCTGATTAATAATGATTATATTTTGATATTGCTGATGATCAGCCACTGTCTCGAAGGCATGCCCGACAGCACACACTTTTCAAAGTGACAGAAATCTAAATGTGACTGACCTTTAACATTTTCCAGCTTCTACTGGATCTGAATTTAACAAGAGGCCCTGTTACACTGACTTGGCTGGGGAGGAGATGACGAGAACCCTGGCTAAAAGGACGAAGGCATTGAATTTAATGTGGACAAGCAGCTGATAGAAGATGACTCATCCATTATTTTTACACCCTAAATCTAATTAGGCTATAATAAACGTCAGACAGCGGGTATGGTTACTAATGACTGCAATGTGCTACATAGCAAGGTTAGAGGCTTCATCCGCTGAAGACACTTGTATTCAATATACGATTACCTTCCCTGACTTGTAGGCGCCACAGGCACAAAGACTTACTAGACTTTTTCTTCTCAGCCACTGTGACCTGCCTCAATGCTCAATTTCCCGCCTTTTCATTTCAATAAAAAGATCAATCTCACATCAGCTTGCTGGCTGTGTTACTCCACTGATGGAAAATGACACACAAGTGACATACTGTAACAAGCACTGTGGCTAAACACACTCATCACACTGGTATTTCTACATGACCTCACACATGACCTCTGCGTGTCTGAACCGCTATGATGAGCTTTATTAAGTTGAAGCACTGCAAGAGATAAAGTTTGACTCAGAAGGATTGGGTGAAACACCAACATTACTCCTCGATACTTTTAATAATTTGAGAGGTGTGAGAAATACTAGTCTAGACATTTTTTGTCTGGGAGCTGCTCACCCAGCTGCTTCAACACACCCATGATGAGCCTTTGTGGTCAGGTGAACAGGCACCACATAACCCCCACCTCAGCATCAATAATATTATACCTTTAAAATTATGGCATGATAATTATAACAGTCTCTCAATTACAGAATCTCTAACTATGCTAAATCAGTAATGCATACATGGCCATCAACAGATAAAGGTCATCTAATAAAATCAAATTTCAGAGGTCGTTAAATGTGACTTTTAAAAAGGCCATAATACAGTAATATATATAATATTTAATTAATATAATAATTGTTACAGGCTTGCATACTTTCCTGCATGATGGGAATTCTGGGAATGCTGAGGGTTTTGTAATTATCACACCCGTCACAAGAAATCAGAGTCACAGTGATACTTTTCCCTGTTGAACAGACCAATTAAAAGAGAGGCGTGTTGTGCAGAAATATGCCAGTGATTTCCACTAAGCAATTCTCAAGAAATAACGGCTGGGATATGCAACAATGTTTAAGACCTGATTTAGCTGCTATTTATTTGAGAAATAAGGCCTGTTTTAGCACTTTTGCTCAAGTCTGGAAATGGTCAGTTGAAAAAGGAGTACATCTTACATGGACTTTAGATTGTGGATTGTTAGTTCCCTTACATTAGTGTGAATGAAACTGACTGAAGGCACTGCAGAATCGTAAGGTTGACCACTTTGTCTTTGCATCAGGCAAAACACTGTTAACATGTTGTACACCTATAAATGGCCCTTGCAAGAGAAGATGAAGAAGAAAAAATCACATTTGAGCAGCAAGAATAAATACCACAAACTGAGTTATGTTTAAAGAAATGACTTAAAAAACTCCTGGCCGAAGTATTTTAAAATGTTTTACAGACCCCTGAATCAAAACCCTAACCCTTAATATGACTAAATCATTAATTGTTGGACAGGTACGATGTGGTGATGTTCGTGACTCTATCTATCCAGGGTGGTAGGGTGACATGGATTGCGCCATGAGCCTCTGTGATCTCTGTACATGATAGGCATGCCTGCCTGGCTGTTTAACAGTCAACAAAACACGTGGCTGGATGACAACATAGAGACAGCTGACTGCCTTAAAAAAAAGCTCCAAAGGAAGGATATCAGGCCAGACAACCAAAGACAACAGAGAAGAAAAAGAACAAACAATTTAATGCAAAAAGTGGACTTAAAATACAAAATTATCTTGAAGAAATTCAAAATGTAGCTACAAAAACTTTGACTTTACAGACCAACTTGTTGTTGGATTAAGAAGTTTTTCTTTATCAGTTGTTAAGACCTAGAAGCAGAAGCAGAAGCATTATTTATTAAGCTCTATGTATGATTAATAAAGACTATAGGAGATGAAAAAAAACCCCAAGAGAAACACAGAGCAACCAAAATGGTGAATGATCTGATGTGAAAGTCAAGCTCAGTATGGGTGGGGGTGGCTAAAGGGGGCCATAGACAGAGTCAAGCAGGTGCTCTCCAAGCAGTATGAGCCCCAAAAACATGCACTCAACAAAAGACTAGCAAAATAGTAGGGACAGAAGAAGAAAGGCTTCTTAGATAATGACTAAATCTTGTCAGCGTGGGTTGCTGTGCTTTATGAACAAGAAGACAGTGCTGTTCATGGTGTTACATAACAGTAGTGAATGTATGTACAACATTTAACCTGTCATTAACTTATATTTAGCAAGATTTGATCATTTCTTCTTCTTCTCAAGGTTCAATTTCTCTAGCATGTACAAAAATGAATTACTGTAGTCAACAGTAAGCTATTATTACTCAACCACCCACCAGTCCTGACCACAGGTTGTGTGCGACAGCTGCGGCTGTGCCAGTGGCCTTGTGAACTATCACAGAGGCACGGTGAGGGGGGCTGTTGAAGCTTCTGTTTCTTCCACTGTTAAGGCCACTATATCCATTGCGGCCTGCGTTGGATATAACCCCAGGCATGTACTAGCTGCGTGAGGAGCTGGACAAGCCTGATGATATTATACTTCTAGAGTACAAGAGAGCAAAGCCTATCTGATTGCTGCTCGGATGTTCAACTATGCTTTGAGGAAGCTGCTGAAATGATCCCTGGAAAACAAACATGCCATAGCCTACTGGCTAATATGACACCCCACAGAGGGAGAAGAACTTTCACAGGGGCTTATCCAATAAGATATATTTGTTTTGTATGAATAGCTCTGGTGCATGGAGTGCTATTACAATTCATTATACCACCGATCTCTGTTGAAATGTCAAAATGTGTTGTGAGTACATGGATGTAAAATGTGGGGCTCCAACTAACCATTATTTCCATTATGGATTCATCTGACGATTATTTAATTAATTTATCGTTTAGTCAATAAAATGTCATGGGAAAAACGCTCATCACAAATTCCCATTACTTAAAGTTTCTAGTGACATTCTGATGTCAGCTGACTCTAAGGAACACACAGTTTTGGTTCTCTTGGACCTTTCATCCGCTTTTGATACTGTTGATCATAATATTATGATAAATAGACTCCATGATCTGGTTGGGATGTCTGGATTAAAATGGTTTACATCCTACCTTTCTGGTAGAAGTTTTAGTGTTTATGTAAATCAGATCATGAAACTGCAGGGTTGTCGTGTGGGGTACCTCAGGGTTCCGTCTTGGACCCATCCTGTTCCTTTTGTATATATTTTCTCTAGGACAGATAATTAGTCAATTCAGTGACATATCTTACCATCTGTATGCGGATGATATTCAACGGTACTGCTCGTTCAAGGAAACTGAGTTTCATAAATTGTCTTCTTTAACCAACTGCTTGACCAGTATTAAAGAGGTGGTATTACGGTTTTTGGCTTATTCCCTCTCCTTTATTGAGTTATATATCTTTTTTGTGCATGTACTAGGTTTGCAAAGTGAAAAAGCCCAAAGTCCACCCCAAAGGGAGTTCCCATCTCCCACAGAAAACACTGCTCTGAACTGCCTGAAAACAGCTGGTTTGTAGTCCAGCCTTTACTTCCCTTTCTTGTGATGTCACAATGAAAATATGAGTCATAATGCTCGCTGAGCGACTAGTCCGACATGCCCTCAAAAACACAGGTGGAAAAACACTGAGCTGCAGCACACACCTCCTCTCCCTTCCAAACACTAGCTACCCTCCAAGCAGTCAATGGACATAAAGTTGTTACTGTGATGTAGAGACAGAGCTCAGTTAAAACTTTATGGATGAAAGATACTTTTCTTACAGATTAATAACTCACCACAGTCAAACTCTTGCTCCAGTCCAAATTGCCAACCTGGTCAGCAACATGTAGCCTTCAACTGAATTGAAGCTGTTTAAGGTCTTTTCGCTGACCTGCCTTTCTCTGCTTCTGATTGGCTATTACCAACTGCACATGTGCAACTCCCAACAAAGATCATTTAGAGATAAGATGTATCACTCCATAGCTAAAAACGAAGCTTTCAATATAGGGTGAAAAGAGGAGCTGCAGCAATGTGCAGTATGACAAAAACATGTTTTTTTTGAAAATTAAACCATGTAAACCTGTTCTGGTACAACCCCTAAATAGGATTTTGGACCTGAAAATGAGCATAATACCACCTCTTTAAACAGTGCTTATGTAGCAACTTCCTGCTTCTGAACTCAGGAGAAAAAAGAAACACTGATTATCTCCACTGAAAGTAGAATCCCTCTGATTAAACAGCATATTGTTGACTTAGGCTTGAGCTTAGGTGTTGTTTTTGATTATGCAATGTCCTTAGAGTAAACAACTAGCCAGAAACTGTTTCTTCCAACTAAGGAATATATCCAAATTAAGAACACTGGTGTCAAAGGGTGAGTTGGAGATGATCATTCATGCTTTTATTTCCTCTCGTTTAGATTACTGTAACAGTTTTTTTTACTTGTTTGTGCAAGAAGGAGCTTTACAGTCTCCAGGCTGTTCAGAACTCTGCTGCAAGGCATTTAACTCACATTAACAAAAGAGCACACATCACACCTGTTTTAGCAGCACTTCACTGGTTACCAGTCCAGTATAGAATTCAGTTTAAAATCCTGGTCCTTACTTTTAGAGCCCTGCACGGTCAAGTTCCTCCCTACACCTCTGAGTTGATACAGTTTCATACTCCCACCCACAGTCTGAGGTCATCAGGTCAGAGGTTGTTAGTGGTTCCCCACACTCATTTTAAAGCCAGAGAGGATCGTTCATTCCAAGCAGTGGCACCTAGGCTGTGGAATGCTTTGCCTACCTTTCTACGTTGTGTGAATTCTGTTGATTCTTTTAAAAAGCAACTGAAGACGCTGCTATTCAAGCAGGCTTTTAGTTAGATGTGGGGTTTTTTATGTTTTTTTATGGTTTTGTTCTATGTTTTACTATTACTATTTTTCTTATGCATTGTATTTTACTTTGTTGTATTGGTATTATTGTGAAGCACTTTGTGATTTGTATCTGTGAAAGGTGCTAAACAAATAAACTTTACTTACTTACTAGTTTCTGTGTTATTTTCCTGGATGATAATGAGATCATTATTATAAGCATATTTCTTCCAGATAATCCCCCTCTGTGGATCTACTACCTCTCTGAGTCTTGACACTGCTTCCTCGGAGGGTGTTTAAAAAGAAATTAGAGTGGACGTCTTGGTGTGTGTGGGGGAGTGCCTTCCTGACATCCAAACCCCATGTATAGTCATGGAGGTGGTCAAATGTCTTGCAAGAGCGAATCACTGAAGAGATGAAAAAAGGCAGGTTCTACGTTGGCAAACAGCTGCAATTGTTTCCAAGAAAGTGTCCAGTAACTGGCCAGCCAAACTACATATTTGACTCACTACAGCGGAGGCGAGCTCGCACTCCAGCTTGGCGTTCAGTGTGGTTCAGGCGCTCCGCTCCTTTCATTCAGTTTCTTTTTGTTTTTGGTTTGCGCGGACACCCCCGACATTAAGCAGCCATGGATGCCATCAAGAAGAAGATGCAGATGCTCAAGCTCGACAAGGAGAACGCCATGGACAGAGCTGAGCAGGCCGAGTCAGACAAGAAGGCAGCTGAGGACAGGAGCAAACAGGTCGGCATCCAGTGTGAAACCCGCTCTGGTGCTTTTACGCACGGGTGACAGTGGCATGGTGCGCCTGGCCCTGCATGGTTCCTGCATGCGCATTGACCTGTGACTGAAGATTAAATGTCTGTCTTCATAGGATTAAATAAACTTCATAAAACAATCATAAAATATTTGCTTTCTGCGTTATTACTTTATACTTGGGCTATATGAAGTTGGCAACAATAGGGAGCATTTTATATTTACAATTGGATTTCTCATGATTTAACCATAATGCCTAACAATAAACTTATTCTAATAGCCAAGAATTTGTATTTCTAAACGGCTGATATTCAGTTTTTATGTAGCACAATTGCTATTATTTTCATACCTTTGAGATTATGTACAGACGCTATGAGATGTCATATACTTGGTGTTGTGACTGAGCCTGAGAGTAATTATGTCTGTCTTCTACATGTTAGTAAATCCCCTCTTGTTTCTCTGTGTCCAAGCTTGAGGATGACCTTGTAGCCCTTCAGAAGAAGCTGAAGTCAACTGAGGATGAGTTAGACAAGTACTCTGAAGCCCTGAAGGACGCCCAGGAGAAACTGGAGCTTGCTGAGAAGAAAGCCACAGATGTGAGTTTGGGCTGACAGCACTGCTGACTGGTGGAGCACCCACTGCACAATGGTTTGACCTTGAACCACCTACTGGACCGCATCAGGAACTAAGATTACCAGCCCCCATACAGATTTACTCTAATGGTTAAGTTGCGCCATAATCAATTATAAGAGGCCTGGGCTGTATGGGATGAAAATATGGATAGATAAATTTAGCTCTTGTGCTGTATAAGGTAAGGTTACAGCTCAAAGGCAGTACATTCCGCAGCCATTTTGACAAATCTGAGGGTCAGACTCAGTATAGGGTTTCAATAGGGCGTTGTACAAGCATATTTTGACCTAGAAAATCCCTGACAGATTTGTGTTTATTCTGGTTTCAGCTGGCACTCTTCAGTCCAACGTCAATGAAATTGTCAGTTTATTGACTGCCTTTAATTCTAGCCAATTACGCCTAATTGATTACGCCACAATCAGCCACAATGTCAACAACAACAACAACAACACTACAATAGTATTATTAAGATAACATAAGCTTTACTGATTCCTTAAGATGGACTTTATTGATTGATTGACTGATTGCCAAGGAAACTAAAAAAGTACAAAAACAGATGCATACCAACGATAAGAGCTGTAGACTAAATTGAAGATCTACTATGCATTCATTGCATCTACAACAATATGAAGCACGGACATTTCTAATAGAATCTATAGAATAATATAAACCATAATAAATCAGAACAAAATTAAGTTGCAGTTACTTAAAAAGAAAACAAATAAAAATTGCAATAGGGAGGGTAAAGTGTGCGCAGGCAGCAAGCAGCATGAAATAAAGCTACTGCACTTACACAAAGTGTGTGGGTAATTATGTGTTCACAATTGTAACTTGTTGATTGTGCTCGTGGCTGAATCAGTGTCTAATGTCTGGAGCCGTGATTATGAGAGGGTTAGCTCAATTTACCGGTAGGGGATGCTCTTAAAACAGCTCATGAATTAGATAGACAAACTGACTAAAGGTATTTTTAAAAAATGACACGAGATTCATTTGAAAAAACAAAGAAACAAAGAAACAATGACAATCAGCAAAATTTATATTTTTTATTTGATACATTGTAGTTGCGTGTAGAATCAGGTACTTCCGGGGTTGGTGGCACGTCCCAATCCTTATCAGCGGTTGATTAAGGGAGGTGGGGGCAGGGATCAAACGCGCCGCATCTCCAAGTGTGTGTGTCTGCGTTGAGGCAGCCCGCACAGAGCTGAGGGGAAACTACCTTAGCTGAGAACAAAAACAGCGAACATGGCCGGTGGGAGCTCTCTGGAAGCTGTGAAGAAGAAAATCAAGTCGTTGCAGGAACAGGCCGATGCGGCGGAGGACCGGGCAGCCTCACTACAGCGGGAACTGAATCAGGAGAGGAGTGCGAGGGAAGCAGTAAGCCGCTGCTAATTATTTAAGGCAATTAGTCCTCAGACTGTAGACGGTATTAGGCGTACATCTGGTCAAAAAGCGTGGCTGCTAGGCCTAGACAGCTACGGTTAATGCTCTGATCCAGTCAGGTGTCAGGTAGACATGTTTGAAATGAGCCCACTGCAGGATGCGAGTTAAAAGATGGGTAGAGAGAAGGGACACTACCCGGCACGTCCTGAATAAACAAACAGCTCCGTAAAAAGCAGGCTAACCACCACAGGTCCTCTCAGATAAAATCCTCTCCTGTGTTAAACTACCGCAGGGCAAGGAGCTGGTTGCAGCACAGGGGAGCTGCTTTTCTTCAGAATACTTTCGTAGCCGTGTTGTGAAGCTAATGTATTTATGTGAAAAGATAACTGAAGCACTGTGACACGGGGAATTGCAGATTTCACTGGACGGATTGATGGAAGGAAGGGCGGGCACATTAGGCTAACATTTTCTTTAAATGTACTGCGAACATGTGTTTAAAATGTTTTTAAAAGAAGAGAAATAGCATCCATCTCTCAGCCTGTGTGTAAAATGTGCCTATTAGAGCCTGCATCCCTCCCTTGGGCGTGTTCCTGACCCAGCCCAAGCTCTTCCTGGAGAGCATGGGATGGGCTGCGTGTTGCAAGCCTGCAAAGCCAGCTGCCAAATATTACATACATTTTAGCTTATACACATGAACTTAATTGACTCTACATGATTGTGGTGTTGTCTCTCCTAGGCTGAGGGAGATGTAGCTTCCCTGAACAGACGTATCCAGCTGGTTGAGGAGGAGTTGGACCGTGCTCAGGAGCGTCTGTCCACAGCTCTGACCAAGCTGGAGGAGGCTGAGAAGGCTGCTGATGAGAGCGAGAGGTGGGCACCTTGCACCGAGAAAAACAGACCCCACTTTGGTCAACACGCTCCACACAAGGCTTTCTGTTATTCCTTGGTATTATACAGAGAAATTGCAGTTGAACACTCTTGATTTACACATTTTGTGAGGTGTTCAGCTCCCCATCATATTATTTGTTTCGGTGACCTGTAGTCTTTTTGAAAAAGAGTGATGTGGCAGGGTTAGGACAGGATGTTTACATTTTGAAAGTCACTAAATCACTCCACTGTACTGAAGCATTGGTTCCCATGCCGTTGCAAACGCTTTGAGGCACAGTGGTGCCACAGCTGTGCACTAAATGCTTCTTTTAAAAAGACAAATAAGAAAACAAAGATTGTGCATGATACATGCTGTGTATCATGTGCCACTCCTAACATTTTGCTCAGTGCTGCCACTGGCGGCTGGAAGTCATATTGCACTGATGTTCAGAGGCGTGTACTAAATTGAAACAGGGATAGAAAAATGTTTTCTTCTATGATGTTTTTCATAATAGCAAGACTAAATGATTCACTGTTGTCCTGCTTGCACCAATTGTCTTTTATTAATGCAATATAATTCCTGACCAGTTGCACCTGTAGCATTTTGATGGAAATTTAAATGACGTCTTTAGTACGACAAGTGCAGGTATCGACGGCATGGATAACAGTCACACTCCTCACCTTGTGTGTGTGTGTCATACTCTATTCTTGGTGTTTGTTCATACATGACCTCCCACGCACAGTCAAAGTATGCAGACATTTTGTTCAGATAGTAATCCCACGGATAATCTAGTATGAGACATCAGTAGAGGACTGGTTAACTTTCTTTCAAGTGGCATAAGAATGGAATTTCCCAGCCCAAACTACTTAACTCTTGTGCACAAAAGGGAATTATCAAAACATACTCGCTTGTTATTGTGCCTGTGGTGCTCATGACTTACCCACCACACTATTTATTTTTTTCTCCCTCAGAGGAATGAAGGTCATTGAGAACAGGGCAATGAAGGACGAGGAGAAGATGGAGCTGCAGGAGATCCAGCTGAAGGAGGCCAAACACATTGCAGAGGAGGCTGACCGCAAGTACGAGGAGGCAAGTTTCTCAGCTGTTCACTGCACGCTGAACTTCGAGCTTAGCATTTCTACATTCTTTTAGTTTAACGTAACAGCTGACCTCAATGGCCACTTTCTGTCAGATGCTTATTATTGCCAACAAGTCATAAATAAATTATTAGTATTACATTTGTCACCTTTAGGGATTCATTCATTCTGTCTGACTTGATATATCGGACTAGTGTTGTGAACTTTAATTTTGTATGGTGTGACTTCAGGTGGCCCGTAAGCTGGTGATCATTGAGAGTGACTTGGAACGTACAGAGGAGCGTGCTGAGCTGTCCGAGAGGTAAGTACTTTAAAGTCACAACTTTAAATAACTTTTCAGACGAATTGTGTTGTAATTTGTTGTTTGTCTGTTTGGCATCTTCCTGCTTACTCAAACAAACCATAAATCAATAGCAAATGTTCTGAGCTCGAGGAGGAGCTGAAAACCGTGCAGAACAACCTGAAGTCTCTAGAGGCCCAGGCAGAGAAGGTAGGATTCATGGCATTTAATCCACAGTATAAACCCTTGAAATCTGTCTTGTATATTAGAGAGAGAGAGAGAGAATTTTATTTATATTTTTTTGCCAACTACAGTACTCACAAAAAGAGGACAAGTACGAGGAGGAGATCAAGGTTCTTACAGACAAGCTGAAGGAGGTGAGTTAACTAAAGTTAGCATAAATCACTAGTAAGTCATTAAAAAAAATTGTTCATTCTGCTTTTTTCTTCCATCTGCATTTTGTAAAGCGTCGTTGAAACTGGGTATTTGGATGCTAACTTATTACTTACTTGAATGTGACTATAATTACATAAGTATTTTTTTAGGTGTGTATGCTTTTATATTTTCAGCTGCAGCAACTTTTCGACATGAAGTTCCAACTCTTTCAAGAACTTCTCGTAACTTACAAATCAGATTAATTCATTAAACACACTCATGTTCCAAACATTGTTCTAAATTAACTTCATAAAGCAACAAAATGGGAAAATAAACAACTGTTCAAATAATATCTCAACCACGTCTTCAGCTTTACATTTACTGAAAACTCATCCACATGACCTGCGCCCAAATTGCAAAAGGTGGGGCAGTACATGACCAGTCTCTATAATGTCAGAAACAATGCAACCTAAATTTATAACAAACAAAGTCATTTTGAATACCAAAATATATGCTCATAATATTTAGTATCACACAAAAACATATTAAACTATTTTTTTTTAACTGTGACGGGGTGTGTGAAACAGACTTGGGTGCAATTAAATATAAAAACATATTTCAAAACTGTAATTAGGCTTACTTTCATATCTTACAAGTGTGTTGTAGGATGATCTCCGCACCACCTACAGCAGCCTATAAAAGGGTCTGCGGGATGTAATACCATTTTCCAAGACAATTGATTGGTCTGTAGGCGGTGTTTTGAACCTACTCCGGAGCAGGTTAGCTGTTCAGCATAAAATACCATGGTGATGTACCCCAGTAAGAAGTGAACCACCGTTGTAGGACTGAAAACCCAGGGTTAATCCCAAAGTTACCTCGCTACAGTCAAATTCTCCTTCGAAGTATAGGCCCCAGGTTGAAAAATACCTTAGCCTTTAAGTGCTGTGGGACTGTGGCTAGTAATGTAAACCTCTTGACTGATGACACTTGCTAATGTTTGACTGTTTCCACATTCAGGCTGAGACTCGTGCCGAGTTCGCTGAGAGATCAGTTGCCAAGCTTGAGAAGACCATTGATGACCTGGAGGGTATGAATCTTTTCTTCTAGATTTTTAGGCACTGAAAAAAGTTGTCATTTTTTTCATTTTTTGACAAAGGGTATGGGTATGTTTTGCTACTCAACCAGTCAAAACAACAACCCTGTTGGGGCTTATTCAGATTTCCTTGTAGTCTAATAATATTGTAAAACCAACACTATTTTCTTGAAGGACACTTGCTAAAGGGTAATAAGTGCCTCTGTTGTAAACATGGGTGAAGTGTGAGTGTATTTATCAGCTTGGCAGGATTGTTAAATAGTTCTCAGGACACTGTCAGTTGTCTACCGGGGGGGGGAAACAAAGCAGAGATCCACAGAGGCCGTCGTGATATTATTCATGTTGGCACCAGCATTTCTCACCACAATGCTGTTTGACATTCTGGTGTAGTGACTGTTCAAGGCCAGCTTGTCTCGAGCAGTCTTTCCAGGGTCATGGAATATGTGACATATGTGATGCAGTTTCTCAGTGACTCCTCAGGAATCTGACACATCAGCAGCTGTTCAACGTGTACTTCCTATTTCTGTCCTGGCTTTTTTCACCACCAGTTTCTGTATTTGCGTTTTCCTTATGACTTCTATTCTCTGACACCATTATGTTTCTGTTGTCTTATTTTTTTTCCCCCCCTCACAAATCCTTCACTGCGACGTCATAATAATTACCACACAATAGATGAGCTGTATGCCCAGAAACTGAAGTACAAGGCCATCAGCGAGGAGCTGGACCACGCCCTCAATGACATGACTTCCATGTAATTCACCACCACTTGCCTTTAGATGTCAACATCCCTAACCGCTGTTAACAACATACAATAGCTCCCTCTTGTGGCATGTTTGAATGCAGTGATTTTTATTATTATTGATAGATGGATTGTTTTGTTTTTTAAACGGCCTTCACTGCTTGTCTAACATTGAGTGTGTGAAGTAAATGTGTTTTTTAGATGTATTTTTGTCTAAGTTCTTAGGCTAGATTTCCCAAACCTTTTGATAACTACTAACAGAATTAAGTAATAGTGTAAGTTCCTCTTAGTTTCTTGCAACACAGCTACATGAAAGTGTCGTTCTCTTTTCGTTTCCTTTTGTTTTTTTGGCTCAGCTCTGCATCCTTTTCCTCTTTTGGTGCTGCATGTCATTTATCTTCCATTCCTCCTTTTCACATCTCCAACAATTTTTGTTCTTCTTTTTTTTCACAGCTAAATTTTTATACCCCTCACCCCAGAAGCTGGTTGAGCGTCATCATCTCTCTCCTGTGCAGCGCAGCCCAACTTTCTGTCTCCTGTCTCTGTTTCTTTACTACTGCACACTGGGCCGGCGCTGCTGCCCTCCATTTGTTTGTCTCTCATACAGACCTGAGCCGTATTGCTTTCTGTAAAATAAACATTCTTTCATCTATGCCAGCTCTTCCCCCTTTCTCCTGTGATGTTTCTTCATTTCCATTTGTCCTCTCTTTTTTTAAAATATTTATTTTTTTGTCCTCCACATGTTTTTTGAGTAGCTTATAAATAAACTGTGAGACTCCTCTCATTCACTGCTCCTTTTTCTGTTTTAGAGGGCCAATATTTGGTATTATGGCAGTATTAGTGTTTTAATTAATTAAATTTAATTGTAACCAACAGCTCCCCTCTCAGTTTTCCTTTAGAATTAGAAGAATACGTTAAAATGACTGGCAGCAATGACAGGTTACCTGCTTTGATAGACAGTTAATTCAGCTATTTGTGCTGCTGTTTTGGAGAAAAAGATTTACATTACCAAACCCTAATAAATTGAGCACTCTTTGGTGACCAAAAAGATCAACTGTATCACCTGGGATTTTACATTTAAAGATCTTTTAGTTTCCACATCCTCCTTTTTAAGGAAAGGAATTCTATCATGAATCAGATTATTTTGCTTTGGTGTAATAGTTTCCAGTTCAATCAGCCTAGCCTCAGTCCCTGCACCAAAGGTCACAAAAAGAATGAGTAAGTGATTTTGCCATGGGTAACCAGGACAGTATTTTAGATGTTTTGGAAATTATTATTGCTTATCATTGCTTTAATTTGAAATGTGCATGAGGTCATCAAGTCCAACAGCTTGAATACAAACATATTTTTTTTTTTTTTTGTGGTTATCTTCAAAGCAGCACTAACTCTTTGTCTTTTGCACTAACCTGCCTTTTGTCTCTTTCCCTTTTCTCTTACCTGCTTTCTGACTGTCAAGACCATCTATACAAGCAGCTTGAGAAAAACCGTCTTCTGACTAATGAACTGAGAGTAGCCTTAAACGAGGCTTAAACTGGAATGGGCTCTCGTATTCTTTCATTCTTCTAAAAACTCAAAATGTTCAGGCATATTGTCTAATGCTGTGATATAAGAGTAGAGACAACTGTGTGTATGCCACAGAACCTAACAAACCAAGTAATGCTTTTAACAAAGTGGAATACTAATTTAAGATTTTCACATTATGCATGCTCAAACTGCAGTTCCTGATGGGAGGTCAGACAACTTAATGAAAAGTTACTGATTGGATTTGATTTAGTTTCTGTTATTGACAAGGCTGTGGCACACCATTTAAAATCTGCATGCTGTTACTCACGGCATAAAGGCTGGCAATGATGCAAGTGGTCCGCAGCTAGGGAAAGCTCCTAAAATGCTGCAAGGGGTTCACAATTCCTTCTACATCTACAATTCCCCTCTGTAATGTTATAATGGCTAAACAAAAAGGACAAGTTTCCAACAAAAATGCTTAGTGAATGCTATCTTTTTGTAAGTATTAATTAAAAATCAGAAGATGTAATGTGGTCAACTGTGCTGAGACCCAAACCACCCATTATTTTGGTTTTAATGCTGATCTGTTGCCATTGGAGTTGAGTTTTCTCTTGGAACTTTATTTTTATCTGTAGCATTTCAGTCAAGACACGTGTCCACAAGCTTGACAGATTGTCCCTAAGCTCACAATCTGAATAAGTATGAACACTGAATGAATGTGCAAACCCTCCTGAATTCAAGTCTAAATAGTAACACAGGAGGGAGTGTACTTGGGTGCAAAGCAGCAAGGATGCAGTGCTGACCACTGGTACATGTAGAGCCAATTCGCACCATTTGTGTGCCAACTAGTTGTTTAGAGATAGGTTGTCATATCTGATTGGAAGGTATAAGGAGCATGTACCTACTAGATGACGGATCTGCCAGAACAACTGCAAGGCTACACCTTGTAAAATATGTCACTTGCAGACATGCAGTATTTTTCAAAAATCAAATGAAAAAACATAACAGATTACAGCTTAAGCTTTAGTGTAAAATTTAAATAACAAGGACAAAAAGCTGTGATAGGATAAAGGATTGGCAAAACAATATCAGGGATAGTTCTAGAAGGAGATAACTGGCCCATAAAGATCAGTAGGAGTAAATCGGTGCTCACGTTTGTGTTTTGTTTTTTGAGGTTAGAGGTTTGTTTTGATGGGCCTGAAACTGAGAGGGTGCTTGGAATTACTGCAGGACAAAAGCATCATTTAAATAAATTGCCAGTCTTGACTACAGCCCTGTCTATAGCTTGCTTATAATATTTACAGTGAATTGGCTCACAGTATTGGAGTTGAGGAATATGTACTTGCTTAATGAATGATAACTTCTGTTATCGAGGAAAAAGGAGAGTTTTCTCCCATTCATAAGGTTTGTAATAACATCCAGCACATGTCTAACACTGTTATTTTGGACTAGAGCTTTGTCTGTTTATAGTCTGTGCATCTCTGCGCTGTTTTAAAAAAAAAAAGAAAAGATTTTTAACCAATGAAATGCTATATTAACAGATAAACTCACACGTGCTAAAGAAGAGTGCCTGAGCACAAAGCAGATGCTGGATCAGACTCTAATGGAGATGGTTAACATTTGACCCAGCTCTCTTCCTCTCCCCACATTGCCTCATCTGCTGTGAATATGGCTGGCTCCCATATACGGCTGCTACAGATAATGTCTGGCCTTGTGTTTATATGTGTCCTCTGACCTTGCCATCCTGAAGAAACAAGCTGTACACAAGATGGCACAGCTTCGGTAAGCTCCAGTTACTGTTTCTGTTACACATTGTAATTAATCAAAGGTCAGTTAAAAATCACTGTATCGTTAATAGGTTTACATGTATATGTTGGGAGAATTTGCACTTTTTGGGGAAGAATACTGCACATAATCATCATGAACAAAGCCATAAAGTAAGCCAAGGTTATAAGGGACTTTTTATTATGTGTACTTTTGTAAAGTTGCTTGTGTGTCTTTGTTTTTTTTTCTGTGTTGTGAGCATTTTGTCAGTGAAGTTTTACACATTCTCCTTTAGCAAGGAAGGGATTCTTAGTGGAGTTGCTTGAATGTTGAGCTAAGAGAAAGAAATGTTTGCACACTGTACTCACATTTTGAGGAACCGATTTGTTTGACTTTGTTTTTCTCATTTTATGTAAAGATCATGAATAAATGGTTGGAGAAGTATAATTTATTCCAAGTCTGACTGTATTGCAAATGTTTCATTGGTATTTTTTGATAATGTAGAAAAGAAATAGGGGGACATTTATTTTCATTACAGTGGCTGTCTTCTTGCATGAAATTCTCCAAAAAGTGCACTAAAGGTTTATAGTGGAAATGCCACTATGCCACAAAAAGCAGAACATGATGTAGTACTGCGTTAAACATGCGTTTTAATCTCCCATTTTGTTGCAATTCATCACAGGTGCAGTGAAATGTGACTTTTGGGTGAAACTAAACCTGTAGAAGATCAACCTTTTTGTTTGTAAAGCCCAAAAATGAAACGGTGTGTACTTATGAATCCTAATCACAGATTAGGCCTCAGTGTGAACATGTGTTGCAAGAGTCATTTTTTTTTTAATTATTATTTTTTTTTTCAACTGCTGAAAAGGTGAAGTAACCAGTATTTTATATGAAATCAAACTTCATGGTTAGAAGAATTAAAAATTACAAAATATTTTTAAAAGACAATCATTGTTCTACCAGGAGACCGTTGTACCAGTGTTTCCTCATATTGGATTGGTAGCGTGTAGTACTTGTAGCCGTATATCAATCCCAAAATTAAGACTGCATGAAAGGTCCTTATTCTAGCAGCCACAAACATCTTGCACAAAACCATTTTGGTATCTTTAGTAATATTGTCATTGCATTGTTCTATGCATATAAAATATAAAAATGCAAGCAGAAATAAACATTAGTGTGTAATATTTGTGTTTATTGTATAACTATCAGTCAAAACATTCTTTAAAAACTGCGTTCCCCAAGCTTTACAACGAGCTGCATAGTGTCGTGGGAAACTAAACTGCCTGTCAGCGAAGACCTACTGATAGAAATGTTTCAAAGCTTATTAAGATTACATCGGGGAGGTACAGATGTTCAGTTTTGTTGGGTGCCAGCACATGAGCGAGTAAATGGAAATGAGATTGCAGACAAACTAGCAAAAGAGCCATTACAAAAGGAAATAACAGTTCAAATACCACTAGGAAAAGGAGAATGAAAAGCAGTCATTAAGAAGAAAGGTATCGAAATATGGCAGAAATGGTGGGAGGAAGACAGGAAAGGAAGGAGTTACTATAAAATACAAAAGTCTGTCAGTAATAAAAATGATAGGTAAAGGACCAGGTGAGAGGAAATTATAATGACAAGACTGAGAGTAGATCACACAGGCCTGAATGGCACCTTGCTTTTATTGGGGAGTGTGTGGTAAGTGTGGGGTTAAAGAAAATGTTGAACATGTCATTTTGCACTGCATATTGTTTGAGTTGGAAGGATAGATTTCAAGATAGGGTTCAGGAGGCAGGGCAGGAATGCAATCTGATGGGGGTACTGGGAACAGAAGGAGAAGAAAAGGGGATAAGAAACACCAGGAAGGCATTATTTAAAAGACACTGGGTTGGTGAACAGATTATATGAGAGCACCTTATTGGAGTTTGAAGTTGAGTGATATGATGTTACACACTCCAGTGCAGTAGGTGGCGGTATGCACTTAAAAGTTCTTTGCAATCCGCCATTAACTAAGAAAAGAAGAAGAAACTAAACCGCTACAGCTCCTCCTCGCCGCAGGGGGCGGTGTGTCACCTCCAGCACCTCGGCAGCAGTGGAAGAACGGAGGTGAAAGTTCGTAGCGGGGCAGCTGTGCTGGAAAACCAACTTGAGAGAGTAATATGGGGGAAAATCAAGATTATACCGTTTCTTTACAAGATAGCAAGGCTGCGTATGTACTCAGCAATGTTGCTGAAGTAGTTGAGCGAATCCTGACGTTCGTACCAACCAAGTCGCTTCTCCGTATCGCGAGGTAAGTTAACAGGAAGTAATGGAGGTAATGTTCGTATGCTAAACAGTTAACTCGGCTAACGTTAATGGCTGTCGACTTGAAGCATAGAGAATGGGAGTGAAACTAATTTTCAGAACCACAGGGGACATTTAGAAAGCTAATGCGGCAGCTAGACTGTCGGGTTATAAGTCACTGTACATTGTTTCTAATTGCCTTTAGCTGCTCAGCCGTGTTTCTTGTCAAAAGCACGAACTTAATAGCTAACGTTAATGTTAGCTAACTCTTGCCAAGTTTCGATCAAGAAAGCAAGCAAGCTTTTTTTTGGCATTTCTGCTTTATTTGGTAATGATGGAGAGGGAGGGGAGAGAGGGGATGGATATGAACCCATCCATGATAGGTGGTAGGCGCTCCTCCACGAGCTGAATGTTGTGGGTCTCCTCAGTGTTTGCAGGCTGTGGAGAAACTGTGCCCGGAGAGTGCTGAGGACTCAGCAGGAGCTGACTTGGGTGTCGGCATGTGGACCATCTAATACAGATGCACATGTCCTCTGCAGCAACCTGGCTGACGACGTGGAGGTAAATCATTACACTCAAGATCAAGTGAAAGTAACAGGACAGTAAAAAAACCGCATCAGTTTCGTTTGCCAGAATTGATATGCATAATAGTAAAAAAGTAAAGTAAACACCACCCTGGTGATAGTGATTGATTTGAAAATTTGCTCAACTTGTATGCTCAGCTTGAAATGATTGCTCTAAAATGTGTTCAGGAGATGATTAAAAAAAATCTTTTTATCCACATGTTTTTCATTCATAAGTTAAGATGACTTAAAATCTGTGGTAAGTGGTAGGTTTGTTGGTCCCAAATGTGTCCAGAAAGCAATTGAAACACTATTTTAAGTGTAACCCTTTGCTTCTTATTATTTTCAGAAAGTGTTTCTCCTGCCCAAAACTGTTCTGGCAATGGTAGACTGTGAGGCCTTCAATGCGCAAGGGTATTGCTACAGACAGGGTAAAGGTTTGTATAAAATTTCAGTACACAGTGCTCTTGGACTTTATTATATTGTGTTCATTAGACAGAATGTCCGATAAGTGCTCATCTGTGTCAGGCATAATTGTTTGAGTTGTGTTCGTAGAAAGACATGTCCTATATGAGTTAAGTGGTGTAACACAATCTTTCAGGAAAAGGGACAACTAAACAAAGACATATTTAAGGTAAATGTTTTAAAGTTCACAGTGTTGAGATAGCTGAAGCAGAGGCGTAAACAGGAATCAGCTAGGTCTGTGCTGCCCTTTTGTCAGAATAATATTTATTCTGAATGCTTCTAGCATGTCCATCAAATCCCGATTTAGCTGTATCATAACAGCATCATAATTGTGTATAAGTAGCTGTAGAGTATTTCTAAAATTTGAAATGCATAGAAAACCTTGTATTATGTGTGTCTTAAATACCAGACAAAGACCTGTGTTGAAGTTGTTAGTTTATAGTCAGTTTAAGTCCTGCTGGATTGTTGGTCATCAGTGAGAGTAAATTGCTAACATACTGTGATACATAATCTTAGTTGCTATGGTTAACTGCAGTTTAATATGACCTGCCCATTAATCTAGAAAATAAGAATCTGCCAGATAATTGCTAAAATGCTAAAAAATATAAACCTATAGTCTCACTGTTAAGAAAGAGATGCTTTGCTGCCGTAAATATCTCTGAATCCAAATTATTGCACTAAGGACTTTCTAATTTCCAGCAATATTTGCTTAAAGCTGGGGTAGGCAACATTGGAGAAACTAGCAAGAGACAACTAGATTTTTAGAGTATCTAACTGAAAAAAATCCCACCCCATCCCTTCTGGCCTTCCTTCACGGCCACTCCCCCAAAACACAAGCCCAGTGAGTGTACCCAAATAGGAAGGCAGCTAGGTAGGTAGACAGCCATGTAAGCCAGCCACTCATTTAGTTAAGACTGAATTAAATGATTGACCATTCCGATTACAGTCCTGTGACAGCTACGGATACCTGATTTACTGCCATTTTTGTGTCAGAGCATTAGATTTATGTCAGGATGAGAATCTTTTTTAAATTAACAAAAAATGCTTCTGAAATAAATTGCCTACCCCAGCTTTAATTTATTATTAAGATGATTAACATATAAAACAGTGACCTATCTCATTAATGCTTTTTCTCCCTCAACTTTTCCGAAGCAAAGAAGAGTCGCCACAGTATAGACACAGTTGAAGAACTGAACCTGCTCTTCCCCAAAGGCTGTGACATCATGGGCATTGCTACACCAGGCATAGTCTGTAAGTGGTGCTCTTTTCTGTCTCTCTTATATTTCCCTCATTCATATAGAAGAGAACACCCCCAATGAAACCAGTGGTAGCCACAGGGAATCACTGAATTCATTATTATTTTAAGCGTGTTTCTTAAATGAACTTCAAAGCTTTGTTGGTACAAAATGTGACCATAGTATGTTCATCTGCTAGGATGCTGTAGGAAAAAAAGCTAACCAGGTGTCATGAGTATATCCAAGAGGAATAGTTCACCTTTCAGCAGAGAGGACTACGCATTAATCCCCACTTCTGCTACCTAGTTGGAAAGCACCACCGGTGGCTGGCACCTCCCTGCCTCTCCCTATGATAGATTGCCTAGTCTGCTCGGTGCTGTGCTCCCCATTTCTCCATATAATCACAACCCCGCGGAGAAGTGACTCTCCATCAGCTACGTTCTTTTTCCTCAAGATGATGGCTTATCAGGCTCCCGTCGTCTATCAGGTTTAATGGCAGTCTCAGCTGTTTGTGATAACACTCATTTTGTGATATTGCAGCTGAGGGTCACCACAGGGTCACCAGTCACATCTAATTCAAATGAATGAAATGTTTGATTGGATAAGGTTGGATCTATAGATTACTTGTAATAAGTCTGCCATACAGCCTAGATTACAACAAATGATTTATGCATGTTGGCAGTGGGGCTGCACAATATTAACAAAGATGACTTGTGGTACACCTAAACATAGTATTTCTGTGTAACACTTCATGAATTCTATAAACTCTAACTTGCTCGAGGATGGGAATAAATGAGATGCAAATGTGGAGTATTTGCTCATTTTGAATACATGGAAAGGTTTACTGTAATTTTCAAATGTAGTTGCAAAAAGGTTAATAGTTAAATCTAAAAGGTGTAGGAGTGGTGAATGAGGCTGTCTGTCTTATGAACCTGTAGATGTTTGACTGCACAGCCTGTTTTTTCATTTGCATGGTGGCTCATCCACCTGCTAAACCTTCTTCCTCACCTCATTTACACCTGGTACTAAAATGTGATCTGTATCTGGACACGTTACACGGAAAATAGACAACCCTATCTTGCCTTTGTTTTTACACCTGGTATTTTTCATGTGTTCTTGTTATCCTTATTGAGATCGGGTCTCTATGCTCCAAAGCAAAACCTGCGCGTGAGTAATTTGAGGTGGCGGCAAATGCGCCCCAGACTCCCATTAAAAAATGTTGGTTTAGAGGAAACTTTATAACCTATGTGATTATTTCTTTCTTTGTATCAAAGATATTGTGTCACTTTGTGTTGCAGTACCGAAGTGTAAAGATCTCTGTGACTAGATACGTTATATGTGCTTTGTTAACAGCAGATCAGATAACCAGTGCTTTCTAGGCTACAGATCGTGTTTCACATACCTAAGATCCAAATATGGTCAGACCGATTCGATCGTGTCACATTTACAGCTTGCATTTACATGCATTTTTCCATATCTGGGTAACGTATCTGCATTTTAATGCCAGGTGTAAATGGGGTGTTGATAGGTTGGTTTTCTGTGGTTAGTATACACTGTCCTGAGTTTTTGGAAAAAATACAACAACACAGTTGATTGGTGAAAACATTAGTGCCTTGAGGTGCAGTTTTTCTAATGGTTACTAGATGCTCACTCCAAGAAACTACCTGTACCAAAAACTCCTCTTCTCACTAAAAAGTAGAAAACATTATTTTCTAGTAGAAGTTAGTAAGAATCATTGTTAATTTGGGAGACATATTAAGGCTGTGAGAGGAGTCTATGGGCCTTTTTCACAGCAGACATTTTGACACATTACTAATAACATTAACAATGGACCAGCAGTGAGCCGCCATGCACAATACCAGGACCCTGAAGCTAAAGAGAATTCTGCCATAATTCATTTTATTATTTAGACCGGTACCTACCAACTTTGGCATGTAAAAAATGTCTTCTGTATTGACAGGTGTCACACTCTGCAGCGGTGGTTGCTTGTGGCTTTTCTCCTCTCAGCACTGTTTTTCTCTGCTCTGGCCAAATTAGCATATTCAACTCCAAGATGGCAGCAAACAGTAAACCCAAATCAAGTTTTCCACATCCCTTCTGGAAAATCGGGTGATGCCACAGATGCTATGTTTGCTGTCTATGGTTGCAACTAACACGGCAAGCAACAAACAATAGGGGTTGCATTGGGGTCTGTAAAGTAAAAAAAAAAGTTCCTTAGTTTTTGACAACTCACCGTCCATGACAGATGACTTGTGTGTAAGTTACTGCATGTGCCTCTAACTTTATAGTCTGTGGTGCTTAATACTTGCTCCTCTGTGCAGTGACTCCCAGTGGCTCTTGCTCCAGCCCTCCTCAGGAGTACCAGGAAGGGGAGGCTGGCTTTGCAATCATGTTCCCCACCATAGAAGGTGTCCACATCAAGCCCTTTCATTTTTGCAAGAAGTCAATCTCCACAACAGCCCTGAAAGAAGCAGGTGTGTGTAGGCTCACAGCAATTATTCAGTAATCTAAACTGAGAAATGCAAAACTTTCAGAACTTTGTTTTTGTATTACTCTTTTATTTGTATATTCTTTCCAGGACTAGTTGACAACCCAGAGCTGCGTGTGGTCCTGATCTTTTTCTATGAGGCATATAAATCTGGAGGAGGACGCTTTCTCAGCCAGATACTGGAGCCGCTGGCCAAGAGCAAAGCTCTCATTGCTGGAGGGCTGGTAGAAAGTTTCTTCTCTCCTACCAGACACTGGTGAGTTAATGTCCTTCACTTAAATCAAGGTTTTTTTCTTAGAAACCTTCAGAATAATAATGCAAAAATAACAATTGCAAGTGATTTCCTGCAAATTCAAATACTTTGAGGCTTCCTCAAACAGTTTTTGTTAATCTCACTTCATTTTGAAGTTTAACATCTTTATTTCTTTTATGCCATTTATTGACCTGCCAATAGGTTTGGATCGAATTTATAGATCACCACTGGAAGTTATTGGTCATTCAAATGGGTTTTACAATGGCCGATGCTGATATTTAGAGAGCAGGGCGGCCAATGGTCGATGTATAATACCAATATGAAAATAATGAAATGTCATGTATAATTCCATTATTCCATAAAGAGTACAATCTAATACACTACATGGTTATCTTAGCCAGTAACATGTTGTTTTAGTAGTAGTTTAGTTCATATTGTTTAATTTTTATTAATTATTGAAATAGAAAAACACAGGACACTGTAGATTTCAGAATGTGATTGGTGTTATAGGGAGAGAGGGGTACAGTTTGTCAGAAGGTACGTCATTCAACTGCATTATTCTCTACAGTATAACAATATATATTTTTAATGCTAGCCAGTAATGGTTTTAGATCAGATCTGCTGTCAGTTAGGATGATATGGTAGCCTCGTGAGTGCAGGTATCGGCCAATTATCTCAAAATGCCAGATAACAGCCCCATTTATCACTACTGGAAGTTATGATTTTAATACAGTGGCATTCTTTCTGCACACTGTTATTCACACTCTCCCTCTCCAATCATTTGTCACTTTGCAGCTGTAGCCAGGGTGCATACGGTGTGGTGGGCCTGGCCCTGAGTGGCCCTAAGGTGCAGGGGGCGTCTGTGCTCTTGGACCAAGACGTCAGCAACTCAAAGGCGGCTGAAGCCACGATCGGGCGGCTAAAGGCGGCCAAAATTCCAGAGAGGAATACCCTAGGGTTCATGTTCGCCTGCGTGGGGAGAGGCCAGAACTACTACAACAACCAGACCAACGTAGAAGCTGACGCCTTCCACAAGGTGTTCCCCAACACCCCGCTTTTCGGCCTTTTCGGCAACGGCGAGATTGGCTGCGACCGAATCATTAAAGATGACTACACGCTGTGCGACACTGACACGGACAGTCTGCAGCATGAGTACACTACAGTCATGACCCTGGTCCATCTAGGCTGACTGACCTGCTGTCACAATGGACAAACGGGGCAAAAAAGACCCACCGCATTCCTGTTTGCAACAGTGGTCGGAAACCTGAAACATTACAAAATATTGCTTTCACCATTCTGCTCATAAAGCAAGTCTCCCTTTAGCCATCAGTGTAATGGCATCATTTGGGAAACTGTCCCTCGGAGACTGTGTGTAAACACGGCTTCATATTAAAACTGGTGTTTCATAAAGTTCAGACATAAAAAGTCAAACTGTTCATCTCGTGTTACATTCAATTGTGATAAAAATACAATGTGTTTATATTTTCCCCCAATTTAACACACATTCAGGGCATATCTTACCCACTGACATCGGCCTCATGGTCTGTTTGCTTTGCAGGTGAGTAAATTATATACACTTGTGTGTCCCACAAGCTATTGTTATAGTTGTTGATTCACCGCAGGCACTTTTATTCATGTGAGCGTGGTCCCTCTTCCACAAAATCAAGGTGATCTTGATTGGAATGCTCTTTCTTGTTATGTAGGCTTTATGATATTTATGCTTCTGTCTTACCGATGGAAAAACAAATAAACCGTGATAGCCTACAAATTAATAATATTAATTTTGCAAGGTATCTATCTACCATGGTTTAATTGGACACAGGGAAGTCGGTCAGAATCGTACTGTGCCTGTTTTTGTGTCCACATGTCAGGTTATATCTACTACCTATGGTTAATGGTTACTTCATCTCCAGAGCTCCAGACAGAATAGAGAACAGGGTAGAGCAGCTTCCCTGTTAGCTGTGGAAGTGACACTGACCAGTAGAAACTCTGTTTAACCTCATTTTACTCTTGGCTCTACTACAGTTTCGAACTGTAGTTGTTGGTGGTTGGAAATTGAAGAAATGTCAAATGTCAGAAGAAATGTGATGTATTCGGTGTAGATGATGATGTATTTGGTATCCTTTGCTAAAGTAATCGCAAAGGGTCTTCCATAGTGTAGTCTGAGATTAACTACATAGTTGCACGCTTGAAACAGCCAAATATTTTACTGATGCCTTCATACAATAGAATAGTGGTCTCTGTAAAATCCATTACTTATCCATTATTGTCTTGATGGCCCTGTCATTGATTAACGTTGCGCTTTTTCTTCACTAAAATATCCTGATGTCATGAAGGTGCAATTTTCAGTGTAGATAGAGGTGTGTGTGTGTGTGTGTGTGTGTGTGTGTGTGTGTGTGTGGGGGGGGGGGGGGGGGGGGGGGGGGGGGGGGGGGGCATGTGAAGTTCAGGTTTTCCATACACCCTGTTACAATGGTGTTTTCAAGAAATATTTTACTTTTAAAAAATGATTAGAAGTCTCAGTTGTATCACAATACACCCATCTGCCCTTATGGTGTCTGAAGGGGAAATTAAAATGTATTTTAAGTTAGTGTTTATGGCTCATTGAACTCGGTTGTTTAGATGATGATATTCTGTACATGTGCCAAATCATGTTCTGCTCTTTTCCCTCAATAAATTACGAACATTCAGTAGAAATGTGCTCGTTTCTTCAGTTTATTTCTTTAACCGCACTGTTAAAACCACTATATAGGCTACACCTTTAGACCCAGTCCCTGAGCCCACTGGGTGTCTCACATCGGTTCTAACCACAGGCCTACTACAGTTAATTTAGATCACCACTTCTCGTTATTTGCGCGCACCCTGAAATATGTGCCTCAGCCTATAACGTCTTCAGCAGCCCACGTCCAGGCGTGTTGAAATAAAGGAAGAGACGCTTGAGATTGATTGATGTGCGCTTTAACCATCGACTGGCTAATCCCGATGAATGACAAACGGTTAAGCCAATTGCTGTAAAGGCAATTTATATTCCCAATGTATCTTTATTTTGGGAAACCATAAAAAACCCGCTCTTGACACTGGGAGGGACGACCTACCAGGCGTGAAGCTAATAAAATCATCTGTGGCGATAATCCGCTCTCAAATTGGCCTCAATCGGGAAGTGGGAAAATCTGCTCACAGCCTTTCTCTCTCCCTCTCTGTCTCTCTCTCTCACTCACACACACACTCTCACACACACACACACACACACATATTCACACGCGCGCGGCCAACATTTTTAGACTGCTATGTCGTGACCGAGCGATGCAAATGTCACACGATTCATAGGCTACTGTCAGTCTCCGGCACGAAAACGTCAGTGTTTTGATGGCGTTTGGCTGAAATTCGCACTGTGCTGCTGCTGCTGCTGCTGCTGCTGCTGCGGAAGCGGGTCGGTCGTTAGCCGAGGCTTCGTCGGGCTCGCTTCAGCACCTGGACAGCTCCTTTCGCAGGATTCCCCGCTGCGCTCGCCGGGGAAACCCTCGGCTGAGAAGCGGGATCTGGATCTGGAGCGGCAACACGCACAAAACCCTCAACGATCCCAGATAGGGGGAGGTGTAGGGGGGGGGGGGGGGGGGGATCACACTTAAAGGGTCTTTATTTGATCAGTCTTAATAACACTTAAAAGCTAATATGATCTTGCCGCGTGACGATGCTTCTTGCATTTGAGCTTCAGCCCCTCTTTGGTTTTGCACTGAAATCCGAGCAGCGGAAGCAGCAGCAGCAGCAGCAGCAGTGGTGCTCATCGAATGCAAAAGTGCTAAGGATAGCTGCAGCCTACACACACTGCGAGCTTGCTGCTGCTTCACTTACTCTCATCACCACCGAGGGAGACATTACTATCAGCAAGGGGGCAACGGGAGGCACGATTACCCGTCAACAATGTAAATCTCTCACAGGTAAGTCCTTTACTCCAAATAAATAGGCCTAATTTATTTGAGTTTCTCCTCTTTTGAATCTGATAACAAAAAGTAAATCAGTTTTTTTTTAATCACAGGTGCAGTTATTACTCTGATGGTAGGAATAAAAAAGTCTGACCCGACTCAGTTTGTGGAGTGTTTAATGAGCAGAGCAGATGCTTTCAAGGCATGTGACTGAAAGTTCACATTTACAAAAGTTAGTTTATGTTAGAGTTACAGCAGTCTTTTGGTGACTTTTAGGAGTATAGGCTATCTAGTCCATTGGTGATGGTGTCTTACATTTTCATTGAATTCAACAACATTTGTGATGTATATAAAGCGACAAAATTGGGGCTTCTGTTAGTTTGACATTCACCACTGTCACTAACCCCATACTCAAGGACAAGCCCTGGAACAGGTTCCTCATGGCTCATCAAGCGTGTGATGAAAGGAATGAGTTCCACCAATCTTAAAATATTTTTCGCCAGATTAAAGAAATCCTATCATAGGATGCAGTTGAGAAGGTGCTTCACTTGGCTAACCGATTTTCTTAGAACTGTTTTATCAAACATCAACTGTTATGTCAGCTGTGATGTTACTAACTGTCGTGGTATTTAGAAAGTCACCGTTTTAAGTCATACTGAAGGGATGCAGATATCTGGCCTAAAACACACTTTGTGGCTCTCCAAAGATTATTATGAGCCATGTATGAAACATTAGTAATTTGTACTGTTCGTACTCCCAGGTTTGACATGAAAGCAACATCTATCAGGTGAAAAGGTGAAATGCAGCACTAAAAGAGCCAGTAGACCTACTGAGTGGAAACCTTGTGACAGCCACCACCACATTTCTCCTCTCACCCAGCATCATGGCGAATGCTAAGTAAGTACAGTCCATCAGGGATCTTCTTTCTTCTCTTCCTCACTCTCTCCTGTCTCAACCAGTGTATAAAAACTGCATTCCTTTTTGTTTTCTTGCGTATGGGGGGGATTTTTCTTAACTCAACCTCTTCTCTCCACTCAGTTTCCTCTCTTTCACGGTTTCCCGTGTTTCTGAGCCTTCATTTCTACAATAATGACCTTTATTCACTCAGACACTGCTACCGTTGAGGTGTCTCTGACCCTGCATGCTAAACACAGCTGCACAATGCTGACCATAGAACGTCCATTCTGCAGCCGTAAACACAGGTCACTATGTTAATTATCTCTGTGGTACATCACACAGTATATTGATTTTTATTATCCACGACCATTACAAATGAACACCTTTTTTTCCAACAAACCCCCTCCACCTCCAGTTTTCTCCCAGCTTTCCATTTTTAATCTGTGCATAGTGAGAACAGCTGATACATTACTGAGGTACCATGCTGTAGCCTGTGTGTGTGAAGACAAAGTAAGAGGTACAGGAGAACAGTGAATATCACTGTTCTCTGTGAACTTCTGATTCTGCTGGCGTAGCATGACTCTCTAATTTGTCTCATCTTAACTAGCTGCATTTATTCTCTTGACCTACATGAATAGCCCTAAATCATTGCTCCATTTGTGCTTTTATAAGAGAACCAGTTCTGCTCGTGGTCCCATACAGAGCACAGCTCAGCGGGTCCCAGTAGCAATGTCATACCATGCTGTGGTTAAGGTGAAACGCATCCTAGAACAGATGACTAGAGCTCACAGTTGCTCTCGACCAGAAAAAAAGCTTTTACTCTTGAAGACTGTCGATCACGTCATTAAGATACAGTGTAAATAATAACTAAATAAAACTATCTCAAAGGACAAACACACATTGTTCTTAATTCTATTCAAATTCTTTCGCCACCTTAGTGTTAAAGTAGCACTGGCTTTATTAACATCATTTATACTAAGTGATTGTTATGAAAACAACAAACATTTTATACAAAGTAGTGTTTGATTCTATATAATGAGTCTTGACCTCAGCTTTATAAAGATTGATATTTAAAATAAACAAATGTAAAAATACAAATGTAAAAATTAAAGTAGATAATAAATAGGTATCAGTCTCTTATTTTTAATGGTTGGAGAAATACTTCTCTATCTATTTAACTTATTTAAGTAAATGTACTTATATAACAATATAAAAATACTTATCTAAAAGTATCAAAAGTAAAAGTATTCATTCCATAGAACAATGGCCCTTGTGACCCCTACTGATTATGACTATTATGATTATATTATAATTCTTATTTTTTTATGATATTGTCAGACTGTTAATACCTGTGCTATACTGAACTATTTTATATTCTTGGGATGTTTACTCCAGTGTTTCCCAACCAAGGCGTCTGGGACCCCTCCAAAGTGTCCCAAAATAAAACATGAAGGAAATATGAAGGAAAGAGGGACCCTATTTTATAAACATATCATGTTGTGTCATCTAAAATCAAAAATTAGTAACTTTTCAGTATAAGTGTCAGGTAAATTTGCTTTTTGTACAGGTTTGACTGACATTATTTATCCATTTCTTTATTGATGCTTATGCCGGCTTTGAATCCAGCTTTTCAGATTAACTTTTCTCACTTATCTGAAATTTGAAAAATAAAACCAAAAGAAGAATTTACAAATGCTATTTAGAAGAAGCAACACTGTATTGAATCTTTCAAGTAAACTCGTAAATTTAGTTGAGACAAAGTACAATATTTCCCTCCAAAATATAGTGGAGTAGAAGGAGACAGTAGCAGAAAAGGTAAAAACTCATGTAAAGTATTTCAGATTTGTACTTAAGTACAGTACTTGAGTAAATATACACACTTTCTCCCACGGTTTGTTATTAGCTGACCATTTCTATGCTTTCCCTTCTATCGATTTCTGAGATTTGCAACAGAAAAGAAAAGAAAATTTAACAATGTAATATGTTCATGTCCACAAAGCTAATCTGAAGAGTCTAACATCATGGGATTCATGTATATAGTAAATTGCATTTTAGGGTGGATTTTCCCTTTCAAATTCTGAAGGGTCCACGGCGCTGATCGGGACCATTCATCTTTCTCCCCACGTCGCTGTTTACCCTGTTGTTTATTCAATGCCAGTGGGAGGATGGAGAGGTTGGACGGCTTTGTCTCTTTTGTTCAGGGGGTGGGAGCTGACAAGCACATGGTGTCTTTCAGCCTGTTGGGAGAAATGCTGTCTACAAGTGGTCCGATATTCTGCCTAATTGGCTCTTTTCATGAAAACACTGGCGTAATGTATGCTGTTTATCAGCTATGGATAATAACAAATGTAGGTATAGGAGAGCTCCATGACTTGCATTAGGACTGCCCTGTTTTAAAAAAGGGTACAATGCCCTTTTCAAAAATTTAGCTTGAGCAAGTGTTTCCCTAGCGAGACAGGAAAATCAGTCAGTATGTCAAATTAAAGGGGCACTCCTCTGATTTTACACATCAAGTTCAATTTACTCTTTCTGCAAAGTTCTACTCAGTTTGTGAAAACAGTTGGCCATAAGTTCTGTGGTTCTACCCCCCCTTTAAGTGTGTGTTAGAAGTAAAGGTGGACGTCTTTTTACAACAATCAGTCACACAGTGTCACCACTACTAGTGAACACCTATATCAACACAGCTTCCTCCATATAACGTTATAACAGTGTCATTTTCAAACTCATCAGTCTTATCTGCGGGAAAAGTCTCCCTCCAGTAAATAGTTCCTGGAAATGCCATTATAATTATAATTATCCATTCACTCTATACTGAATTATATATTCACAGTTTAATAAGATAACAGCTGTTGCTACGGATTTTGCATAATGCTCAAGATGCAGCAGGCTACACCTCACAGACAGAGATATAGAATACACTGTGTCTCCTATGTTTACCTTATATCCTGAAATGCATGCAGATGAAAAAACCCAGTCAGTAAAGTCAGTTTCACAAGTCTACAGAAATCTGTCTTTTCAGTCATTAAGTCTTTCAAGACCCATAGTCCCTTAAGTGTCTGTAGAAATTAAAATTCAATCTATTATTGGAAACTGACACAGTGTAAAAAGGTCCACGGACCTCTCTATTATGAAGAAGGCTTATGTACATCTGCTGTCTTAGTCCTGCCCCATGAGGGTCTCTGTGTCTCCTGTGTCTTCTACAGCTTGTATCTGTAAAGGTCAGATAAGAGACTGGTCACACCAGGGCCAGAACAGTCCATTGTGCAGTCCCCCAATTCATCATAGTTTAATCTGTAATATTATTAATGAGCTAATGTGCCTGGCAGACTTCATTAATATCCACTGGCGTGAAATTACGAAAAGTTTCTCTGGAAGTTGAATTGAGTGTTCTAAGAAATTACCCGAAGCAATTTGTAAATTCTGCAGAAGTGACAGGTGTTTTGTCCTACAACATGAACATGGTGCTGAAGACCAAGTTACGTGTTCCAAGTTGCTTTGAAAAGACTGGTGGGTGAATTGACTCATGTTCAACTTTTTTTTTTATTTGAAATCCATATTACGTTGTATGTGAGTCAAACATTACTTACTTCCTAAGCAGCAAGAAATAGAGGTTTTTTTAGTTTATGGTTTTACAGCAAAACACACACGTGTGAAATGTCATCGTCCCCAAGACATACTTATTACATTTTGTCATCAAACTGATTCAATCAGTGAGCCTGACTTTAAGATGGAAGATGTAGAATAGTTTGCAGTGTTCGGCTGTTCCACCAACAGCGTGCATACTCATATGCGATGAGTCTGTAACACTAATACACAATGATGTCCAGCTTCTCCAAAGTTCTCCACAGCAGCTGGTGGGAGCAGGGAACATCTGCTTTATGTCTCCATGTTCTGGCCAAGTTATGGGTGTGTTTTAGATCCTCGGGCGTTGTGCTCAAACAGCCTAATCTAACATGTGTGTGTTGATCTTGTAGTCCGCTGAGGTCTTGGACAGAGTGGAGTGTGGTTCAGGATAAAATGTGCCTAGATGGAAATACATTTTCTTTACTCCCACATAACGTGTATTTTCAAAGCTGCCATTGGGCTGTTCAACGGGAGGTGATAGGCAACGTAACACCTATGTTTGATGTAATGTCTGGAAATAATGGCTCATAGTTTTTATGTTGCATTTTCTTGATAGATGAATATATTTACAATATATGTCAAAACATGAAAGCAGACAATGACAGATTTCACACATTTACATTTCATGGTAACATTTTCAACTGTACTACACTATACACTGCCTGATATATGCACACCATATCCTGCACCTAATGTACCCAAACACTGTACTCATGCTAATAGGACAACTATGTAGTTTATCTTGTTCAGAGGATAGAATACTTTAGTTTCATAATGCAGTGTGTAGGTGGAACTTATGATGAACACTTTCCAATAAAAGTTTAAACAGAATATTAATGTTCTGAGCTCACTTTGAAACACTGTGAAGTAAGAGTGAGTAAAAAATAATCAAGAAGTCCACACAGCTGTTTGTCAAGAGGTTCTTCCTTTGTAGTAAGGCTTCCATAAATTTTGTATTTTGGAGTATTTTATGCCTTTATTTGTTAGCCCCAAGCTTCTGTAGATTTGACTGAGACAGTTTATCTGTTTATTTATTGACACTTAATTGTCGAAGGGTAAATTCAATATATTTGAACAAGACAAGAACAAGAGTCTACAGCCATTCTAGCAGCTCAGTTAAGCTATAATATGGGGGCGGCTGTGGCTCAGGCGGTAGAGCGGGTTGGCCGTTAATTGGAAGGTTCAATCCCGGCTCCCCCTGGTTGCATGTCGAAGTGTCCTTGGGCAAGATACTGAACCCTGAATTGCCAGTGTATGAATGTGTGTGAATGTTAGTTTCTGTTTGAGCACTTGGGCTCAGTGTAGAAGAAGGTGAATGCAGATGTAGTGTAAAAGCGCTTTGAGTGGTCGAAAAGACTAGAAAGGCGCTATACAAATACGGAGCATTTACATAATGGACAGCAGTTTGATGCTAATGTCAGTATGCTGTGATGTTTCGTAGGTACATGGGTTACCATGTTTACCATCTTAATTTAGTATGTTAGAATGCTAACATTTGCTAATAAGCAAATTATTCCTTTTCTTTTTCTCAGAGCTGCTTGTAAGTCTGTGTTATTGCATAGGGGTCATGAGGGTCATGAGTGAGACACTTTCAGTTGTCGGAAGAAGAACATTCTTCAGTGCCACGGGCTCCCAGTTACTTACATGACCTTCTGTTTTGGTCAGTGAGGTCCCCTGAGCAACTTTTGTCACATAATGACCTTTCCTACCTGGTCCACAACTCTGCAGTCCACTGTGTAATTTTATCTGCCGCCCCCAGGGAATCCCGCTCCCCTGAATATCAGTTCTTTCCTGTGGGTGCTCGTCTGCAGTTTCAGTCTTTTAGTCTTTCCATGAAATAATGTTTTGGAGAATTTTGCAGTACACAGAAAGGTCAGTGCTTTTATTTAAAACAGCAAAAATGTTGTATTTATATTTGTACTCGGATAAAAAGAGGTGTGTTTGTCTTTTGTTTTTTTCACTGACATTGTTTGGATATTAGTGCACTAAAGTCATTGCCATGTATTATATTAATGGATTATAACAATAATATTACACTTGTATGCTGAACAGCTACATTTTAATGCAAGGAGCTGTTAGACTCATATTATCCTTTTCATGATATTCATGTTTACTTATCTGGTCTATTTGGGGTTTAATTTCATTCAGGAGCTATGATGTACAGTCCACTTTGTAATGAGAACTGAGTTTGCATTTTCACATTTCCACGACACATTAATGTAACTTTGACAAAAATAACTGTAGTGGATTGTCTAGCTAAAGTAAGTTTAAATCTCTATAAGTGGAATAGAGAACACTGAAATATCCCAAATATCTTAAAATGCGTGACTAACCCAATTGCGTATCATAAGAACTTTGCTGAACCTTGTACAAATGCATGGGCTGGGCTGGGCCTCTTTGCTGGTATCTCAACTGGCAGCCAGGCAGCACACCAGGTACATTACTGTAAGCTGTGAGCCAGTGGGCTCTGGACAGCTTGTGTCTGTCATGAGTAGTTATGTGTATGGTCCTGATTGTTTGGGAAGAGCGCCAAACCTGCTGCTGTGCTTTAGATGAGAGGTGGTATGGATGAGATGTTGTGTGTAGGAGATGTGTTGAGAAAACAACATCTATCAGGCCAACCCACTGTGGCATAATACTGTATATCCACAGTCTCAGACCAAGAATTAATTCTTTGCCAAGTAAAATAAGTGTAGAGGTATTTGTCATGGAGGTAGGTTGACAGCTTCCAATCCACAGTACAACAACGGACTGGTCCACCCTGGCATACATTTTCTCTAGTCAACCACTTGGTCGGTTGGTAATTTTTTATTCGTTGCAGAAGTTAATAAGTTTCATCAAACATAACTGGTACGGCCTTAAAAGATTCAATAACTACAATGGGAGAATGTTCCTTCTACTAAATAGCATTAGAAAAATCCTGCGTATTTATCTATAACCTTAAATATTCTTGATTAAATTTGCAGTAATCACAGTTTTTAAAATTTGGAGGAAAAGCTTAATCAGGACTGTGTGGGTCTGATTTGATCAGATTTGACTGACAGTAGCCTGTCAACATAAGGCTGCAACCCCACAAAGGGTCATCACATTGTCATTCAAAGGTTGCTAAATTCTGATTGGTTCTCAGAAATACGTCACCCTGACCCCACTGAGCCCAGCCCACTTCAAACCAGCGAGAAGCGTACAGACAAAATACATAAAATAAGTGCCAAATTGTTGCATCAAGTGATCACTTGCCTCAGGACGGCCACTTCCTATGTCACAGATGTTCTCACCTCTTTATGAGCCCAGATAAAGCTTAAGTTCCTCGGGCAAGCCCCTGCTGGCTCGCCCCAAGTCTGAGATTATAAGGACCAGGCTTTTGTGGTTTGGGGTCCTCACTCTTTGAGCATACAAACTGACTGTCTTTATTTAAGTCAGCTTTTGAAATTTGTTGTTAATCAGGCTTTCTCAACTTGATTTAAGTCTTACTTACATCTTCTGCTGTGTTATTATCTCATTCTGTTCATTATTTTATTTTATTTGTATGCAGCATGCATGTACTGTACCTTTATGTTACTGAAATCATAGCATTTTCTGAACAGACAAGAAAATGCCGCTGGCTACAGAGGAAGTGTTTTTTTTTTTTTTTTTACTTTAATATCCTTTTTCTTCACTCATACAATACATATTGCATTGTACATGAATCAACAGCATCAGAGCCTCTGGTGACTATCTTTTTGACTATATAGAGTATGTATCTTCAAAGAAATGTAAGGCTGTTGCCGAGGGAAATTATCCCATCAAATTGGGATGAGGGCAGCAGCTCTTGAGACTAGACTGCAATAACACTTCTTCTTGATCACAATGGGGTTTTTTATTAATGAAAAACAAAAAAATGCTGCTGTTGTATGCTATACATGCAGAGTTATGATAGACTACTCCTGGGAACTGTTGCCACCTCTACATTTTAAAGAAGCTTTCACCCTTAACTTACATCAATATAAAGAAGTGAAACATTTCAGAAGTTATTTTGTAACAATATGTCGTAGTTTACCTTTGTGTTGTACTAACTTTAGCTCAACCTGCTTCAACTACATCTACCTGTTTCTTAGTCTGCTCACTCATTCAACTGTGGTTTACAGGTTGTGGAGCTGACTGGCAGTGTTAAATAAATGCAGCAGAAGGTGGAGACACACAGTCCAATGGGCAGCTTTCCCGTTACATAAAATAACATAGACATTCAAAATCTTCTGTTGTGTCATTTGTTCTGTTGAGGGACAGGTGACCACTACTGTCTCAAAAGTGAGAAAGACGACTTTCTAATCTTAAATGATCAAAAGATTGGCCTGGCTGTTTTGTACAAGAGTTTTGCTGGATTTCCCTGATACAAAGGTTGTCAGCCGACAGGCACATTACTCACCTGTAACAGCTATATACAGAATACACCTGATTACACTGGCTGAGACTTTGGCTGCTGTGTTCAGTGGATTTGCTGTGGTAACATAACTACAGCTGGTGCCTTTTTTCTTGTGTTCATGCTTTGTTGGTGTTTAGCTCACAAACTTTGCATTTGTTCACTCGTTGGGTTTAATAGGCCAAGGCTGCTCTGCTTTATTGTTGGTTCAGGTTACAACTACAATACATGGCAGTGTGTGTGTTTTTTTAATACCTTTACTGCTGTTTAATGTGTCACTATAGCAACGAGAGCCAGCTGGATTTGTATTGTGTGATGTCTTTTAGAGCTTTACATGGCCTTCTTAATTTAATTTACATAAATTAGAAACACATCTATGATCCCAGTGTTTGGAAACAGAAATCCAGACGCAACTATTGTGATTTTATTTATTTTGTAGCATCAGAATTGTTGTAATTTTTTATATTTTTGAGTACATTGTTCACCTTGCAAGAGACTACCATTAGAAGATTTAGCATTGCACTCATTTAACAATGTCTGACTCGCAATGGACAGATAGATGGAAAGATATTTTATTTCACACATTCCTCTTCCTAGGGTGGCACTGACCCTAAATTGTCCTGTGAGTTGTTGTCACCTTTCGCCCGATGCCAGCTGGGATTGGCTCTAGCCCCCCGTGACCCTGTACGCAGGATAAGCGGTTGACGATGGATGGATGGACATTCCTCTTCCTTGTCAAAACCTGGTGCCTACATTACCAACAATACAGCACAACCAACCAGACATATTTGCTTTCAGTTTTGAATTGATCTTGCCTTGTTCACTCCACACATAGTTCAATCTTGTTGACCTGTGAAACTGGTAATGATACAGTGATAGAGGTTAATGATGGTAAGTGAATAAATTTCACCTGGCCAAACCCTGTCTGACTGCACCTTAACAGCACTGTCCCTTAAAACACTTCAAATGGTCCTATAATAGCTTGTTTCCTAGTTTGGCCACTCATGTTTAACATACAGTGGGTACGGAAAGTATTCAGACCCCTTTAAATTTTTCACTCTTTGTTTCATTGCAGCCATTTTCCAAAAATCAAAAAAGTTCATTTTATTTCTTAGTAATGTACACTCAGCACCCCATCTTGACAGAAAAAAACAGAAATGTAGAAATTTTTGCAAATTTATTAAAAAAGAAAAACTGAAATATCACATGGTCATAAGTATTCAGACCCTTTGCTGTGACACTCATATTTAACTCAGGTGCTGTCTATTTCTTCTGATCATCCTTGAGATGGTTCTACACCTTCATTTGAGTCCAGCTGTGTTTGATTATACTGATTGGACTTGATTAGGAAAGCCACACACCTGTCTATATAAGACCTTACAGCTCACAGTGCATGTCAGAGCAAATGAGAATCATGAGGTCAAAGGAACTGCCTGAAGAGCTCAGAGACAGAATTGTGGCAAGGCACAGATCTGGCCAAGGTTACAAAAAAAGTCCTGCTGCACTTAAGGTTCCTAAGAGCACAGTGGCCTCCATAATCCTCAAATGGAAGACGTTTGGGACGACCAGAACCCTTCCTAGAGCTGGCCGTCCGGGCAAACTGAGCTATCGGGGGAGAAGAGCCTTGGTGAGAGAGGTAAAGAAGAACCCAAAGGTCACTGTGGCTGAGCTCCAGAGATGCAGTCGGGAGATGGGAGAAAGTTGTAGTAAGTCAACCATCACTGCAGCAATCAAGCTTTATGGCAGAGTGGCCCGACGGAAGCCTCTCCTCAGTGCAAGACACATGAAAGCCCGCATGGAGTTTGCTAAAAAACACCTGAAGGACTCCAAGATGGTGATAAATAAGATCCTCTGGTCTGATGAGACCAAGATAGAACTTTTTGGCCTTAATTCTAAGCGGTATGTGTGGAGAAAACCAGGCACTGCTCATCACCTGTCCAATACAGTCTCAACAGTGAAGCATGGTGGTGGCAGCTCATGCTGTGGGGGTGTTTTTCAGCTGCAGGGACAGGACGACTGGTTGCAATCGAGGGAAAGATGAATGCGGCCAAGTACAGGGATATCCTGGACGAAAACCTTTTCCAGAGTGCTCTGGACCTCAGACTGGGCCGAAGGTTTACCTTCCAACAAGACAATGACCCTAAGCACACCGCTAAAATAACGAAGGAGTGGCTTCACAACAACTCCGTGGCTGTTCTTGAATGGCCCAGCCAGAGCCCTGACTTAAACCCAATTGAGCATCTCTGGAGAGACCTGAAAATGGCTGTCCACCAACGTTTACCATCCAACCTGACAGAACTGGAGAGGATCTGCAAGGAGGAATGGCAGAGGATACCCAAATCCAGATGTGAAAAACTTGTTGCATCTTTCCCAAAACGACTCATGGCTGTATTAGATCAAAAGGGTGCTTCTACTAAATACTGAGCAAAGGGTCTGAATACTTATGACCATGTGATATTTCAGTTTTTCTTTTTTAATAAATTTGCAAAAATTTCTACATTTCTGTTTTTTTCTGTCAAGATGGGGTGCTGAGTGTACATTACTGAAAATAAAATGAACTTTTTTGATTTTTGGAAAATGGCTGCAATGAAACAAAGAGTGAAAAATTTAAAGGGGTCTGAATACTTTCCGTACCCACTGTATGTGTTTATGGCCTTGGATGAAAGTGGAAGAAATGTCATGTTTTTTAATATTTCAAATGTGTTTCTGTGGGAAATTCATATTTGGCTGGTTACTTTCTTACTTTTCACTGTTAAGGTCATGTCTTTAAACTTGTGGGGGTCCAGCATTTTGGTTCCACAAAGCTGTCAGACCCCACAAGTATAGTGGAAGTGGAGTGCCCTAGAGTCACTTACAGAGAATAGGATGTCCTCCAACAGCTCAGGTCATTCCAGATTGCATCAAAAGGTCCTTTAACGTTGACATTATCTCTGCATATTTTAATAAACCGCGGTTCTGTCGTGGGACGGGGTTATGGAGTGTGTGCCGGGTGGTTAACGGTTATCTGCCTGCATATCTATCTGTCCTGTCCTGTCTGTTCACCTGTCTGTCCTTTCTTAAAGGTGTTCCTGTCTGTCAGATTGCATGTCTATCCTCTGAATGTTTTAGGTCACTCACTGCTGTCTTTCACGGCAGTTTGACTGTAGGAGGAGAAAGTGAAGAATTGAAAAGTAGGAAAAGTCTATCAGTATTTAGAAAATGGCTGCTGGGAAAAACCTTGTTTCTTCTTTCTCATCATCTTATCATCTCTGCATCTTTGCTTTCTCTTTCACTTTGACCTATCTGCAGTCAGCCTTCTGTACTCCTATATTGCCTTACCTTTTTCTCTCTACTTTTTGTCTTTACATTTCTTTTCACTCTCTTACTTTTATATCTTACCTCTGCTTTTAACCTCCAGCTTTTGTCCTGAACCTTTGCCCCCCTCTTTCTCTATTGTCTCATTTCTTCACACCTCATACTGGTTTCAGCCCAGTCTCTCTGGTCATTTTTTTATCCATCTTTTCTTCTGTCATTGTTCATAGCTACTTATTTCTTCATTGCCCTCCCCTGTCCTTCTTGTATGAACCCGATATCATTACCCTTTTCTCCCACTCCTCCACTAGTTTCCTCTCTCCAATCACCCTTATCCTGACTTCCTTTGACGTTTGAAGGAGAGTGGGGATTCACTCAGCTGACAAAGGGAGAGGCGATGATGTCACAGCAGACATGATACACCAGCATCTGCTCTGGTCTAAAAATACACACCACAGGGCACACACAGTCTGCAGCTGCACTCAGCATTTGTTTCCACCTCCATGCTCTACTGAGATGGCCCAGCTTTTACACAACTGGGGCTCGTATGCATGCTGGGTTACATGCTGCTGGGCCACAACTGATCAGCCTTGATGTGTTTAGATATTAAGGTTTAAAGACTACAAGTTGGAGTGCAGTAAGGGTGCAGGGCGTGGGTTTGCTGATATGCTAAGATCAAGGTGGGCATGCTTATGAGGTCATTATACAACCTGTCATGTGTGAATACCACTAAACCTTATTGTTTTATATTCTCCTTTCAAATTGTTCAGCGCCCTCATTCTAAATTCAATGAATCAAAACCTAATAAAGAAATATTCTCAAAAACTGTGGAACCTACATGCGTTGACATTAAAAGAAATTAAAAACTTCACTCAAACTCAATTTACTGTAATAATTTATTAAATTTGCTGGTAGATGCATAGGTTGGTGGTGGGCTGATCTGTTTTTTTTTTTTTTTTTTCAATATTTATGTGATGGGCGGCACGGTGTTGCAGTTGTTAGCACTGTTGCCTCACAGCGAGAAGGTCGCGGGTTCAAACCCCGGTTGCCCCGGCCTTTCTGTGTGGAGTTTGCATGTTCTCCCCAGGTGCTCTGGCTTCCTCCCACAATCCAAAGATTAGGTGTGAATGTGAGTGTGACTGGTTGTTTGTCTGTGTGGCCCTGCGATGGACTGGCGACCTGTCCAGGGTGTACCCTACCTTTTGCTGGATGTAAGCTGGGATCCAGCCCCCCGCAACCCTGTACGCAGGATAAGCGATTTCATATTCCAGGTATTCCTTAAGCATCTAGTTTTTGATATATAATTTGCCTCTTACTTTTGCACTTTTAACTTTAACATAATAGAGACATTGTATTATAATTCCAACTTTGTCCAAGTGGGTCTGAAATGACCCAGAATCATTTACTATCAGTTACTTATGTCAGATATTTGTGCTATTTACTGTGGACCACATCTCAACCGTGATTTGCATCACCACTCACCTACATTATTTTACACAGCAAGACAATTTCAATACAGTATTGTGTGAAAACGTATCTGCTATTATAATGAAATCTCCCTTCTTTATAGCTAGCTAACATTAACTTGATGGCTGACAGTTGTGGGCAAGCTGTTGCCATAACCAAGTAGCATAACTTGGAAAGGTAGACTCTAAAGATGATGATACAGGGAGCAACTTTTAGAGCAATGGTGCTGGGCAATGTTGCCATCTCAAAATAATAAATAAGCAATAAGCATTACAAACTTTAAATAATACTGTTGTGGCATTTAAATTCAAACTTCCAGAGTGCTAGAGTAAATCTGGAGAGTCGCAGCAACAAACACTCTCCCTCCAGTATTTACTGTCTTTGAGCAAGGCACTGTACCTGCAGCTCCTCTGGTCTTCAGCAGTGGAGGATTGTGTGAGTACTCCGTAGCTCCCTGGTGCCGAGTGGGTGTTTGTGTGTAACCCTCTCTGACCCTGCGTTTACCCACCCGAGGCCATCTCTGTAAATAAGAATGTGTTCTTAGGGAAGTTGCTGAGCTGAATAATTAAGTCTTTTTTATCTGCACTGCCTGTGTGCTCATACATATACTATGCTTCCTCAACAAAACCCTTTCTGTCTTTTTCTTCTACTCTTTTATGCAGGTTATCTGCTATTTTTATGAAAATTGATGAATGTCATTGATATTTGAAGTATTTCAATATTTACCTGAAATGTTAAAAAGGGATGCTTCTGAGAATGACACTAATCTTTTTTTTTTTGAAAGTCAAATACGGCATCTATTCCTTTTTTTCCAGACTAGCATCAGTTCTAATTTCATGTTTTTTGTGTGATGATGATGATGTGATTCTGTTTACATCTGAGAAATTGGGTCGTTTTTTTTGTGTGTGTGTGTTTTTTTTTTTTTAAAGTAATGTATGCCTTTTTCTATTCTGTGTCCTCTTTGTACTTACATGTGTCTTTTGTCTGTCTGTTGCTGGTGTTGGCATGTAACCAGGGAAGTGGAGCAGGCAGGTCTGTCGGACTTGGAGATCATCTCCCAGCCAGTGGAGGACGAGAACCAGTGCTTGGCTCCTCCAGTCCAGCTGGTGAGTTTTGGCTACCGAGATCTGCCCCTCGCAGCTCTGGACCTCTCGCTGGCTGGCTCGCAGCTCCTCTCCAACGCAGATGAAGATGAGAACAGGGAAGGGTGAGTGAAACTATTGTTGTATCTGCACTGTTCTGTGATAGATACATTTGTTTTTAACATGGTTTGCCTCTGTGACAAGTGTCACTGACACACTGGTGGTATTTTTATGTACTGTAGGTGACTTTTCTGGATTCATTTATAGGGGGCACAAACACAATCACAGTCAGTGTTGAGGCAACAGATTCCTCCATCTTATGAGCACTGTTTTATTTGAGGAGCTCAAAAACAACTAAACATATCACTCCTCTGAAAAGCCTCATCGGACATTACTTTCTGTATATATCGTCCGTATGCCATGAGCTTACCATGTGTAAATGTTTGTTAAAAGATTTTGGTAACTGATGATTTTTTAACAGTAAAGCACCCTTTCGCTTATCTCTACTGCCTTCAGGTGATTTCCCATTTTCTCTTTCTCTTGATATTCACCATTATTCCACTATGTTATTAATGATTTCAAATCACAGTTTATACAAACTACTAAAAATGTCCTCTTTAAGACCCAAATTGTTCTACATCTGCAAATGAATAGCCTACCTTTGAAAATAACTTCTTGTCAGTGCACCACATAAAGTTGTTGCACATGCCAGAGACATTATAATACTGGAATATGATGAGACTTTAACAAATTGTGTGAAATGAGATGATTGGAAGAGTTTTTCTTAGTCAATTTTTCAGTCTGCTTATATTGGAAGTGTCAATCTCACACAACCAACCATAAGTGACAGACATCGTCTGGTGTGTTTTTTTTGTTGTTTCCGTTCAGTTACTTTGATACCTAATTTTGACATGTTCAGGCTATTGTTCTCTTACGCTCTTTGGTCTGGCATGCATCATCAAAAACCTTATACAAGGTGAGATGTAAATTAATTTAAAATATATAATTACTGTGGCATCATCTGGTTCAAAACGAGTTATTAGATACATTTAATTTTGTGTGTGGATATTGTGAGAAATTGGTATACACTAATGTCAAGGATTTTTGTTAAAGAGAAAGTACTAACATACATAATGTGAAAAATGGTTCAGAGTAAAAAAGCTTGCTGAAACAATTTAGTATTCAGAGCTTGTCATCTGCACCCTGAGGTGATTACATTGGCCAAAACAAGAGCCATTCATTCTTACCGGTCCCATCTAAACACACAGCTCTGCTATCCAGATGTCCACCTATGAAATTCTCCAAATAGCCATGTCTTGAAGTCATGTATTGAAGACCCGAGTGATGCGATGCAAACTTCACTGCACATCTCACTGCTCACCAGAGATGCTCACAAGTCTTTGAGCTAGAGTCCAAGTCAGGTCTCAAGTCACTCGTGGTTATAATGAATGTTGTCTCACCTGCTGCGTTCAAACCAGGCTGCTTATAAAACTGCATAGCAACAAGGGATTCTGTAACTGTAACCTGTTTTTCACTTACAGAGCACAAGCATGTAATGCGCAATGCAATTAATGACAGCTTATTAACTCCTGTAAGTCAACACATCCCCAGACTCTCAAACCCAGTGTACCGTAAACTAAATAAAACCGTAACGTTGCATAATCAACAATAAACCTGTAACCTGTTTTTCACTGAAACTGCGTTCACACCGAAAGCGAATTTAATATTCACCTCGCTTTACTCGCGCGAGTTTGACCGCTGGACATTTCGAGTGTTCACACACGCGCGTTTTAAGCGAATAAACACAGCCCGTCGATACTACAGCTATGTGAACCCAAAGTAAACCCTTTGCTGTGATTTAATTGCAATAAACGGATCAAACTGATGACGAAATAACTACAATATGATGCCGTTTTGTTAGACATATGAATTCATGCTTTGTCAGGTCTGTCAGCAAGTCAGCAGGACGACAACTTTTAAAATACGTGTTTTCTGAATGGAGTTCGGATCAATCAGGGCTATGCTATGCTAACCTGTTCACAGTAAAGTACAACAGCAGCTGGAATAAAGTTACAGACACACATTTTCTAAACTCACCAGGTAGTTCAACTTCCTCGCTTTCCAACTTTGTCCGATTTTTATATAAAAATGAAGTAGTAATCCAGAAGAACTCTGGTGCCATCCGACGCTATCAACAACAGTGGAACCGGATGTGCACGGAAGCTAGCTGCCAAGAAGCGCGGGTGAAGATAAATCAAGTTGCAATTCCAAAAACTAAAGTAAAAAGCTAATTTAATAAAAGCAGTTAACTCTTACCTATACTACTGTAAGTCAACACACCCCGCAGACTCTCAATCCCAGTGTAACGTTAACTGAATAAAACTGTAACGTTACATGATCAACAATGAACCTGTTTGCAGCCAACGTTGATAATGAACGTGATGGCAGCCCGCGGGACATAAATGATTACATTAATTGACTACCACAAGTTTGGCATGTAAACAAACACTTAGGCTATATTTCTTTTCAACATCTAAAGTTAGCGAACAACAGTCGGAGTTAACCTCTTGTAACGTTAGGTTGTAGCAAAAGCAAGAAGCAAGCTAACGTTAGATGGCCAATGCTGAGCTAAACATATTTACTAACCTGTTTGCGTTCAGCGCTTCTTTGTTTGCGCCTTGTTGTATGAAGTTTTAAAGCTAAAGTTTATGATGAACGGCGCAGCAGCTGCCGCTGTTTGTTGTCCTGTTTCACGTGTGTAGGTTATAGTTAACGCAGCGAGGGGAATTATAGCAAGCTCATCAGACGTTTCCTAAAAATAAACAATGTTCACCAGTCCCGCACCTCGAGTCCGAGTTTAGTCTGAAGTCTTCTGAGGACCGGTCTCAAGTCTGAAGTCACTGTGTGTGCGACTTAAGTGCGACTGGAGTCCGAGTCTCAAACTCGAGTCCCCATCTCTGCTGCTCACTGCTCACTCTTAACCCCTGTCAGCAGTATGATACGATGTGAGTCATTTATTGCAGACATAAGAAGAAACCAAGGGATTACATGTTAAAGTGAAAACAGTTATTTCCAACATGGTTTCTCAAGATGTTGTAATACCAGAGGAGTTGCAGTGACAGGGTTCAGAAGAAGCTCAGAGACACAGCAGGTGCACAGCTTGTATTGATCTCTTGTAGATGGAAGTGGTCAAGAAGTGGACATGCATCACATATGGATGGTGAACCATATACCTTTAATGAGACAAATATCACGGGAGCTATACTAGAACTGTCTAATGAATAAATGGAAAGATGTTTAATACCTTTTCCTCTGTTGGAATCTCACTGTGGTGTACTTTGAAAGTTGTACAGAACACATGCCTGCACTGAAAACACTGAAGAAAGATCATGTTGACCACAGATTATAACATTTACACCACCACTGGTATGCAGCTCATCATCATGACCAAGAAGTAAGTGTGGAAGAGCCGCGACTTCCTCGAGAGACTTCACTGCTCTGATCTGTTACTGAGTGTGGCCTGTCATATCAGTCCTCTGAAGTGTCTGCACACATTGCACTTTTTTTTCTACTGAGTTGCATTATGGTGAATGTAGGTTTCCCAAATGTAAGTTTAACATATTAACATATGTCAACATGTTTTTGACATGAACAATGTAGACCCTGTTCAGAAGACCATGATGGCTATTATATGGTGGCACCAGAACCTGAAGCTGTTATTTAAAGTTTTTACACACACACACAAAAACACACACTCACTTACACTTGCAGAAATGTCATATAGTATGCATGATTATCATCCATCATGTATTAAGTCTCCTTCCCCAAGTCCTTGACTTGCTGTCCCCGTTGCTCAGCATTACGTCCATTTATCATTAAGTGACAACCTCTGGGGTTGTCCAGTGCCCATAAGTTAACTGAGATCAATTCATCATTTCAGACTAAATATCCGCCTTCCTCCCCTGCTGGCTGACAATAGGACCCTTTATTGTAAGTGACATTTTGCTGTGCATGAGCCAGAAGCCGATAATATCACACTCTTAATTTCTTACAAGTCTTTTGTTCTATCTAACTTTACATGCCGTCACATCAAATTATGTTATTGGGTCTCACATTGCTGATCAAAAGCAGGCTGTTTCAGGTTGAACTGCAACACACTTCCAGTTCTATGTCTTTAATATAATACTGTCTATTGTTTGAAGTCATTTAAACCCTACAAATTGTTGTAGATAGTTTTTGACTGATTTGTAATTCTTGCATTTTTCCTCTGACTGGGACTTCTGTTTGGGTGAATGGTTTGGATGAGGAACTTTTACGGCCTTCATTAAACCATGCACATATGGGACTCAAGGCTTAATTAATTAGGTGTCATAAACTTCAAGATTATTATTTTAGAAGTTGAAGATTGTTATAAAGTACCATGATGTAAAGCAAGAAAGATGCAGACAACATAAATAAAAAAGAGAAAATACTGTAACAATCACTTTAGAGATGAGCATCCGCACAGGCATTTCAGTTGGGCACGTTAAACTTGTGACCTGCTGCTGATCATGGTCCTTGTTTTTTCCGTTGTAACATGATTGTGTCAAATGCTGGTATGGCATATGGATATGAGGTCACATCACAGCTGTCCTTTTGATTAGTCACAACATTAACAGTTTTTTTTTCTCTGTGCAAAGCCTGCTCCCTGTCCAGTCTTTCCATTCTGTCCAGCAACTGTGACTCAAACCTGGCTCTTTGCACAAGTTCTCACTAGGATGCACATAAACACCATAAGCTGTAGTACAGGGTCCAACACACACACACACACACACACACACACACACACGCCAAGTCCATATACAATCGTCCAAGTACTCCGTTTGACACCAAATCAGGTCTCACTCCATTGGTTCCCTTCACTTAGCCAGTTATGGTCAGAAACAGATGGATTTCACAGACGCACCATCAACAGTAGGAGGTGCCGACACTCACACCACGCTCGTATTGCAACCGCTACAACCCCCGTGTGTCCTATTTCAAATCAGGTTCAGTGATGGCATGTATTTCCATCCCTATGCATAATAGATAGATGTGTCTATGTTTACTGTGATTGTTCACACTGTCTTGGGCTGGTGTTTGTCGGGGAAACATTTGGTGTACAGTGATGAATTATGCATGCAGCCTTTTCTATTGTAGCTCAACCTGTGAAATACCTGTAAGGCTGCTCGAGCTAAGAAGTGACCAATAACTGGGTCACAGGCCTGCTGTTGCTGAGTGATCAAAAAAACGACACTACCAATATGTTCAAATGAGCTCGGGTTCGAGAGCAAGAGACTAAAGTTCTCCTTCTGGTCCCGAGGCTGCAAATCTGTAAGAACCCCTGCTGTTAAAAGCTCTAACAAAAGATTTACCAGTCACTGTGGTGAAGGTTATTTTACCAGTGAGCTCAATTTACTCAAACTGTGCTTAGTGTGATGGGGTCACTATTTCATATTCAAGTCATTAGTGCGGAATGTCTGCCTGTACAAATGCTGCCAGTGGGAGTTGTAAAAGTCATCATTCTTTCTTTTAACTTTAATGAAATTCCATTTAAATCCACCAGGCATGAACTCCAGTAGTGTGTGCGTTACATCTCCACTATACCTTAAACGCTATACTAATCCCTCACATTAATCACTATTACCAGGCATTGTGTCTGGCCTTATATTGGAAAGTTTCATTAGGATGTTCCTATACCTCTTGCTTTGTGATAATAGAGACGAAATATCTGTTTATAGGTCTCGCATCACATCAGGTGTTTTTGCTAACCTGTGAGATTTTTAGACAGAATACAGTGAAGTAGTGCAAATCAGCACTGAAAGAGAAAAACTGAGAATCTCCTCTGACATTAAGGCCACGTCATTAGAATCAGTGAGATGTAGCGAGATAGCGTCTCACTGAATGTGTCAGTCAGCCTGCTGCCCTCCAGGACCCAATCCTATTTTATTTCTGCGGTTTTCAGCACCGCTGGGCCTTCGGTGATTACGCCTGTGCCTCCGTCTCCTCATTACCTTATTGATCTACCTCTCAAATAGACAGCGTCTATTAGCCTCCTTTAATGACATTCACGAGCACCACGCCCGTGCACCATCATCATGTTTTACGGCCGTCTCCTGCGGCAGTGGGCGGGTTTCTTAAGTCAGCGCTTTGACATCAACTACCTGTGAGTTGACTTTGTTGGGACATAACAGTATGCAAGCACCATCAGGCCTGTTTCTGTATTTGCCTTCAGAATGCTGATAGGAAAAGCTGGAGTGCATCACGCAGAGAGGGTGACTGCTAAACTCACCTTTAGGGAAATGGGGCAGAGGAAATGAACCTTTTTTATGGGCGCGTGGAGTGATGAAGTGAAGTTGAGAGAAGGCAAGACAGCGGCAGTGGGACAGCAATCTACACCAATCAAAATCAAAATGTATGTGGGAGAGGAATCTGTTGACTGCTCCACTGATTTTACCTGGGAAAGCTGATTGCCCCGCCACCACCACCACCCACCCCACACACTCCTCTGCTCCCAGTCAGCATTAGCTGGCTCATTGGCTTTCTAAGACAGTGAAGGAGCGTCCTGAAGAAAGCTGTGCATGGGAAATGTTCAGGCATGCTCTGTAGTGATGTTTGGCAAAACGAGACCATGCGCTCCTAAAAGTGAGAATGTCACAACCGCGGTAGAGGTGTTTCATCAACATGGTGACTGCTCATTGGTTGAGGGGTGGAAATTATTTTGACCAGTAGTTTGGGAGTGTCTCGCTGTCAGCAAAACTTTCTCATCTACTCATTCCAGAAAGAAAGTAGGTGTAAATGAAAAATATGCAAACTTAACGCATATATTTTCTGTTGTAATGTGTTAATGGTTTATGTCAAATGTAATTTACCAGCTTGTCGTGTTCTTTAAAGTTATGGAACTAATCAGTTTTGTTGGCAAGTCCCTGAAATTAACCCTCCCCCCGCTGCCCAAAACATACAGACAATTCACAGCCTGATTTTTTCCTTTACAGATTAGATGCTAAATGAACAGAGCTTTGTGTTATTATGGTTTGCCTATATACTCTAAGATTGCACGGTGTTTCATCGCAGGAAGCAAGCTGAGGGGATTAATCAAAAGAAAAGGCTCCTGTGACAAGCTGCCACTGTGTGATGAAGCACCTACTGTCAGCCATGTTTGCATATCATAGTCTGTAGCATTGTGAAGGTGGAGCTGACCTTACTGCTATCTCTCGTATAGTGTGCTGCCCTCACTTCACATGACGGCAAAGTAGTCACTCACACACAACCCCTCTTCTCTCTCCCGCTCTCTCTTTCTCTCTCACAGAAGCACACACACATATATTTGTGTATGCATGAACAGAAACTGAACACATATAGTATTTATACGCTTAGAGAGAGAGAGAGAGAGTGAGGGGGGGGGGGGGGGGGGGGGGGGGGGGAAGGCCAGGCCTGAAAAGCTTTCTCACTGCACTACATAGTGGTTGTTAATCTAATCCTCTGTAATCATGGTTCACTTCATATTCCAGTTAAACTGCGCTGTCACATCTCATTAGGAACAATAGTGTTCCTTCATTGATGCCTCTGCACATTTAGATAGGATCTTCTTTCTCTCGCTTTCACCACCTTCCAACATATTTCTGTATTCCTCCTGATTTTTCTATTTGTTCTTTGCTTCTCTTATTTCTCCAGTTTCTTACTCTTTTCTTTTCACACTCACTGTCTCATATGTTTCTGCCCTCAATTTCACACAAAGTATGCCTTCTCATAGTGAATACTAATCTACACTGTCCTGTTAACTAAGCTAAATGCCAAGATGCAGCCCATGTTTTCTTATCACTGTAAATCATGGCGTACACACTTGTCAGCGCATCTCACTGACCGAAACTACTAGAGGCACCTTCGCAAGCCTTCAGGAGCCTCCGCGTTCATAGTCCTGTGGTGATGGTGAAGAAAGGTGGACAGGTTGGAGATTTCCAACACCCGTTTACTGTATTGTTGCCTAACACAGTGTTCCTATCAGGCGAGACGTGGGCGACATTGTGGGAGGTGGTTGTTCTAGCTAGCATCAGGGGGCAGTTGCAGTGTTAGCAGTTTTGGCGTCATGGTAAGTGGAGTGTAGTTATTAATAGAGTTGGGCCCATCCATCTTCCTGTCTAGGAAAAATGCTGGGAGGACCAAGGTGGTGTGGGCTTGTGTTCAGCACTTTCATAGCCGCCTACTCTCCCCCTAGTCATCAAGCTGCTTTTGTTTGTTTGCTCACTTTTTTTTTTAGGTTGAAGGGTTTTTGGTGCATTTCAGCTTGTATTTGTGTAGGCTGCTGCTGCTGGTGAAAAAAATCCTGGGTGTAACAAAGAATGTCAGGGAGATTTGAAGGGCCTGGCCTTATCTGTGGCTTTCATTGAAGGTTTAAACTGGCAATTAAATAGTCACTAGTGGCATGTGGGCCAATCACAAAAATGATTCAAAATCTTTAAATAGAGTTCCATACTAATACAAATATCTAACAGAAGGCATGTCTTGCTGAGTTTTGAAAGTTTATTTTGTAAGTTAGGAATTGTAACATGGAAATGAACTAAACCCTAAACAACCAAATTGAATAATTCGACAGGTAACACTTTTCTTAACGTTAACTCTGTTTACAGGACAAGAGTATGATGCTGACAATGTGTCATGTCGTTTGGGCATTTACCTTGTCTTATTATTGTGCAAGGTCAAGGGATAACACCTGGATATAAGCGTGCAGGTGTAAAAAAATCTTAAGACCCCCCACCCTCCTCTGCCATTAGAAGCGCACACCTGAGCAGTGGAATAATGTCACCTCCCATCCCAGTGATTGGTGTATGGTTGCCAGACTCGGAGACAGAAGCATATGTTGCTGATATGGCTGTTCCAAATGTGCAAGGTGTCCAGGGTTAGTTACCAACACCAGATGGTTCATATAAATCTGTAGTGAGCAATGGGGGAAAAGAAGAAAAAACAAGTGCTCCTACCCTTTGCCACCCACCAGCTTTATGCCAAGGGTCCAAATGTTCCATTTTGGAAAGAACTATTGGTCCATTTGCAAGTTTTAGAAAGTGGTTAAATAAGGAAAATAAACATGGCCACATGATCACAGTCATGTCTGGATAGGTGTAGCGGGTATGGTTCTGAGACTTTTGTAACTAAATGTTGGCATTTTTGCATAGCAGGGACATTTAAAGCATGCCACAAATTACATTTTGTCTTTATTTGGCCCAAAGTGTATCAACTTGCCAGATAATTTGAAGATGTGAGGTCAATGTATTAATGCAAACATTAATATTACTGTTTGCATCTACCTGCCCAAGGACCACAGACAACAGATTTGTGCAACCATTTACTGTGGGTCTATTACTGCATTTTTACTTTACAGGCTGCTACTTTGTTGGGGGGGGGGGATATAAGTTAAATGTTGAAGTACTACTTTTTGAAATAATGCATTCTCTGAAGGACCTCACCTGGTCGAGCCAATTTGGCCTGATTTAATTACAGTGCACAGGAAGTTGTCTAAGACAGCGACCAGAGAGTGACGGGCCTCCCTGTTATCTCCCAGGCTTCTTAATTCCTCTGCCACAGGGAGGGCTGCTGGCCTATGTAGTTTAGAAACTAAATGTTCATTTTCAAATAGATGTTTTCTTGTCTGTCTTAGGGCAAATTGACATGGATAAAGCTTTTGCATCAGAGATTCCCCAAATTGTGAAAAATGAATATAGTGCTTTTATTTTACGATTTCGATAACAATATGCGTTCAGATTATGTAATTTACTCCCCCCCACCACACACTACTCTTCTTTCTATAAATACACCAATAGTTAAGCAGCCCATTAGACCTAAAACTAAAACACTATTTTAGAATTATTTGATTGATATATATATTCAGACATATATTGGTAGTTTTGATTCCCTAAATCCACAAACATAGCGTTAAAAAGGAGGTGCAGAGTGGTTAATTTTCATGTCAGACATGACACCTATTAGTTTTAAAAAGACAATTTACCAAAAACACATAAAATGTAGCGGAAAGCTTTTGCGTGTGAACTAGCAGTGCTTGACGATGGGGTTTAACTGTATTTTATTTGTGGAGCTCAAAGTAGCTAAAACAGTCAGAACTCACAAACATTTTCAGCTTCTGTGAAATATAGATACCATTTATAATGAAATTCTAAATAGATTTGTAGTGCAAGGTAATTCATCACAGTACCGCCGACCATGCATCCGCTGAGAAAACTAAAACCCATGTTAATTTAGCTTTGTTCACTTAGGAATATTTGAACATCTTGTTTTGAAACCAAAACACATACTCATTAGTCTTTCTTGTCCATGAAGTCAAAATACAGTTTTTTTTGCTGCAACTGAAATGAGCTCCACCGTGGCTTCTCTCTCAGATCAATTCACTTCTGTCGCTTCACCTTAGATCTGTATAACTTACTGTACACTTATATAGGCTGATTCTCATGGGCTGCACACATATGAATGCACACATAAGGTATACACACACAGGATACAGAATACACCCGTGCAGACACTCACACACACTCACACACACACACTGACCTTCCTGTCCCCTTGTAATATACAAATGAAGACCAGTTCATTGTGTTGTGTGGACAAGGAACTGCTCACAGTGAACTTAAGCCTTTAGCTGCACGTTAAATATAATCTATATCGTGTCTTTTTGGTAGTGTGTATGTAACATCACGTGATGACTTTCAGCTTCATTCATCAGGATTCATCAGGATTGAAGCAATTTTGACCATAACATTACCACTTACTTCTTTCGACTTCACTGTGCTGTGAGAAGTAGCTACAAGTACTACATGTTATCATGTATGTGTGTATATGCATATATACACACATACCTGACACCGGTCACAAGGAGTGGCCAATTAGATTCCTGTGCCACCTCTGGCCCTCTGAATGAGACGTGTTCAAAATGTGCCTCTGTGCTTTCTAGTTTCATTTTTGGAGTATCAATTAGCCATGTAAACTGTAGTTTACACAGGCATTCTCACTAGGATTTTGATCAGATTAAAAAAAACTCTGGGTCCAGAAGATTGATAACAGCTACAATTAAACTGTAGATTGCCTTCTATATTCTAAGCTGTGTTATCATCTTTTTTTAACCAGCTACAGTACTGCAGTATGTAGTACAAGACCAGCTATTGTTGCTAGCAGGACTTGGAGTGAAACTAAGAAGCTGTTATGTAATGTTCACACAAACTATTTGAAAAAAAAATTGTTTGCCTAAAATCATTGTTGATGTAAGAAGGTAAATACTGTATAGTAATAATTCACTTGTCATATTTCTTTTTAGCTATTGCCCGAGTGAATGTTTCAAAAAAAACAAAAGCTGCTCTATCTATGAGCAGAATTCTGTACCTTGGAGATTTATATCTTGACTCCAGGGTCAGTAATTTAGTTCTTTGGTTCTTTTTCTACTGAAAGTGCTGCAGGAGTTTTTCAGGGCTTGCCTCTTCCCTGCTGATGTGTTGTGATCAATCGTGCACAGGCATTAGTAATGGGGGACCTTTCAAATGTAAAATTAATTACCTGCAATCCGGCAGCATCAGGGAAACTCAGCATGTATTTTATGCATAGTGGTACTCCCTCTTTTCCCACACTTGCTTTAGCATGACACATTTTGTATGTGTGTGTTTGTGAGTGTGTGCTTTGCTTGTTTTAAATGTGGAGCTTGCTGGAGACTCATTTGTTTTCAAGGGGAGGACAGGATGTTGCGTGTCTGGTGTCTGCTTTGTCAGGTGAGGCTGAATTGTCATCAGCAGACTGTGATTTTGCTCGAAAGGACTTGTAATCCTTCCCTCAGGAAGAAGAGAGTCTTCTTGCACCTGTCCCTTCTCTTCTTTGCTGTTAAAACTGCTTCTTCACAGCATGTTATTTGGCTGTATTTATAATGATCTTACAAAGACAAGTTGTGGGCCTTGTGCTTTAAAGCCATTTCTAGGAGCGCTGGCTGTAGGAGGTTCTGAACACAAATGACCAAACAAAAATAGTCTTTACTGCAAGTCAATAACACAAACAACTAAAACTGAAGGGTAATAATCTGTACCCATGTTCATGATGTCTTTTAGTATCTTGTAATGGTGTAAATTAGTTTCATCCACTGGGGTCACATTTCTCGCGCAGCAACACAACATAAAAGGTGTTGAGATGATCTCACTGAACATTCACAATCGCACCTCTCATCCTAGGAACGGTTGTCATCACCAGTTTCAAAGCACCCCAGGTGATTAGCCAATAATAGAACTCAAGTAAAAAAAAACCTTATGAGTTGTGAGTAAAAGTGAAAAAAATAAAACAATAATAAAAAGATAAAATTTTGCCCCAATTCAGGACACACAAGTCATTGCACTCGATTGAATGTCAGTTCTAAGAAATATGTTATTTTGTATTTTGACAAAACAGAGTGATCAATCCATCTGTTTATTATAAATCATCAAAGTACTCTGCAGCAAGTTGTGCTTTTTTATATTACATTACATTACATTACATTACATTTATTCATTTACCTGATGCTTTTTTCCAAAGCAACTTACAATTGCTATATATGTCTGAGGTCACACAACTCTGGAGCAACTAGGAGTAAAGTGTCTTGCTCAGGGACACATTAGTGGATGTGCTGCTATGGGAATCAAATCTGGGTGCTTATCTACTGCACCATCGCCACGCCTATTTTTCCAATTGTTTGGACATATACAATACTACATATTAATAACCAGAAATTAAGCCCATGAATAAATGTTTTTAAATGTTTTCATAGCCACCATTTATTTTGAACCAAATTAAAAGTGCAGGTTTATTTGAGTATTTAAGATAAAATCACAATTGTTTCCATAATATACACAATGTGCAGCCTTGATATACCATTTAAAATACTGTAATGTTGCTTACTTGGTTTTTTCACTGTGCTCTACAGCTTGAAGAATTAATAAAGGTGTGTGTGTTTGAATCCACTGGTTGGCTTTGTTGTGTGAAGCTTAGGGGTTTCAGTGGACTATAATCATCTAAAAGAGTGGTAACAAGCAATAAAGAAAATACTACCTTGTGAGTGAGTTAGAAAATTTGACAACTCTTTCACAAAGAGTAGACATTAAAAGTATAATTTTAGGTTTTTCATCATCAAATTATAATAATACAATAATACTTGCAGCTTCCAGAGCTAAAAATATGGTCTAATCTTAATATTATGTGCATTTCTAAAATGTCCTTGAAGTTGTTGGTAATGAACAAATAGGGCAAGAGTAAAGGTAAAATAGAATAATTATGAGAAGTAGAAATAGTAATAGCATAATATTTTCCAGTGAGGAAATGGACCGTATGCACACTATTTGAGCAAAACAACTTATTCTCTATTGTTGTCTATTGGACTAAGTATGAATGAATGTTTAAGCAATATAACCCCATTCACTGCAGTGGAGTACTTTATCTGATGAGACCATCAGGTGCTGTGAGTCTGACAGTCTCAGTGTTTGGTGGCCAACTCGACATGCTGGTATCGATTACTTTGCCTGATTTAATCTCCCTCCTCTGTTTCCCTGTCCAGCTCCACTCAGTCTCACCGGCAGTGGGAAATAGTGACAGCTATATCAACCTGTTCACCACACACTGGCAGCAAAAAGGATGTAAAGAAAGAAAGAAAAAGAGAGAAAGAGAGAATGCAGGAGAGATATATACAGAAATGTAGAGAGAAAGAAAATGAAGTAAGACTATTTGCACTCCATGTTTGTGTCCAACATTTGACACAATGACAGCAAAATAAATGTAATTTTCTAAAAAATCAATATTAGGTTGTGAAAAATGCCAATGTGAAAATCCATAAAGCCAAAGTGAGTTTGAAAACAAGCAGTTTGAGAGGTGACCTTGTCCAATATATGTGCTTGTCTACTAGTGACTTGGTCCAGGTGGTTCTGTCAGGCCGTCAGGGCTGAGCAGGTCAGAGAAACAACATTTGCTACTGTTCTGTTGCTTTAATAAGACTCATTAATATACTGCATGTGTCACCAGCAGTGTCTGACTGTGTCCCCTCTGGGCTGGGCTAGTTTTGGCATGACATGAAGTAAGGACACACACACTGAATTTAGCCTATTTGTCTAATGTATCAAAGCTGAGTCTTCACACTGCCTGTGAACTCACCATCCCTCATTCATCTGTGTGTGTGTGTGTGTGTGTGTGTGTGTGAGCGTGTGTGATGCATAGGTTACTGGAAACTTACAGGATTATTTGCTTATTGACTCATTTTAATTTGCCCAGGATGCTGCATTTTGGTAAACAAGGGAGATGCTGGTTACTAGGTGTTGTGCTTAAAATTAATGTTTTGGGGAATTTGTACTTTTTTCTCATAAGTTATAAATGATATAAAACATAAATAAATAAAACATATAATGACTCATACAAACTCATGAATGCCTTTCCAAGTCTGTCTGGACTTTAAAGACATGCTGTAAATTGAGATTATTCTTTTTAGCAAAATTTCTAGGATGTTGATTTGATCCAGCTCCACTCAAACACCTTCTATGCCAATAGAATAGTTTTTGGGGAAATACGCTAGTTCATTTTCTTATTGAGACTTCGATGGGAAGACGGATACCACTCTTGTGTCTGTTTTCTAAATATGAAGCTATAGCCAGTGGCCCGTTAGTTTAGCTCAGCATAAACATTGGAAAGAAGGTAAAATAGCTAGCCATGCTCTCATAAAAAGTAAAACAAAATCTGCCCACCAGCTACTCTAAAACTCACTTCTACAAAAAATAGTCCAGCACGTAACACATACCCAACATGCCCAAGCTGTTTCCAGTCTATGTGCTAACCCACATTAGCCATCTGCTGGGAGTAGCTTCATGTAGTATAGATATGAGAATGGTATCCATAATCTCATCTCACGGCAAGGAAGCAAATAAGATATTTCCCAAAATGTCGCAATAGTGCTTTAACGCTTTCTCTGTCTTTTTTTATTTTTCAAAAAATTTGACAATATTTCTCCAGGGAGTGCAGTTATAGACAGTGGCAGCTCCGGGATAAATCTGACAGGTCCGACCGTTTGTTGGACAACAGTAACTAAGGGGGCGTGGCTTAGAAAAGGGTCAATAACCTCAAAGTGGACTTTCCCTTTAAGTATTGTAATCAGTGGTGTTCATTGTGGCTGCACTATGACATGATTCCTAGAACCATTAAATCCTGAAGAGACTGTACCCTTATAAAGTTTGTGAGAAGAGTATTTGACTTTTACTTCCTTTTACTACTCTCACTCATGGAGTTTTGTTGTTTTGGTAATTTTTTCTTATTTTTTTCTTCCCTGCAGCAGTTGAATGAAGCGTGAAATCATTTGATATAAGATGCACTTTGATGGACTATCTAATCATATGGTGGAAGTTTGCTAAACCATAACCTCTTGAAATTGAGGTTCTTTGAACCAGTGAAATGTTTGGATTACTCATATGCATGGATTTTGTTTTTTCTTCTTTCTTTCTTTTTTGTTCAGCAAAAAATTAAAATAAAACATATTCCAAAACTGCCTACAGTCTTACTTGCACTAAGATGACTCAACAAGGAAATACCATTGTTTTGTGAGAGCCATTTTTAGAATATATTCAGTAACAGTTTTGAATATTAAATATTTTATGTTCATGCAATCAGATCTGATAAAAAGGGTTTGATTCAATTAGACTCTACTGTATGATTATTTTTTTTTTTTTTGGTGGTTGACTTGTACAAATCCCAAGAGCCTCATGGATGCAGGTGGAAAGGGTGAATGAGAAACTCCTCACCTTCAACCACTGTCAAGGTGACCAAATTCCAACTGCTCTGGTGGAGCGGCTCAGTAGCAGTCAGTGAATATTTCAGTGAAAAGCAATGGATAGCTGAAGGAAGTCATTCACTCAGCTCCATACCAAGTGCTCTTACATTGTTGCTGAAGAATGTATAAATGAATTGGGGAGACAATTAGGTATGGTTGTAACACTTTTTGCTTCAGCAACTATAACTCACTGAATTTTGTAGCCAGGGTTCTCAACCCTTTATACAAAGTACCTAAATTTGTTCACTACAAATGGCACCAATTCAGTCCTCTTTAAGAATATCACAGACCTTGTGAGTTGATGTCCAATGCATTGTGTTCCCTTGTGACAACCTACCCGCTACCAGGGAACTGTACAGGCAGCACTTCTCACAAGCTGCCCGTACGGTTCTTTGCCCTCTCCACCGGCAGAGACGGAGTATGGAAAAGATCGACATGTTAATGGGAAGTACTGGTCACAGAGCTGACAAATGAATGCTGGTAACCCTTCAGTGCAAGCTTGGTGGGCCCAGACTGCAAATAGCATTCATAGAATAGCAAATCAAGAAATTCCCTAGTAGTATGTATAGAGGATGGTTGTAACACTTTTTAAAGACATACAACCTACCCCACTCCTGTCAGCCATTGTTTAGCTAGCTGTATTAGCATAGTGGTTTGAAATGAGAAAGGAAAAATGCATCACAAGATTTTATCTGTAATAGTATAGATACTAAACAAAATATGGTCTTGGTCAAAAAATTTACTGTCTGACCTAAAAAATAATTTTTTCTCTACATATTCTGATTGTAACTGTTTCCAGACTTGATAATCACCATACCTGATCGAGGAGGAAGTAGGTAAATACTAAAATGATCACATAACTCCTATCTTATCTCTAATTGGTGGAATTGGTGTTGTTACAACTCTACCCATGTTACAACCATACCCGGTCTCCCCTACAACATTTCTTCAGATAATTCGTTTCACCATATCAGATGTATGCAAAATATTACAAAATATGCTTTTGGTATCTTTTACTATTAACAAAACTTTTAATCAGTCACTTTTCTATTTTGTACCAGACCTACCGGGTAAATAGTATTAATTAGTATTTGTGTGTGTGTGTGTGTGTGTATACGTACAGTGATTTTATATAAAGTGTGTAGGTTGGTATGTAGGCTGGTTCCCAGTATGGCAGGATACCTGGCATCCACAGAGTCTCGCCAAGATGCTGGTGGAGCAGATACTACACCATCTGGAGCTCGCACATTTGTGCCACCCCACCCAAAGCCAAGAAGATGATTGCTATCAGCATGATTACGCCTTTATTAGATTAGCTGTGCATTGTTTACAGGCTTGTGGCTCTGCCCGTGCCAGCCTTGAACAAATACTTTTCTCTGAAAAACGAATGGGAGGGTGGAGGAATCATCTCAACAACTGCTGAAAACATTTCCCTTATTGCTACATAAATGTCCTAGATAATTTTAGAAATTCAGAGTTTTATACCAACAATCCTCCACAATCTATGCATAACATGACAAACCTGTATTTGGTTGTCGTACTTGTAACCTTAAACACAGAAAGTGGTAGGATTTTGTCTAGTTACAACGCTGGTGTTTAAGTTACAACCCCGGAATTTAAGGCACTGTCAATAGAACTATGCTAAAAATGTCATAACGATGAGTTTTCATTAGGTTGTATTTTTTGGGTGTTTCCATATTCAATTAAGGTAGATTAAACATTGATCTGTTGTGGAGGTTGTGTGAATATTCAAGTGTTCTCCTCGATCAAATGGTCAAAGTACCAATATATAAGTAAAAAAGATGCATGTGTGGCTTCTTCCACTGACTGAGCAGAAGTTAATATGTCAGAGATGAGGAGGTGAGACAGAAAAAAAAGGCTACCCAGCAACAGAATTGAATCAATTACAGTAAATCCTCTGGGTCTGTTGTGTAGTAATGTGGTTATACTGGGAGCCAGCCAAGAAATCCTCTACCCCACATCATCCTATGTACAATACAGAGTTTTTACATGATCTGCTGTAGAATGAAATTGCTATATTTCATCCAAATACCATACAATCTGTCATTTCATCACTTAGTTTTTTTTTTTAAAGGAATCTGTTTTGGGATGTAGTAGTTACACAGCAAACATGAAGAAGGTAAAAATAGGACTTTTTTTATAGCTTAATTTATATCATCCCATTCAAATACAGCTCTTAGAAAACTCATTTCAAGGATAGAATGTGTCTTCATCCAACACTTTTAAAGTGAGAACCTGAAGTGGTTTAATAGGCTATAACTGGTATTAAAACAGATAAAATATCCAAATTCTTCCATAATGAATGCAGCATAATCAGTTTTGAAGCCACAGTAAAAACTGAGCCATTTTGTCACCATTGCAGCTCATATTAGCACCACGCCAAGGAATGAAGACATGATCAGAGGAGAGAAATGCTCTGCCAACGTCTGTCTCGTCCATGCCAGTGCATGGGGAGAAGGGAAAGGTACTGGGCAGAGCCAACTTTCCACTCCAGCTGGAGAGCTGGTGAGAGGCATTGTTTCTCTCATGTCCTACTGTCAGCCCTTGTAGTAGCTAGTCTGTAAGACTAGCCACTATTTCAAAATAGCATTGAGTCATATTGCCAGACATTTTAATGGCCTAAATGCTGGATTCTTACAGTACCTAGCAAAAGCATATTATCTGAGTTAAAGGCCTGATTTTCCATCAGACAGGAGACTGTGAGTTTCTTGCTAATGTGGTTAATGTTTCATTGAAAATACTTATTCCAATGATAAACAATATGATATGCAGATGTGAATTTCATTCAAACTTTTTGTATCTCATGCTTTAACTTGTGTCTCAAGCCCCTGATTTTGCTGAACTTGAAATCCTTCCATATAAGCAACATCCTCTACAGTGACTCCCTTCATTGCTATGTAAAACGGAGTCCATCAATATTCCAGTCACACCTCCGGCTGATGGTCAAGTCACTAGTTCACAGAGCTTCACTGTCCCTTTCTCTACTCTGTCAATGCCGTCTCTGACCACACTTCCTATCCCTTTGCTCTGGCCACCAGCACCAAACTTTGCTTGGATGAAACAGACATCACCTTTCATGAGTGCACAATACCACCCCCTGTTGGCCATGTCAGGGAGTTCAGATACCAAACCACTGAGATATTGTTCAGCATTGCACTCAGACTGGAAATTGATGCAAGCAAATATTCATCCATTAGTCAACAATGTCAGTTTAAATATGCTGTGCAGGAATATAATTAAGTATTAATTAAGTATCACATCTCAGTATGTGACTGTCAGTGTATTTGCCTTTGTTATACTTTGTTTAAAGGCAACATTTGACCTCAAATACCTGCTTCATATATGATACCTTAATATTGTTTTGCCTCACTCTCTTTTGTGTATTATGTACTATAGAAATTCAATAAAATAACGTATACGGATAAAAATCTATTTAATATTTAAAAAAAATAACAACAACCACATTTATTGTGTTTACTCTCTCCAGGTCCAACTGGCTAAAGCCCTGCTGCGGCCGCCGTGTGGCCCTGTGGCAGGTCTGTCTGCTCAGCGCTGGCTTCAACTGTATCCTGGTGGCCTGTGTCATCCTGGTGGTGCTTTTCCTGTCTTTGGAGCTGCTCATAGACACCAAACTCCTACAATGTAAATAATGTGCATGGCTACTTATTTATTTCCCCTATTTTAACATTCTTTTTTTTTAATCAAGGGACGGTTTGCTGAACATGCATATTCTTCTCCAGCAATACACTGTGTGACATTCATTAAACACCTGGGAGGCATCCAGTGCAACACACAGGAGTAGCTCCACTGGAGCAGTGGAGAGTTAAATGCTGTATTGTCCTTGAGCAGCCATCACTGGTGGAGGAAGTATTCAGATCCTACTAATTAATAGCATGCTGTAAAAACAGACCATTACAAGTCCTGCACTGAAAATATTACTTAAGTAAAAACATTCAATGCAGATGTACGCCCTACCAGATACTACACCCATTTACTCAACTATTATACTTAAATACAGATTTGAGGAACTTGCACTTGAGTATTTTCATTTTATATTACTTCTACTCATTTTGATCTTCTGCAGTTTGTTTTGAGTGATGCCCTGTGTCTTCAGAAATGGTCCTTAAACAGGTTATGGCATCCATTTTATACCAACAATCCTCCACAATCTATGCATATCATAACACTATAGTTATCGGTTACTTTTCAGATGAAGAATTTACATGAAAACTATAAATATGATAACTTAATTTTTATTTTGTGATGTTTCAGACATCTAGGAGTTAGCACGTCTACCTGATGCCCAAAGAGGTGAACGTGTCCAATATTTAACAAAAAAGCTAACTTAAGTTAAAAGTCAGAAAAAAATTGTTGTGGACTCAAGGTGCACTCCATACACACAACATGCCTCACACTCACCAATCTCCACCAAACACAACCCTCTCAATTTGGCGGCCTATTTAAGATGCATAATCTTCCATCTCTCCCTCTACTCAGTCATGCCATTGCTGCCCTGTATCAGCATTGCTGCCTGTTGTTTCAGCCCCCAGGGTTTGATATATTACCTCATCCATCCAATATTTCATGTGAATTGTTTGACTGTAATTATATAATGTCACCTTTGATTTATCTTGTGACCCATTTTGGGGAGTCCCTGACCCCTGGGTTAGGAATCACTGGATTAAACTGTACCTAAAGAATATAGTCTTGCTATGATCGTAAAATGCTACTCACACATTTTTGTACCAGTTTCAGTATTATAAATCTAATAATGTCATATTATATAATAGCTTATTAGTCACAGGGGAGAACAAGGGATTCAGTTGTTACGAAGTATTTTTACATTGTTGTACTGAGTACTTCTTCCACTACTGACCTTGTGTGTATAAATGTAGGTGGATATGGGACCCTAAATTGTCTGTGAATTTGACAGTATATGAATGAATGTACTGAATACTGTGACAACAACATGCCTAGACATTTACACACTAAAATAATTTTGTCCCTCATTATATTTCACTGCAGAAGGTAAACATTCATGTCTGAAGGTCCATTACTTCTAAGTCTTGGAAACCATCATAACACTCATGTGATTTAATGGTCATGTATAGGCTTTTGTCCACTCTTTCCATCACCGCTGTTTGTGTAGTCTTGCCAGTCAAAAAGGAGCTGAGCTGGTGGTGCTGGATGGTAAATGGTTGTGATGGAGGGTGATGGAGAAAGGTGATAATGAACCAAGTCTCTTGTCAATGGCAGTAGGCACACATCCCCATTGATTACTGGCCAGCATCCAGCTCTGACGATACCTGCGTCTCGCTGCAGGGACTGCAGACCTCTAGTCACTTCAGATCTATTGTAAGCTAATGCTGTGTTTGCTGCCAGTCCTGCAAGACAAATAGAGGAGTGGGCAATAAGATGTGTGTGAGTGAAAGAGTGTACAGAGAGATTAGTGGCGTAGGACATGTGTAGATAGCACTGTGGATTAATTGATGGACTCTTAGATATAGAAAAAACTCAACATGCTGATGGATAGATTCATTGTCAAGGAGAGGAGCAGTGGGAGGAGTGATATGGGTAAAAATATAAATTGAGGCAGGACTGCAGAAATAAGGTTTTCTTTGTATTAGACTTTGTTGAAATCTGAATGTAAAGAATTGCATTTCAACAGAATAGCAGGACACATGCTTTTACAAGACACAATTTGGGATACACAAAGGAAATGCTTTTTATTTCTATTTCTTGAATTAATTTTCTTGTGTGCTTCTCTTGGTTAACATTTGACCCATTCCATTTCTTAACAGTTTCCAATGCTTTCCAATTTGCCAGCATTATCCATTGGATCAGCCTTATCATCCTGTCACTCTTCTTTTCAGAGGTAAGACATGTATATTGTTGTCCATTAAAAATTATTTGCGGTACCACCATTGATAAAAATCTTTCCTCACATAGTTCTTCACTGTTTTTCTATCTTCATTATCGTCAATTTTCATCTAGTCAAGGTTTGGCTTTAGCCTCAGAAAAGCTACCTTAAGGCTCGGTGGACGGTAAAATGTCATTTGAACTATCATTGTAATTAGTTTTAATAACATTTGAGCCATTGCTTGACAAAATAATGTCTTATCATCACTCTGGCATTGTGAAAAACAAAATGGAGAGGGAAGAATTTGGCCCACAGGCCTCCACCCCAGTGCAAACCAATTACCCTGACAGCCTCAGCCCCAGTGTCCTCAAGCAAACATTAATTACAAGAGAGCCAGCAGGAGCAATAATTACAGCTGAACTTAATGAGCAGTGGGGATGGGGTTACAGTGATACGATCCATCCAAACACCTTGCCCACTGACATCACAGAAGAAGAGTCTTCTGGGAATGGTGTTAGACTAGCATATCAACAGCTGGCTGCTCTGCACCAATCAGAAACAGGATTCTAACATGTGGGCGGAGTCCTTGCACTTTTCAATTGACACCAGCAGTGTTGTCCAACATGCGCTCCAGATGATGCATTAGCAGGACCGCTTGTACATGACACCCCATGCTAATTGAAATGTAAATCAATGGCCCTGCTCAACAAAGGGTCCCACAACCAGCAGCATTTATAGCTACACAATGTAGAATTTGACAGGTGCTTGGTGTTGTGTAGTCCTTTTGTAGTTCAAAGATCAAGATTAGGGAATAGATTTGCCACAAATATAATAACTTTGTTAAAGAGCTGTAAGTGCTTTTAAAGGACTGTTCTTTGTGATGTGTCAAAGGTAAATCAGTGATATTGTTCTGTAAGCATGTATTTAGTATTTAGTATCTGCAACATATTTTACACTAATGAAATACAGTTATTTGTTTTATGTTGGGCTACTTTTAAGGTCTCTAGCGACACATATAACATTCTAGCTTTATTATTATTCTCTTTGAAAAAAAAAAGGTATTTGATGAAGAAAACTGTACTGCACAGGCCTCCTCTCAGTTTTTAGTCTATGCTCACACATCTTGACAAAGGTTGTTGGATGTGATGACAACTCAAAAGACTAAGAATATCACAAGAGCTTTTTATATGTATGAGCATACTCATCAGTCTATTTTAATGCTTTCATTTATCTCTCTGTCTGTCTTAGACTGTCTTCAGGATTGTAGTGCTTGGGATCTGGGACTACATAGAGAACAAAGTTGAGGTTAGTGCTGCTGTGTTTATTGGCAGATCTTGGTTACCAGTTTTAAATTTTTGTCAGTGTCAGATATTATTGTCAATTTGGTCACCTGTTCCAATATTATATATCTATATTTTCTTTTTCCCCCAGAGTTTACACAACAACAGTAGAATATAATATAATACTCTTATTCGATACCACTCTCATGTCTGTATGCTCATTACGAAGCTACAGTGGCGCAGCCGGTTAATTTAGCTTAGCACATAGACTGGAAACACGGGGAACAGTTAGCCTGGCTGTGTCCAAAGTTCCACCTACAAGCACCTTTAAAGCTCACTAATTAACACGTTATATCATGTTTGTTTAATCTGCTAATAAAAGGAGAAAATCAGCTGCTGGGGGGAGCTCAGAATAGCACAGGCTTATGAGTGGTTCCAACCTTCTCCGACTCTCTGCAATAAACTGAATGAGTGAATAAGACATTTCCCACTATTCCTTTTAAGCAGCCTATTGTGCATGCATATATGAATAAAATTTGCACGGAGCCCTAGCCTATAAGGTCAGGGCTGTAGGGTTTGGCAGGGTACTGCCAGGGACCTATGGTACACAATTTGCACATATAAAATTTTGTATGTATGTATGTATGCGTGATCCCTTAGGTGTTTGATGGTGCTGTCATCGTGCTGTCGCTGGCCCCCATGGTGGCCTCCACAGTGGCCAACGGGCCCAGCAGCCCCTGGGATGCCATCAGCCTCATCATCACTCTGCGCATCTGGAGGGTCAAGAGGATCATTGATGGTGAGGCAGGCAAAAACCTTGTGTCCATCAAAGCTGTCTCCTTAAGTGGCCTGCACTATATGTAAGACCGATTAATTTTGTAGAGCAACTCAAGGAAATACCCAATCTTTCTTAAGGATTACACAGATGCATAAAAGTCAGCTTGCCTTGAAAGAGCTAAATGACCCCATTCTCTCCATGATTATACAAATTATTTACTATTCAGAGCAATATAGGTATTGATCATCTCTCATGGTAAATTGCTGCCACTCTGCTACTCTAACTTGTATTGATTGTAAGGGCCCGGTTAAGTAGATTCAGAGAAGCCATAATGAATATAGTGGTTGTTCTCCCGTATGCTAATGGGGACTGGTTCGATATCTGTTCGGAGGTCACCCTCACCACGGGCCTCTGACTGCATACAGGATCAGCTGCAGTGAGACAGTGGACGACTAAAGGGTTGTTTTCTCTAATATATCCCCTTAAAGGAATCCAGTCTTTCTTATTAATTTAGATTTATAGAAATAGAAATGTTTAAATTCTTTTTATATACTGTTTTTGTAAATACAGGAAGGTTTCTAAGTACAACTTTCTATCTTGATTTATTTCAGGATGGGTTTGGACCACTCTTAATCATACATGAGTACATTAATTTAAATAATCAAACATATTGAACTAAAAGGGACACATCATAATGACATGATTTATAATTTCAGGAATCAATACAATACAGCTTTCAACACTGATTTTCTATGGTGAAACATGTTCAGCAGGAGAGTGCTTCTTAACATGCAGCTGCAGTGTTGGTTTCCAGGGAATGAACTCTTGATTTTCCTGCTGCACACCTCGACCTGCTGGGTTTGATATTTGTGAGTGATTGAGTTTCCTTGTTAGCCAGGCGGCAACACACCTCTGAGGAGGAAAAAATCACCCTCAAACCAATAAACGTACAGCTGAAGGACCGGCTCGGTTATCGTAGGAGAGGAATTGAGTCTCTTGCAGATTTATCTTGATGTATAATAGTGGCAATGTTAGTGTCAGTCTGATGGGAATGGAATTACAGAGGAGGAAACTGCAGCAGAATTTGCAGGATTTACAGTACTAGCAGAACGGTATGTCAGATGGGAAATATCAACCTCTCAAACATGTAGAAAATAGGTGATCCAAAAATAAAAGAAATACTGAATCTTTATTTTACTGAATGTATATTAAAACCATTTGCTGCAAAATGAAATAGGCAGATGTGTTTGCTTTGTTTACGTTAACCAAAACACAGAGAGGTACCCTAACTTGCAAAATAAGCCTAGGATGAAGTATTTTCTTTTCTTTTAAATGCCTTGAATGTCTTTCTTTCCATCTTCTGCAGTCAGTGATCTTAATGGTGTATAAATAAATTTGACAATGAAACCGATACTTTTGCAGGCTGTAATAATGGCAACACTTCAAGCATTGCAATTTCACCACAGTCACTGTATTTGCCAACTTTAAATAGTGAATGAATAAATGATGATAAGGTGATTTACAAAAAAGCACAATAACCATGGAACTAAAATAGATCCTTGCAAAGTTAAAAATGCTGAGAAACAGCGTTTTGTGGGTTGTGAGCAGTGAAACACTTGACTCCAGGTGAGAGGAGAGAGTGGAGCAGGGCACTGTGTTAGCCTTTATGATGTTCATTTGCGGTGTGAATTACACTGTTATGCATGTGCAGCCAGCAGCTGTCAGTAAAGCTGTAACACACACACACACACACACACACACACACTGGTCATGCAATTAACACTGTATACAAACTGACACAGATACAATACACAGGAGAACAAATGTAGTATTTTTACACATTGTGTGGCTCAGTAATGAACCTATGATTGAGCTTTTCATGCCTGTTTGAATTCTGACTTGACTGACCCCTCCTGCCCTCCCCACTTTTGCGATGTGTGTGTGTACCAACATGACTATAAATAGGTACAAGGAGCATGTGGCGATGACTGCGTGCTTTGTTCTGTCCCCCTCAGTACCAGAAAGGCTGTTTCATTCTCCTCCTAGCTTTGACGAAGCCTGAGTCTCATAATAGTGCAGATCCACAATCACAAGAAAAACAATGATAGGACGAGTATAAGTACTGATTTTATTTCACCTCTTTATGTTGCCCATAGCAAAATTCCCCATCAGGATACATAGTATTTCCATATATGAAATGGTGTGGCTAGCTTACTAATGCGATCAAAGAGAGGTGTGAGGGACTGATTGTCTGCCACCTGTGTCGACAACAGGTATCTAAATTTACGCTCGCTATCCTTTTTTTTAGGTACTTCTTCCCATCCTGTGCCAGAAAGTGTGTCATGTATAAATAAAATGTGCAGTCAGATTGTAGAAGAGGTGGGGTTACTGATTGATCAAGACGTGATTCAAGTGTTTCATGCATCAGTTCCAGCACGGCTTGGGCACATTATATACTCCTATACGTTACCACCAGGAATCATTTAATAAATAAACACAAAATAAAGTAATAAATTAATAAACAACCAATCTGCAGCAGTTGTGTGTGAAGAAAAAGACTGGTGAATGATGATATAGAGAGTTGATGAAATCGATGAGAGAGGTCACAGGAAAAAAAAGCTAGAGTGATTCAAGTCTGGCCAAAGTATGCTGGCAACACTTCAGTAAAATGCTGTAGTAGGAAGAAGGTCATGTCAGACAAACTACTCGTATATCACTGAATGTTGAAGACAGTGCCATCCAGTAACAAAATGATGAAGCTCAGGTGGCCCCATGACCACCAAGACTAGACAACTAGAACAATTTCCATATTAGTACACAAGTAGCGGTTGAGCAGCATTTGAATGCAGCATAGTGTGCCAAAATGTTTTTGACCAGGTAGATCTCTTTATGTCCTATAAGCCTATACGGCTCTTTGTTTTTGGTTTCCAAAAGAGACTTTTAATGTCTGATCTTGAGAGATGTCTCTGTATTATAGCTTTTGTAGAAATAGATTTTCCACCAGTTTTTTTGTTTCCAAGATATCAAATCACTACACAGATACATTCTCAAATTTAACATTGAGCCCTGTCCATCTTGTATCCCTATGACACCACCATCGCTCTATTAACTAAAGACACTTATAAGACTGTGACTTTAGTTCATCCAGATGTTGTATACATATGTCAACAGAGTGTTGCGGTGGAATGGGATGTTTGCACTATATATCTGGGCTGAAAATATACTTGTGAAACCTTCAAGTCAGCATGAAACAAGATCCCTGTGGAACATTTTCATCACCCTGCTAAATTCGTTTTAGTACAGGTATAGTGTTCCTAGTAACCAGTAATTAATGAGGTTTGCGTATGATGACAGACATATATGGAGCAAAGGACAAATGGTCCACTGACACTGACCTTTGACCTCGATGTATTTCACCATAATTACCATAACCAGCTGTCTTTCCTAAGAAAGTTTTTTTCTCTTATTAAGTCTTGATGTATCTTAACACACCTGGCCATAATTTTCAAACCATTTAATTACATAGTTTGGTGATCTAAACACTGCCTCTCTTGTTTTTGCTTCCATGTTAGCTTACGTGCTACAAGTCAAAGTAGAGATGGAATTGGAGATCCAGCAGTGTGAGAAGACCAAGGCTGTGAGAGAGGAGCAGCTGGAGCGTCTCACTCAGATCTGCCAGGAACAGGCTGTGAGTGCCCAAACACCTTAGACTGAGGAGGAGAAACACAAATCAACACACAACAAACTGTCTACAGCCTCAGTTCTTCATGATGGTCGAAACTACTACCAAACTTTTACAGCCAGATTTTACCCCAAGGAATGGGTGTATAGTACTTAAAAGACAGAAACTGATCAGAATACAACTTTAAAATCAGCTTAGACATTTTCACACACAATTACTGTGGTCATATATTGTGTGTCAGTTGTAAAAGTGTTCCAATTCAATTATAGACGTTTCTCACTCACTGCTTTACAGTCAATTTATAGTCATATAACCATCTTGAACAGTCTGTAGATTTGTCATGGCAAATTGGTTTACTTCACTAATTGTATGTTAAAGGCCACACAAGTCCACATTACACTTGGCCATGTAGGAAACTGTCAGTTCATCTGCCACCAGAAGAGGGCAGCAATACCTCACAAACGTCTCCAGTCTTTCCACACATTTCATGATTCCTCAGATCACACACACTGACGATCCCATACAGGAAAATGCAGACTACAGAAAATATTGATATAGACTTAACCTTCAGTTGACCATTGAAGTTCATGTCTGAGACCAGACATATGTACTGAATAGACATATACAGAATCACATAATGAAAAGATGATCAGATCCTTCCATATTCTTGTTCAATTTGCTCTTAATAAATTTAGGGAGTAGTTTTCCCATAGCATGCTGCATAATATATTTTACACCACAAATTGTGTAAATCATAAACACTGATTGCTATCAGTTTATGTGACATTGTGTTGAAATATATGCAGATCACTTTTCTCTCCCTCCCTTGCTCTCTAACCTTTTCACCTCATCCTGTATCTTTGTCCCTCTGTCTTTCTTTGTTCTCTTTCTTCCTTCCTTCCACGTTTCCCTCTCCTCTTGCTTTCCTCTTTTCTTTCCTGCCCTCTCAATTTATTTTCCATCTCTGTCTTCTTCACTCATCCTTTTAAAAATCCCATTTTACTTCCTCTTTTCCTTCACACTCCCAACATTCTGCTTTTCTCTCTTTTCCTTTGCATACACACCAACCATGTCCAGTTTGAGATCAGGCAACTGAGGGCCCATCTGGCCCAGCAGGACCTGGACCTTGCAGCAGAACGTGAAGCAGCCATGCAGATCCACCACGTATGGGGCAAACAGGGCAGGAGTTTTCAGGTTGTAGAAGGCTTGACTCCTGGTGAGTCTGATGATGAGGGCGGCCAGAGAAACCCCAGGGAGCCTCATGCCTCTTCAGGTACAGTATGGTTTCTAAACAGTTTTTAGGAATTTAGTTGCAAGATACTGGAAATGGGCCTTAAAACTGTTCTGGTGAAAACACCGTTATCATTTGAGTTGGTTGCTGGACAAGTTCAGCATGTATTTATATATGTATGAGTCTAGTGACACCTAAATGTAAAGTGATTAGGTTTGTAAACTGTGAAATTAAGCATTATAGCGGAACTGTAAAGAACATAAGAAAGGAAACTAAAATGTTTAATCTATAATCCCCTTTGATGCGTTGAGTTTAATGCAGTAAGTTATAATTACATGTAAAGTACTGTTTCATAAAACTGGAAATGGATGAAAAGCTGGCGGCATTAAACTTAGCTAATTTGAATACACACCATGCCAGGTGCAGTGTTTGCTTGAGAAAGCAGGATGACAAACCAGGAGAGAGGAGCAACATAGAGTATGTACATAATTATGTGGAACAAAAAGTCTCTAACGGTGTAACATCAGGTGAACTGGATGCCAGAGCAGTGTACAGTTAATCTGGAGCAGTAGCCCTGGAGCTTCTTCGAGGCCAGGCTCTTAGTCACTCCACGCTCGCACATAACACCCATCTGACCGGAGGCGCTCTGGGATCAATATGAGGGCAAAAAAGCTTTTAGGATCTGGTGAATCCTGAAGAAAATGAGCCTGTTCTCTGACACTACGTCAGCTTCCATGGGCTTCTGTTATGCCCCAACTATCTCTCTTACCGCTCCCCTCGTGGCAAGGCCATCCTGGCCAACCCGGACCACTTGGGCTATTTCAGGTACAGAGTGCTCTGTGCATTGGGCCTTGTTTGGAGAGAGTGGGCTCCTGTCAACATCTGTTCCCCTTCACCTGCAAACCACAATAGGGCATCGTGAGGCTCTGCGGCAGCCACAATATTAGCCCCAGGGCATAGTGGGAAATCTGGCTCTCAGAAACAAGTGGGGCTTTTTACAGAAACATGGTCACTGGACACTTAGGCCACAGGGCTCAAGTCAGATCAGGTCAACTCAAATCAAGTTTATTTGTTCTACTCAATACTGCACACACATTCTCAATGGGCTTCTCTCACGCTCACCTGCAGAGTGCTATAAAACTACCAAGAACTTTATCAAGGTAGTGGCCTTCATGAGATGGAATGACCCAGGAGATAAAGGGCTTTGCCAGCTTAAAGTACCAAGCCAGGTAGAATTTCAGAACATCCAGTGACAATCAGCATTAATCAATGAGCCAGTGGAGTTTTCTCTCAGATGCCGAGGGAGGATTGTAGTAGCAGAGCACACAGTACTAGTACTATAACAATAGAGTGCAGAAAAAGAAAGATAAGCATTTATTTGGAAGGAACATTTAAAATGACCCTACTGTATCTATCAAATTGTCTAAACAAAACAAGATGCACTTCATTGGCTTTGTAAGGCTTTAATACAGCCTTGCTTTGCGCTAAATGCTAACTTCAGTGTGCCAACATGCTCACAATGTCAATGCTACCATGCTGACGTTAAGCAGGTATAATATTTTATTTTTACATCTTATTTTAGTGTGTTAGCATGCCAACATTTGCTAATTTACACCAAAGTACAGCTGAAGTTGATGGCAATGTTATTCATTTTGCAAGTATTGAGTCCTAAAATGCCACTAAAAATGGCTAAAAAGCTTATTATGCTACATATATAAATCTTCCAAACTGTGAAACTATCAAAGTACATTTCTTTTAAACTAAAAAAGAAATTGCCTGTTCACTTTTTTATCTTCTTTATCTGTATTAACAGTAGCTGCAGTCGCTGCTAATCCTCCTGGGGTCAACACTCATACCACTTCACCTGTGGTATAGAACTGATACTTCACCCATCAAAACAAGCAGCGAATAGTTTAGATTTGAACTAAAAGGACCTCAGCATGTCACCTCTCTTTTTCCACAGACAGATGACAGCCTAGCAACTTGACTGTCACAGAAAGAAGAGGAGAGACTTTTATGTATGCTGGACAGCCCATTCTTTTTTTCTTTAGACTCATGTGTTATTAATTGTGGAGTGATTGTCTCAGTCTTGTTTTAGTGAGTGCAATGCTTCCTCTCCAGGGGTGGCTCATGGATTAATATTTTAGTCTGAAAAATAAATGAAATTACCCATCAGAGTCTGCAGCATGTCCCAGGGGATATGGGCTAGCACTCAGGGTACTCTGGGTTCGCACTCAGCCAGCGGACAGTGAGCTCAAGACCAATCAAGCGAAGCGAAGCGAGCATAGCAGATCACGGCCATTCACCACGCACACTGAGGCCTGCTACACTGGAGGGATCTGTGCATGAACAAAGAGATCCACTATATCTCTCTCATTTCCCCCAATGTCTTGCATCCCTGAAACCAACCCCACCCTGTCTCTGTCCCAGTTTATTTCTGGTGCACTAGGGTGCAGTTAATGCACAGCATAGCAGGACGTGATCCTGACCACTTGCCAATAAAGCACCTGTGGCCTAAGGCACAAGTCATCTCTGTCACTATTATGTTGGAAATATAAGAAATATTTTCCATTTGGACTAGTTTTGCACTGTTAACACTGAAATGGACCAAAGTAACTACAGAAAGGTATAAAATCTAATTACATTCACTGCCACACCGAGTATTAGTAACATGAGCTGGTCACATATTAAACCCTAATTTCACTGGTCGCTTCTTGCTATCTAATTACCTAAGTCTAAACAGTATTTAATATATTTTGTCTGTGTGTAACCCAAAATTGCAACAACAGACTTTGAAAATTGTGAGAGCTATGTAGTAATAGTAGTGACAACATGCATTTTACATATAGTATATAATAGAAACTGGATATCAGAGGTTATGAAACATTACAGGACAGACCAGAGCAAGCACAGCAACACATTACTTTACCACAGGTTTACTGACCATTGGAAACAGTAATGGGGATATTGAGCATCCTTGTTTAGATTCATGGTATGGCAAATTAGACTTAGAACTTACTGCAGACTACAGTTATTGTATTTAGACATTAGAACATGAAACAGAATAATATACATGCTTGCTCCAGAGATGAGTTATTTTTTAAATACATAAATTACATTAACATCACACACAATAGCAACACATTTAGGTGTGTTTTTGCTGAAATAAATATGATCAAGTCCTTTATTTATTTATCTTATTTTTAACTCAGATCGAGTGGTACGTGATGACATGAACAACTACATCAGTCAATACTACAGTGAAGCAAGCAGTGGTAAGTGACTGTGAACACTGACTTTATTATACACCACTCTGTGTACACAGCTCTTTACAAGTCATTTTGAGGGGTTATAAGGTTGCTAAGTTATATGTCATGGACCAAAACCTCATTGATTTGGTCATAGATTTGGCTGAACATATAAAACATTTGGTGAAGCAGTTGTAGTTTCCTGCTGGACAGGCATTGCATATAGTCTGAGGAGAGCTTGAAATCTTCAAATATTTAAAAAATAAGTATATATTTAAATGCAAACTAAAAACTTTAGTAATTTAATTCCTTAAAACTGAACTTGTGATGTACAATGATATTAAACACTCTAAATGTACTGTACTCCAAGTCTGCTATAGACAAAATTAGGAAATCTTGTGAGTAAATATCTCACCCTTACCACAGACAGCAGCATAATTCATCCACAGGTTTTAAAGTTTTGTCCATGTGGCTGACAGAAAGTATACTGTTGTGCACTTGCTGTGTGTAAATTCATTTGTTTAAGTTGTTTCATCTGTGTTGTCCGACCTTCTCTAAATGCATACAATGTCTTTCAAGATGCTGGAGCTTCTGGCTTAGGTGCCCGGGTCATCACCACGGCAGCCATTGATGTTCACCTCCCTACCAATCAAATTCCCATTCAGTCAAACACAATGCTTTCTATAGAGCAGGTGGGCATCACCGTAAGTGACGCCTCAACCAGCATATCACGGTCCAGTGGCAGCCTGACTGCTCGCCCCCACAGCCTGAGTAGCCACACCCCGGGTTCGTCTATGACAGACTGCAGCAGCAGCACAGCTCAGGACCTCAGTCTGTGCTACAGCTCCCATCGCTGCTGCCCTCCTTCCTTCGCAGGCCAGGATGCCTGCAGGGACCCCAGCATGGTGGTGCAGGAGCTACTCTGCTCCCTCTCTGAGGACTCCTGCCTTGCCGAAAAGGGCCTGGCAGTGGACCCTGTCAACCTTAAGCTTCCCAGTCCTACTGGCTCAGAAAAGTCCAGCCCCGAGCTGGAGAACAGAATAAACTTATTCAACCGCAGGAACCAAGAGGAAAGTCGAGGCCGGGGAAGGGGTTGTGTACTGCTGCAGACCAAACCACTGATCCACCTGCAGGGCAGCACCACCGAGCGGTCCCTGGAGGAGAAGTACCGGCTTTTAGGACCAGCTGACACACCTCTGGGGCGCATGCCTGACACATAAGCTACATTTACACAGAAACAGAAGTCTTTTCTTCTTTTTACTCCCACCCTGTTTGGCATATATATGAACTCTTGTGGCAGGTCAAACCTCATCTTGTGGCAGGTCAAACCTCATTAGCGGGACCACATAAGATTTAAAAATGGGATTTTTCTGTCGCTGTGTGAATCCAATCTTAGCCAATCCAGAGCAAGCTTGAGCTTTAGCTTCCAGCTAACACTGATGCTCCTTAACTTGACATGTTCAGAAGTCAATAGTAGAAATGACAATAAGAACTCTTAGGCCCTTTGCCATACTGTCCCACCTCCCCTGTTCCTCCTTGATGGATCTCTGAAATCAGAAATAACCTGATATAGCACAACAAAGACTATAACATCCCATTAAAGGGGAGTCTAATGTGTTCTTGGACACATTCTTCATCAGGAATTCTCACTTTGAATAGGTCCTAAATGCACTGAACTTCACATGAATTAAAACCAGCAAGGGGCCATTCAAGCCTATACTGAACAAAAACTTTAATTCTGAACAGTGTTGCAAACCAACACACTGTTCTCTGTTCTTGGAATTTCAAGCAGTTAAAATGAGTGTTTTCTAATGCATTTGTTATTTTGTTTCTTTTAATTTTTATGATCAACTTTAAACATCAGTCATGCTGTTCTTTGTTCAAACAGCCGCAGGGTACATACGACTGGCTTAACTATACAAGCAGCAAATATTTTTATTTCCTTTGCCACCTATTTGTTTGATTTGAAACCATGGGCCGTCATCAACTTTATTGAATTGCATCTTTGTTTTACTTGTTCAAAAACATTAGTAGAGTGTATTTGTGTGGATGAAATGAAAAGGTAAGTGACTGGATTCTTCACATGAAATTAGATTGGAGTGTTTGTAGCATGAACCTTTAAAAGAAATGTGCCCTAAATGGCAAGCAAATTCTTTGCACTTTAATGTTTACAGACACTTTTGTAAACTTGATATGGAGGAAGTTATTGCCTAATGCAGGTGTTGTCATTTGAATGAAAATAGCAAAAATAAAAGTTAGTATTTCCTTAACTGTTTTCAGTTTACTGACTCTTATATAAAGCTATGCCAAAGATAAGACATTAAATGGCAAACAGTGGCAGATAGAGTTGGCTCTTCAGATATGTTCTTCTGACAGGCCCCTTGTTACACACTGCACTGTACAACATCATTTCATTAGCATAATCTCCTTATGTGCATGTGATTTAGAAAAATCTAAATTATTTAAAGTTATTAACATCCGAAGACCTGTCAAAACAACCGCTAATTGTTCACGTCATTGTAAGTGTGTCATAAGAGACATCAACCCCCCTAATTACCGTCTGATATCATTAATTCAGAAGATAAACTGCTGTACCATTTTGTTGCTTGTCAAATGTTTACACGTATCCAGAGAATGTTTTAATTGTTAATAACTAGTTCAGCTGCAATTAAGCTATGAACACAAGTGTTTTAAGTTTAGAGAACTGAGTGGTTCATTTGCAGAACTGGGTAAGAGGATTGTATTTAATTTAGCTGTATTTAATTTTATTTTAAATGACACAGTACATATGGGGGGCTATTACAAATACTGTTACGAAAAAGAATATTATTAACTGATTTGAAGCACTGACACTTAATTCAAATGTCACTGGTGGTAAGACTTAGAGCCCTGACTTGCTCTGTTAGGGATTGTAAGCGGCACTTTATCAGAAGTGCTGAAGTTGACTGAGTTGGAGATTCCTGCCTGATCACAGCTGTTGTCGGTTAGTTTCGTTTTCCCCGGCATGAGCACCTCCTTGTCAGTTTTTTCTGTTAGAGGGCGAGGGGATACTTCCAGCGAATCAGTAACATAATGCAGTATAGGGCATGTAGTAAATTATTATGAATTCTCTTTAAATAGGCTAATGAGGTTAGTCTCACATTAGACTTTTTTTCTTTACATGTCAGAGAACTCAGATATGTGGGAGAGATTCTGAATTTGCAGAAAGTTTTGAACATGAGCAGAAGTGTTTCCAATACGTTCATTTATTTGTGGCGGCCCGCCACAATATCAAGGCTGACCACCACATATTGATTTTCGATGTTTTTTACCAGGCCAATTTAAAATCGTATTTGACTGCAGACCTGCAGGCAGCACGTATTCTTGCAGCACATCCTCTCGCTCGTCTCACATCCATCCCTCGATCTCTCGCTCTCTCTCCCTCGTGAACACAGCTGCACAAATCTGTGCAACACAACGCTGTCAATGTCGGAGACCCAGCTATTAAAAGTTATTAGCAAGCATGTAAGGAGCCTAGCTAATAAGGAGCGCTAAGTTAATGTTAGAATACAGCTAGGTTTTTGAGGCTAGCATGCTGTATCTGCACCACAGTTACACTGTCATTCTGTGGGAAACACTGAGTTATGATAAGTTATTAACAGATGAGCTAATAAATTCCAGTCAATAACTGAAATAAAACGGATTAATTTATTACTGAGATGAAAAGGGGCCACGATCACATTTAAATAGGTTACTTCCCCTCAAAAGAGGAGGTAAGAATTAATAATGTGTGTTGACTCAACAGGGATGATGCTACAGGATAAAAATATTTTAAAAGCAACGAGAATGCCCAAGAGCCTCACTACATTATATTCTATTATAATTGTATATTTTGAATTGAATATTCTGAATTTTTTGACAATTCCACCATAAATGCATAAGTGCAGAAAAGGCAGAAATTGGAGGAGAAATTTTCACCAGAATGCAGGAAATTAAGTGTTTAATGCTCAAAATCTTCTGGGGGGAGACCCCTGTACCCCCCACTTATTAAGTGCCCCATCCAAGAAAACAGTATCTGGCTTCACACACAGTTTCAGGGAGGAACATTCACTTATTAGTTAAATATAATTACTTTTCACATGGCTTTTGTTTTTGCTTTTGTTACATTTTCCATGTTTTTAACAACAATAGTAACAATTAAAAAAAAAAACAATATTCAGGGCAAATAGCAAACATCTTTTTTGATTGTGGGCAGTAATTGACCTGGATAATGGATAGGGGGGCGCTGGCCCAAAAAAGGTTGAGAACCACTGATGTAAATCCTTAGTCGGGCACAGCCCTAAAACATCTGTGTGATTTCTCCCTATAAAAACACACATTGCAACCACTGATCACAAGTAGTTTGTTTGTTTTATTATTACATTCGAATATTAGTGTAAGACCTGTAGGCTTCTCTGTGAGCCCATGAGGCCTGCACTCCAAGAGTGCCATATGTCTATCACCACTGTGACGATGCAAGAGAAACACACACAGACACACACACTAATATTCAGTTAGTGCACATCTCGCTATGTGTCTGTGTGTTTCTATTTCAACTATATTGAGAACCGTTCATCCCTTCGAACTCACACATGGCAGGTGTGTTGCTGCAGATCCAAGGCAGTGCACTGTTGCATTTGGTGCAATTTGGACACGACATGTTCAGAATTAATAAACTTTGAATAAACTACAGCAAGGGCGGGTTATGCTTGTGGGGGTGGGGCTTATATGCTCCGATGTGGCAATGAATGGTTGAAACAGAGTTATCGTCATCATGCAGGTTCAATATATGTTAGAATCGAATGTGTTGAAACAGGGTTGTAAGAGTGTTTTGATGTTTTGAAGTTCTAAGGAATCGCTGAATATCTAGCAGTATCTCTGCCATTGTGATGTTGTTTCAGTGTTATTTAACAGTAAACATTGCCAAAATATGGACATTCACCTGGTATATTTTGAAAATATTGGATGATAACTGTTAGTTTATTTTCCTTAAATTTAAAGTTGCAATGCATTCCAGGTGTATTAGAAGATATTCAGTTGGATCATGTTATTATAATCTTATGATGGTTTTGATGGTTCATTGCATTAAAATATAGCTTCTTTTTTTTTTTTTTTACCTATTTCTTTATTGCATCTCCATGTAGTCTGTAATAGTAAAATAAACACTACATCGCATTCACCATTCATACACATTCATACACTGGTGGAACAGCCTCCAGAGGCAATTCAGGGTAGAGTATCTTGCCCAAGGACACTTCGGCATGCAGCCTAGAGGAGCCGGGGATTGAACTGTCAATCTTTCAATTAACAGGCAACCCGCTCTAACTCCTGAGCCACAACCACACCTGTAAATAAATATGTTAATGTACAATGGATTTATATTCCTTAGCTTCTGACCTTTCAAACCCTGCGCATGTGTAGGATGGCTGTCCCCAACAGGTAGGTGCAACAAAAGTGAGATGCACATTTTCAACACAAAGCGCAGGGAGGCGTCACATTGGGTGCACTAGCTTTGTTCACTACTATGTCACTACTATGACTGACAGCATTTAAGATACTGAGATCACCGCTGCACACACACACAAACACACACAGAGTGTTGAATAACAAGCTTTCAATCAGTAACTAGGTGCGATCCACAAGTTATGAGACGACCACGGCATAAAGGGCTTTCGTGAGCCTTCTGTACTATCAAATGCAAACATAATAGCTTTATTACCTAAAATGTTTAATTATGATTTAAAAATCATAGATGCATGACATTTAGACAATATGGTCACCTATTTTAAATTCAAATGAATGTGAAGCAGCATCATTATTTAGGAGGTTTACTTGTCACAAATAGGAAGTTATTGAATTATTTTAAAATAAGTCAAATTCAAGTTAAACTAATGATCATTTCTTCAAAGCTTGGGTAATCTCTGGAACAGCCTAAAGAATAATATATTAAAATAAATAAACTGCTTGCTGTGTCAGGCTTTCCATTTTATTTTAATTCTAAAACATAGAAGTGTTGGGAAACCACAGCAAATGAATACCAGGTCAGTGGTTTTAAAATCCTCCTGTTCCTTTAATTAAATTTATTAAAAGATTTTTAAAAAAAGCCCCCCCAACAAAGCCCACTTTTTATTGCCTTCAGCAGCCAACTGTGTTGCGGGTTTTGTGAAAAGGGCCAACGTGTAAGTTGATAACCTGGATCTGTAACCTTCTAGCTATTACTAGACCCATCACATTAATCTAGTTTACAAAAACAACAATGCCTATCGCATGCCATGGAACAAGTAAATAAATAATGATCTGCTTGGCTCTCGACGCACACAAAGGAATCCTGTTGAATATGGGTGCCAGACCCTGGCTCAGCCTCTATCTGTCACGGCTGCCTTGGTATTAATGTCTCAAGTGGAGGTGCTGTACCTCTAATCTGAACCCCTTCCAGCTCAACCAGCCATGTAAAAGAAGAGATAACTCATTGGGTATAACTTCCAGCTCCACCCTGAGCAGTACAACTCAGTGATGAAGCTGAATTATTTGCAGTGGATAAAGGTATCTGTAGGGAAGTAAAGTTTGCTAATAACTGTAGGCAAAATGTGATGCCAAATGCTTTTCCTTTACAACTATAGGCCAAATAAAAAGTGCGCCTAAATGATTCATATGAACCCAATTTGTCAATACGTATCATACCAAGTCAGCCTGAGCTAAGTGTTCAATTTTGACAGGCAGAGACACAGAGCAGACCTTTAGGAGACATGCTATGAAGTAAATTGCATTTGGGACCTCTCCAACGAACCAAGACGTACAGTCCCTGTCACGCTCACATTAACAGTGACTATTAGACACTTAATAATTAAAATGTTTTAATAATGGCACAGAGGGAGTCACTTTAACTGCATTAACATTACATGATCATTGTTTTCGTTCTCATTAACAAAGGGAACATGGACCAGTGATACATTAATGCTCTTTCGAGGCTTAAAACCATACGGGATCGACACTAACCAGGTGAGATCCCCAAGCTATGAGACGACCGTGGCATAGGTGACTTTTTTGGGCAACTCGGAGGCCTCATAGATAAAATGTAAATCTAATCTCTTAGGCCTCCGAGATAAGATTTACATCTACCGACTCCTGGGTAGAAAAAGATAATGACTTCGTTCCTTTCATAAAATAATACTGTAATGGTAGAGTCACTGCAGGTATGCAAAGCTGATCTAAAATCTTTCTTTCGCATTAAGAGAAGAAATTATTATAACTCACTGAGCACATGCACATTTACCAAAGCTCAGAGTTAAACCTTAATGTTTCATGTTTAACAAAAAACTTTGTTTAAATAATGTTTCAGTTCATATATTTCAAAAGCAAACAAACTTGTTTTGTGGACAATTCATTCATAAAAAAGCACAGAGCTCCCAGTTTGGTTGGTCATGTTAGGGCTGTGTGCTCTATAATAGAGTACTATCTTTTCTGTCAGGGCTGCACAGACCAAAAAGACATCAACAGTGAGGTTTTAAACGCCATTATTAAATAGGCTTTTCATTTTATAAGCCATTCATACGTTGGGTAAGCATGTATACATTATAAATTCATTTTGTAATTGTAAAGCTGTTTTCAGTAGAGCACACATGTCCATAATATCTGTAGTGAATTTAAAGTGTCTATAATCAATATTCCTATATTAGCAATTGATCACATGACTAATTGTATGTAAAATGTAAAATTCAAGTGATCTGTTGAGCAGTGTCGTGTGAACAACAGTACATCAAAGTACTGTTTTGTAAGTATTTGGAGGGGTTTGTTTTGTTTTGGGTTTTTTACCAGTGGACTGTTTGACCAATGATCAAATGCCATTTTCACCACACAGCTTTTGTTTACAATTTTTGTAACATTTGAGTTTTGCTTTGAAAAAGGATAACCGTACCACTGAAAAACTGAAACAACATGTCATCCTCGCATTAGATTGATTCAGGAACCGGACCTTTAGGTGAACCCACAATTAATTTGGCGAACACAAGTATGACTCCAAATGAATGCTACTGTTGCCCTGTATCTTCTGGATTTCACTAAGTTTCTGTGGAACCTTTCTTAGATGTCAAGCTCCAACAGTACATTTTAGATAATTGGTATTTGCTACTCAACAGGTCTAACCAGGCATTGCCAAACATGTTAGCTGACTGTTACTGAAAACTGGATATATTGCGACAAAGTTCATTATCAATTTATAATTCTGGCTCCTTCTCAACATACAAACTTATACCACCTCCTCACATTGAAACAGGGGCAGACTGGGGCAAAAAAAAGTCGGCCGGGAATTTGTCTGTGGTCAGCCCACTCTCCGGACAAAGCATTTGTTGGCAGCTCTGGGCAGAGACATTTATTCCTGCATTCTTGAGAATTTTATGCAAGTACAGTACATCACAATATGAGCCATTAAAATACATTTTCAAAACTAGAAACACCTCTCTAGCTCTCCTCAAGTAAAGTAATCACCTCAGCTGAGCCCTTGAGTACAATCAATAAATAAAATGGAAGAAGTGGTCTAAGGCCTCTGCGTTTTGGCCCTGTGAAAAAAATCCACATTTAAAGGGGTACTGACTTCCTGGCTCTGGCTATCTCTAGCCATGTTTCCATCGACATTTTTTATGCTCATTTTGAAGTATCGCATTAGAAAAGGCTGAAAGAAACAGCAAAATTTGAAAAAAATCCTTAATTTGGCAAAAATGTTTTTAAGCTCGCTTGAGGTGATTTTTGCCTTTGTCAAACAAATGTTAATGCGCTAAATGGTAGATGTAAACACTTTTGCCGAATAAGTTCTGACGTAGCAAACTTGTAACTCACGTCTGATCATCATTTCCGCTGTTGGCGTCTTGTCGGACTGTCACACTGCCTGTCTGACCGGGCCTGTTTAGTTTAGGTCTCTGTGAGTTTTGTTTATTGGTCTGTTCCGTATCTGTTATTTAGTGTTTTGGTTCCATCTCTTGTGTTCTACTGTTTCGCCTTGTTTATTCTTGTGAGGATTGTTGTGCTGGTTCTCAGTCTATTTTCACTGTTATGTTGTAGTCCATATGTATTAGTTTGTAGTCTACGCTGTGCCTTTAGTGATGTTTAGTCTGTTTCTTGTCTAGTTTAGTTTTGATCCATGCCTGCTTTAGTTCCTGTCTCTTTCTGTTATTATCTGGTGTTTGTTTCATGCTTGGTGCCTGTCTGCTAAGTGTAATTGGGATCTCTGCCTGATTAGTCGTTCATTTGTTTATGATCATTCTGTGTCTTCTTGTTCTGTTCTGTTCAGTTATCTTAGTCCGTTCTGTCTTGTGGAGTTGCCTGTGTTTCCCTGTTACTTGGTCTGTCTTGTCTGTTTTGTGTTTTGAGTTCCAGCTAGATCTAGCCTTGTGTTTTGCAACTTGTTAGTAACTGTCTGTTTTCCCCTGCTGTCTCTCTGCCTGCCTGTCTGCTATCATTATTAGTATCACCTGTTTGTGCTCCCGCCCTCCTCGTTAGCCTGTGCTGAAATGTGTGTCACTTCTGTTCAGCTGTTGCTGGTTTGTTGTATGTATGTACAGTATGTTTTCTCGCCGTGTGTCTGCCTGTTACCTGTCTGTTCCTCATCCCTGTTGCTTGTTGGAGTATTACCTGGTGGATTGTTTTGGACTTTGCTTTCTGTTCCATGGACTCTGTTTGTAGACTACCATTGTTGAATTCTGGACTCTGCCATAAGTTTTGTTGGCTTAAATAACTACTCAGAAACTGTACCTGTCCTGCGTTTGGGTCCTTAAACCTGTTCCTGCCTGAAAACACGGCAAAGCGTGACACTGAACATTACCATTAGGCAAGGTAGGCAGCAGTTGTAGTGACTAGTTGTAGTGGGCAATTTCAACTAGATAGTAGCAACAGCAGAATGAGAATTACAGGGCCAACATTTATTGTTTTAATCTTTTTTGTTTTGTTGTTAGTCCCTAAGCTAATCAAACAAAACATTAAACTGTAAGCCATCATATTAATGTCTCATTGAAACCTTTGTAACTGCTACCTCTTTTGCGACTGAGTTAATGGTGGAGGTAGCAGCGCCAAAAGAAAAGTGTGCAATTTTGAGGCACTTTACTGCACCTTTCTCAACCGACTTCTTTTTGTCTAGGCCAGTAACCACACACTATGGACCAAGTCAATCAAGGAACATACCAATCGATTTTGAACTGCAGTTTTTTGTCACTATTAGTACTGTGTGGTTTATTGGCCCAATTGTCCAGTGGCCAAATGGGAAAAATTCCCAATATGTCACATGACCAGTCCATCAAACCGTAGTCACCCGCTTGGAATATGGGTGTCCTGGGTTCCAAATACTACTTGAGAGAGATGAAAGATCTTGAGGGCGTTTCTCTGTGTTAGCTGTTACCTAGTACAATGATAAGGAGTTTGTTAATATTATCAAACTAACAAACAGGTATTGTGATAGAAACTGAACTACTGGAATATGAGCTGGTATTAAAATACAGCATTTTATGTTTTCAATTGTCTGTCCAAGAGGCATTTTCTGATTCACATCTGAGTGGTTTTGATTATGAATGTTGTTTCTTTTCAAGTACGAGGAGGAGATTTTAAATGCTGCCCTATGGCACCAAAAAGCTGGGTATATGTTAAAAAGGGTCAATTTCATTGAGAACAAATAGATGTGGGAAGTATGACTGCATTACTGCTGCGGTCTGACAGATTCAGAACACGTCTCACACAGGACACTCTTTCAAGAGGCTCTGAGGCAGGAGAAAAATGCAAATAAATTATACATCATTCTTTAAAAAGCTTCTCAGGTTCTCTTTTTGAAACACATTTCTTAAGTGCACAGGATCCAGAGGTTCGCTTGGTGGAATAAATCCACTCAGGAGACTGTTGTCATGGCTACAGAAATTTTTTTTTTTTGCATTTACATAAAAATACAGTTTTCTTCTGGTACCCTGACCTCAGATACTTGTCATGCTACTTGGGATAAAAGTGGGTCAACAACAGAAATGAGAAAAAGAAGAGAATTGGAAACAAGACCCACTGAGTGTCCAAGCTCAATCACTTCACTCCTCTTGAGAAATAATATTAATTATTAAATCAGTTTTTAGTACAAGATTGTAATTTACTAATATAAGGTAAAATAATGTCAGAAACAAATGCTTCTGATTTGCCAAATGTGAAATTCATTGGCTTTTTCTACATTTTGTCTGGAGACAAAGAAAAGTACTGATAATTTCTCTTGTTGCTCCTGCATATGTTATAAGCAATCAGAAGAAGACTTACGCTAGTTAGTCATGTGATAAACATGAGGACACAACTGAGATAGTCCTCTGGGAGATGGGGCACTACATCACTATGTGCTCCAAAGAACTGAGTAAAATAATCTACAGAACATCACAATTAATTCAACGTGTAAGTATCATGTTATGCATGACTTGCTACATGAAGGGTAAATTAGCAAACATTTCTGAATAAAAAGCCCAACTCTTCAGGGAAATTGCTGCCACGGAATCAAGATTTTTCCAAATCCCATTGAAGTCACGTACATATTCATATTCAAATCTTGCTTCTGCAACAAACGCATAAAAATCCCGACCAAGCATTTACAGTAACTTACAAACATAGCTTTAAATCCAACACCCTGACAAATACTTTAATGATATAGAGCCAACAACGACGCAACAAATAATGTAACTAACGTTAGTTAAGTTGTAGCAAACTGGAACACATTTGCTGCTGTGAAGCTAACATGCAGAGAGGACGAGATGGTCCCAGAGCCAGCACACCAGCTCCAGACAACTCTTGTGCTAATATAGCTAACATCATAAAAACAGCATATTTTGGCAAAGTAAGCTGAATGTCTGTGGGCAAGTCATTTAATGTTACCTGACTTACAAATTATGGCTGGAATGGCTGGAATAGTGTTGTGTGGCTCGGTCCAACCAAGAGGTTGTTTCCTATTTACAGAGCCAGGACTGTGAAAATGATCTTTTCAGCGCACACACAGAACGGACAGTTTACGGATTGTGAGGAGATATTCGCTGAATTAAAAAAAAAAAAAAAAACGTGTTTTGGATTAAAGTCGCATAACCCACCTTTAAGACATGTAAGTGCATACTGAGTAACTGAAAATTAATGATTTACACACCTACAAACTGTTATTTAATCCATGTGTGGTTTTCTTAATCTCCAACTGACATGGGCTGTTAATCATTCTAAACACAAACTTTTTGAATTAAATAAGAAATTTGAGTTGGGTATTGTGAAAAGCTAATACTATATTTATAGTGTAATATAATGAATATGTATGAAGGAATATAGACTAGAGGTAGACTATAAAAACACAATTTCCTGTCAGTTTTTTGTGTGTCCGACTTATTACTGTGTTTCATTCCAGCTCAGAATTGCTCCTGAGATGCCAAATGCAAAGCAGAACAGACAGACATGTAGAAATATTAATGGACAATAATGAATTCAATACTAACATTTTAATTTTGTCATTAATAAACACAAACTATCAGCATGTGTAATGCATCAATCTAAACCTAGTGGCTGTTGTGAAATATTCAAATTCAAATACATTGGTGTTTTTTGTACCAGTCTTCAACTTAGTCTGACTCGGTAGCCTTGGCTAAATCACAATCACTGTCCCGGCCAGAGCTCAGGGTGTCTGCCAGTGCGTTCTGGGGCCCCGCAACATTTCCATCTGGCGTCTGGGGAGTCGCACATCAATTGCTCTCAGCTAAATGCACTCACATATGAATATTTCAGTACAATTTAATGTTTCAGCTACAGCCCCAAAGGAGCAGAGCATCAATTTGTGAACACAGTTCTCCTAGAGTTAAAAGCCAGGCCGGATAATACAGTATGAAAGGCACTGTCAATCTAGAGGGCCTTTTTTTCACTTGAGAGATGGAAAAAAACCAAAAAACCCAGAAAAGCAATCACCTTTGCCTTCAGTATCCAGCTGCATACAAGCAGCTTTTCAAAGTTTCCTCTGGAAAGCAGGCGACTGAGGCAGCAGCAGGCAGCTTTCGCTTCACCACACACACACACACACACACACACACACACACACACACACACACACACACACACACACACACACACAGTTGTGTTTCCACCATTTCTCTGGACATTACATTGACTAACATTCATTCCCTGGAGACTAACCCTAACCATAACCACGACTTACCTAACTCTAACACAAGATTTACCTTATGGGGACTTTCATTTTGTGGAAGGAAGGTGAGTCCCCACAATGTGACTGTATAAATAGATTTATGTCTCCACAACATCAGTGATACCCGCCCACACATACACACACACACACACACACACACAGCTGGCGGAGGGAACAGGTCAGGGAGTCTTGCACCTGCTGTCCTGTTAATAAAATACCCCAAAGTGATGCTGAAACCTCTTCCTTCACACAGCAAAGCTTCCCTCAGGTGTGAGAACATGAGTGCTTTACAAAACACGCAGATTGTGACACAAGTGAATTAATCGGCTGGTCAGTAAACAGAATACCATGGAGCACATGGCAGACAACTACAGCCTGGACTGTTGTACATATTACATTAAATTACCCAGTAGCACTAAGTGCTGTGTTGTACAGCCAAGAATGCATTCAGTGCTTTGTCTTCAGGGTACAGCTGCAAGTAACCATTATTTCCCCATCACACTTTTATGCAGCCAAAAACTAACATATTGAAACTGCTTTTTTTTTTTTTTTTAACGACTAGTTGAAAACTCATAGATATTTAGTTAAAGACAAGGAAAAGCAACAAATCTTCACGAGAAACTGGAACCAGAGAATGGTTGTTTAAAACAGCTACATCAAAAACTTCAGTGAACTGTAAATGCAACAAATTGACTAATAAATATGAATCCGTTAATAGTAAAACATAGTGATAAAACTGGACTATGGATATTTTATATGAATACTTTCTCTGTTTGGTTTCAGTGGACAAAAAACTCTTTACAGACCAACTGTTCCAGTATTTTCAGAGGAGGCAGACAGCATTGTTTTGACTGGTCTAACTTACTATGATCATCAGACGTTAAAGACATGTGCCTTTTTAAAATCATGACTGTGTTATACTGCAATGTGCAGTATAATATTGTTTAATGACTTTCATTTAAACACATTTAAATGCACTGGACAATTTGGACACTTGACCACTTGAAATGTAATTAATGGTGGTTTAAAGCTGTAAATGATTTACCAGAACCAATAGTAAGTTGGCTTTGAGTGCTCTGAGTCAAGTCTTGAGTCAGCCCAAAGTGAAATTAATATGAACACTCAGGTTATAAGATATTAAAAATGTGTAAACAGATATCTCTCTTATGACCTTAAAGACAGAAAGGTCATTACTTTAAAGACATAATTACAGTAGATTTCACAATAAATTGTTCACAGCACTGATGGTATGTCTGCATGTTTTTTTATTTTTACTGGTCCTCAGAAATGCCTCAGCGAGAGAAAAAAACCATCACATGCAAGCGAGGCCATTCTGAGAGGGGAACCATGTTGCAGATTTATAATTCATAATTCTTCGGAGTTAATGCAGTATTCACATGATAATTAGTATTAATTTTTGATTGGTGCCTCGGGGCAGTTCTGCATTGTTGGGCTAAAGAACCTGTGCCATTATTACCTTATTAGTGTAACTGTCAGCCGCCTGTTTTATTTTACAAATGCACATCTTGTATTTTCTCATCAGCAGTTCTCATCAGGGTGAAGCAGCAGTCTTTTTACTTATCAGCAGCTTTAACAAGAGGCTGTGTCACTTAAATGAGGAAAGATGCATCTCTGTTTAGACAACTATAGACAATGCATTATGTACCAAGAATAAACTTATAAAATGTGTAAAATGTTATCATTTTAAATTAAATCTACAAACGAAATGGTTTACAAAATGTTAATATAAAAGTTGATATAAATCATTAAATATCAAAGTGTTTTTAAGTTTTTCTGTCTTTCAATCTATCAAAGTACAGTAATTATGGATCCCTTGGTACGAGTCAAATAAACAGTGTGTATGGAATTAATGACTTACAGGAACAGAAGCCTTTCAGGTCTGGCTGACCTACACATCACTGCATTTCAGTCAAGATGATGATATGATAAAACTTTCTCTCTCTCTCTCTTACAGACTCTTAAACACACCTACCTTTTGCAGGCAAGAGAGTGCCACACACACACACACACACACACACACACACACACACACACACTTAACAAAAATAAATTCATGCAGAAAGCACACACACCTTCAAGAAGAAGAAGAAATGGACTTAACACACATAATAGCAAAATACCTGCAGCTTTCAGTTCACCAGCCAGTTCAAACGGCAGCTTGTCCTGAATAAACACAAAAACATAAAAGTCAGCAGACACGTGGTTTGAGTTTAGAGTCCCACTGAGACCTTATATACTATGACTGCAAGTACTGTACTTGTGCTGTTGATGCTCCAAACAGCACACGCTGCAGTGTGCTTTTTTCTTCTTGTTTTAACATCAATAGGCCATGACAGGTCATAAATGAATAAATTAACGTATGCAGTGAACACATTTCCCAGCCTGCTGTTCCAAACTATGATATGATACAAACAAACAACAAAAGGTATAGCTGGTTGAAAAGCGTCTTTTTTAATTATTTATCTGATGTGGCCATTATGTGATGATCAGACTGCTGCCCAGTCTCTCTTTAAGTCATTAATTTTTTCGTCTCCAAGCCATTTTCCATATTTTGTACTAGTTTTTTAAAATCAATCTTAAATAGGGACATAAATTAGCTCGAAATTAAACAGTTACCAAAATATTTGTATAATAGACAAAAAAACTTCCATTGCACATATTGCAAAGCAAAGGTTTATTACCCTGTGAACCTTCTCCTTACACTTCACTGTGCACAAGGCATTCACTGCAAGATCTCACACATCTCCGTTTTTAATGTGAAAAAAATAAAGATGCTCCAACGGACACAAACAAATTGGCACAAATTCAGCTGAATCAAGCCTGGGGAGTTCGAAGGAATTGGCATGGTAAATTACTTATAGGTCTGACAATGAAGGCAACATGCCACAGAACCTTAAAACATTCAAGAGACAACGAGTCACCATGAAAAGTTTGGTAATGCAGCCCAGGAAAGCCCCCCTGAATTCCAAACAAGAACATTTTGCTCTTGCCAAACTTTAAGTGGATGATTTCAGTCACACATATATATTTCATGAGGTTAATGGGCCCCATCAAACTGTGATTAGAGATTCTTCTGGGACGCTTTCATGCTAGAGTGACAGCTAGGATGGCTGGGCTTGATCTTCTAGTCATTAACAGGTCACAAACAATAATGCTGCATGTGATGTTTCCTGTCACTCTGTACTGAATGTATATATATGTACCTATATGAAACACTCATAACCTTAACGCTTGACCTGCAGCATTAGCGAAACAGTGAGTGCATATAATCATTTAGTCTATGTTCAATATTTTAATCTTCTGCACAGGCTTTACATTGAGGGTAATGCTATACAGCATGCATAAATAAGCCACGGTGTCATGACCAAAACTTTGCTGAAAGGTTTAATGAATGATTAAGTGCAACACAATTAATGTAATTAATCCAGGCAGCCAGAATAGTGTGTTAAAGTAGCCTCAGGTCCTCCGTGTGGTTTGTATTACTTTCCCTAGTCCCCTTTACATTTTTATTGTTGTTTATGCCACTTGATGCATTTTTCAAAACAACGCTCCCCTACATGGTCCTGACAAAGGTGCCTTGGGATCTGACCTCTGTGATGTCTGAAATAGTAGCCACATCCAGCTTAGCAGACACTCTGGGGAGGAGATTCTGCAAAGGGAACAACAACATGTTTAGGCTTACAAAGCTCTCACAGATCTTTAGCGATAGTGACTGAGACTATAAAAGTTAAAGTAATGGTTATAGTGAGCTCTCTAAGGGCAGGGTGAAAAGGTTACATAAAAGCTTAAAAGAGGTAATGCTCAGTCTGGTTTTAAAAAATATCTGCAGCAAATTATACTATTATATCACTTTTACAATAAGAAATAAAGCTTGAATATGATACTACTCTCTCAACATACACCATCCATATAGTCAGGTTTAAAGTGACTGATGCAAGTGAGTGAGTCACATTGAATTAACCACATACTGCACCTTGTTCTAATACTAAATAGAGTAAAGCCTAGCCTAGAAATAAAGATCAATATGAGCTGTAATAAAATACCTATGATTTAGTTTAATGCATCCTAATTCAATTGAAATACCATTAGATCTATGAGCTGACAGTTCTATTGAACAAGCACAGATTACAGAATGAGATCACTTATTAAAGAGAAAAAAAACTTTTACATACATTAGAACATTGAGACATAATTGTTGAAGTTCCAAAATCCAATATGAATAATACAATATTTTTTAATATACATATAACAGAGAATGATTCTACGGAGAGTTAGACCTAATTTACTAAATGTGAGTGTGAGCAGATCAGGTTCAGTAGCCAGCAACTTTAACACCTTTTTCTTCTTCTCCTTTTTTCAATATTTGATTTTATACCAATAATAATGAGACAGAATTAAACTGATTTCTATGTCCCAAATTTTATTCAGGGCTGAGGTTAACAGCTCTCAAAAGCTAACCTTCACAACATCCTCACTTCCAAAAATTAAAGGTCTTCATCACTGTGACATTAATTTCAATATTGCATTTTCTAGACCTAAAAAACAGTGATTTTATGACATATACATCATGAGACAGAGAGAATTTTCTCACTTAAGACATCACCTTTTTTTGGCTACTGAAACATTATATGTGACAGATTGATGTTTACTTAAACTGATTTTAAATTGACAAAATCACTTTAAAAGCTCTAATCACTAATGTGTGTTAATTCAGTGTGAAGGGCAGGGAGACATCCAATATTTCAACAAATTAAACTAACAAATTTGTATGTCAGCATGCATAATAAACTATAACAACATTATTAATTATAATACTCAAAATCCAGCATAGGAATAAACATTAAATTAAGCTGAAGTTGTGCCAACTAGCATCTTCTTGACCCCTTTGACACTACTTGCCCCAAAGGGAGGAAAAAGCACTTCCTGCCATTTTACAAATAATCTTAGTGAAGTTATGCCAGTTCATGTCCTAACAGAACTGACTAGCTTCATGCCAGCTGTGGTCTAATTATAGCTCAGGTATCACTTTTTGTTTTTGCACTCTTGAATGGTCTGTTAGGTTGCTTCCTTTTCCCAATGACGGTGTACAGTTAGCACATTTCTGTAAATCACCAGTACCCATAAGCATGGACCAGTTTGAGCATACAGCTGTAAGTATTCTTTGTATTCCTGCTGTTCGTTTAGGTCCTGTAAAAATACTGTAGGCCTACCTTTACACAATTGGGTCCGTTTGTTGTTGTACTTTGCAAAGGGCAGGTGCTCTGGAAGAGACTGGCCTATAAAGAAAGTTTTAGACAATTTTACTTCATTCATTGAAGTGGGGCATGCGATTCTGGAAAAATCCAAAACCATGAAATATACCATCAGAGCAAACAATGACACAGCAAGTAATGTAACTAATGTTAGCTACCTTGGGGGTTAGCAAGCCGTGGCTACAGTTGCTGCTGCAAAACCAACATGCAGAGAGGACACGACTGTCCACAGCTGGTACACCATCTCCAACCAGTGAAAGCCTACTCAGAACTCTCCTGCTACTGTAGCCAACATCACAACAGCATTATGTCTTGGCAAACTAGAAAGCAAGCCGAATGTCCAGGGGCAAGTAATTTGTTTCCTGACACACAAATCATGGCTGGAACAGCTGGAATAGTGTTGTGTGGCAGAGTGAGGGCCACTTTCTTTGTTTTCTATTTACAGAGACAGGGCTGTGTACAAATTTTTCAGTGCACACACAGAAGGGACCGCTAGAGGACCTTGAGGAGACATTAGAATCGCATACCTCACCTTGACTAATGTGTAGACTAGTAAGCTATGGTAATGTCCTGTTTGAAGAATTAATCAAAACCTAACATAAATATGTGTTTGTTAATAGACCAAGCATACTCCACATCCATAATTGGCTTTTTACAAGTAGGCCAATATTGATGCTATGTGAACAGCTACATTTTTTATATGCAGCCGAAAAAATCCTATTTCCTCCCCCCTCCCCTCATGGCTCCCTGCAAAGACAGTCCCCTAAAAGAACATTTTCGTGCGCAGTGTGTGGGCAGAGTGCGAGCAGGTCGGCAGGTAGGCCAGCCAATGAAGTGATTGGCCATGCTTATTATATTAGACAGTCCTGACTGCCACGGAAACATTTTCATTTTTGTGTCAGAGCATTTGATTGATTTATTGCTTTCGGGGTGTACAGAGAACTCCTCTCTTTATATGTCAAAACATTCTTCAGAAATAAATTGCTAGCTTTAACTGTAGTTTGCGTCTCAGCTGACCTGTAAGACAGGGTCGAGGGATAAAACCCGACTGCTGCATCCTGATTTGACCCTGCAATAACACATCCACGCTGGTAATTAACATCCCATTTTGTGGAAGCAAAATAACCACATAATATGTACATGTTTGCCAGGTCTCGTGAGCAAAGTAGCCAAGAGTCTGGATCAGTCCAATCAAACCACTATTTTAAGCTGATGGAGCTGCGTTTAAAGTTAATCATTGATTAGTCATTAATCAAGAAAGAAATTGTTTTTTTTCAGTTGCGTTGTTTTGGCATAATAAGAGTCTGCCTATATTGGTTTAAAAAATCTCAGGTGGCAAGTGAGGGCATGAGTAGGAGGGTTTATTATGGATTACTGAGAGGAAGTTCAAATGGAGAAGAGGCTGTTTGTTTGCTTTAACTGTTCTACAGGATGACAGAAGAAGAGACACAGGAGCAAGACAGTGCAGCAAACATTGGCATTGTGCTGTATTGTTTGTTCTTTTCACTCTCAACATGTGAACAGACCGAGGCTCTCAATGGAAATGCAAGTTTTTAAACGATATCACGTTTGTGAATTTAATTACTGAACCCAAATTGAATCTTACATATAGGCAACACATATCCTATATTTATTTTCACAGCACTGTTTTTAAAAAAAGTGATGTGAAATACGGATTTCTACTAAGACTAGAAAATTTGATTTAGGCCTAGACTAATTATCTGCAGGAAGGATTTCTGCTGTTGTTGGCAGATCATCTTACGTTTAGGTCTATCTAATGTGGACCTGTGAAAGATCATAGATATCTGATACTTTTGTTAGGGTCTTCAGTTACAGAGCGTACGATAGATTCATACATTGAGTTGAAGTCAAATCTACCATGCTCAGCTTGAAGAACAACTCTCCCCCCTTTTCATACCAGTGTAGTTCTGGTTTTCCTCCAATAGATGGCCTTGTTCTCGAGTAGATGAGGACGGAGCTGAGGAGACTTGACCACTGTCACTATGATCCTGCAAGGATTTATTGTTTCGTGTTTATTTTCTAATAAAAATATTAAGGCAGTAATCTGCATTGCTTTTGACTCCAAGTCAAAGACCAACAATGCGAATTCTCAAGAAATATCGTTTGGTTTTTTGACCAAGATATATTGAAGAGCTGAAATCAAAAATAGATGTAAATTTATCGGAAGCGATCTAAAAAAAACGCGTCAGGGGAGCAAGACTCAAAGCCTTCTTTTTTTAAAACATGTAATTATTTTTCATCAACAATAGCCTTACATATTTCTTGTAAATAATGACTTATTTCTTCATCGTGTGACCAAGAAAGGTTACCTTTAAGGTAGAACTTAACAAAGTTGTTTATTTGTTTTTTGTTTTTTTGTGGTTAGTAGTTTCAGATGAAGCTTTTAATCCACCGAGGATGATAATGTGATCATGTGCATCTTAAAAACTGCATCGATTGGTGTTGCATTTGAAACATTTTCCCTCGCCTTGAATCTTTGTTTGAAGAAACTAAATATGAATATCTGCACTCTTCTTACGCTTTTGTCATAAATTTACACTGGTTTTATTTTTTACAGGTTGAGGGAGACGCGGTAGGGTGATTGGAGAAGTCCGACGTTGACGTCATGACGTCAGAGCAGCGGCGTGTGGGACCCTGCATCCTCCTCGCCCGCACCCCCATGTCCGGAGAGACACACGTTATCAGGGAGGCAGCCGAAGGGCCAGTCATCTCCTCACATCTTTTCTGCATCTGCCACAATCCCCTTTATCCTTCCTGTATGGTGGATATTATTTTCAGCTCTTCTTTCTTGGGTGATATGGGGGATCATTCCAAAAGTAAGTAAGCTAAACTGCTCGGTGGAGTTTTAAGTGGCAGATTTTGTTTTCGTCGCAGTGGCATTATGCTACATGAGATGTTCAGCAGTGCACCGATTGCTTTAGTAATTTTCTTAATAGTGCAATATTGTGGGATGGTTATTATTTCTTTGCTTGTGCATTTCGGAGGCGCTTTTTAGACATGAATCAAAAGTATTTTGCTTCAGGAATACTGGCAAAAGTCTTCATCTGTTACATAACCATCAAGACTTGTCCAGTCTGCAAGAAATAGAGGAGTTCGCAGCAAAACTGAGAATACAGGCTGGGTTTTAAAATAAAAAAAAAAATGCTGCAGTTTTTTATGATAGTGTGTTTATTTGGCTGCATTTTCAGTCTGTGGTTACAATGCTGTGGGCTCTTTGCAGAGAAGCCAGGATTCGCGATGTGTGTAGGATGTGGAAGTCAGATCCATGACCAGTACATACTGAGAGTCTCTCCCGACTTGGAGTGGCATGCAGCCTGCCTGAAGTGTGCAGAGTGCAGCCAGTACCTGGATGAGACCTGCACTTGTTTCGTCCGGGACGGCAAAACTTATTGCAAAAGAGATTATGTAAGGTAGGAGTTTGGAAATATTTACCATATGGGCCGAATCATGTTTAGGCTACTCATTTTAAATGTAAAATTAAACATATTTAAATACAATAAGAATTTATATTATAAAGACGCCAAATCTAATTACGAAAATTTGGAATTATAACGAATTTGGACACAAAAAGAAAAGTGCACAAAAAGCAGAATAATACTTTGGTAACACACGGGTTAAAGGAGTAGTTTAATATACAATTTTACACACAAAAAATACACGACACCATTTTGCTATCCATATTAAAAAATATATAGCAGAAGATTATTGAGATTTAGCACTCGCAACTCTGAGCAACCAGCCGAAACTTTTCTGTTGTTATTTATTACATTTCTTCCCAGACGTTTAAAATCTTTTGACCATTTTCCCCCAATTTTCCAGGCTGTTTGGAATAAAATGCTCTAAATGCAACCTGGGATTCAGCAGTAGCGATTTGGTGATGAGAGCCCGGGATAACGTGTACCACATCGAGTGTTTTCGGTGCTCGGTGTGCAGCAGGCAGTTGCTACCGGGAGACGAGTTCTCCCTGCGGGAAGACGAGCTGCTGTGCCGGGCGGACCACAGCCTGCTGCTGGAGAGGAGCTCCGCAGGAAGCCCCATCAGCCCCGGACACGTCCACTCCAACAGACCGCTGCACCTGGCAGGTCCGGTTGTTGTTTCTGTTATTCTTATTTTTTTTTATTTTGCTTGAGACAATTTAATTATTTATTATAACACCAGAACACCATAACTGGCAGATAATTCCTAAATAAAAAGACTACCGTTTAAAGAAATGTAAGAAAGAAATCCTCATACTTTCTAACAAACCAAACAGTTTAAAGTTTAGATAAACGATATGAAAATTTTATATTTGAGATTTTCATGTTTTGTAGTTGTTGGGCTTGTCGGATTGTGTTTGTATGCACGCTTGTGCGTGTAGGCTAAAGTGTGTGCTGCGACACTTCTTTAGGCTTAATTTCATAATTGATCTCATTAGCGCTAACCTGCTCTGTTGCCATTATCTGAATAATCTGGTATTTGAGTGCGTGAGACTGGGTTGGTGTGTGCAGAGCTGTCATCCTGAGGGCGCCTGCCAACAGAAAGAGAACGAGTCAAATGTGTGAATAATGTTCACCAACTTCCTGCTTAACGCGCTCACTTCAAAAGAACTTGCACAGCTCAGTGCAGTGACAACAGGCCTGCTGCGTGACACCAGCAGGATGTCATATTTCATCTGCGTTTTCCAAATTTAATGGATTGTAGATTTGGAGCAAAGAATAGCCTCCTGATGTACGGTTAAGGGTTGTTAGGCTGACTTCAGACAACAATGCAAGACGTGAGTGGTTTATTAATTGCAAAAAACAGCCTAAAAAATAAATAAAAACATTTTATCATAAGTTCAAGCTATCCAAATTCACGTGAATTACTGTCTTTCAACTCTGACTATTATGGATCAGAATTGTGTTCTTATTTGTATGCAAAATGTCAATCAAAATGGATATTTGTACTCTGAAAACACAGGAAGCGAAAGGAGCTTCTCAGAAATATTGATGGCTTTTTTTCCTCTTTTAAGACCCTATCATCATTCGCCTAAGCCTTTGATTTAAGTTACTGCAGACATTTTTCTCATAAAATGAATGTCGGACTGATAAATATTTTTGGCCTTTCCATTTAAAACATAACAGTCCAAGAGATATTAAAGGCGAAACAGCAGATTGACATTAATGAGCTGCAAAGCAACTGTATCAAAAATTGAAAATCTCTGAGGCCTCCAAGACAGTTTCTGAACGACAGTTTCTCTTCACCCCGGCCTCAACAGACCCGGTGACGGTGCGGCAGGCCCCGCATCGGAACCACGTACACAAGCAGTCGGAAAAGACGACGCGGGTCAGGACGGTTCTGAACGAGAAGCAGCTGCACACGTTGCGGACCTGCTACAACGCCAACCCGAGGCCGGACGCGCTGATGAAGGAGCAGCTGGTGGAGATGACCGGCCTGAGCCCCAGGGTGATCCGGGTCTGGTTTCAGAATAAGCGCTGCAAAGACAAGAAGAAGTCCATCTTGATGAAGCAGCTCCAGCAACAGCAACACAGTGATAAGACTGTAAGCATCTTCGTAAGTTTGACCACTTGATTACTATCAACCATTTATTTGTTCTTTATTTCCGTTTTGATTATTATTTAAAATCATGGCCAGGATACATTTGTGTAATTCTATTTTATTTTATTTTGTTCTATTTTATTACCCCCCCCCCCCCCCCCCCAGCCAGTAAAGTAGCCTATGATATCACTTGAAATGTCATTTCTAAACTTCAGCTTTTACTCTACTTACACTAAGACACAGCACACCAGTTCCAGTTGTGCTCCAGAGCTATTCTGTATTCAGACTTTAGGTCATTGAATAATGAATCAACTGCTTTGGCTTCAGTTGCTTGACCTGAATGACAAAAAAAACATCCTCTCCAAACAACAGGCTTGTTCCACATATCTGAAGCATCTCTTGCTTTAAAACCATCGTTCAATCAATGCTCCACCCCAAGAGAAAACCTTTTTTTGGAAAAAGTGCTGTCTCAATTTAGCATTTTATCTCAGATGCCCCTTTTGCCTGAGAAAATGTATTTAGAAAACATAGGTTTCATAAGGCCAGTTTTTTTTCAGTTCTTGCAAAAGTGACAGATTGGTAACAGAGATTTTCTTAAAGAACACAGACAAGTGATTCTTATGCTGTGTTTCAGAATCTGCAGGGCCTCACAGGGACGCCGCTTGTGGCCGGGAGTCCTATAAGACATGAGAGCACCGTGCAGGGAAACCAAGTGGAGGTTCAGACCTACCAGCCTCCATGGAAAGCCCTGAGTGAGTTCGCCCTGCAGAGTGACCTGGACCAGCCAGCCTTCCAACAACTGGTGTGTGTGTTCAGCACAGACTGAGTTAGATGTGAACACTAGTGCAGTTTACATGCACTGCAAACTGGAATCTATCTATCTATCTATCTATCTGTCTATCTATCTATCTGTCTATCTATCATGCATATTTTGCAGATACAGACTTATGCGCTCTCCGTTAAATTATGTTGCTTGTGTGAATGCAGACATGCCCTAAGAGAGTACATGGATGTTCACATTGTGTCTCCACGTCAGCAAAGACAGAAAATATTTCAAAATAAAAGCCTGAATAATTCGCAAATTCTAACACGTTATTTCTGTCTGTTCAGGTGTCTTTCTCTGAATCGGGCTCTCTCGGGAACTCCTCTGGCAGCGACGTGACTTCTTTGTCCTCTCAGTTACCGGACACCCCCAACAGTATGGTACCCAGCCCGGTGGAGACGTGAAACGGGGCCCCTCAGACCAGTCGGTCCCCGCTCCTGCAAGGACAATTGCAGCATGATCCCCATGGTCCCCTGCATGTGACCAGCTCATCACATCGCCCAAACAGACAGGAGAGGGTTTTTTTGCCCCCTGCCATGTAGGAGATGGAACAAAGAAAGCACCAATTGACTCAGTTTTTTTGTGGAGCTTTCATTGACAAAAAACTAAGCAGAACAATTGTTGCATGATTTGATACGGAGAAAGATGATGTACAGAAGACCTCCCGATGGATATACTACAACAAACCTTCCCTCAAAAACAAGCTGGAAACATTTCCATGTCGAAAACAGCTGCGGTTTCATTGTGATCATATTGTGTCTTGTTTCTTCAACATGAGAATTTTTTGATACATTTATTGCGTTGACGAGTCCAGTTGACTCTTTGTCTTAAGGTCAGAGCATGATAATCTGCAAACCTATTCGTGTTGTAAAATACTTTATCTTAAGGGCAGGATACAGGTTGTTTGAGCTTCTCGGACAAAAAGTAAATTATTGTTATATTATTTATTGTTAGGAAAGCGATTCGTAAAGGGATTATTAACTGATACAAAAATAAAAACCCTGAATACATAAAGTGTCTTGGTGACCAATCTATGTACAGATGCAGTTTTTTTTACCCATCAATTTAATGTCGCTTTGGCATTTGCAAGCCAATATAATAATCATCTAATTTATTTGAAAATCCAGCTCTGAAAACAGTTAATTATAACTGTCCATGTTTCGTTGCAAAAGTATGACGAGAAACAAATTAATTGCACGGACCTAATAAATTTTTGTTTTCCGGGGAACATATGGTGGCAAAGTCAAATTCACTGACCGAATCCAAAGAGGCGACAGATCGTTACTCCTCATGGCAGCGAGTCACTTCCGATTTGGGAAACGTGTGCAACAAATGCAGAGCTTCTAGGGCCGGTTTAAAGAACAGATTTAAAGCGTTAAAAGTAAAACAAATATTAATTCCAGTTGCTCTGAATAGGTTGTTTGTCCTGTTCAGCAGTTGGCCCACCTGAATATAAAGTCTGGAGGCTCTGTTGTCTTATCATCGCCCTGCATCTGCGGTGTTTCCCCCTTCGGTTATGTAGCAGTGGTCATTTACTATCTTGGGGGCAAAAATCTGCTGTAAATTGTGCTCGGTCCAGTTACTCCGGTTGAGTCACAAGCTGGTCTAGACAGCACGGAGGGATCGGCGACCTCTTATCTAGTCCTGGCATCACCTACAAGCGATACACTGACTGAAGCCACAACAAACTAACTAAACACCCCCAACCCCCATAGACACACACACACACACACATATACTAATCTCCCAAAGCCCCTTGTATGTGGAGCAGAGAGCAGCTCGTAAAGGGTCACTTCTCCTCCTCCGTTTATTTTCCTTGAGTGAATTGCGTTATTGCGCGCGGGCCAGCCGAGTTGACAGCTCAGGCTAAATGAACTAAATGAACTGACCTCCTTTATATGGTGTGCTGGACAAAACAAAGCTGCACCGAAGACCCTGCTTTTCAGATAAACATAATTTATTTTTCAAGTGTGCATGGGAATACACGCCATTAACAATTTCTCGTTATTTACTTAAAATCTTATTTAGATAAAATCTGCTCTGAAATGTTGTTTTATTATTCCAGGAGTGACAAAACCCACCAATCGGGTAATTTAACTTTTTTTTGACAAAAATGTCATGTCTTTAATGGCAAGAACATATGTATTGTTATTAAATTCCTTAAAACAGCTAGAAACAAATGGGATTATCCAGATGCTCTGATTTTCCCCACTTGCTGTATTTTAACAAAATTGGACTCAATAATACACCAAATGATTTATGAACATATTTTCATATTTTAGCATTTTCACTGTAAAAACAAACAAACAAACAAACAAAAAAACCACAACATATTTTTTTTTCGTTTGGTTTTCACACTGGTAGTGTCTTTATGGGAAGTTTGAATGACAAAGGACAGATAATACATTTGTAACTGAGCTATTTCAAATAAGATAAGTAAACAATGCTAGCAGATTAAGATAACAGAGATAAGTGAAGAATAACAATGGCGTTTACAGACAAGAATGCGGGCCTATTAACTCTCCTTTAGCAGAAACTCACTGTGGGGCCATATATGTTTCCAAAGCAGCTAATTTCCAGCATGGATACTGTATATAGCTCACCCCCTAAAAGACTCACATCAGAGAGATCACATTAAAAAGGAAGATCACATTAAAATTAACTGAAGCAATTCTTACTTTCGGTACACAAAAAAAATCAGTGTCATGCAAAGATATATATATAGCCTATTGCAGCGACTTACACCACCAAGATAAAATATGGGCAAAAAAGAAGAAAGAAATGTCAGGAAAGGCTCTTAAAATTGTTTTCTAAAATTCAGAATTCTGTCAAAAGAAAAAGAAAAAACAGGGCAAATATAAACTCAGATAACAATTAAATGGACCATTACTTTCACTGGTTTCCACTTAATGTTTCCGCTTCAGCCATTCCTTTTGCTCTGTGTTACTCACACAGATCAGAGATCACCTCCTCTGACAGCCATAAAATGACGCTTGAGTAGCCTACCTGTAGGCCATGATCCTCTATCAGGCCTATCAATAAGCGTTTCCCCTCTGTGCGCTAAACAAGAACCAAAATAAACACCAATGACCCCAGGAGCACACGCGCGCGCGCGCACACACACACACACACACACACACACACACACACACGCACACACATCTCTGGCTACAGTATCTGCACTCATTGGATCAGTATTTTCAATAGGCTGCGTGGATGGCCTAATTGACCTGGTTTTGTCTCATGCATGTTTAGTATACCGCGCCACTGAGGAGCACGCAGAGTACGCAAATATGGAATTTATTTATCACTTTTTTGCCCGAAACCCTGAAACACTTTTGCTTCAGCCACATTATTTAGGATTAACTCTGAACTGTGTCGGGTTGCCACAACGCAACTCTATGCCGTCAGAGAGAACGACACCGTATCATTAATGATTAAGAGGACGAGTCCATTTAAAGGTGTGATGTAATTCTGTAATTGGTGGAAGGGTGGACGTAATTAGATCACCCAGCGTGCTTGGGAGGACTGCAGCGCCGCCCACGACCTCGAGTCACTAAACTGTCACTGACTGACAGCCACATGGATCATTAAGACATGCTTTAATCCATGTAGAATAGTTTTTTTTTCTTTGTCAGTCTGTGTGGCAGAAAATAAATAAAAACTCAAAGAATAGACCCTGACACCTTTGAACAGGCTGCACTTCACTTTCACAGTTTCTTTTTTTTCCAATATTCAACATAATGCTTCTCAGTATTTATGATAATTATATATATATATATATATATATATAGCTGTGTACCCATGCATTTTTAGGCTTTTAACTAACCAGACAGAATTTTATTTTGAGCTTTGTTTAACAGAAAAACAATTTTAATTTTATTATTATTTTCTTTTTTCTTTTTTCAGCATTCTGCATTATTTTTCAGGCCTGACCTAGGCTTTGAACACCAGCCTCTATTCCTTTTCTCTAATGCCTTTTTGGAAAGTGGAAATATACTGCTTTGGTTCAGTAGGTGCAGAGCGCGTGATGATGTGCTGCCCTTCAGTGGTAATACAGCTTTGGGCATATAGCTAGCTCAGTTTCCAGTTTATTAGGTACACCTGGCAAAAATGAATACAGTGTAATACAACAGCCCTGAAACCAATGCTCCCTTTATGAAGGTTCTAATGTTCAGCTTTTGTTGTTAGAGAGGTGTTGAGACAACTTTTCAGTTATTGCATTATGCTGAGATGTGTTTCTAACATTTTGTCCACCCCATTTTATCATATTAGAAACACTTCTCAGTGTCACTCAGTGTATTGTAAATGTTTGTCTCCAGAGCGTTTACACCAAACTGACAGTTTAATATTTTCACCATTGTTCACTAAACAAAAATGACTTGATGAATTGTTCAATTTCCACAAGTTAATTTTACAATTGAGCTTTAAGATGTGCTGACACAATGGCGAAAGTATATCATTTATGGAAGAAAATCAATTTGTTTTGGCTTAAATAAGGTATTTTAATCTTACATAAACAATTCAACATACACAATTGAGTCATATTTTATTTGAACCATTCATAAATGAATCTCACATCCTTTGTTGCCATTGGCAGGTCACAAATGTGAGCCTGGTACTGATTCATCGTTTTATTTTTCAGATATAAGTTCAGATATTTACAAAAGCTTATGGATTTTGAGGGGGCTTAATATGCAGGAAAGCCGTAATGTGCAATCATGGCTGAAAAAACAAACAAACAAACAAACAAACAAACAAACAAACAAACAAACAAATCTCTGTCAACCATGTCAAGCCAAATTGACTGCCTGCAATAGAATGTGTAAACAGAAACATTTTTTAACGTTTTTATTTACACACAGTGAAAACTGAAAGTAAACCTTTTCATTTGGTTTAAAATAGATTATTAATATTATTATTATTGTTGTTGTTGTTGCTTGGCAGCGATGATTTTTGTAATTTCCAATGTAGCCACACACAAAATATCTTCGACCATCCATGTGCCCATATGACAAATTACAAAAGAACATTTTCATATTTAAAATTTAGAAATTGTACATTTTAGTGCCAGCATTGGGAGGGTTGGTCTCCTATAATTTGAAAAATGCTAAAAAAGAAAAAAAAATAAGCTACATGTTTTCTATAGGTTTTATTGTATTCCTGACAATTAGCATGCAACAGCATTTGAAGACTTTGTCTTGAGACTATTGAATACGCATTACTGACTTTATGTAAAAATAAGTGTGTGGGATTTCTGTGGAGGGTCTGTTAAAGTTTAGACACTCAGGTCCACTGTGACCTTGCTCCTCCAGTGGGGGCCACCAGCAGAGGAACTGCCAAGACAAACTTCAAGTCCAAAACTCTCCAGGGAAGCACTCGACAGGTTGACTTAATGCAGGGTCTGAATTGGGAGCTTTTTTTCTGCAATAGAAAAAGAAGGGGGGTAGAGAAAGTGTCACACTTTAGTGGAGACACAACAATGACTGGGCTGATGGTCTCAATAGCTGATGTAAAATCATTCCATATGGGATGGATTTGAAAAATAAAGCTGTCTGTCTCATGCTGGTCCTCTGCCTAGGAAGGGGGAAATGAGAAATTGAGAAATTATAAAATTAGTGACTCACCACAAAACAGGATGTACCAAAATAAGAGACAGCTCTTTGTTCTTCTTCTGCTCATACACATAATATAATACAGCCAAATACACAATGTAACCCCTGTGTCAGCATCATTAAATTATGTGTTGTGTTTGCACTTTGTTTTCTCCACATCTTGTCAGGTGTTTTTAACTGGGAAATTTAAGGACCAATTTATCTTAGATGGGTAATGGACAATCTAACATCTGGTGACAAGAATTTAATCTTCTCTACTGTTAGGGTTACACTGATAATGAAAGGGCAGCATCAACATCTACAGTGTGTGCAGTACCGGGCTACTCGTGCAATATCGATCCAGAGGAATGAATGCAGCTTATATGGGAAACTGACACAATGAGTAAATATCCACATATTATCCTTTAAACTTTTAAAAGCACCGGGGCCATCAGGGGTGGAGTTATTTTAGAAAGCTGCATTAAAAAACAAGCAAATATTGATTTTCTCGTTAACAGCTATGTTGACATATTTTGACCATTGTCTTTTATATTTTAGAGGCCACAGTTTGGTCTAAATTTAAACAAAAAGAAGAAGAGAATTTGCATAGCTGTGTAAGTGGTTTGTAAACTTAATGAGTTTTAAATACCTGCAAGACAGCAAAACGTGCTCTTGTCCTGCTGTACTTTAGATGAACCTGTAGGGAGGAAATAGCAACAGTAGCAGCTTGCCTTCTGTATTACACAACAAACTGAGTGTGTAGCCTTTGTTTTGCACACAACAGTCTCTGGGCATGTTGCTCACACCGTGTGTGTGTGTGTGTACATGGATGGTGAGCAGATCTCAGTCTTACCTGGAACACACACAGAGAGCCACAATCAGCCCCTCTGGTCCTGCTGCTGAGACAGTGTCAGAGCTCTGTAAATCACAGCGCCCCACCCACGCATAAATCTACTGCAAAAACAACACACCAACGGCCATTAGGAAGAGGAGAGGAAGGTTGGAGCCGCCCCACTCGACAATGACTTGCTATAAAACACAATGAAGGTTCACCTGTACTCGCCCCTCCCTTACAGGACCAAACTGTCATTAGCCAAACGAGGAGGACAAACATGTGTCACTGGAAGCAAACAATGAGGCAGCGAGTGTGAGTCACTTAAGATGAGAAATGGCATCAAAAGGTTTCAGGGAGACACTCTGGCGTACATCAGGGTCATATCGGTGTCAGTTCAGGAGTTCAAGAATGTTTTCTGGAAGTCTTTGTGGTTTAGATTTAGTGCTAAAGTTCAATTAACCTTCTGACTCGTGAGTTGGGATGGAACAGAGACAAACTTTAATTATAGCATGCAACTGAAATGTAAATGCCACTGATATACTGTTGCTGTCAGATGAAAACACTGAGCCGAAAGAGTCACCCATTCACATGATCAGGGGAAATTACTTTCATTTTAGACTGACAAGCTTTCATTCTTGATGGGCCAAATACAGTTGGTAGGCTGTCAGAAACACACAGCACCATATAGTTAGAGATAAAACAAATAAAACAAAAAAGGGGAAGGGAGGGCTCTGCCTGGCAACTGCAGCTATCCCCTTCCCAAGGTGTTCCTGCCACTTTAAGAAATGAAGCAATATCATTAATGGAGGCCTCCGAGGGCTGACATCTTGCTCCAATTCACCAGTCCCTGTCCAATACACCATTACGCTGGGCCCGGTAGAATTAAAATGCAATCACTCCTCTGGCTAGTTTGATTAAGGAGGGCAACTGCACAAAGAAGGGGCTCTGACCCATTGTTACATTGCCAGGGAGTCCCCAGAGGCTGGAGCAGGATTTTGGTCCCAGGCAACACAAGGCCTGGTCACTGTTGAAGCTTCACAATAATCTAGTGTGACATCTCACTGTTGAATGTTTTGAAGTTATTTCTATGGCTTTCTGCAGTATTTGTCAGCAGGCAGGGGTTTATATACAGCAATGTCCAGATAGAAATGTGTAGAATATGACTCATGGTGGGTGACACACGTTTACAAAGGAAAAGTGATTTCCTATACAAGGAAATTTCTGTCTGTCTAGTTCCCAAAAGAATTTCTATTGATGCCACTTTTAGGTCTACACCAGGAGAACACGAGTTATTTACAATTAAGAGATCAAATGATACAACACCCATCTTTGAAAAATCAAATTTCATCATTTCAATCATTTCTTTCAGCACCACAACAAGGTTGGCTTTCATGGTTTTTAGTGTAATGTCTCAAAAGCTGATGAATGGATTGCCATGAAATTTGGTTCAGACATTCATGTTCCCCTTCACTTTGGTGTTCCTCTGGCCTTTCCTGTAGTGCCATGTTCAGGTCGAATTTTTAATTTGTCCAATACTTTGGTTTATGACCAAAAACATGCATAGCTAATGACATTCCCATAAGCCTCAGCTGTACTTTGTGTTCAGCGCTAATTAGCAAACATTAGCACGCTAAATTGAAATATGAAGATGGTACATTTCAACATTTCCTTAGCTTAACATCAGCAGGCTAGCATTGTCATTGTAAGTATGTTAACATGCTGATGTTATAATTTATTTCAAAGCACTGCTGTGCAGCCTCACAGAGCCGCCATCGTGGCTGTAGACTCTTGTGGATAATGGATGTTGTTTTATATCATGTGATCTCCTAATTGTTGATGAAGCTGTCATTTTTTTATCTGTATATATACCCTGCTTCTTGTTCACATACATGTTCGCTTGACAAATACCTTGTGGGTCAAAACTTTACATCAATGAAATTTTTTTGAGAGCTTGTGTTTTTGTGTGCAGACCTCTTCTGTTCCTTTGTGTGCTGTTGTCTTGATGTGCACTCTTTCTTTGCCCCTGACACACATTTACAGACATATTTTTAGGATAGAGCAAAAAAAATGGATAGACCAAAAATTTAATCAAAACAAAAATGCTTCTAGTAATTGTTGTGCCTTGCTCAAAGGCCTCAGCGGTTGCAGCAGGGTGATCTACAAGCACCTCCTTGATCCAAATATGTTAATTTGGCTTTTGACTGGCTTCTCTAAATTTGAGGCAACCGCTGCCCCACCGAGGGGGTCACATCGGTCAGATTGTGTCTGGGAAAAAAGGCAGCATCACGGGGACAGACCCCAGAGAGCAGAGCCTAAACCAAATTAAAGCCAGAAGACCAGGCTGAGCCTCCTTGAACGCAGTGACATAAATTACTGGGATTTACAAGATTTTTAAAACACTTTTAACAATACTCCCCTTTTAATGTGCTCTCTGTTTAATAATGCACTTTAGGTTTTAAGAGCATGATAAACAAACCAATAATTCACTTTTTTATCATCTGAGGGTGAAGCCCTTCAGGACCGCGTTCTACAGCAGCGTTCAAAGGGGCCTCGAACGGATCAAATGAAGGGCTGTCGCAAGATGTTTTGGACAACAGTTGAGATGTAACCGGTGATTTCTTTGCTCTCTTGAGGATGAAAGTACACTGAGGTTCATCTTCCCAAGAACTGGGCAACATTTAAAAGGGACACTGATACTGAAAAAGAATAAACACAAGATCTTGTAACAGAGGTTGTTGGCTCATGTCATGGGGATGAGGCAGAAAGAGTCTTGGGTCATATATAAAGGATGTGGCAATTTTATGTAAAAGATGAAAATCTTGTGCCTCTGTTTAAATTTTAGATAAATTATGAGGATAATGATAAATAATGGCAGCAAAAAAATAGAATTAACACACTGCTCACAGTGAAAGATGAAATAGTTTTCTAGGCTTACGATATTAAAGTCAACATGCGTCTATTGCTCTTTGTGCACCCGTTTGCTCGTGTGTCAGTAAAGTCTGTCAGTGTGAGATCTGGGAAAGCTCACAGTAGCATTTGGCTGAGTTTTCAGTGTGAAGCTTCACAGGGTAAGTCAATGATTCTCCTGGCTGCCAAAACATATAAAGAAAACTCGACAAGAGAAGAATTTCATAAATCTTGAAACAATGAAATTCAAAGATTATTAATCTTTCAGCAGACAATGAATTTTATAGTGTGAAAAAAAGGACACACATCACAAATGTCTTCCTATAGCTAAATGTAAGAGTTCTTAGGAAGCACGGTGTAAGACAACTGATGTCTGTGTTAGAGCGAGAACTTCAAACTGAACACACTCACATAAATACAGTCAAAGACACAAAAGACTGACATGTACACACACACACACACACACACACACACACACAAACACACTCCCTCACATGCACTAGCCCACATACTTACTCCAACCCACTACCAGCCACCACAAATCACCGGACCATCTCATATAATCCTCCACCAGCCAGTGCCGCAGCATTAAACATCCAAACAAATTGTCCATCGTCAAGTGCTCGCTGCAGGAAAAGACATAAAGCAAAAGGAGATAGCTGTGCAGAGCCACGGGGTTGGATTTGGAGCGGTGGCAGCCTCTGTGTTGCTCCAAGAAACAGGACGATAATGTCTTGGCTGCTCTCAGCCTGTCAGACTGCATTAAACTGCTCCTTGCAACTTTTTGCGAAAGAGATTTCAGGGATAGTAGAGGCACTGGAGAGCCACTCGATAAGACAAATAGGCATCTTCGGTTTCTCGTGAATGTTTTCCTCTCTCATCTTATTTCCACATTGGCATATTGGAGTTAAATAAAGTAAACCCATGGAGTTGTTTAGAGCCAGTAAAGCAGATTTTTTTTTACATACAACTCCTTTTTGGGGTTGATACATCATAAAGCAGACATGCAGACAGTAAGTGATGCTCCTTAACACTTTTTTTGCTGTGCTATCAGTGTGGCTGTAGGGATGGCAGTGTCGGTCTGTTGGTCGGCCACCACTTTGCTCCCAAATCTCAGTGACTGCAATTTTCTTCTAACACCACCATGAGGATTGAGTAAAATGTCTCATGGATGGATTGCTATGGCATTTTGTTTGCACACTCACTCCCCTAAGGGTGAATTGTAACAACTTTGGTGATCACCTGACTTCTCATCCAGCACCACCTTGAGATCAAAATTATAATTTGTCTAATACTTTGTTTTATTTTTTCGACCAAATACCTGCAAAACGGATTTCCCACCAGCCTCAGCTGTCCCTTGTTTAATGCTAATTAGAAAACTAATTAAAGTTGCATCCATAGTAAGAGTTTTGAATCTGTGTCTAATATAAATGATCAGTACTGAATATTAATATGGACATTGCAGCATTTATCACCTCTTAATTAGAAATCAGATGTGATAAGGCTTTTTCACAGATGTTTATTTCCATAGTGAAGATATATAGTTTTAGTAGGCCTCAATTAAATAACATTTCAGCGTGTAATGTTAAACTCAGTGGACCACAAACAGAAAGACACATTACAAAGAGTCAGTGGTGTGTCTTTTTGTTGGGTTGATTTTGCCTTGTTGTGACAATGACACAAAAAGGCAATGCATATATGTGAACGTGTGGAATTCACATGAAAGAGGTGAGCTTGTTGAAACCAAAAAGCACAACTATGTAAAATCTGATTTTTTTTTTGAGAGACTAACAAATCATTGCATTCCTGAGCATACCATGTAATGTCAATGTAAAAAAAAAAGCTCTGTTTTCAGCTTTACAACAATACATTTTCAGGTAATCCAGTGTGTTTTAGTCATTTTAAAAAGAAGGAGAATTTTCTCAATCCATAAAGGAACAGTTAATTTCTCAGTTTATTTGAAAAATTCAAAATGTGGAAATGTTGAGCTACATGATTTTTTACTGGACAATGATGAAATGTAGCTCCTACAATAATAACTTCATAAAACAACTTATCAAAGGAAGGAAGTGACACATGATTGAACTAAATAGCTTCAATTCCTTGTCTAGACACCTTGCTTTTACATTGAGATCTGAGATGTGGTAAGCAACGGACACATATCAGTCCTGCAAGATTTCCCCCAAACACACACACACACACACACACACACACACACACACACACAAACACATCAGATCTCCATTTTTCTCTCCAAGCACAAGCTGGAAGTGGGCATGGTCAGGTTTCTGATAAGAGAGAGGGCTTGGCTGTATCTGGGAGATCTGAGAGATGCCGAAGTCACTCGTGAAAAGGAAGCTAGACTCAAGCGACTGTAGAGACTTATCTTTACAGTTTCCTATACCACCTACTGACAGATCCAGAGACTGTGTAAATTCCTCTGCCCCCTGGAATGACTCCGGGCAGACAATGAGACGACACTTTGTGTACCGGTGTGTACTATAACAGAGAACAGAGGAGATTTTACAAGGTATGTGGGAGACAAAGACAAACAGAAGTATCGCGTGTTGCAAATTGTGTTTGAAAATGGACAATCCTTGAAGTAAACCAATGAAGCAAGGTTTATACCCTCTCTATATGAGCGTGTTCTATGATTCAGCACAAACACCGACAGGAGACATCAATGTATAATTTTTTTGGATGCATAGGGCAGCAACTTTGCTTTATTTAATTTTATATACAAATTTTACTTTAAAACATCCCAATTAAAAAGTGATACAGTTTGTGTCCAAATCAATGCTCAACAACATCCCCAGAGTAAGATTCAATATGTGAGGAACACAAGGTGGAAACAAGGCCCAATGTTATTGTAGAAGTGATGGTGTAGTCACTCCAGAGATGGGTTTTGTACTATTGGGAAGAGTTATTTATATCCGAAGAGCAGGGGGTGTTTATCATCCAGGGTAGTGGTTCCCCTTCAAAGTTCTCTTTTTTATGACGTGCATTATTTCTCGTGCACACACATAAACAAAGCCAGGGCTGCCGACACTGAATCAGCAGACTGTGTCACCGTGTGGCCCCTGGGTCAGGCCAGCTTTCTTGTGCCGCCAGTGCTTACATTAGCATGTGAAAGGCTAAAGCTGTTCCAAATATTCCCTCTAAACATTTATCCTGTCTGAACCTCACATGGAAAAATTCCATGGAGCGGGATGAATATGGAGTGCAAAGAGAGGATTCAAACTGCTAATAACATATTGTCCTGATAAACCAATAAACAAGATGATGAAGTAAATGTTTCACTAATAGGCAGAAATAAACTTTGCCTTAAGATTTAGAAAAGACATTTGAATCTAATAATTAGTGACTTCTGAGTTTGATTTGATTCAGAAAAAAATAAAATTAATATAAACATTTAAGTATAGCAGCGTGCAGTACATTTGCATTTTATTTCCAGATTTGTCATAATCAAATGGGATTAATCTACATTGCACATGTGTTTTTCCAAGACCGCCTTGATCAGCCAAGTTGAGTCTGTCCATAATGTGGCAGGCAGTCAGGCAGGCAGGCAGGCACCAGGAGTCTGTGTTTACATTGGAAGTGCCTGGAAATGAATTTCCCCACACTAGTCTCATTTGTCTTATCAATAATGTGTTGCCTCGATGATGGAGGAACACATTTAAAATAAAAGTTTCTCATGTGGTAAGCATTGCCCACATTCCACATGCACAGGAGTATCCACTGAGGAGCAGCCAGAGGTGTAAAAAGCATCCTGTGACTTGCGAGCACCCAGGTTTAGCCGCTGCAGTGCTGCACATTTTTTAAATTAGCAGAGTGCGTCTGCTGGGGGTGACCATGGTGGAACATATAAATATTCAAAAGGCACATGTTGTATTCCCAGTCTGCTCATTCTGTTAACTTTTCCACACTGCAAGCGGAATCATCTGTCATTCACCCTAATTTAATCATCAGCCACTCTCATTCAATTATCCAATATAATATGCAAATGAGGTGAACAATGGCCAACTCATGCTAATTATGTACATCAGAATAATTAAATTGGATAGAAGTGGTGGAGGGGAACTGAACTATCATAAAATGGGGAGCAGATTCTTTAATTAAGGCTGCAAAAATTTTATTAGAATCTGTAATCTGCCCGTAAATTGTTGAATGGTGGCCATGCACAGGGGAGACATTACTCTTATTGGAAAGAGCTCCCTAAAGACTCGCTCAGGGAAGCACTGAGGGACGAGGCTCATATCAAGGGCAAATCCATCCTAAAACAGGATTCCCATTTATCTTGGCATTGATCTTAGACTGTGAACAACTTTCCTCAAAAGACTGCAAACCATTGAGCTGTTAATATACAAAAGAAACCAGAGAAGCCAGTGGTTCACAATCTTGTTTTATATAACTGCTAGTAGTAAATACAAAATAAAGTAAATTAAATGTAACATCTCAAACAAACACTCAAATCTTTACTCTGTTTTCCTTGGTTCAAAGTGGAGCAGTTAGTGGTCAGAAATATAGTTCTTTCCCAAAGTTAATGAATAATCTGAACTCCATTTAAACTAGATTTTCACTCTGCAGTAAGCAGAACTGAATGATGTAAATTGTGTGTGCTGTGCCAAGGCGGCAGAGCATGCCTGGCAGTCAGTTAGACACAGAGAAACATCAACCCTAATCCTCTCCTCTGCCACTGCATGCATGCAGGCACTGCTGCCTCCCCACAACAGACCAGCCATGTCCAGCAACACAACACAAAACAGTCTGCCATGGGACACACAATGGCTCACTCTGAGGACCAGCAGACAGCGAGCAGCAGGACCCTGGACGAGGTGCTGAAGCCACTGAAATATTTACAGAGGCGTGTTTTGTTGCTTTTGTGCCGAGTGATTGAAGGGGGAGACCTCTGAGGCGGTCTCCTTCCCCGCTGACAGTCTATCTGGCCTCTTGGTTAAAAAGGAAGTCACAGGAAAAAAATAAAGGAGAACACAATTTAAATTAAAATAAAAACATGTATGTCTTTAAAAATAATAATAACATTTGCTCCTGAATGTTTATATGTGTATACATGGGCTTTGTTAGAGTTGAGAAATGTACAGGGGTGTTTGAAGTTTGAAGATATTGATAAGAAAGCTTGAAATATATATCATCCATCACCTTCTGTGCATGCCGACAACAACACCTCTGGTGTATCCTGCCCCATCCAGACAGTATTTGTTAAACATGTCAGAGTGACAGAACAGCAGTAGGTCAGGAGCACTGTAGATTAAAGTGGGAGTAAATTTGAGTGAGGATGTACATCATCAGATGTGTAAACTGACATGATACGATACACAGCAGTGATGGCCTGCTGGCTATCTCTTCCTTTTCTAATATATCTACAGTAAATGTGCATAGAGGAGAAAGGCTATTGTTTACATTGTGCATCCTCTTCGTAGTACACAATATGCATGTACTGTATATGGCCATTGTGTAAATCGTTTTGTTGAATCTCTAGCACATACAATAATATTCTAACTGATATTATGATCAAAAAAAAGAAAGTTGAAAGGTGATTGTTCCATGGATACCATTCGAGACATGTTTTATGACATATAAAAATTATGACATATAAAAATTCTGCTTTGAATAATAATTTGTTTCTTGTATGTTTTTTCTACCAAGGAAGTTCAATTACCCTGTTAAAAATTCTTAATCTACTCCTACCTCTTTAAAAATGTGCATTTCAAAAGTGCAATAATGTGCTAGAGTCAAGTCTCCTGCTTCACTAAAAAGTACATTTTCAGTTTATTTGTACTTGAGTCTTCAAGTTTCCACATCACACATGTGTAAGTTGTATACTGGATCATGATTGGCTTCCAAACTAGTTGTGATGGCACAGAATCATGGTTGTACTGTACGTACACATCCCAGACTTGAGGTGAGCACAGAGAAATGTTCCCCTTTCAGCAGATGAATGTGAAAACAGCCTTTTAGTGTCAAACTCTGCACATACATCACTCTGCACACTTAAGGTCAAACATCCAAGAGAAGGAACAAAAAGCAAAACATATTTTTGAGTGGAGGGGGACTTTAAGTTGGATAGTTTAAATCCCACCTGCTCTTTTCTATGTTTGTTATGGGGACCACAGAGAAAACAGGCTATCAATGGCTGAGGTATATGTACTTGTGGGTTTATGAGAGGGCAGGTTGTGACTGACAAAGCAAACACGTTCTATTGCATATTCATTTAGTTAACTTCTGCATTTAAATAAGTCAATTTAAGCTCTCTAATTTGACAAAATTGTGGAGATGCTCGAGTGCAATGACCTAAACCTTAATTTGATCAATTCACTGCTAGTTAAGACGCTAAAGAACATTTTGGAGAGTTTTGCTTTGTATTTTTGCAGATATATAGTACTTAATAAAGTGACTTACTGGTAAAAAAGGTAAATCATTCCCAGCTTTTTTACTGTGTTGCAGCCCTGCAAACACCCACTGTGGTGATAGGCTATGTCATAAATGTTCTTATCCAAAAAAATTCTCCTGAAGCACCCAAAGCACATAACACATACAATACTATGCATACTCATATTACTAGTGAAAACTAAAACCAAAACATATACATGAAAGCAGCAGGTTGACTTTGCTTGACTGGTGTACTAACAATGCTATCTCTCGGCCGTGCCTTCTCTGTCCCCATGATGGATAAGCAGGGGTCAAAGGTCACACCTGTTTTTCTTGCAGAGGAAACATCCTTTCCTAATGACAGTTTAGAAGTATAATAAGAATGCTTTTCCCGATTATAAACACACCAGGGCGATGTGGCTACTGTACTGTAGCGAGCTGCTGCTTAAATCATTGAAATGCATGTTGATGAGAACATGATGTGCTTTGATGAATTAGCTGCTGCGCTCAGTAATGTACATGCTGTGTGTTAAATGACATTGTATTGGCTGGATAAGTATTTATATAAGTACTGGATAGAGTTAACACCAGTGTTAAAGATGATTTTCAAAAGTGATGATTGTCTTAGTATTTGTTTTCAAGACTTGTGATGTATTTTAAAATGTGTTTTTGCTTAATCATGATATTGACATGGCTAAATATTGACATTTTGATGGAGAGATTGTTTTGCTTTTGATCATATTATTGATCTTGTACTATTAACTTAACTCCTGCCAGAGGGGAGTGGCTGATACAGTTTGTGTCCTGGGTGGGAGGAGTCAATTTTTCCTGCTCACTTTCTCCTACAGTATATAGCGACTGTGAGATGACATGCAGCCTGCATGTCATGAAATTGTATTTTTTGTTACCTCAAAGACCAACCTCAGTAGCTGCATCTACTTATGACTATAGATGTAATCACCAACAGTACAATCAGTACAATCAATTTATGAAATTAATAATTCATCAAATTACCTAATACCTTAAAAGTTATCAACATAAACTTGGCAGCAACAGATCTAGGGAGGGATTATTGGTTCTGTAAATCATACAGCAAGTTACTTCCCTTGTGAGGAGGTTACTCATGCAAATCATCAATGTGTAAATGACTCTACAGTATGCAAAAATGACTGGCAGCCTGTCAGCCAAGTAAGGAAAAGATGTTGAATGTTGAATATCTGAGGTCAAGCCGTCGAGTTCACAGACTCAAAAGACATCCTTGTTCCAGATGAAAGTCAGAAAAGCAGGCTGGAAAAGTGATGATTTGATTTAACACAATTATTTCTAATAAAGTAATCATGTAATTAGCCTCCAATCCCCAGTTCAACCCAATAAATGTTAAAGTTGTTCACAGCAGGTACACAAACAAACACAAATCTGTCTTATCTCCCGGAGTGCCACCACTTAAACCCCTTTCAGGATTCCTAATGAGTCAGCAAACATTTTCGTTACAAATTTGCACCACTTTCCGCCCTAAATGAGAGAGCCACACTTCCTCCTATAAATACCATGAGCAGGTATCTCTTACTCAGTGGCATGCTAAGCACAGGATGGAGACCTGTATGCCAATACCTCCACAGTGTAAGGGCCTGATTGTGTGCGGGGTTGCCTGGTCACACTTAATGCTGCACTGAGACACCTGAGCATGGAGGACAGCCATTGTACACCAGCCAACGCTGCTCCATGGTTCTCCTGCCCTCTGAAAACCAAGGGAGGAAGGAGGAAAGAAGAAGGGTGGCTCATTTCCACCTCCTTCTACTAAAATCAATGCATCTCTTGGACACCGGAGGGTCAGGGCTGTCATATGGCACTAAAGAGACACCATTAGGTCTCCTAGAGGCCATGGGTTACTTCTCAATGTACTTGTCTGAGACAGCACTAAAGACAAGTGTGCCTCTGTGCAAAAGGTAATGTTTTAAGGACAGATGCAAGAAGACTAAATCTTGAGTAAACGTACAACAAGTTCTGCCTCTCATCCCCACTGCTCTCCTCTCCCTAAAGCATTCCCAGACATTAAAATCTCATATTATCCACGACTATAGGTTACATTTACTGGCTACTGTGCAAACTGCGGTTATGGTGGGACTGTGAAATGAGTGAGGGAACAAACGGCAGGTTTCTCACACATATTCAGTGACAGGCACACAGACGATCAAACAGCTGGCTGTCATTAGAGCACAGCAGCTGGGGTTGACATGGGCTCTGGCTGCATTGCACAGCGTGAGCTGACACAGACAGGAATCAGTCACATAGATGTGAGATATGTTAAGTTGCTGGTGCAGTTTCTGTTGTGTTGGTTTATCAGTGATATACAATGATTGTGATACACTATGTAGACATGGCACTCTGATAAACTAATCAGTGGCCTTTAAGAGAATGCACCACAATAGTGAGCAAGTCTTATGAATGAGTATCCGATATTTAATTATCTCAATATTATTTTGTTCTATTTTACCAAAAATTTTGTAAAACTGTCTTTGCATTGTATTTCTCAGTAACTACTCCTCACTGCCACTTAAGCAAAATTACTTGCCCTCAGTTTTTCATTGAAGAATTCTGACTGTATATAAGGGCTAGTCTGCCATGTTGGGTTCTACATGGTAGCCAAAATACCTATTAACTGTTACCTGCACCTCTAAAGCTCACAAAATTAATGCAGTAAATCATGATTGTTTAATCCATACAGGAAGTGTAAAGTGGTAAAAGCACCCAGTTGTGGTTTTATGAGTGGTTAAGTGCCAGACTAATTCTTGGCCGGGCACATCCCGATTAGCTATTTCACATTGTTTCCTAAACTAAGCTTCATATTTTTGTACAGACAGTGGTATCAAACTTCTCTTCTAACTCTGTACAAGAAAGCAATTGAGCATATTTCCCAAAATATCAAACTATTCCTTGAAGTACATTTAACTGATGTTGATTTCCATTTTTGAATGCAGAACCTTTAATTAAGCCAACCTATTGTAATATTTCTACTTCCTCTTATGAAAAAGATCTCAGTCTTACACCAACTGATGTTTCCCTGAAGGACCTACACAGCACCATGTGAAAAGCTTTTATGGATATGGGTTGAAGAATCAGTGATAGAAAATGACACAAATTAGTAACTAAAATGATAAGTAAGATATACTGTAAACTGTAAAGCCATAAGCTTTCTGTCAATGTTCAATGTAGGCACACTCACCTGCTTCTGAAAGAGAGTTCATTTTGAGCAATTGATAGGACAGCCTGCTATTTGTCTGTTTACCTCCTATATCACTATCATCACCCTCCCCACACATCTTTCATAAGGCTGATAAAACCTCCCTGACCACCTGAATGAAAAAGCAGCAGTTTACACCTTTCATTGCACCAATGAAAAAAGAAATTCACTACGTGACAGAGAGCATTTGACTTAAGGTGAGGAGAGTGACAAAGGAGAACCTGAGAGGTGGGAGGGAGCCTTCAGAAAGATTTGAGATCTGTAAGGTCAATAGTATCTCTCCTATGTATACGTATATACGAGGACAGAGGACAGCACAGAGACTCAAATCTTTCTCCAAAAAAGAAAAAATAATCTGTCCTAAATAGCTGAGCTGAAATTCAATACACTGAGCTTAAAGGGAGAGTCCACCATGACAATGCATTATTGTGATATCACAAATTTGTCTGGCAGTGACAGGTCCAGAGAACATTCCCTCTCCGCCTACTGCAGTACAAATCACTGGTAATTGGCCTATTACTCTGTCGCCAGGTCTGCTTCAGTAGTCAACCTCACTGAGCCCTGGGAGGAGCCGGTGCAGGGATCCGTCTTACCTTGTCTGAGTGGCTCAGGTATGTCTACCCCGGAGGGACTGCAGCCCACTTCTCTTAAAGGGATGTCCTGCAGAGAGAGCTGTCCATCACCAGACCTCCCAGTGTGTGAAAACTCTTCCAGTCCAGCTCTGGAGGCCGAGCAGCATTCGATCACTGCCGCTAAGAGCATTCAAAAAGGCTCTCGAGCTTCACCTTCTCCAAGAAAATCCCACTCCTCTTTCACGTCTTTGTTGGAGCTGTCAGTCAGTGCAGACTTTACATATACCAGTAATTAGAATTTCAAACTGCTCACAACCTACCTACTCAGCGTGTCACATGTCTATTGGATTTAAGCTTGTTGTTATGACATTCTCCCCCTAAATGGCTTCACTGAGGCAACTATTCTCAATTTGTCAGTCTTTGAATCTGGGCTCAACAGAACAGTGTGCATTTACCTGCAACCACACTAGACAATTAAGGACCACAGGTCCAGGAGCAGTTAGAGGTAGATTATTTTAAAATACACAACTGCTCACATTTGTGGATCAGTTTTGTACATTTACGATGTAGTGTTAAATAAATGTAAATATAATTTATTTTCTGTGTTGTGTCATTTTGTTTGGCTCACACAGGGTCACCTGCCTGGCATCTTTTGTATATAAAGTCATTTTAGTTTCATAAATGAATGTGTGTTTTATCCTCACTGATTGTTGCTTTGTATTCCTTTTTCATCTTGAATGTGGTGCAGTGCAGCTTTGATTCCTGCAATTTAGTAACTTAATTTTATCATTAACATTAAAAAAGGATAAAATTCGAATAGCAGAATAGTTTTTTGAATAAAAGACGAATAAATAAATCCCAGACTATCAGATTCAGTGAAATTATTTGAATGAAAACAAGCTGAAATGTTTACTGGCAGGAAGTTGATAAGAAACACTCTCATGACTCATGACTTTACTAACGATGGGTCACATCTGCTCTGAAAGCAGCCTTGTAGAGGAGCTGCATTTTGTTTATTGTGCATTAGAGTAGAACTGAAAATTCTCTCTTTTTACTTGCTCAAATAATGGATGCCTGACCTTTGCTCAGACCATTAAATCGAGAATAATGTGATCTTTGAATAAATTTTAATGAACAAAAATGTTCCTCCAAGCAGACAATTACTTAATTGTATAATCTTAAGAGGGACAATTATATCTTTTTGTTACCTAATAGCATTTTAGTAACTGGCCACGATCATTTCCACCACAGGGCACCAGCAGAAGTCTTTGCCCCTGCCAGCACACAGTGAAAAGTGGGTTCAATTAAAAGCCCTTCATAAATATTAAACACTATCTATCAGCAGTTTATTCATATAAATGATGTATCTGCTTGTAAGCATAGACTATCAACATCTAAATGTCCTCTGTAAATACAGCTCAGTCATGGCATCCTTGCTCTGCTGTAATTCCAGAGCCGCCCAGTTTTAAATGGGCATGGGGCCAGCTCAGCACTTCGCTATGCTAGCTAACAGAGCGGCAGCAGTACTAATGTTTGGCTCTTGCTCAGATGGCAAGTGATCAGTTTCGTCAGAGCAGGGAGATTCCTGCACAGGGCTGATTCATCTGTCACCAGAGTGAAGGAGGTCTGTTGAAAGACACAGAACGATTGGAAGGAAACAGACGGGCGAATTTATTCATAGTTACACAGAGGTGTTTGATATTTCACATGACTGAATTTGGTAAATCTCCATATTCTAGTACGGTAATAATGAAGATAATTACCCTGTAAATACACTGTTAGTATTAACATGACAAACAATGCTTACAGATACTGTGTAAATGTCAACTTACAAAAGTACTATTTTAGAATTTTAGAATTTTGTGTTTTATCCACATGGTTGAAAGCACTTAATGTAAGTAGCTTTGGATGAATGTGTAAGCTAAATTAATGCAATGTAAACAATCAAAGAAAAACCTATCTTGTTTGAAACCAGGCTTTAGATTAAATTCTAATGAAAAAAAAAGCTATTTGTACCTTCACAAAGCTGATTAGTCTCAGCATTGTACCATGAATAATAGCACATGTCCCTATATTATTCATCAGCTCTGGGCTAAAGTTGGTCACTAGAAGTCACAGTGACATGTGCTTTCTGGTCGGGTGCCAAAGCAGGCAAGTGAGAAGTCTCGGAAGTGTTTGCAGCAGGGTGTAAAGGAGTCCTGCAGGTCATGTTAGCCCTGTTCAGATAACCACGGCTAAACACTGTTGCTAACTAGAAAAGCTTTACAATGAGAGAAACCACCAGGTCCCAGAATTAACCCTAGGGTGTTCAGCAGGACAACGTTATAGTGTGTCGAAGTTTATCTGTTCGACAGAGATAGTGTGAGGGTGTGAGGGAAGGACCAACACATGAAGGAACAGCTACACAAAAAAGTACAAAACAAATTGTAGCTTTTTTAAAACCTGGTTTAAATTGCATGTTGATGATGACACCTGTCAGATCATGCCTTTGTCATTTTCTGTTAGTACAAGATAATACAGTACAATAGTTTTTTGTATACTAAATGCCAAACTATTGCTCTGTCAACATCGCTGCAGTGTATATTTTATAGTTTCTATGGAATTTGGATACACTTGTTACATTTGATGTGCTGTGAGGTTTGTACAGTGAGTGGCTGTGCAGTCTATAAGTGAAACGGTCAAAGCCTTCTGACTTGGGTTTTCCTAATAGGAACCATATGTGTTGTATGCTTGTGAATGATTCTGACAAGTCTACATTGTTTAGTCTGCATGGTTCCGTTTACATGAAAACGTGACAAATTCAACATCACTGCTGTCTTTCGATCAAGAGATAGGCTTTAAGAATAACACATTATTGCAATGTGCAAAAAATTATCATAGAAAACAGAGAATTTCTATGGTCATCATTAACATCTTTAAAGAGGTGGTATCATGGAGGTGAATGATCTATGCTCTTTTCAGGTACTAATGTGTGCCATTTTTTAGCTAGAAAAGTTGCAGAAAAATGTATGATAACATACCTCCAACTTCATCTTCACCTTTGATTTGACTGAAATTCTTAGCACGACTCGATTTTTTCCTATGGCGCTTCACAAAGTGTTCACGAAATCAAGAAATGATCTATAAAACTTGTCGTTAGCCAAACATTAGTGTCTCCATATTTTACTCGCACTGCTGCGGAGGACTTATTTGTGCCCCTGAATGTTGTGCTAATTCCAGAGCCCCTGTATTCAATTATTCATGCCAAGTACATAGCTTTTCAATTAACTAATTGACAGGCTCTAGAGATTTGACTGTGCCCCCGGCAGGTCACCAGCAGTCATGGAGGGGATTTCTTCACCTGTATTCTTAATACACAGTGACTTAAAGAGAAAAGAATTTAGTAAATATTTAAGAGAACAAAATGAGCTTTTATAATTATACAACTATAGTCTTAAGGACCACAGCGCTTGGACTATGATCAATCAAATTGAAAAATTGAAAGCATTATTAGTAGATGAAATTATTCATCCTCGCAGATACTGGCTGAAAAGAAACCCTTCTAAAAGCAAAATCAGTGTAAGAGAAGGGGGGCACAAGTCTTCATTCTAAAGTTTAACTGAAGCTAATGTGTGGCTTCATCAGTTATCTTTGTCTTGTCTTTGGTATTATTCCTCTGCTGCATCTCAGCAAGGAAACACTGTCTGTGGAAGAAAAAAAGAGGGATTTCCTACTGACTGTAACTTATGAAGATGCCAAGTTGATTAGTCGGTCCTCATACCAAACGACAGAATAGGTTGTTTACCAATGACTCCCAGAACGACATATATGACTGTTGGAGAATACTGCGACATGTCATCATGATTTTGGAAATGACTTACAAAATGTTTTGGTTTCGTAAAAGATCATCGCTTGGTTTAAAAAATGTACATTACATATGTAAGTTAAGTTACATAAGTCACATAAGAAAGTCATGTGACCTTAAATAATTTAAGGTTCATAATCTTATTTAGAGGTTGTACCAGAAGGTTTACATGGTCTAATTTTCAAAAAACACCATATTTTTGTCATTCTGCACACTGCTCTTTTCACTATATCTGTTGAATGCTCCGTTTTAGCTACAAAGTGAAGCATCTCAATTGTAATTGATTTTTGTTGTGAGTTGCACACACGCAGTACCTAGTTAAGGACTACTAGCCAATCACAAGCAGAGAAGGGCAGGTCCTGACAAGCTGCTAACTACGGCTTTGGTTCTGCTGCACATATTCCCAAACCAGCTTTGTAACCTAGAATGGAGCAAGAGTTTCAGAGTGGTAAGTTATTAACTTGTAACAAATTGATCTTTCATACATAAAGTTTTAACTGTGCACTGTCTCTACATCACAGTAACAACTTCATGTTCATTGTCTCCCTGGCAGGTATACAACATTTGGTAGGGACGGTGGAGGTGAGGGGAGGCAGCTAGCAGACGTCTCGTCACTGTGTGCTGTAGCTTAATGTGTTTCTCCACCAGTGTTTTTGAGGGCGTGTCTGATTAGCCCTAGGCGAGCATTATGAGGTATGTCAACCTACAGATAGGTTACAGAAGAAAGGCTGGACTACAGTCGAGCTGGTAACTCTGTTTTTGGGGTCGTCATTTTGCAAACCTCTTACATGCACAAAAAACATACATAGCACAATAAAGGAAAGAGAATAAGCCAAAAAGCATAATATGACCTCTTAAAAAAAAAGCTTACTTTTGATTTCACACGGGACACAAACAGCGGCCTCCTGGCTGAAAATCCTGTGTTTCACCCACCCAAACAACTCCTCCCCACATTGACTTTGACGAACAGGATTATAGTGATCAGTAATGTTTTCATTGTACAAACAGTACTGTCTTAAGATATGTTTGAAATAATATGAATTTTGTTGTGGAGAATTGGTCAGTGCACTTTGTGTTGTTATTGTTTAAATGTATCATTCTCAAATACAAGACACATATGTCTTTGGATGCTTATAATGCTGACAATATAAGCATGAGAGTTCTTGTAATGACATCCTGCAGTAATCCGAGCAACAGCTTAATGTCTAAGAGTGAGAGGGACCTGTAATGGGTGAGGAAGTGTACAGCAGACAGCCAGTAAGAAACTTGCTTCACTCACTTGTCAAATTCTCCCATTTTACTGACAATCTAATCTCTTTGACCTGATGACCTGTCTGCAGAGATAAGACACAGGGCCAACAGGGAGTTCCCACCACCAGTGAGACACTGAGAGCTGATGCATACTCAGTAGCAGGTATCTTGTGTATTGGTGCATTTAGCACAATGCAGAGATTTAATTTAGATCTGTAAAGGCCTCCAACACCAGCATCCTAATTTAAATATTTAGAATCTTTCTCTTTATGAAACAATACAAATACAAAAGCAAACCACATGATACAGTACAATTTATGCACACACAATTTTATTTTAAAGTTTTCAGATATTATTAATGTGTTTTTCTGGACAAAATTTAAAGCAGACATCATGGCACGTAGTTGAAAACTACTAGAGGAACTGAAGAAACCAGAATGCTTACTTTCTTCATCTGTTCTGTAACAATTCATGGCTCCGGATTTACTCAAAACAAAATGTGAAAAAATAATGAACGTCATTCCAACCAGAAATGGAATTTAAAGGGAGCGACTTGTGATATTTTAAAGCAAGCCCCTGTTTATTCCTTGTCATAAACATCTCAACATCCATGATAACTTTCTCCATCTGGTCCTCATTCCCAAACCAATCCTCACTGGAATAACAGTAGACATTATAAACCGCATAACGTACCAGCTTAAAGAAGCTATGCATGGACTTGTGGTCGCTCCAGATCGAGCAGATTTGAATATAGTTAAAGTACGGCTGCCTCCGCCCTCAGGCAGGTAAACAATGTAATAGGAAACTGTCACAACTGATTTGAGGGGCGCACAGCCAATAGCAGGAGACGATATGACATTTCTCCTCAGATCACAGCCTCCTGATGGCAATCGGTTAAGTTGGAGAGTGTGTAAGGAGTAGCAGAGCATGAGAGGAGAAGGAAAGCTGGAGAAAACTATAGCCACGAGGAGGAAAAAGATATGATGATGGTAGAAGTGGAGATGACAGGAGGAGAAAGAGCAAGAGGACGGGGGAAAGGAAAAGAAAGAGGAGGTGACAGGGTGAGTGCTGTACAGTGATAATACTGGCTCCTTTCAGCCCGTGCACAGGGGTAAGGTGAGACTCCCTCCAAACTGTGCTTTCTGGGCAGAGGCCCAAGCCCGGGGCTGCCTGATTGATTTGCCCAGTAAAAAGACCGTTTGTGCAGCTGTGCCAAAGCTGATTTCTCCCAACCAGCCCGCTAGCTCCCACTGCGGAGAAACCACATTAACCAACACGTAGAGACCCCTTCTGAGAGCAAATGAGGGTGACAGCACTTTCTTGCAATGGCAATGTGAGCATCAAGGTTTCAGAACAGATGTAACCAGAGAAAATATAGTGTAAGACAGATACTAATGTTTAGCCTGTTTTCTTTGTATTTAATCTCTTTCATCACTGAACAAGTGACGTAACAATTTGAGTGAAATTACCAGATCAGATCCATTTACTGGTTACATTTACATGCAGGGACTTGTTGTTGTCAAACTCCTTGTCATGCTGTAGATTAAACAGTTTGCGTCGTGCTATTAACTGTCCATGTTTAAATAAAACCTGAATATTTATGTAAGAAAAAATATGCCAGATGTGACCAATAGCTGATTTGTCACAAATTATTTGACTGATAACAGGTTGCCTCTATTGTGGGGAAAATTGTTTGGGGAGAATGCACTGGTAACCTCGAGCATGCCTGAACCTGTGCATTTGATGAAAATTTAAAATCAAAATGACAAGTATGATGCTGTAAACAAACCAATAACGGCGTTTCAAAGCCAACATTATCTGGAAAAATGCAATGTCATGGACAACAGCTTGCATATTTCATTGTGGTTATTTGAGAACATTGTTGGAGTACAGAGGGACATGATGTTAGACTTGTGCACTTAATGGTGGACTAATCTGTCTGTCTGCTTACTTACTGTTACTACTGAAAAAAAATCTTGCTCTTATATGCAAGAAACTAAACATGCTTTCATTTGACAGGGGAATTGTCTATTTCTTGGCTTGTAGAGGCGCAGGTTTTGAGTGCTGTGCTCATCCCTGTGTGAATCAAACACTCTTTGATTAGCCATTCAGAGAGGACGGGATAAGGCAGGCCCCAGGTGGCCCCCTCTGTTAAATGGCAGATTAAAGAGTGCACAACTAATTTCTTTAGCCTAATCTTATTAAAGGAAAAACAGCTGTCAACTGTCACCATATGAATACAAACGGTCTGCGATGAGAACAAGAACTGTGTCTGTGCCACGTTGGTGGGATGCACTGTCACACTGTAAGCACTCACTACTACCTGTAAATATGAATTATAGTGATATTACACACTTTTCATTTATTCACATATAAACTACAGAGAGCATTTAAAATTTTCAATTCAAAACCTGTTGTTTTTCATCTTGGTCTATTTAGCTCAATTATTACTCAACAAACTGGGATGAAAGAATGCATTTATATTTTCCATAACATTGGCCTTTGATAGAGAATTAATTAATGATAAAAAACGACTGTTTACTCACAGCATATGACGAAATTCATATAAACAACACAAAAAAACATTACACAATATGAATGTAAATTGATATATTTATTTACAGCAGTTTTTAGTTAGCTTTCTAATTTATGATCTAATTTAATAAAATAGATCATCTTAATTCTTGCGATCATAAATATATAAAATAACTATACATTTACAGCATCAAGAACACACTAATCAAATATTCTCGATAGAAACATTATTTTTTAACTTTTTACAGGATCCAGCTCTACCTTTTCACCATCAGCACTGCCTCACATTCACAGCTCAAACTTTGAGAAATAATTTTTTGACCCCCTGCCCTCTGATATGTTCTGACACCAGGTGCTCAGGACCCCAGGGTCTGTTGGGGACCGCTCCAGTATAAAGCCTCATCACCTCTGAATCCCCACCCACGTAATCCTACCACCCCATACACTCACATCAACACACACACACACACACACACACACACACACACACACACACACACACACACACACACACACACACACACAGTGATGGAGCAGTCTTCAACACTGCGTCGCCTTCAACTTTCAAGCAGATGCATAAAGAACCAGTCCTCCAGGATTAAAACTTACACTTTTTCAGCATTTGAGAAATGGTTGGTTTGAGTCGCAGTGGTTTATGACACCCCAGTACCGCAGCTCACACACTCCAGTGCAGCGCCATCACGGCCTTTTGATTGCTCCTCCTCTCTGTAATTGCCAGTGATTAACCCTGGCATGAGAGTAGGCCAGAAAGAGTCTCTCTCCCCCCTCTGCTGACAATCCTTGTCAGTGGGTTTGAGGGGCAATTTGGCTGCTGACATGCCTTCCTCAGTCTCTTGTTACTGGAGAAGTGTACTGCGCTTGACCCAGTAGTGCCACACTATCTGAGGCTGATGAATTCCTTTCTCTCCCTCTTTCTCTTCTTCTCCTCATTTCCCTTTTTCCTCTCTAATTGTCTGTCCCATTCCTCTCATTGCTTCTCTTCCCCTTCCTCAAACCTTCTTCTTTTTCTTCCTCTTTTGCTTCTGCACTCTGTCCTCCCATCCTCCATCTCTTTCTCAACACTTCTTTCTCTTTCTGTTCACATCGGACAACCAGACTCCCGGGCTTTAGTGCCTGGACTGACTGTGTCTGCCTGCTTGCAAGACTGCACAGGGGCAACAAACAATGGGCATATTGTTAATCTGTCCATAAGAAAGCCTTATCTTGTTGTAGACATGGTATTAAATTTCGGGGCGGCCCCATGCGGCCAGCCTGGGGGAGGGGGTGTATGGGGGGTAGAGAGATGTGGGTAGAGAGAGAGATGTGGATAATAAGCTGTGTAATCTCCTCACCTACTCTAAACAGCTTAACCTTGTCAGTGGCTGCTGGCCCAGTCGCACCCTGGCAAGGGATAGCATAGGGTTAATATCTACTGTATTCAACCATGGCTCAAGGTATGAGTCTTGCTGTAGAAGCAGGTTCTTATGTTAGCACAAAGTTGGTTACCCTTAATTTCTGTGCATATATTCAGAATTGATTTGAAGTGTATTTGTTTCCATCTCTTTTGAATGAGAAACTTCTCCAGTATGGTTGCTGATATGTTAAAATATGAGTGATTATCATGATGCATTATGTAAAAAGCTGAATTTCATTAATATCATTAATATTAATTTCACCCTTGGCTATTAATACATGACCACACATACAAACAGATATCAATTTATTTGTACATCGTACTGTAAAGGCTTTAAGGGTTAAGATGCTGGGAATTTGTCTACTTAGTTGAGCTTTCTTAACTCTGTATGAAGTCCAATCTGAATTCCACAGCAGATGGTTTATCTGGGTGGGAGAAAAGAGGATTACAAGAGCTACAAATTAAAAATTTTACTTTAGACAATGCCCTGACTTCCCTGAAGATGCTCACTGGGGCATTTGTTTGCAGGATGTCCTAAAGGATCCTCTGACATTTCATATCAAATTTTGTTACAGTCAATTCAAGCTGTAAAATTCATGTGGAGACAGATCATTAGGGATTAGCTAACTCAGGCGTGTGCACCTAAAGTTCAGAACCTGGAGTTCAAACTGGACCCCCCTGCTATCACAGGAAGTAAAAAGTTGGATCAGATGATCAGCATCACAATGCCCAAGTGTGCAGCAGCCAAACATGACTGTGGTGCCTTCCCAAGTAAAACAGATGTTTTAGTGTAAAAAATATTCCAAGTGGAGAAGAATGGGTGACAGAAACCTAGTCTGGCAGAAGGACTTAGGAGATGCTATCTCCAAACTTTCATCTTACAAATGTGAAGTCAAATGAAGTTTAAATACAAAACTTAAATGAGTCAAAGTCAAGTCATACCTACTTCTTCACCCACCCACTTTTAATCAAATCATGCAAGAAGCCACAATGGTCATAACAATTTCATTAAAGTTTATCCTACAAGCATTTTGTTACTTTATTTAATTGCTGTGTTTTTTGTTTTTTTTTTAGTTAAGACTTCTGCAAATGTATGACACTTCCAAGTCCTTTAGCAGAGTGAGTACTGTGGCTTTGGCAGTCACATAGCAAATTGATGAAGGTGATTTGCATTGTTATGTCAACCCTACTAGTGGACCAGAATTACCAGTTAGTTTGACTGGTTTTACTGCAATGTCACAGCCTTCTTCACTACATTATAAACATTACATTTTTTGAACAGTCAGACATCTGAATATTTGCACATTTGTTGCAACATACTAGCAGTACCTCATAAACGCAATGGTCCAATGAAAAAAGTATTTAATTGATTTTAGGACAAAAAAACAGAACTAATTATGTTCTATGTATTTCCTGACTGTCTGTATTGTTGTTGTGAAGCAGCAAACCCCCCCACATGGATCTAGTAACAAAAGCCAGTTTAACTGTATTTTGCAAATACTGTACTGTCTCAGGTGTGAATTGGCACTTAGTGTTGCTGTGGCTTTTTCTGTCAGCATCTCCCTGGAGATGTGGTGAGTCGTGGTCTTGTACGCTGACAGGAGGTTGGTGGCGAGCCCAGATTGTGGGGACAGACTCACACACACCAAACGTCAACTCTGCTGCTCTCCAGCAGCACCTACTGGAGTCTGCATGAACCTACAGACAACATACACATAAGTCAGAGTCAGAAAATCTGTATCACTTTATGTTTTATTAAGGTCTGTTTACTCACTCCTGATCATTCAAATACAAGAAAGCCTAAAGGTTGATTTACTGATATGTACATTATACCAACACTACTGAATATTGACATCCTGTATGTAAATTTGCTATCATGTGCAGCCACCTATAAATCCTTTCTAATTTGTTATTTGATTAGTGGTGTGATTATTGAAATGAAAAGAAAGAACAGACATACTCCATGTGTGAGTGTAATACCCTGGGCAAGAGAGAGAGAGAAAGAGAGAGAGAGAGACAGAGAGAGAGAGAGGCTGCTGTTGCAAGTTGAAAGGATGAGGATTATTGTAAAGGGTGGATACTTGAGCTGTATAAACTGTGCTTCAGATTGTATTTTAACATTCGAATGAATAATCAGGCACTGAAACACAACAGAAAATGGAAGACAATTAACCCAAATGATTAGAATTATTTGCAATTATTATTAGAAAAAAAACCTTCTTCAAAATAAAAATAAAAAAAGTATATTCCAATCCTTAATACACAGGATGTTATGGTAATGATCCATCGGCAGCTATTATAGCAGTTTGAGGGCCCATCCATAGTAATGGCATCATTTAATACTTTAAGACAAGTATATGTACATACAGAGTGTAAATATAGCATCTACTCATTATCTCTCTCTCCTACCACATGAGTTAGCAATACTAAGAGGTCCAATCTGCTGGGTTAGTTCAAGCAAATGTGCGGGGGTGCAACATTATCAAAACAAAAATCAATCATTATCCATTTTGGTTATAGAGAGTGAGGAGAAGAAATATTATGCGTGTGTGAGAGAGAGAGAGAGAAAAGTGAGTGAGAGTATGAATGTGTGGCATCCGGAGAGGTGGTGAATGCCGCTAATGTGTTGTGTGTAAGCTTGTCTTTATTTATTAGGGACGTTTAGGGTCAATGTCTTGGAGACTGTCCATGCACATTACGTGCATATTCCTGCTGCACGCTCAGGTTATTTATGTGGACGAAAGCAGCTGCTTCTCCCTCTGAGAATCACAGTCCTCACCCTCTTGGTACAGAGAGAAAGAATTGCGTAAAAAATAACTTTCATGCATAACCATATTGTAACTGGCACACTCAAGCACAAATTCCAGGATCTAAAAATGTGTGTCTTGCTTGATATCATCCTGCAACCAAACAAATGAAAAAGAAAAGGAAAAAAGCATTTAAGCATGGTATCATGAATGTAACATCAAGTGCATTTTTATTAACGCTTTTAACAGGGTTCTCGTTTTCATATGGGATGCTGTTTTCAACCAACTCATGGAGCATATTAGCTTAAATAGCTAGCTAGCTATAGCTGTTAAAAGCTGCTAGCAACAGTTGTCATTTTTGCCAGAAAAACTGACAGTAGCAGAGTAAAAATGAGACACCTGCTTTTATCTGCACTTGGTTTGAAATCAGGGGACCCATTGTTTAAATAATTACTAATTTTGAGTGGTTATCATTATAAACAGCATATGTATGAGAACAGAAAGCTTGAATGGTTTAGCAACAGTAACTAAGCGGGAAGGGGCTTAGTGAACACCCAATTATATGCATCATCCCATCAGTCTCACATTAATGATTGCATCTTTCCTGAGAATAACCAGATTAACAAGCCCCAGAGATCTCTTTAAAGGCAATTGTTTTCCTCCAGGTATCTCTTTTTGCCACCGTAGTCTTTTTGGTTAATGACTTACTTAAGCGATTCGGATCAATATGCTCCGGAGGTAAACTTGCTGAAGTTACCATCTACCTTCGTATCAGCATACCTCACACAAGCTTGAAGACAGGAGACAGACAGGACAGAATGGGCTGATCCATATGTACCCTATCATACATGATACATATGAGTCTGACCTTGGTGATGGAGAACAAGTAATCTAAACACCAGTCTTAAGGGGTACATTTGGAAGAAAAGGGAGGATTGATGGAGAGGGGAGGGTTTTTTATAAATAGAGAATGGATGAGAACAACATAAATACAATCTGAGACAATTAAAAAAAAAACTAGGAGGAAAAAAACCCATAAACTTTACAATAAGATTCAAGATTCTACGTATGAGACTAGATATGAGAATGATGTGGCTTTTGTGTCCTTCCTGTGGTCCATTACTGTAAAGGCAGGCCCTGAAAGAGACAGATCGCAGTGGACCACCATGGCAGTTGTGGCTTTTTACAGCTTCCTGGTGTTTCTAAGTATGTGCGTGTGTGTAGTGTGTATAGTGTGTATGATTTCTTGCTGTTCCTCAGTTACATTCTTTCCGGTGAAAATACTCATGTAAACTGGTTTAAAATACAACAACATTATATTTTTGTCTTCAGTTCTTTAAAAAATTACCTGTATTTTATACACTTGACACAATGTGTGTGTGGTGTGGTGTGTGTGTGGTGTGGGGGGGGGGGGGGCTCTAAGTCTATATGAGTGTTAGACACTAGTGATGGGATTTCTCACATGTGTCACAATCCTTCCTGGTTCACACTTCTCAACACCAGCGATAACATAAGAGGAGAAATATCACACACACACACACACACACACACACACACACACACACACACACAGAGGAAGCAGAAGTGCTGGGGAACCCAAGAGCTGTGCCCCAGTGCTTATCTGACACACACTCTCTTTTCACATTGCTCATAGAAATGTGAAGAAGGCCAGCAGGAGGTTGTTATCCAGGGCCAAACAAAACCTCAATAAACATGATACAACTCAAAGCATTGACTTTTGTGAAATTGCCCAGACTACACAGTATTTTGTTGTGTCAACATACCTGCATTTACTTATTTGAGTTTAATTTAAGTGGTTTTAAGTAGTTCTGAAAAAAAAGATTTAAAAGTGAGAAGGCCTCAGAGGTTTCGAGATTCAACAGAACAAACTTCCCATTACATCAACATAATCTCTTTAATGTTCTACCTATTGCCCCAGGATTCATATATCCTCTCTGGACAACAACCACACCCATATCAAAGTGTTTTCTTGTTTTGCAACTCAAACCAATACTTTCTCCCTGATGCCCACAAAAAAACCTGACTTCATATTCCACAATCATGTAGATTATGATATTGATCGTCCCTCCCTGTAAAAGCATTATAAATATAAAGAGCATTTCTCCATTAACGGAAAGTAGGAAGCTGGCTAATGCTAATGAGCCTCAGAGTGCCCATTCCAGTCCATTAAGGGCTCTTAGCGCTGGGAAATGATTGTGTTTTCGCAGGGAGAAAAACTAACACGGCCATGCGGACCCACAACTTGCACACAGGGAGGTTAATGATAAATGGTACTAATGGACTTTCTGTACATTTGAGGGGAGAAAAATAGGAGTTTGGAAAATGGGAAAATATATTTGTTGCTGTAAACTTGAAAGACTCAATTCATTTGAGGATGTCATTTGATTTCTAATGTATGACATGAAAGGGAAGGAGTTTTATGAATCTTCGAAAAGTTAAGCTCATGTTACGTCATGCATTTTTGAAAAGTTCTGATGAGATTCATTTTATTTGTTGTGTAACCTACAGGACCTTGTGCCAAGTAAGATGTCATATTGAGAAGTTGTAGTGATATGCTCTGGCACATGAGGATACAAGGGCAAGAGTACATTGAATAAAGAGCAATGGGATGATGCATCACATATGGTTTACGCACTGTACTATTAAAACAAAATCTTGTTTTATATTAAAATGTTCAGGTCTCATGGCTTGTAGTGAAAATATTCTGGTAAAACATGCTGCATGGTCATTCAGGAATCACTTAAAACAACCATGTATTGTTCAGTGAAGATCCTTCTTGTGAAAAGGTCTGACTAAGGTCAGAGAATTAAACAAAGGAACAGAGCAAGCAGTGTCCATTGCATGGTGTGTTTAAGGGGATGTCAGGCTGCTTGTGCTTAATACTGAGTCAAAGGAATGCACACGGGGCTGTGTAAAAAGAGGAAACGGTGGTGGAGGTGGGGTCGGAGTGAACTACCTGTCTACTGAATCAACAGGAGACGGAGGGGGTGAGAGAGAAGGAGGAATACAATGAGAACATAAGAACCAGGGGGAGAGAAGGGAAGGAGAGACCAGGCAGCGGTGAGGGCAAGCGTGTGAGAAAAAGGGATAAAGCTGGTGTGTGAGTGTGTGTGTGTGTGTGTGTGAGGGAGAAATAAAGGGGGGGGGGGGGGGGGGGGGGCAGTAACTACCTGTCTGGAGAATCAGTGTTCCCCTCCGACCTGAAACGTTACTCCATCTACATTGTTCAGAGACGGACAGAACAAGACACAGTCAAGAACAGCCAGTCAAGCTGGGGTATCAAATTATTCTCACAGAGGAAAGATTTACCCTGAACACCCCCCCTGCCCTCATTTACCCACATTCTCCACCCTTCTCTTTCCTCCCTGTCTTTCTATTTCTCAATCCCCCCTCCTTCCTCTGCTACCTCTAAAACTGAGGTGAAATCTGAAACAGGGTGATCCCCAAAACATTCCTGCTAAATCTCAAAAGCCAACGCATGCGCCTTGCCCCCCCTAACACACACACACACACACACACACACACACACACACACACACACACACACACACACACACACACACAAAGGTGAGAAGTGAGATTGAGAAGTTGAGAAGAAGCAGGTCTGTGTGCGAGCTGTGGCAGGGAGGTCTGCTCTAATCCAGGGTGTCCAGGAGGAGGAGGAGGAGGAGGAGGAGCGGGAGGAGGAGATCAGACCATCAGAAGAAAGACTTGTACGTGAACATATCCATGGAATTATTTTTGTACATGTGAATGGAGGGAGCAAAATAAGGAAAACACAGACATGGATGCAAACACAGATATACATTATGTAACTGTGTGGTTCTGCAGTGAGCTATCTTATTTGATTCCTTACTTGAGACAATACACTTAAAAATAAAAGACTGACTTTTCTTTTCTTCACTCTCCATGAGTTTTATTCCTCCAGCTCCGACACTTGTTTTTGTGCTACTTTCTTGCTCTTTAGATTGTCAATAAGCAGAGTATAGTAATCAGTAATTGTTTGAGTTATCAGATGGTCCATCATAATGCACAGAGCTGTGCAGGTCATTTGATTGTTGACCATCTTTTTGGGCATGCGGCCATAATGAAGATAAAGTGTTCCCACAAATAAGTATCTAAAGCCCAGACATATTGGAAAACATGTATAACCACAAAGGTTAGTCAATCAGATCAAGATGAAACTTGTATAATCTACAAAGAAAATCCTGTAGATTAAACTTTCACATTTAATCAAGTGTATGCTACACTGTGATTACCTGACTAGTACTTTAAATCTGATTGTTGACCAGTGAGCTTAATTAACGGTTGCTCTTTGGACAATGGGAATAAGAATTGGAGAAACTGTTCTCAGCAAGTCTACAGCACCCTCCTCCATTGCCCTTCCTCTGTATACACACTGGTAATGTTTGTACTGCAATATGTCTTCTTTTTCTGAAACGCTATAAAGAGTTTATTCAACAATCAACATCATGTCACTCACTAAAAATCCAACTCCTGTGCATATTCATATTAAGGCTTTTATTCTGCAAGCTTGCTGCAGCCTTGTGAGATGACCTACCCTGGAATTAACAGACAAGTTGCCAAATCTGCTGGCAGATAGACTCAAATGTGTAATGTGCGAGTTAAACACCACCCACTTGATGGGTTTAGAGGTAGTTGCTATGTGCAGGACCTTTCACTGTGGGCAGCAGGTAATCCTTTATGATCTGTTTGCATTGCTGACATACTTACCTGCTTCCAGGACATACACCCTGAAGCCTCTGTTAGGACTCACAAATGGTTTTGCAGGGAAGTTACTGAACACTACACACACAGTGCACATTTGGATATCATATCAAGGGTCAAAAGTTTCATATTTCATAAATGATGGTTCTCCACACCTGGACTTTGGCGAGGTTGGTGATGATGAACAAGCGTTGTCTTAAACAGATCAAAGATGTACATTATAATTCTATCCTGCCTGGCCAACTTCAAACAGACAGTATGACAGTCTTGCAGTGTGGGTGCTTTGTTCCAACGTCCTGCGAGTCTCAACACATTTCAGATGGAAACATGCGAAACTTTCCCCTCAATTGCATCTAAGCTGCTTCCTGTCCATCACTTAACTTGCCAAGATGTTTCATCCAGAGGAATGGCATGTTGGCATGCGGCAAAATACTTTGGTTTCAAATTGGCTGGAGTCCACCCATGCAATCGACTACTGATTTAACTGTGTTCCTGTGATTTCATGACAAGACATGTTTCTTTGTGTGTGAGAACAATCATGGAAGTGTTTATTTAACTGAAGTGCGAGTGCATGTGCGTGTGCGTGTGTGGATGATCTCAAATTCAAACCAGCACAAGACAGGCAAGTCCGTATAGTACCAAAATTCCACTGAGCAATGACACAGACCAAGACACAGAACAGAATAGTGACTTTAGTTTGGGTGGGATCAGTCTCCTAAATTTGTTTAAAAAGAACAAATACCAAAAATAAGAAACACTGTTCATCATACCTGGCCATTAGACAATGGTGATGACTGAATTACTCTTGCTGTTTATATTCTAGAATATAATGCATATATCAGCCCAGAATCCATAGGAAATACTGTATGTTCCTTATTGGATGATTGTGCATTTCTCTATTTTGTCAAATGCTGAAGTGAAGTAGTAGCCCCTATGGAAAGATGGAAAGTAGAAAGTCAGGGTGGTGGAAAGGCTTGTAGCGCATCAAACCAGAGATGGGGACTCGAGTTTGAGACTCGGACTCAAGTCCAACTTAAGTCGCACACACAGTGACTTCAGACTCGACTTGAGACTCGTCCTCGAAAGACTTCAGACTCGACTCGGAATCGCGGTGCAGGACTCATGAACAATGTTTAATTTTAGGAAATGTCTGATGAGCTTGCTGTTATTCCCCTCCCTGCGTTACCTATAAGTTAACCTACCTACGTAACACGTAGTATCAGCTGCGACTGTCGTTCGTTATGAAAAGATGCATGAGTGTTTGTTTGCTCGCCAAACTTGTGGTAGTTGATTAACGTAATCATCGTCCCGCTGGCTGCCATCATGCTGATTATTATCACTGGCTGCAAACCCCGTTGCAAGTTTATTGTTGATCATGTAACGTTACAGTTTTATTTAGTTAAAGGTACACTGGGTTTGAGAGTCTGCAGTGTTGACTTACAGGAGTTAATAAGCTGTCACTAATTGCATTGCACATTACATGGTTGTGTTCTGTAAGTGAAAAACAGGTTATAGTTACAGAATTCCTTACAGCCATGCAGTTTTATAAGCAGTCTGGTTTGAACGCAGCTGGTGATACAACATTCATTATAACCATGAGAGATTTGAGACTTGATTTGGGCTCTCACTCAAAACTTGTGAGCATCTCTGCATCAAACTTTACTTTCAAGAGACAAGAGTTCCTTTTTTTGTAACAGATAATGTATATATATATAGAGAGAGAGAGAAAGAGAGAGAGACAGAGCTGAGCCACTGTGGACAAGTAAACATATACCAGGTCAGAAAGACAACATTTCGTTTAATGGTTTAATGACAGGCTAAGGAGAGAGACAGAGACAGACTGGGACAGACTGTTTGCCTCGCTGGCCAGCGCCTAGATTAGAGGCTCAGTTCTTGACCAGCAGACCAAAGACAAATAAGAGAGGTAGGCAGGGTGGGCGGGAAGGGGACTATCCCAAAGATGAGTGACACAGGCCCGCTAGTTGTATCCCTTAGCCTTTTGTGTCTAGGCGTTCTTGGCCCTAATCAAAAGACTAACACAGGGCTAATGGTTAGAAATGATGGCTCAGAAAAGGGTGGAACAGGGTCAGTGGGTGGGCCAGACAAGGTCTTTGTACTGCCGTCCCCTTACCCCCCTAATTAGTTGACATTGAGGGTGGAGGAAGGAGAGGAGGGCAGGATAGAGAAGTCCAGGGGAGGAATCGAAATGGGAGGTGGAGAAGTAGAGAAGATGATCGTCCTGTAAGATCTCAGGCAACAGATGGAGAACAACTGGGGAGGGAGTTGATCAGAGAGCGGTGGGAGCGGTGCAGGGCTGTCCAGTCTGCTAATGTTACAGCACATTGACACAGAAACACACAGTATGATGGAAACTGACACACCATCACACACAGTTCAACATAACTACACAAACGCTTAGTCAAGCTGTCAAAAAACGCCCTTAGGTGTACCATTCAGCTGTACCCCTGCTCTTTAATTCACAATTAAACTTAAATTATAAATGTACCTGCAGCCAACATGACTACATAAAAATGTTTGCACAAACACTTCAGTGCAATGGTTAATGGGTTCATGAACATTGAATAATTTTTGTTAGTATATATGTGTGATTAGCTGTGCTGACACTAAATATCAAAGTTGGTCCCATGAAATAAATAAAAAATACCAGGCAGTTAGTTTTGAAATGATCTTATATTTTTTATTGTTCTGTTTTTTCTCCTTTACTCATTGTCTATTTGTTCAGTTGTTTGGTCACATTTTTGAAGATATCTTAACAAAATCACACAAAACTTGAATTTACTGTATGTCAATGGAAACTACATTGACACAACCTGGATCTTATCTTGCATCTCAGTGATGGCAATGTCAGGTGTTCTGTTTGTTGGTCCACAAGTTACTGTTTACTTTGTCAAAGTGTTGGCATTTTTTTCATATGATATCGGACTATAGGTATTCTGTGCACTGGTAGCTGAGCAACTAGGGAAATCTGGCCAATGCATGAAGAGTAAACAAGCTTGTCTTATGAGAGATCTGGCTGACACCCCAAAAGATTAGCATTCTTTCTGTCCCTGCTTTAATGATTAGGCTCAGGTAACAATAGTCTGAAATGCACAGAAACATTGGGGTGGGGTATTGTGTTGATCTGCTGTGGAAATGTGGCAGCAGTTCTGAGTCCACTACAATTGAAAGACTCACTGCTCCTTGCCTTACGAAGAACCTGAGCAGACATGGTAAGGGGTTGCACCCCAATCATTTCCACAACCGTATTTACATAATCCACCACACTTTGAGCAGCTATTCACCACTGAAATCAACACATAATGAAAAAGTTATGACAACTCAAAAATGGCAGAAGTGAACAATGTGCAAGTTTCGTTTATTTAAACATTTCTCGTTCATACGGGCAGCAGCACAAGGGGGCACAAAACACAAACCATTTTTCATTATAGTCTAAGATAGGTCTAAAAAAACACTGTTTAAAATATAATAATGCACAAGCCATGAGGTGACCATGAAGCTTCCTGACAGGCACTATTCGTCTGCAATAGAGGCTCAGAAACCATCAAATTAGCCTCCAAACACCATCCCAGCGGACAGAGCTGCCAGCCACAGCTCCTGACAGCTCCCAGCATCCTATAAACACTGTCCATCTTGGCTACCTTTTATTTGAAAAGTGTGACAAACAATGGCAGCCTGGCATTGTAAACATGTGAGCTCATTACTGGTTCGTGTTGCACAACTGTTGAATTTGTCATGAAAATTTGAGCAGAGTGGAACCAAAATGCACTTTGACACAAAATAAACCATTACAGGTCACTGAGGGAGCTGCATTGGGAGGTCACGGACTTTGCCAAACTAGTAGACGGGTAGAAGCAAGAGAAGGTCAGACGGTGGAGGGGCAACAGTTGTGTGGGGTTGGAAAAGGAGGGGTGCTGGCTACATTCTCTACTCTCATTGCTTTTGAGTAGAAATAGGGTACAAGATCAGATAATCCAGAGAAAACAAACTTTAAGTTGGGTGGCTCCAGGACATGAGAGATGGTTATAGAGTCAGAGGGAAAAAGGATTTGTCAGAAGTTATGTTAGCACAGCAGAAGGTTGTATTTCTTTATGTGATGGTCAGAAGCCCATGCGCCAGCTTTGACAGGGAATCAACTTCCCTCCCTCTGCACCTTTAACCATTCCAAAAAAATTCCGACTTTGACACTGGATTTGCATTTACACACACGCGCACACACACACACACACACACACACACACACACACACACTTATTTGCTGTGTCAGGATTTGAACACAAAGTGCTATTCACTGGGCATCCACACTGCTTAGGAGCCATGAGCCTGTGGTAGCTCAGAGGTAAACAAACGAGGCTTCGATCAGCCAAGACGAACACAAGTAACTAAAGCTTGCATCTCCTAACACGAGGTAGAAGATTCAGCGTGCCTGTCCATCCTCGCTACTGGACCTTTGCATTATGTATTTTGAATTTATTTTACTCTAAATGTATAGGATTCATTGAAGGAGATGCAGTTATAACAAAGCCAGGAAACATTTTTTAGCTTCACGGAATGCCGGCCAAAAAGTCAAATTAGGATATAAGAGAATAATGGTGTTTTTTTTATCAAAATAGGAGACAATTAAAAAAAGTTACAATAGGCTACTTTATCAGCAGCTGATATTGTCCCTGCTTTGTGTTCATCAAATATAGTTATCTTTCAATCCTTGGAGCAAATATACTGTAACTCAGTGCGATGCAGTTCACAGTTGAGTCTATACAAATAGGAACATTATTGTCAGTGTCTGTAACAGTGACAGCAGCCAGTTTATTGACTGGAGTGGATATGTGATCTGAGCGCTCAGCAGGGGGACGTCTTGCCCTTTGAACCTGCAGCCCTCAGGCATGGCCCTTGTGCACGCTGGCAGATGTGACTAACTGGAGCAGACTTTCTTGCAGTGTGACAGCTTGTTACCCCCCCACCCCCCTCGTCCCTGCCCACCCACCTCCTCTGCACACACACACACACACACACACAGACCCAAACATACAAACTCCGCCTCCGGTGCCTCCTCTCCTGTTGCAGCTCGTCCTCTCCACTCCACCCCCACAATCTCTCCTCTCTGGGGAGGTTCATTAACGGGCCCCTGGTCCTCCGCCCTCACCAATGATTGGCACCATCAACCACCTATCCACTCCGCCCCTTCGCGTGGATGATGGGCCTACTGCTTTCTTGGCGAATAGAGAATAACAGCTGGAAGAGAGGGTGGAGATAGAAGGACAGTGTGTGTCTCTGATTATAAACACAATAGCAACTTGTGTAATCTATCTTGTCTGACCTCACTGATTGAATACAAAGGGAGGGAAGAGGTGTAATGCATTGACAGCAGGAACAAGGTTTAGGTGCCACTGGCTGTTCATTGCAGTCCACTGGTTCAAAAATCTGCTTCTTGTATTTTTATGTCTTCTCCAGCTGGTAGTGTGACATCATGAATGGATGTCCTCTCTTTGTGTGGTCGCCACTCCAACAAGGTATTCTGTTTCACTGAACCACAAATATAACCTTTTAGGCACGTAGCGTATTTGTATTTTTATAATTAGGAGTGTTAAAAAATATATTTATCATCGCAGGTAATGAGAAGGTTTTCCTTTGCCAGCACAGTTCTGCCTCAGATATCATCTTCCTCACCATGTGCATATCTTGTGCAGCTCTGCCGTGGGTAAGTGGAAGCAAAACAGTAAGTGCTTGCCAGAGAGAGGTGTCACTTGTTCTCAGTATTAGTAGTGGAGTAGATAAGAAAACAGATGGGACAGGGGAGGTCAGAGGGCCATGCTATGGCTGACAGGTTTGTTTATTTGGCCTGTCTCTGATATCCTGCTTTCCCCCTCCATGCACCTCGCCGTCTCTGCCTACAGCCTGACCTGGAAGTGACCATGCAGAGATGGATCAAGGCCACTTTTCACCAGAAAGTCAACACTACCCGCCCCACTCACCACTCAGACCAACTCAAAACACATGGGGCAAGTGTGGGCTTATTACCCTTCTCTGACAAGAATAACAATTGACTAATTTGTACTCACAGCGTTGCGCAGTTTAGATACTGTAGGGTTTTTTAAATCAAAACAAACATGGCTGACACCAACAGCAAGTATAAGCTGATTAAAAAAACAGCTGACATGTTACAATGTAAGTATTAAATGTTTTAATATTTTTTAAGTTGTTTTTGATTACAGTAGGAAAAAGAGCCTTCTCCAAGGAATAAAACGTCAATAACAGGCTAAACTCCAGCATTCCCTCTTTCCTCCAGTCTGTGTGAGGTCTAAGGTCCTTCAGCCTGAGGTAGGCCCGAGCTGATAACCCCGCCTGGGCACCAACAGATAAGACTGTTCAGTGAGATCCCACTAACACCGAGCTAAAGAGGCTCTGTAGGCAACACGAAGATAAACTGGATCCAACAGATTCCAGAAGATTCTTTCAGTCGGTATGACTCATTGCCTTTCATGACAGATGGCAAAAAACAGATGGTTGAAGTTGGGGAATCAAAAAATATTCTGGGGAGACTCCTGCGACTAATCATAACACGAGATTTCCATAAAAGAACCTTTTTATACATATTAGCCTCGGATGAACTGATTTTGTTATCTTAGTCACAGTTAGATCTATTCCAGACCCATTCAGAGGGCTGTTGTGTTCCTTGTATTTATTCTCACATCCTAAATGGTCTTTCTTGTGCATAATAATTTCAGGAAACTGCTTAAAAAAGGGCTTGAATGACGAGTGGTCAGTGATCGGAATTCTACCATCATGTAAGTGGAAAATTCCTAAATTGTGTAATCTTAGGTCAGCATTACTGTAACAGAGTATATGCAACAGTATTAAAGGGAATTAGACATTTGACATGTATACATTATTTTCAAATTATATATTACAATCTGCAGATACCACACACTTCACACAAAGTACAAAGGAGAAATACATATTTAGTATAGTAACATACTGCTGTTAAAGGGTAAGAAGTGAACCCTTTTCAAAAGCGGGATCTACACTAAAGCTACTGTGAAAGCAAACCCCGCTTAAGTGTTGTTGTTCTGTAGATGACCGTGGAAAAAGAATTCTTTCCCAAAGGCATCAATATAGTATCATACATGCATTCTGCAACTGCTGTATAAACACATAGACAAACATTTTGTTTATTGTATAATTTGACAAGAAACAGCCAACATAACTCCAGCCAAGCCAGGAAAGTAAACTATACAGGCAGCTGCAAACAAATCATACAATATGACCCATACCATAAAAAAAGCTGGGAGTATGGTGAAGTGTTGACCTCACTGGCACAATGAACTACGTTAATCAATTTTAGCGAAGTACAGTACACTGTGATGTGTTCTTAAATCCAGCCTGTGTTCTAAGAAATACCAAAAAACAGAGGATACCCAGGCTCTCCTTCATGTTGTAAATAAATGTTTTAAACGGTCCCAAGAAGCGTGGAATGGCACAGTTTTATAGAAGGATCACAACGCAGAGACTTAACTAACACTTCTTCAGATGTCCCATAGCGAATAGCTAGTAATCCCTCCACTTCTAAACAGACGAGGGGAAATCAAAAACAAAGCAGTGCTAAAAACAACCAAAACATCTGCAAGGCAGAGGGGATATCAAGCACACCCAGATTCAGCCAAACAGATGGTTCGTCTCCGCCATCACTCTCACACACATATCCTGCTCAGACACACTCACAGTTGCACCCACACATCGGGGCTGGAGTGAGACGCCTCTCCTGGGAGTGCCATGCTGCAGATCCAACCCACCGCCCAGGAAGAGAAGGATGTGTGAAAAATCAAGATGAAATCAGACAGAACATCTGTGGTCAGTTCAAACCTTCATGTGCCAACAAGTGCACCAAAATGTATGTATGTGTTACAGACACTGACATGAGATAAACACGTGACCACAGCTGAGTACAATAACACACACCCTTGCCCTAGCTGCTTCCATGTAAACTCATCTGTTTAAATAATATTTTGGAGATCTACTGCACCCATCTACAGTAAAGTGTTATAAAGTCACAGTACAATGGAGTGTGTGCATGCAGCAGGAGAGATATGAGTTAAGGACAGGAGTGAGGGTGTTTTTCTGTGTGTGTGTGTGTGTGTGTGTGTGTGTGAGAGTATTTGAATGTCTTCTTCTCTGTCTCTCTCTTTCCCTCTCCCTCCCTGGGATGTGCTCAGTGTGAAGCAGACCTGTTCAGACAGCAAGGGCCGACTCCTGTTTAGACTGGGCCGGCGCCAGTCGTCCCCTCACTTCGCCTCAGCCGCGACAGGTGAGAGCCTTCAGCTGACTATCATCATACTCACCACTGACAACCCAGCGACACACTGCAGTCAATCCATCACTCCTGTCACACAGAGAAAACTTGTATTTCCAATTGTAGTGTTAAGGAATTAAGGAGGAAGCATTTTCTCTCTCGTTTTTGTGAATTACAAGTGATTGTCAGGGTCAAGGGTTATGAAACAATAAACCAAAAAAAAAGGACAGACATTAACAAACAAAGAAAGTAACCAATTTTATTTTTTTGAAGAAAAAACTGTTGCTAATCCTTTCAAGAAATAGTAAAACTCTGGTTTTGAATGCATAATTCTACTAAACTAAACTAAACACTGACTTGTTTCAGCTCGAGTCTCAGGACTTCTCTACGACTCTATTTTACACCTGACGCATGTAAGATTATGGGAATGTAATAGTAATAGTGTTTAGCTTGTAAAATTGTGTCTGGTATAATAGGTGTGAATTTGTGGTTATTTCTATGAGCATGGAGTGATGCCTGTAGTAATCAACATCTGTGTTAATTTACTTTTACATGCAAAAGATTACTTTCTTTTTCTGTGTACACTGCACTTACTTACTGTGGATTTGTTCATTCTGTATTCTGCAGATGAACTCTAATTAAATCAGCAGGCCAGGGAGTGCTTTGTTTTTTCCACTTTCTCTCTCCTCAGTAATAATTACAGAATATCTGAGTGTGATCCCTGTCACATAGCAATAAAAATATAATTTATTCTGAATTATTCATATCTCTGTGACACTTCAAATGCACGATCCACTGACAGTAGAATTACTCTCTCTTGTTACTTTTAGAGGAGGAGATTGAATTGGCAGTGGAATTCATGGAAAGAAAGAGGTGGAAAAGTTAAGCCCCATCATATCAATAGTTGAATAGTCATAAATTCATGCGAATGTTGATGTGAAACTGGATAATCTGACCAGATTTTAGTTGGTTGTAAACTACTGTTTTAGCTTTGGGATGAATCCCTCTTTGCACTCAGTAAGCAGGGTTTTGCTTTATTTGTTTAAGTTACGACCGACATTTTTACTCCAGGAAGCAACATCCAAATCAATATTAGTGCAACCATTCCAGCTTCTCCAACCTGCTTGGAATTGTGAACCAAAGTTTTAGACTGTAGCTGCCCAGCGAGAACTGTACTTTGCCCCTCTTGAAGGTGAATTTCACGCTGTTCCTGCACGACAGCTTTACAATTCTCAAGGTTAAATGAGGACCGATTGTGAAGCAATATATAACATCTTGACTGGTCCTATTTATATGGGCTAGATGGTTATAAATATTAGTAATCAGGTGGAGCAGAGAGGGGAAACAAAAGGCTTCAAAGCTGACCTAATAATCAATTAATCAAAACTGTCCCTACATTCACCCCTTTGTGGGATTGATGTAGACAACCCTTGTCATAAAAAGAGATCACTGAGGAATCTGGTTTTCAGCGGTGCTTACCAGCCACTGACAGAGGACATATATCTGCTTAAAAGGCATTGTGAGTGCATGCGTTCACTGCATTACATTTTGCAGAATGTGTAGTGAAGTGCAGTCAAGATATGAGGGATGTTTAAGTTGCAGGGTTTGTTATCATGTGGAAATTATTATGTCCAGGGGTATCACGTGAGCCTGCATGTAAAATGTAACTCAGCTACTATAGTTACTCCAGGTGACAAAACAGGTCATTTATTACTATGGATGATGATAAAACACCACGTCCCACGTAATGTAATTTGTTTTAACAATAGAGATGTATTGTAGACACAAACTGAGACTGAAGAGTGGAGACTCTCACTTGCTCCAAACAAATCCAGTCCGAGAGTTAGTGATAAAAACAAAGCATGAGACAGGTCCCACTGAGGAACAGTAAGTAGTAGCAATAGGCATGTGGACACAGTCACAGTGTTTCACAGGTTACATGTCAATTTAAAAGGCTAATCCAGCCTCACAAACTCCCTGCTGTGCATGCTTTTTAAGAGTGCTAGACACACACACACACACATGCACACGCCTACACCTACACACACACACACACACACGCTTAAATGGCTTATATGTAGATTATTTTCACATGCACACACTGCACCTAAGCACAGCATAGCACAAACATGATCGCACACAAACACACAGGACTCACTATATGTAATCTCTCTCTCTCTCTCTCTCACACACACACACACACACACACACACGTACATTGAAATGTCCACTGTGACCCACCTCCCTCTCTCCTTCCCCTCCCCATTTACAGCCTCTAAAAGCCTTTTCCATTTACCAGTGGGCCTGGGGCTGTGAGTGACAAGGAACAGAATGGACCTTATGTTGTCACTTTCTCAGTGCAGTGGCCTGGAGGGAGGCCTGGCACAGCAGTCTGCTCCTGGTGGCAGAGTGGGTGGCGGGTGGGGAGCACTGTGGAGGAAAGGAGGGGGGTTGGACAGTCCACCACAGACCTGCAAGGGCACAAACATACATTTGGCTACAGTTTCAAATTTACTTAGAATGTGTAGCCCGAAGGGAGGCCTGGCACAGCTTCCTGTCCTTTTATTCAGAATGAATGGAAGTGAACAGAGATTTGCCTGAGTTGATTGACATTTGACCAGAAATAAGGAGAGGTTAATGGGAAACCAATTGTATCAACCTGAGATGAATAATGTCCAGAGGTTGTTTGATTGATTCTGGTGTTCAGTGCAACATCAGTCAGTAAATACACTTTACAGTAAAAACTCACTTTTGAGCTCAGAGCCTGGTTTAGAGTTGCTTTTAATCCCCAGCAGCAAATCAGTTACATTTTGATATTGATTCTCAGGTAACCACTAGGCGACAGAAAGAAGACATTTACAAACTGTTTACTTCATTGTCTCTGGAGTTGTGCTCACTCCCAATCGGGATCAATGAAAAACATTTGTGGAAACATCTCAAATAGATACTGGTCCTTTTTTGGCTCTTTTGGCCTCATCTATGACTGCCTTCAACTATTAAAAAATCACTCATTCAAGATTTGGTTACAGACGTCTTTCACTGTGGGTCAGTGCAAGCAGCCATCATGGGCTCAACATTCAGGTATGCAGCAGGAAAGTAGACATGTGACACTGACAGATAGCTAGGTGTTGACAGTGAGTGGCAGGTGGACTACCTGTTTCACAGTTCACTTGGAAATTCATTAAGCATTTTGGACAGGCTCCTTTGGAAAGATGTCGCTGTGGTGTAACCTGATCCCCGGCCTAAGGGATACTGTAATGTTTTTACATGAATCGCCCCAAACTATGGATGAGCGCTCTGTCACAGGCCAGGGAAGAGACGGAAGAGCAAGGGTGAGGGCGGTTGGGGGGGATAGTTGCTTAACATCCCTCTTTTCTTATCTCTCTTCTTCTCTAATGACAAATCATCCAGCAACTCACTTTCCATTCAAACTGGGTTCTCAACTTTTTTTATGTCTCCCTTTCGTCCCCATGTTGTGACAGGCATCTAAAGTGATTAAGCTGTGCCCCAGGATCTGACACTGTAGAGTGTTGCCTTCTATTTGTTGATTACTATTGATTTTCTTTGATACTTCATTAAAAAATCAATAGCCAGAGCAGAAGAAAAATAGGCACAGTTTACACATACTTTAACATACTATTGTGCAACAGAGAAGGCAGCAGTTTTGGCAGAAGCCGTGATGGCAGCAGCCAATTATGAGGAAAGCTCTTAACAGGTGAAAGAGAGAGGCCCCAGATCGATTCTAAGCTTTCTTCTCCAATCACAGAAAGTGGCCATAAATTAAAGCGCATCTGTTTTGTTTTGAAGACAGCCATGACGCGTAGCTGCAACTTTTATTTATTTATTTTATTTCTTGGTATCCTTTACTCTTTACACAGATCAACTGTTGAAATAACGGATCTATCCTCCATCATTACATCACAGACAGAAAGGACAAGTGTCAAATAACAGACAAACTGCGTGCCTAAAGAATGATGTATCAGTGAAATTTGACCTCTCACTGCATTTGAATTTACAATGGGAGTGTAAAGTAATTTACAGTAAGTTATTTTATTCTACTCCTCAGATCAGCCACTCTTGTTGTATTGCTTTAGAGTCATTATGTATGAGGTTTCTGCATTTTCCCCCCATGAAACGAGAGCAGCAAGTCATCACTGAAATCCACTGAGAATTGTTATTTTTTATTAGTAGTAACAGTAATACTTGTACCATTTCAGTTTTAATAAACAACATGGAGGGGCAATAAAGATAAAAGGGATTCATTCAAAATCATTCATTCAGTTGTTAGATGCAGTTAGGGTTCACTTGACTTCTGCCTTCTGCAGTGGCACACAAACTTGACCTATGCTAAGAGGTGGATGTCTATTATTCACAGGGTTGTGGTGGTGGGGTATTAAAAAATACAGAACCAAAAGAGTTGTTCATCAGTTGGTTCGCTAGTTGCAGGTGAATGAAAAGAACAAGTCAGTTGAGAGAAACAAAATGTCTCGAATTGGTGATGACATTACTCGGCCTCACACCATCAACCTCATCCTATTGAAACTTTGTCTCAGGTTTTAAGTCAACTATTGAGAGTTAATGGGATTGTAGTTCCCAAACTATTGCTTGTATTTTGTTCAAAGTTTAACAAGTAATCTAATTGTTTCGTCTTTGCAAACTTTGAATTTTGACTAATAAAGATTGTTAATTAATTAGTTACATTACTCGTTACTTTACCTTTGTTACTCAGCACCTCCAAAGCCTCCACAGCCGCACGTTAAGATGTGATTTAACAAGCAGCCAGCCTATGTTTTAGAGGCAATTACTGACCATTAATTAGCTCTGGTAACTGCACACACTCAACAGCACTCCAGAAGTCCTCACAGTGAATGCAGTGTTCATGCACCCTCCAACTCCAGGCTATTTCTAGAAGTAGTCTTACCAGCAGCTAACGTTAACAAGCCAACTAACCCCTTGACGCCTGAATGTATTTACAATTATATAAAAAAATGTATAATTTGTGTTTTCGCTTTCAAACTGATGCTAAATTAAGAAGAGATTATTAATTTGTCTATAGCAAATAGAATTGATATAAATTTAGGTATAATGCAAATGAATGACAACAGGCGTAAATGAGTGCTTGCTAAAGGTTCGAAGGTACGTATCGAATATGCACATTGCATTGGGGGAATACATACGCTATCCCGTCTGCAGTCTGAATGGAATCAGTGTGATGCTAATTCGCAACAATCAGAGTTAAGGGGCTAACACACAACATGTACTGTAAATAGGATAACCTTGGAGGTACTGGAGCTGCTCTCTATCTCTCTCTGTTTTTCTCCGTGCAGCTATAGCAGCAGTGAATGTGTGTCATTTGTCCTCAGTTGCACTAATCTTTTTCTCTCATTTCTTTCTCCTTCTCACCGATTCCCCCCGTCACCCCTTGCCCAAACTCAAGCATGCAGAACAGAGCAGGCAGGCCTTCTTTAGCAGACCAGAACACTCTGTTCTCAGAGTTCTCACCTTTCACCCGGGTTGAACGTGAGGCGGCATCACACGGGCCCCCCGAGCCCCGCGGAGACCAGAACACAACACCAACCTGACGAGACGAGCTGTATGGAGAGTCAGTGGCACGCTGAAAGACACAAGCTTGTAGAAAGAAACCATGTAGAACAAACAAGGGACTGACATCATAGAAGAGATACAGATATGACATGGAGACCTCAATCGCTTATTTGACTGTCGAGTTTAGGCTTCTTATTTAGGCAGCAGGTGTCTTTGTGTGACAGATCCCTCCTGGGTGAGGTGTGGGGACAATCTGTCAATAACAACCTACTATGTAAACTGTGTGTTATATATTTATGTTATATATTTGCTGTCTAGTCATTTGGAAGAGTGCAACACCAAACAAGACCTGTGATTTTTTTTTCAGCCCATCATAGTAACTTCTTAGACTCTGTTAAACTTTATAACATCATGATATTGCCATAATAAGTTTGTAAAATGTGTGTGTGTCTGCATGATTGTCTGCTGGTGTGTGTTAGCGGTAGCGACCTTGTCCCTGCCCCCTCCAGCAGCAGTGACAGATGCTCAGTAATCTGTGTGAAAGGCGATCCACCACTTAATGGGATTGTTTCTGTTACACCTTAAAGAAGAGGCAGCCAGCAGACCAGAGCTGAGCAGTCATCCTCCATAACTGCTGTCCTGGGACCTCAGGTGGACACAGTGGATGAAGAAACGCCACACGAGTGTCGGGGAGGAAGAAGGGGGGCTTCACACCTTCGAATCATAAAACAATGCAGAGCTCCTCTCCCTGCAGAGTGTGTTGTCTTAAAACAGATGGCTGACATATTGACAAGGAGCAGATAGATGATATGGTTGAGGAGTGTGAAAACCCTTGAACATATGGAAGCCTGATTGTCAAAGTTCATTGATATGTTTTTGAGGTGCTGTCATATTGGTGTCTCCTAGAGGTTAGACCAAAAAAAGTTAGTCTAGATAGAGTTATCTAAAAAAAAATCACTGGCAAACTTAACACTTTCAGATCCATGTTGTCACATCAGTGTCTTCAAATTTCATCAAAAAATATTTCTAAAATTTTGATTGGAACACCTTTAGTTTGCCAAATTACCACCGCTCCTTTAGTCCTTTGGTTGCACAGAACACAATTAAAGGATTAGTCGACATTTTGGGAAATACGGCAACTCACTTTCTTGCTGAGAGTTAAACGAGTGGATTGATAACAGTTTCATGTCTGTAAATATGAAGCTACAGCCAACAGCTGGTTAGCTTTGCTTAGCACAAAGACCGATAAGAAGGGGAAAGAGCTCTGGCTCTGGTATCAAAATCCTCCCACTATTCTCATGGGGCAGCTGCTAAGCTAACTAACGCTTAATATTTAAGGTACAGACATGAGATCTTTTCAGCTAACTCTGGCCAAGAAGAAAGCAAATAAGCTTATTTCCCAAAACGTGGAACTGTTCCTTTACAAAGGTGTCTTCTCATCACTACAGTAACCCAAGACGTCTGGGCCGGGACAGAGAGGGAGACATTAGACAGACAAACCCACGCACAAAGAAGAGAAGAGAAAGATAGGAAAGGACGACAGCATCTTTATCGCTCCCTGCTCAGAGTAACATGAGAAGGAGTTTCCTTCTTTCTGTGCACCTATGGCAGCAGTAAAACTGTCCATGTCATAACGCCCAACGTGTCAAAATGATATGTTTAACCATCTCCTGACTATTATCCAGGACAATAGCCACCCTGGATGGATTTCCTCCCAGTGTGAAATGACAGATTCTCCTTCTTTCTTGCCGAGTGCCCACTCGGCTCACCGCTCCTCTTCAAAAGACCGTGACTATGTGTCACCTGTGTAGAATGTAAAGACACGTTAGATAGAGTTTCACAGCAGACCTCTATTCATGCTTATGATTGCTTTGTTTGTCGGAGAGATTTCAGTGTCTATAGGGGATGGGAAGGTGGGATCTCTGCTTTATAAATGAGCCGTTGCTTTGTCAACACAGGAGTGGGGTTATCTCAAGCGGCAGCTGAAAGATTGATGGAGCGAGATGATTATCAGTGAGACTACAGTATGGTGATTGGGCCATAGAGATACTGTATGTACGGAAGAGTGAATAAATGTTTTCATAAACAGTTTAGGGCTAGTTCCAAAGAATGAAAAGTAATATGATTAGTTTGAATACATTCTCACTAGAGCTGCAACAATTAGTCAATTAATTAATTAGTCAAAAATAAATCTAATACTATTACTAACTATTCTGACAAGGCCAAACAGTTACTGGTCCCAGCTACTCAAAGATGATGATTTGATTTTGTTTCTTTTCATACATTCGGTAAACTGAATAACAACTGTTCATCGGACAAAACAAGACATTTGTCACGTTGGATTGTGGGGAACTGTAACTGGTAGCTATTTTCTGAAAAAATTATTATCAAGTAAATAATCGTGTAATCAATAATGAAAATAATCATTAGTTGCAGCCATAATTCAAACACAACCATGCAGCCTGATCCTAAAATGAAGCCAAAAAAGTCTAAATATGCTGCAGAATTGAAGTTCTGTTTATTCGTGCTGCCTCTGCTGCCTCACTGAGTGACAGGAGGAGTAACAGGTGACAGATTTGTTGTCATGGTAATGTTATTGCAGACAGTTACGTTTTGGAAAGGCAGCAAACAGCCTGGTCTTTATCCATTATTTTTCCATTGCCTGTATTTGCTGTGTGCAAACTGCATGTTTTAAAGACAACCCCACCACTGTAGTACACTACACAAACTGTTTGTTTTGCAATTCTTTTTTGACATTTTATGCCTTCATTTGACACATACAATGGAGATATGGCACGGAATGAGGAGAGAGAGAAATGGGGAATGACATGCAACAAAGCACCCGGGCTGGATGCAAACCACAGATGTTGGGGTACATGGCCAGTACCTTATACCCTTAGGCTCCAGTGTGAATTTTGAATTTGTTTACAGATTGAATATGTACTGTAATTTCCCCCACCTTTAAACAGCACTTTGTATTTAGAATAAAAAATGACAGCTCTTCAATAGATCAGGCCTAATAATTGACTGACAAAGACATAACATACAGTATGAGCCAGTGAGACTGCTTGTTGATGCCTTAATGAAAGAAGAATGACAATAATATAAGAAATAAAACAGACCTGAATACAGTGGCAGAACACACTAGCTGAACACTCCTGGTACTTGTGAATAATTCATTTATTTCATATATTTGAAACCGTATTTACTGTGACAGACAGCAAGATAGACACACAGATGAATGAGTGAAGACCTAAGGGTTACAATGGAGGAGTGTGGGGCCACAGATCAGGGGTCCTGTTCCTTCTCCAGCCTTTTCAATTAAGCCTCAGCACACTGGTAACAATTTATGAACATGACCTTCCAACTCTCCAGCTCCCGCACTCAGCCCTGGCAGCCAACCTCTCCCACCCCCCAACTACATCAAACCAACCCCCAGTACCCCTCTGACCCTCTGACCCACAACACATACCCCATCTTGACAAGATAAACCTAATGTCGCACATGCAAAAGCAGACGTGTATTATGTATGTACTCAAACAGGCACAAATGCGCACACACTCTCACACGCAAGGTCCCTGTGTTCACATTGAGGGGTCAGTGGTTATTCTTCAGCACAGGCTCAAAGGTGAATAATAAAAAATCCAATACAGTAAATGCGCAGGGTCACCAGCATATCAATATATAATACAGAAAGGGGACAGATGACAAGCCATAAGACGATGGAAAGCGATTGAATTCTCTGTTTCTTCCTATCTCGCTATCTCCGGATGCATCAATCTGCAGCTGTTGATAATTGAATTAAGAAGGAGACGTGATTAACAAGTTCTTCAAAAAAACTGGAATTGCCTGCAATCTGACGCCTGGAGACCTTGATGGGCTTCTTTGGGAGCGAAAACTATTTGTGACATCTCCACAGTTCAGCCAGCTGTCTTCATTTTAATTAAAAATCTTTCACGAGTGTAAGAGTTATGGAAGGTACAGCGAGGGCTTCTGGCAGCAACCTGAATGAAATACCACATAACAAATTGTGTGTGTGAACAGAGTAAGCAACAGTTACATCAATTGGATGTGACGGAGGATGCGAGATCCCAAAAAGGGGGCATACCAGGCCGCCAATGCACAGTAATGCTGGACAACTTTACTGACACTATGAAACTTGATATGATGGGACCTGCTGTCATTAACCTGAGCTCATTGCATTACCAATAACTTTATTGCAGAGCTGTTTGACTTTGGAAGGACTGTTGCAGATGTGTGTTTCATAACTTTTATTCAACCTGAAACATGAAGTCAAACATCTAGAAATAACATCAAATAGAAACAGAACTTTTGTGCTGCCACTAAAATGTTTTATTATGCTATATGCAATAAATGCACTTTTTGTCTTTCCATGCTTTTCAGCTGAAATATTTCATCAGTTTGAGGCTGTATGCTTCTAAATATATGTTTGTATACAGAGAATATATGATGGTTGGAATTTGATTGACTTTCACTTTGGAAGCTTATTCTCTCCTTTGTCACATGTACCTGTAGTGAACCTTAGAGGTTAGTATACAGTATGTAGTGAAATTAATCTGATCCTTAAAGCTCGTCTCTTGGTCAACTTCACAGATATATACTAATACAGTGTGAGCTGACACTATAGAGAAGATAAGCATAATAAGGTTCTGTTTTACTCAAAGCAAATAAAATATCTGAGAAAAAAATGTATTATTGTTTATTTTGAGCTCATGTCTGAGTGCTACTTTCTATGTATTATATTTCAAAGAGCAGACACCAGTGCAAGCGAACAAGCTTTGGTTGCAAGCTTAATCATGTGAATAATATTAACACTAGGCACTGCGAGCATCAGACACATGGGATCGTTCATCACAAAATTAATTGTCAAATTAGTCCTGATCTCATTGCTTATTATGTCATGTCTGTGCGCGCCAATGAATATAAAAAAGACAATATGCTGCATCTACAATACAGGCCGTGGCAGTAATTCTAGACACCTGTGTTTAATGACTATGTATGTGGGGGCCACATTTGCAAATCATTTTAAATACCAATGAATGAGACATAACTGACTGACCTCGCTATGAGTCTGCTAACAATTACACTTTACCTTACCTCAGATAACATCACCTCCTTCAACAAGTAAGGAGATATATCTTAAAATAAGTCTGTTCTGCACAGGAATATAAGAAATATAAGAAAGTGAAAATTTTATAGTTGGTTATCACCAGCTTTTTATTATGCAAAACAGAATTTACCCTCAACAACTTAACTGTCGCAGTCCGTCATCTTTATCCAAGTTCGCTCTCCCTAGACCTCCATCACACTCCCTGCTGCTCCTTAATAGACTGAGGTCCTCTCCGTGACACCATAACTCACTTACCTGTCTCTGCTGAGGCTATTGTTCTCATTCTTTTATCACTGCACCAGGACTCTCTGCCTGCTGTTGCAGCGACGGCGAGGAGTCAAACAATCTGTCATGAATGTGTTTGAGTTTTTTATTACGAGTTTTACTTTGCCTTCACTTTGACTCTGTGTCAGCTCATGCTTCACACACTTACACACTTTGTCATTACTGAATTCACACAAACAACAGGACATCAGAGGGATACACCAAAGATCAAACACAGGCCTCGGTCATAATAGAGTCCAGTGCGGTGCATGTCATTTATGTGACCCTGGCAGGGCAGTGGAAGGGGAAGTAATGAATTAGAGTGGAGCTAGAAAGGCATTAGAGATTAGGCAGCAGACTGGGCTCCACTGAGCAATGACTTCAAGGTCAAGGGTTAGGCATATACCACCAACAGTTGTCAGACAACCTCAGCATGTTTATTAAGCAGAGATCTGCTGTTTGTGGAATGGGAAAGGGAATGAATAGACTAGTTTCTACTGCAAAGCCAACAACAAACTTGTTCAGTTGCGAATTTAGCTTTTTCCGCAAAAGACGCAAGCAATTTGTTTCAGGGTGGCACATACAGTCCGTTGCCAGTTATGGTAACATAATTATTATGAACACACAAAAAGAAAATCACAATCATATAATCTCTCATCAAGTTCTCAAGAAAGATTTCATGCCAGCCGATTCAGACCTTAATAAATTGCTTGTGAAATTCCAAGTCACCATGCTGAGGAAAAGTTATTAATGAACACTTGTACAACAACAGAGGAACAGACATTTGGAGAAAATGGAGAAAATGGTAAGATTATTTCTTCTTTTTAAGAGGGAATAAATCACGTAAGTTACATGGAGTACAGTACAGTTGTGACTCACACTTGTTTCTCATGTGTACATCCAACTGTAACTGCTCCTTCAAACCTAAATAAATGCAAGATTCATTGCTTTGTAGATCTGATCCTTTTCCCTTTTGAATGTAAAGAAGCACTCTCAGGATCTTGACGAGGTATAAATTGTGCAATACTCCGCGAGAAAGACCTTTTTCTCCCTCCCTGGCTGCTTGCCCCCATAGGTGCGATAAGTAAAGCATCCCCATAAATCTGTGGTCATCAAAGAAGTTCTGCTTCCAGGCATCGTGACCACAGACTCTGATCTGAGACACAGAGGGGTCAGGAGCACAGGGCGTCCTGACTCACATACACATCCTACCCTGATCGTCCAGCTTCTTGCGCTGGGTTCTTCTGACACATCATTTTGTTATTCTTACAGTGAAACATTATACACATCAGCCATCTAATGAAGTCATAAATGACGAACGGACCCAGACGTCTTAAGCAACCTTAAGAAGTTGGCCAGGCTTGTTGTGATGTCATTTCCTGCTGCTATGACGATAACCGATGACATGTGTTTACTGTTAATCACAAGATAAATCCTTTTCTGGCAGTTGTTTAATGTTTTTTATATAAGTCACATACTGCATGGTGTCCTGATCTGTGATGACTGTGGAATGAAAACTTGAGCTCCTCTTGTCTCCATCACACAACAAACATTTTTAAGGAATATAGATCACGCATAGAAACATTTAAAGTGATTTACTGTCTAAATGCACTAAATAGGTTTAGAGCAGTTACTGGAAACCTGGATATTTGAAGTTTTGACATTACTGCATATTTTTTTGTTTACCCTGTTTTAAATTATTATTTTTAAGTAAGGTGAGATAAGATAAGGTAAGATAAGCAAGTGAGTCTAATGGTGACTCTTCCTTACATTTAAAATGGTGCCTCCATGACAATTAGCCTGTGACAAATAAACGAAGGTCTTCTAAACAGAGAAATGAAGTCAGAAAAGAAAATATCATGCATTGTTGACTGATTATAATGCCAATTGGCCATGTGTCTGAGCCAAATTTGGTTTTGTGACCAAAATACAAAAAGTTAAATAATATGAACACGGCCAGTGATCAGCAGATCTAGCACAAGAGCATTCATTTTCCTAATAACTGACTTTTAAGACCAGCCTGCTGTCCACTCCATGACATTTTTTGGAAAAATAGGTCAAAATTTTGGCTTGCATTGTCATGAAAGAAGCATGAATGGTGTGACTTCTCTCTGAAGCCTGGCTGTGCAGCCATTGCTAATGTCAATTAAACAGAGTGGCTTAGTGACTGTGACCTAAAGATGATCGCTGGTGTCAGCTACTGGCCAAGGTCATGCAACAGTGTTAACAAGATTTGATCCTCCGAGCTCTCCGCTGCACTTTCCTCACGTCGCTCTGTTTATCCTTTCTATCTGTCCTGTCTCTCGTAACGATATTTCACTGTCAGGTTTTTGTTGCTCTTAGATTTTACTATACATTCTCTCACTCTCCTCCATGGACTTTATGTTTCTCTTTGTCTCCCCCCCTCTCTTCTCTCCCTCAGCATCGTTTTAATCAACAAGATGCCGCGGTGACATTCATTGTCTCACCCATTCCATTTTGTCCGCTGCAGATAAATTTTCTGCATGTTTTGATTTGTGGCTAGCTGTCTCTTCTCAATAGGCATAAACATAAAAGTTAATTTATCACCCTAGCCACTTTTTGTTCAATTAATATAGTTAAATACTCATTTAAAAATGTTGTCCGCCATAACAAGAATACAGGTACATGCGCCAAAAAACTATGTAAATTTTCAATGTGAATCTTTACATCCAGTACTAAGAAATCTTACAAGCACTAAATACATGAGTTTTTGGCTAAATGTTTCTTTTGAGAAGACGCACCACTGTTTGATTATATTGACCTGCCAGGTGACCTGTGTTATTTGCACTACACATAAAATTTAATCAAAATGATGCTATAAAGCGTTTAGTAAAAGGCAATACACATCAATACCTATCAAGGAACATTTGTAAGAGAGAAAACATAAATGCTGTCCAGAACAGGCCCTTCACAGCAGATGCCTTGACTTTAGGAAAAGCACAGGAGTTACTCATAGCATTGACAACGGCTCTGTTGCATTCAAGTGTGACAGTGACAGTAAGCCAGCCCGCTATATGGAATTCACCCAACATAATTGTTATTATTTACACCTGTACTTTCCTACTGTGTACTGTGTATCAAAATATCTTCAGTGAATAAAGGCTTGCTGCAGATGCATTTATTATACACTACATAATCACAATTTTTCTATGGATGTCCCCTCTGTCATCTACAATAAAAAATATCAGTTCATATCAATAAAATGGCTAAATTCTGACACCCCTATCGGAATAATTTCTCTGTTCCTTCCAAAACTGTAAAATCACACTTAAAAAATACATTTGTTTTATGATGTGACAACGCTATGGTTACAGTTTGGTTAGGTCTAGGCACAAAAACATCTTTGTTAAGTTTTGAGAAAAATCACGGTTTGAAGTTTCCTGTGTTAAAGTCGATGTGTAGTTAACCAGCCATCCACCTAACAAGTTTAAAATGTACAAAAGTGAAACAAGCCTGTAGGCTGCAATACATAAATATAAACATACATACAATTAGTCATCTCTACGTGCACTTTGTTGCTCTATAATAACATCACATTACAAAACAGGAAAACCACAGGTGTAACTGATAATATCTGTTGAGTGCTGCACTGCGGTTAGCAGTACTAGCTTCAGGGCACTGCCACTGTGTATGCTGGTTAATTGATTAAGGCATGCTGCACTTAAAAGTAACAGAGCCCTTGTTCACATATTAATTACATTTGTGCTTTTCCTGCTGTGACAAGTCAGAAAGTCTAAAGGGCCAGTGAATGGTCAATTTTATTTCAGTAATTAATGACTAATTAATCCCATTACAATTTAAGGTGAAAATAATGTATTATATTTTAAAAGTAATTTCCTTTAATGCTGTTACCCTATCAACTACTGCTTCACTCTCAAATGGCTTATTTGAGCATAGAAATATGAGTGTTTGGCAAGACCTTTCCTCACTAAGGTGTGTTTCAGATAGTACCTACATCAGGGAATCCATTGATTTTCATCAGACATGAAAACAGCCATACATCCATCTCTGGTAAGTGATGCTTAGATCATCACTCAAGCTCAGAAAAAAATATTAGTCAGCCTAATAAAGGCATTTTTTATTATAAGAAAAAACATTTCCTAATAAAGCAGTGGTCTGACAAACAGGCAGGCATACACATGTGGAACTACTTACACACACACACACACACACACACACACACACACACACACACACACACACTTTGCATTAAATACACTGACCAGTAAACAGAGAGAATGAACACATGATGCCTACAAACCCTTAAAGCAGAGTGGCTGAGTTATAAAGGTGCTTTGCCTCGCAATTATATGTACTGAAGCTTATAACTCATTTAATACACAAACATGGAAACATCATACACACACATCCACTGTCTTTTGTTGGTTATAGGGTAGAAAAGCAGCATCAGTATTATCTTCATCAGCAGCAGTAGCATTAGAGGCATCGCCGGGCTGTGCAGGTCTCACTCAGATGATGTGATTATCTGCTCCACTGGCCACTGTCTCCTGGCTGGTTGGCTGGCTGGAACACATTAGCGACTGGGATGTTTCTGCCTGGCAGAGCCGCCACCACAAGCCTCATGAGACCTGTGTGTGTGTGTGTGTGTGTGTGTGTGTCTGTGTGTATATATATATATAAATGGTTACATTGGTTGGCTGGAACACATAAACAACCTGCATTTTCTCCAGCACTCCAAGTTGATTTATTTCTACTGTGTGGAGGGAAAATATGTTACATGACAAAGTGGAGCCATCAGTCAGAGTATTTGTATGTTACAGTGTCTGTTGTGTGAGTGTGTGTGTGTGTGTGTGTGTGGGGTGGTTCTCACCCTTGTGAGAACCACCTTTATTTGTGGACTTTGTGCAACTTGGAGATGGATTTAGGTCACTACTAAAAGTTATGAAGGTCCTCACACGTCAGTACTATAAACACGTCTATGCATGCGTGCAATGCCTATGAGAAGGCCCCCTGTGGACAAAGTAACCCTACCAATATCCTCTCAGTCAGTGAGACAGTGTGATGCGAGAGATCAGTCAGACATAATGGGCTGAGACCTGGCAGAGCTGCCTTCTGGCCCACCAGAGGCTCTCTCCCAGACAAAGCAGCATTACTGTACAAACAGCCTTTAACACACCTGCATGCTTCACTGAAGCCACCACAAGTGTGAATATCTCAGCTCGCTAAACATGAATACCCTGAAAATATGATGAATGTTGCATGTGTTACTCCTAAGAGTCTAAGATTGGTGGTTTATAATGCAACCACCAATGTGCATTTAAATGTTTTGTGCGAAATTTCATGTCTCGCCCTTTTTAAATGTAATCTACAGGTGTATTCATCACTCATACGCCAATTCAAATTGTTAATGTAATGAGTTTACATTGCAAATGTTTGAAGGCAAGGAAAAACATTTTTATTGTGAATTTTATTCCAAAACGTACATAAATGTCCATTGTTTATTTTGTTTTAATGGCAGTAGTTATGTGGTCACGTATTTTACTAGGAAAAAAACCCTGCAGTAATATTTAATGTTTGTTATGTTTCTGCAGGGTTACAGTTAAATTTGTCATTGATTTTCTTTGACAGATTGCTTGTAATATCAGCCTTCAAAAATTTTGCACTTTGCATGTTTTCAGATCTTTCTGTCATTGCTTTTTCACCAAATCGTAGCTTAGCCTGAATCATTATCTTTGTCATACTGTATTTTGTGCTTTCTTTGAGACATTATGTAAGTGAAATACAAGGCAATACATATTTAAAGTAGGAATGAAAAACTACAAGCGAAACACAATTCCGCTGTCTTAAATCTCCTCTCAAATAGTTTACTGCCTTTTGCACACAATATTTCTTTTACTGAAATCTTTTGGAAAAGATGACTCCTATGCCAAGACAGCCATTTATAAGCCATACTCTTCCTTGTTGCTTCTTGGACATTTTGTCAACATGGTGTGATTTTCTGACAGCATACTGTAGCTTGAGAATCCAAACTGTTTAGACATACAAAAGAACACTGTAACTCTGTATGTGCTTTACCAGAGGGTGTTGCTTCTTTTAACACTCTGGAGCTGTGGAAGAAGATTTCTGGAAATCTCACTAGTTCCTGAAAATGTATTAAGTGTGCATGTGGAAAAGGGGCTTAGTATAGATTGCAAGAAAGAGATCGAACATGAGAGGGAAAGACAAAACAGGGAGAGGAAGAAAAGTGCAAGAGATAGAAAGCCAGATATTGGTCGCTACATATCCAAGCCCACCGGCCACCTTAGCCAACTCACTGTGAACAAGTGCTGTGTTAGGTTATGCAGACAATTGTACGCCAGTCAATGGCTTCTGGATGGCCTTCACTTAATCGTTTTCACGCTTCTTACTGCAGCCGTTGCTCGGCTGCTGCTCATGTCAATACAGTCATCACCCTTCTCTCTCCTCCCGTCAACTGCTTCTCTATAGACCCCTATACTGTTAAATTCATGGCATGGTCTCTATCTGTGGCCTGTGCTGCCGCAAGTCTGTCAACGGATTGCCAAGAAACCTGTTGCCAGTGGTGAAAAGTCCACACACTCGTCTTTTTGTCTGTTTAAGTTCCTTGGCATTGGTAAATTGCCTCCAGCGTTGGGTTTGTATCTGCAGCATAACCGCATGTTAGAGCGTCAGGCAGCATGCACAGACCATCACACACTACACAATATATTCCTCTATTCCCGTCCTTCCAGTACCTCTCCTCTGTAATACCTCTGTAGATACCAAACCTTGCTGTACTCTGGTGTTTGACAGCAGATGGTATGAATTATTTGCTGGAGTCTCATCCCAGGCTTCTTGGCATCTCGATTTTTTGAGGTGAAATATTTATGGGGCCAGTGCTAGCCAGCACACATGGGCACCTCACTGTGCTGCTGTTGTGTATCTGTGAGGAAATGAAGGCAGACCACAAACACAAGGGAGTGGCTCTCTCTGCTAAATGAGTTCTGACTGCTCTCTCATGTGCTATCAGCACTATGGTTATGTTAGATGTCAGATAGGTTTAGATCAGGCCATGACGAGAAGCCCTCCATGCACACAAATGGTAAGAGATAGGCCGTCTCATTGTGCTGTAGTCTGCCAAAACTGATATCGCCTCTGCTGCTGAAGGAAGCCTCATAGCTCCAAAAGCGAGGTTTCAAGTAGTTTCGAGAATTTTGTCTTTTACACAAACTGCTTTGAATTTTCGCAACAATAGAAAATGTGTTGAATTATTGCTTGAGTTCTGTTAGCTCTGATGAAAAATACTCAACATGTATTCTGTTTTATACAGTATGTGAAAAACAGAACATTGCAAGCTGAAATAACACAATTATTAGGCATAGTATTATTAAATGACATTATTTCATGTCATTTTCATATCACTCAACTGTAAGTGATATCTGGGGATGTTGTTTGTTAGACTGATGCAAATATTGGATATGAACGTTCTATAAGGGTGGAAAAGGCCTTTGAGTTATAAAACACACGACCCACTAACACGACCTGTCATATTGTACACAACACAATACATTTAATGTAAAATAGTTTCAAAAAGTATTAATTTATCCTCACTATAACTTGACTTTTTATTAGCAGCTGTTACATCTTCAATTCTAAAACCAACATAAAACTATAATATGTATGATATGTATTTCCAATTATAGTTATATCACATTACATTACAGTTTTTCTTTCTATTTTTTCTTTTTTTACGGTTTACAGTTCAACCTATGCTTTCCTATCATACCCATGTTTATAACAAAATTTATATTTTAGGCAGGCATGAAACAAATGCTGTAAAGTGAGAATGCTTTCAAAAATAGACATGTCATTACATTATATATTTATTTGTTAACGGAATGCAAAGTGAGTGAACAGAAGTATAATCTAATCAAATCAACATTTGGTGTGACCAACCTTTGCCTTCAAAACAGCTTGCTGTGCTCACTCCTCTGCTCAGACACTCTCTGGCTACAACCCCTACAGCCCAGGCAGTTCAGGCAATGAATTTTCCGGTATCATATCCACTTACAGGCCACTAATTTACCATTGTTACAGCTCATTAGCCTGAAACGTGTCACTAACTTCAAATTAAAGACAAAGTAAAGAGCAATATATAGGGCTTAGTGAGGAAAATACCTGGAATGCTGTTGAAATTTCCCATTTCTTAAACTGTAAAGAAATCTCAAATCAAATAATTCAAGGGTTCAAGTGCATTTATGGTTCATCCTTTATAGATTTCAACTGGCACCCTTTGAAACAATATCTTAAACAAGCTTACATGTTAGACGCGCTATGGAGGCTAGCTGTCTGAGCAGCGTGTGTTTAGTTTTGAAATACTTATCCTCCTGTTGACAGATGAGACTAGAGTTTTTCCATGACAACCCCAGACTCAGGCCACCTAACAATACCTCCCCCACTCTCATGTCGGCCAGTGGGCTACAGCAGGACTTAATGAGGACAGGGAGAGACAGGACTCCTTCAGCACCGTGACTGTTGGAGCTTTAAAGAGAAAATCTACACTAAAATGGAATCTTTTGCTATGTTTTGCTGTAATTGAACCTCCAGTTATAGACATATGCAGGCGTCTCAAAAAAGAGCCCTCTGTCCTAATTAAATGCTGTTTTATATGTACAGCATTACATTACATTTAAATAGAGGATATGTTCACAGCATGGACATATATGGTCAGTGGAAACTCCAATGAAAGCTTGAATAATAAAGCAGAAAAGTAACAAAATCTCACAATGCCTCCAACACTGCAAATTTTCTTGCCTATTCACTTCATGTGTACTAATGGCCAAGAGTTTGTTCTATTTATTGTTTTGCTTATGTTATAAGTGTATTCTGTTTGGGGGACAATTTGAAGACCTATATCGGTGGGCCGCCTGCCCCCGGTTGCCACCCAGTCTGGTGTCTCAGCCCACACTGAGAGAAAGAGCCAGACCAGCCTTCTTAGATTAGTATCAATCCCTGAAGGCTATTAAAAAGCCATTTGTCTCAATACAAATGGCAGACAGTCATACGCAGCCCAAGTGTTGCTTGTTTTATTTTAACCCTGCAGATTCTCCTCTGTCTGCCTTAATGCTGCTCGTGTTACACCAGAGTCTCCAGATAAGCAGAGTGGGTGTTCTCAACTCACATATCCTACGGGTGCTAACAACTACTTGTGGTGATTGTTCAGTTGTTAATTCATCCAAATTTACAGCATTTTCAGTTAAACAATTATTATTTTAATGCTTCCATCACCATTTCTACTGGTCACTAACATTTAGCCATTATGTATGGGTTTGTAAAAAGTTTTTAAATTAAATCATAGTACCTTATTAAATAGATAAAAATGTTTTTAAAATAACTTGGTATTCCTGGATATCAGATTCACCAGACCTTCAATGCAGCATAAGAGTAAGGTTTCCTTGCCAAAAAAATGGACTCTACTGGTCAGGATGAGATGATTCTGTGGATATACTGCAGGACATTTTCCAAGAATATGTTTGTTTAATGCATTTTGTAATTGATATTAGTATTGTGTAATTATAGGCAAAGTCAGCTGACAGCAAATGAGCTGTTTTTTGTTTGGTGAGTCACACAATGTTCACTGAGGCAATACTGATGCAGGGATTTTAAGGGAGAATTACACAGACAGAACATAAACAATAACCTGATGTAACACTGCATTTACTTGCTATATTTAATGACACGTGACAAACTGTGATGTTTACAGTATGTCAATAATTTACAGTAAACTTACACTGACTTTATCAGTCTATGATATTTTCACTGAATAGCCATATGAACAATAAAGAGGAAGAACGTCATAAACAAACAGTAATACTGTAATCAATCATCCATATTAATCTTTTACATTTCAATTCAGCTGTCTCGTCCTTTACACACCTAAAGTGAGCAGCTGACCTCAATGTCCTGCTCTGGATGTTCATGAAGACTCCCTATATTTTAATTGCATCTTGAGACAGAACTGTGTTGAAGTGAGGGTGATGTAGCTTTTTACCTGCGTGAATAAGGCAAGAAGAAGAGGTTTATCACTAACACACTAACAGTGTGGTTGCTATTGGGCTGCGTGGCCTTTGTTATGACTGAGAACAGAGAGAGTGACAGATGACAGCAAGAGAAAAAGAAAAAGAGATAAGGATAGAGACAAAAGGAGGGTGAGAGCGAGAGTTGTTGAGAGCAGGCAGGTTGGAGTGTGCTGGCCGGGCCCCAGTGGAGCCATCGATCCAGGCTGGCCTTACATCAGAGACAGGAAACCTGAACTGCATGCTTCATCACCTTCCCCATGGAGTCCCCCCTCTCTTCTAAATCGTTCCCCACAACCCTCTCCCCTCCTCTCCTCTCCTCTCCTCTCCTCTCCCCTCCTCTCCTCTCCCCTCCTCTCCTCTCCTCTCCTCTCCTCTCCTGTGATCCAGGGCCTGTCAGCTTCTACTACAACCTGCTGTCAATTCATCATTCTAGGGCCGAGGCTGGCTACACCCGGCGCTAAGTGCACACAACCGTCCATTCAGAACCGCTCATTCATTATACCCCCTGTGCATGTGTGTGTGCACTTGTGGCTTTCAGTGTGTGAACATGTGTGCACATCAGTGTGTATATTATGCGCAACCTGTCTTTCTTGCCTGTCTGCTTAAGCTATTGTTTTGAATGTTGGGGGGGGGGGGGGGGGGGCATTATGGAGGCCAGTGCCATGCGACTCAGGGGTAACAAGGTTAGGTTATCGAATTTGTTTAGGCGTCACAGTCTCCTGTGGGAGTCAGCTCAACCCCCCACACTCCACAACCTCAACCCTCATCTCTCACCCCACTCAGTCTAAAATATCTCAGCAGGCCAGTTAAGGGGTCTGTTGTGTAGCAGCTTGGGTGTTTGCTTATATATGTTTCATGACACTGTAAGACTCCATTTACTATACACTTTAAGAGATGTTATCATTTACGCTCAGTAATTAGCCACAGCAAACAGTTAAGCACTAAAACAGTGCCATTACAGAGTGTCTTAAGTTTCACTGCTGAGTCTTGTAGTGATGACTGTTTTGAAAGTAATTATACAATCAGGTTAAGAAAACTTAAATTTAACCTCATTAAAACATGACACTGTTAAATTGCTAGGTAGTTCTTCCTTTTTTCCAGTGACAGCGGTTCTTTATTACAAAAGCCACGATGGAGTCTGGGTTTAATTTGCACCAGTAAAATCTCAACTCAATTTGCAAGACAACAAAAGCAGAAAAGGCCGTAAATCGTGTCAAAATAGGAAGGAACTGGTAAATAATCTTGTTACCTTTATTACAGTTTTTCACAACTGCTAAGACACATTTCTTGAAACCTTCATCCATTTTCTCGAAACTTTAAACACAAAACCTAATCTTTAAATTGTTGTGGCATAAAAGTGTTTCCTCTCACATTTATTATTACTATTATTGTTTATATATATGTATACACACACACACACACACACACATATATATATATATATATATATAGAGAGAGAGAGAGAGAGAGGGAGTATAATATATTGTTATACTCTAGTCATGCTTACAGTACACATGAACATATGTAAGTACAAGTACATATAAAAACAAGTAAAAAAAATTACAATAATACTATATACTATAATACAATGCTGACAGTTATGTGCAAAAATTCATAATATGAGCATAAAGCACAGTTGAGCGTTGCTGTAAAGTGTGTGTGTTTGGGGAGGGGGCCATGAGAGTCACTGGGGACCCCGGCCTTGTTGAAGAAGCCCACTGGTTTTCTCTGTGGTATTCAAGGGTTTTGGGGGTTTCCAGCTGATAAGTAGGTTTGCAGTGCGTAGCCTTAGACTTTACAGAACTCAGTGGACCCAAAGGTTTCTGCGGACCCAGGTACAGACTAACTACAGATGGTATGGGCAAGTGTCAGAGTAAAGTGAGGATGGTGTTTGAATCCACTCCGAAATTACCATCACCAGTTATAAAACCGATGACTGAAAAATATTTAACATTAATGGGACAATTTGATAAGTGAAACTGGTTTCCTCAAAATGGAAGCTTTAGTCTAAAACTTCTGAAGACAATGTTTGGAGAGATGGTAGAGCAGAAATTCAATAATTCAAGGCTAGAAATCAGATCACATCTGGGTTTTGAATCAAGTCTCTGTGATGTGGTTGTATGATCAACAAGAATGTTGAGATGGTGGATATTTTTATTACAATTAACAGTAAAAGCTTGTGACTGTTAAATATTGAGATATTAACATATGATTGTCAGAAAGACTAATTGAATTTATTTTAGGGAAATGATATACAAATAAAGATCAAACTCTTTATCATCAATGTCTTTCCCGTGATGAGACCACTAAAATGGAGAGTAATGCATACACTTGGAAAACAAAGGTCTCAGACACAAAAGTAGTCCTGCAAAGAAAGTCCGCCAGCAATAATATCTGGCCTGCTGCAGAAAAATAAAAAATAAACAGACTGATAGCAGCTGCTGCTGAAATCTCAGTCGTGACAGCTACAGTTAATGACACAATCACTTCCTCTTAAGTGATTGTGCCTCCAAAATAAAAGAACATTTTTGCAGCAATGCTTTATGTTGAGTTTATTGAAAGCTTTTACTTTGAAGAGTTCTGAATGACATTCATAAGAGACTCTGGCTTGCTTGACACACCTCTGAAAACGTGTCTGGATTTGAATATCCTCAATGCTGTAGGTTTATAAATACAGATCAAACGCCAGGATGCACACACACTGCAGCACATGCTTTATTGTGAGCATGTGCAAAAGTGTCCTCATAATCAATTTGTTTAACAAGGGAGAAAAAAATATCCACAGTTATTTGGAATCAATCTTAAAATCTTCCTAACAGGAATCCAAAACAAAACAGTACAGACTGAACTAAACCTGCACACAAGTATACAAGGATTTGAAATAATTTCACTTGACACCATAAATCAGTTATGAATAATGTGATACATAATATTTGATAGCCAAGGTTCTCTTCCAGGATGAGTACAAATACAAATATGTTTGATCCCCTGCTGGTTCATAACTCAACAATGTCTATGTTCTGCGAAGTCAAGGCTAATTTTCCATTGTCAGTTTTCTGTACTTGGATGCCCATAGATGGCCAGACGGAGGATTGTTGTGGCAGAAAAGTGTTTCCTCTTACATTTAATTTTTTATTACAGTTTTTCACAATTGCTAAGACACATTTCTTGAAACCTTCACCCATATTCTCAAAACTTTAAACACAAACCCCAGTCTTTAAACTACATTCACAAAACCCCTGACTCTTCTGGCAAAATCAAACACTTGCCTCAAAACCATGTGATCTGTGCTCAAAATCAAACAATGTATTCAAAACATAAACACAGCCAGTCGATTGGTAAAACATTACAAGCATTCTTTAGACACTACATCAAAATATTGAGAACACATTGTCCAGGGCATGTAGTTACAAAAAATTTTTTTGCGTAGAGGAAACACATCTTCCAATTTCCAGTTTTTTACAATTGCTAACATTATTTTTCAGTACTGAGTTTACCTTTTCAAAACTCTTTACACTGTTGGTACAGACAACATTTCACACCCCGAATGCACCAAAACTACCAAAACACTGCATAGACACTGCAAAAACACTAACAACAGGTAGCATTACAGTAGATCATTTTATGGGAATCTTCGAAGTACTAAATAATTTTGTGTTCTTTATTTTTTTGGTTGTGTGTATGTATATTTATATTTTTTATTGTTGATAGTAGAAATGTGTACATTGTCTTATTTTACAATAAATAAAGTTCCCGTTATGAACTACAGTAAGAATGGTAAGTCTTCATAGAATGTACAACAGTATACAACAGGAGGTTATCGAGATGCAACAGGAAAACAGGAAAAGCTTCCCTGTGCTTTATCTTTGCCATCAAGTAATTCAAAAATAAAAAACAGTAAATGAAAATTGCAAGGGAAACAAAAGTCAGTACTGTAAATGCTTGCTCAAAAAACTTGCATCTGTATAGCAGCACTCCATCAGAGGTTATCACTGCACACATGGTAACATTGGCACTCCTTTGGCCTGGGACACCCACTTACTAGCTCTTTTAGCAATCAAATATTGTCCTTTGTTGGCCAAGTCCACGTACATAAAAAACATGGTGTATGTGATGGGCTTCCAGCTCCATGACTTTGCAAAAGAAATCCCCCCTGTGGGGGTTAGTCGTTGGGTCCGAAAGAAGAAATACAAAAAATACACACAAGCAATAGATTTTAATTTTGGTAATATGCAGTTATGCCTCTTCAGAATAGATATTTTATCTGTTTATTTACTGGAAGATTCTGACAATTGATGCCACCGTTGAGCGGGCCACATTTGGCTGCTCTCTAAGACCAGTCTCTTTCAATGATAGCCCATGGTTGATTACCTGGTCTGTGACCAGGTCATCTGCAGCTCTTGGTCATCTCTGCTGTTGCCTTATGGTGCTTTCAGACCAAAAGTGAAGCGAACATTTGGGGCGGTGAGTTTACATACAAAGTCAATGCAAAGACGCTTAGAGCCGCGATTTCCTGCCAGGTGGCACGAAGCGACCCGAAGGGGGCGGGGTCGGCGACGCGAAGGAATTTGCGTGAGCTGAACATTTTTTAGTATTAATTAGCAAGTGGTAATAAGATGGTAAATATCATCAACATTATACCTGCTATACATCAACATACTAGCATTAGCACTGTGATAAGTACAGCCTCACATAGATGCTAGCATTGCTGTAGACACTGCCTTGTCTTGTTGTCGCTAAAGATCATTTCTACATTTAAATGTCCTGGGAAACCCCAAACCAAATGTGTTCTCGAGTCCCATCTCATCATCTTTCAGACCACACATTCTGCACAACACACACTGTGTGATACTCTCAGTTTTCATGAGGAGACACGAGCCTAATGAACAACCCAAACAGGACAAACACACTTTTTCTCTTTCTCATACTGTATTGATTTATTCTGTCCATATCATGCCATGCTCCCCCCCAGTCCCCCGCCCCACACACACACACACTTATGTCTTATGGTCTGTCGCTACTCACATCAAGTCTACATATCTAAAAGTTTAACAGCATTAACTGAGACAAATCCTCTTGAATTCCCTGCCTTCTTCTTCATATCCCCATCCTGCACATCCTGTTCGTCTGCTGTCCAGATCAATGCTGATGGAATACCCTGGATGAGACTGGTGGAAGAAAAAAAATATATATATACATTTTCCCATGAATAATACAAGAACTGCAGAATGACATCAGTGTGTGTGACTGTGTGTGTTTGTCTTGGAGGGAGGGTTAAAGCCTCAGTATTTTGTGTCATAATGTAATTTAAAGACAACTGAATCTTTGAATCATAACCTTGTTGTCCTGACTATGTGTTATTTTCCACTCATGCTCTATAACCAATAATTTCAGGGTCTGGGCACATATGCTGTACGCCCTTTAGGTGCAGCCTAAATAAAAGAGTACTAGCTTGTTGAACTTGAGTTTTGAAAGAACTGTGCATTTGGTTCTTCCAACTGAAGCTGAAAGCCCAGGTTTAGTGTCCAGGAAACCAGATTACTGGGATATGAATAATGTAAAAACCAGAAGAGAGGAGATACGTAAAATAGCTGAGAGAAGAAGAGGATGTAGCTACATCTCTTACTGGTGGCGTGTAGTAGAAAAATATGTGCTATCCTGGTAGATGGGTCACGGCACAAAAGTTCTTGTCTCAACATTATTAATTTAAAAATGGCACATTATATTTGCTACATGTCCGTCATTTTCTCCACTGTTTGCTTTCATATAAATCGTAATTGATTGATAAAATCATTTTAAAGGAAAGGGCTCTGGATAATATATACAATATGTGGTTCTTAGCCCCAAGCCCATTCATTCCTACTAAGGCTGTAAGTCTTCAGAAACAGATCACAGAAATATATTTTCATTATTAAAAAAGGCTCCATAATTTCCAAAAACAGCTGGGCATTAAAGTTTTTGGCAAATCTTACTCAAACTTTGTTGGGGATTTATATGTGACAGCCACGTATTTGGTGCTTTAGTGAGTAATTACAGTATTAGGAAAGTGCACATGTTCATCACATGACGTGTAACCCAGTGCAACAGTGTGGTTCAAAATGTGTTTTTAATTGTTTTTGGACAACAATGGAGGTATATGATAGAGAGGAATAAGAAAGTATATCACAGTATATCAATACAGTATCTTACAAAAGTGAGTACAACCCTCACCTATTTGTAAATATTTGATTGTGTTTCTTCATGTGACAACACTGAAGAAAGTAGGGAGTGTGCAGCTTGTATAACAGTGTAAATTTGCTGTCCCTTCAAAATAACACATCACACAGCCATTAATGTCTAAACCATTGGTAAAAAAAAGTGAGTACACCTCTAAGTGAAAATGTCCAAATTGGGCCCAAAGTGTCAATATTTTGTGTGGCCACCATTATTTTCCAGCACTGCCTCAACCGTCTTGGGCATGGAGCTCACCAGAACTTCACAGGTTGCCACTGGAGTCCTCTTCCACTCCTCCATGACAACATCACAGAGCTGGTGGAAGTTAGAGACCTTGTGCTCCATGTCCTTAGTCTGCTTGTCTTGTCTTCAGCAAACTGTTTGCGGGCTTTCTTGTGCATCTTTAGAAGAGGCTTCCTTCTGGGACGACAGCCATGCAGATCAATTTGATGCAGTGTGCGGCGTATGGTCTGAGCACTAACAGGCTGACCCTCACCCATTCAACCTCTGCAGCAATGCTGGCAGCACTCATACGTGTTGTCCCAAAGACAACCTCTGGATATGACGACGAGCACGTGCACTCAACTTCTTTGGTCGACCATGGCGAGGCCTGTTCTGAGTGGAACCTGTCCTGTTGAACCAATGTATGGTCTTGGCCACCGTGCTGCAGCTCAGTTTCAGGGTCTTAGCAATATTCTTATAGCCTAGGCCATCTTTATGTAGCGCAACCATTCTTTTTTTTTTAGATCCTCAGAGAGTTCTTTGCCAAGAGGAGCCATGTTGAACTTCCAGTGACCAGAGTGAGGGAGTGTGAGAGCAATAACACCAAATTTAATACACCTGAGACCTTGTAACACTAACGAGTCACATGATACCGGGGAGGGGAAATGGCTAATTGGGCCCAGTTTGGACATTTTCACTTAGGGGTGTACTCACTTAATGTATGTTTAGACATCAATGGCTGTGTGATGTGTTATTTTGCGGGAACAGCAAATTTACACTGTTATACAAGTTGTACACTCACTACTTTACATTGTAACGATACTGTATCACGTTTTGGATACAGAGACAATACTTGTTTGTGTGATAGTTGTCTAAAACAAGCCTAAGGCTGTAGTGCCCTCTAGTCAACTAAAAATCTTCTTGGTACGTCTTGCTTTGCACCTCACGCAGCCACAGAGTGAGTAAATGGTCATCATGATCAATATCTATTTCCTGTGGTGTCAGGTTTCAGAATAATGTCCATATTGAACCAATGTTTCAGCAGACTCCCACCACAGATTTTCTCTCCCAGCCGTCCATCGTTTCCGTTGCTGAAGGAGAGAAAATCCCTACAAATCGCATTAAACAAATGATTTTCAGAGGAGCCATTGATCATCCATCTTGCTCCACTGGCCTAACTGGGAGATCCTAACAGTGCAGACTGGGCATCTGAGAAGGGAATGTGCCTCTAATCTGGTTTGCAATTCCTGTTTATCCTGCACAGATCAGCAGTGTTAACTTAATAGGTGGAAACTCTTGATCTCACTGCTACTCTGAGCCAGAGAAAATCCACCCTAAAACAAAATTCATGGGTTGTGCTGGGAATAGAGGCTTTTGATTTGCGAACACAACTCTTTAGAAACCAGAAACTGTAGCCTGTGATCTCAGTAAAACCAGCTTACCTCCCTGACATTTCTGTGGACACTAATTTTATTAAAATTTACTGAAGGTCAGATCATATAAATCAAGAAAGGGTTCATGATCTGGCCAATTTGGGGCTATCTTGTTTCCAACTATGGGAAAGAGTTAAGTTCACAGTTCAAGATCGACACCCCAAGATCAAAGAAACAAAAAACATATATTTTGTTCAAAGGTGGATTTTTCCTTTGAAGGGAAGTTAAGAATTACATTGCATCAATAGAAGACTTTCCTGAGAGACAGCTCTAGTTACTGTGGTGGTGAATAGACCTCCCCCGTTACTGCCACCACACTGGGAATCTTGTAATGCTAAAAAACACCTAATGTAAAATGTCATTTCAGTAAACAGAGTTATTACCTTTATGGGAAACAAAAAGGCAAGAACCCATGCAAAGCACAAGTAAGCGAATCAATGTACAGTCTGTGCTAAAAGCGCAAATCGGGGAAAGGGGTACCTACTTAAAAGCCTGCACTTTAATGCCTTAATCAATTTATGGGTGTACTGGTCATTCTGTTTAAGCCAATAAACTGGTGGATTACCTTGAAATACTGCTTAGCCCATTGACCAGCTATGTTTATGATGCAAGTTACAGAGGTGCATGTGCTAGTGTGTGTGTGTGTATGTGTGTGTGTGTTTAAATGTGTGTTTCATGCTTCAACCTGAATGAATATTAACCGATAGGAACTAGTGTCACCATGATGGTTAAGATTTGGTTTTAGGGTTCAGGTTACAATTAGGTTAAGGTTAGGGTAACGGGGGTTAGGGAATGCATTATGTCAAAGACATTACGCCACGGGGATAGAGGAACAAACGTGTGTGTGTGTGTGTGTGTGTGTGTGCGCGCGCGTGTGAGTATGTTTTCCTGTTTAGATTTAGGCTTAACATGGTGAAGGATACCTGTTTTAGACCATGAGAGTTACTTTAAAACACAACCTTCAAATTATCCTGCTGGATGACATGATACACTGATTTATCATGAAAGACATGACAAATTTGCAGATGAAAAGTTGAAGGGAGATTTGCACCTTGGTGCAGTAATTAAAGGCCTTGCAGATAAGGAGACTGACTGCAAGCATAAGCATCTCTTTCATAAAATTGCAATTGAACTGTAAGAAGAAAACAAGCATGTTTAATGTATTTCTTACCACAGTATTCCATGATAGGTGGAGTCAGCAACACATTTAAGGTCCTGAAAATGTATTTTCTAAATAAGCTTTTTACTAAGAGTAATGGATTTAGTGGTGCTAATTAGCAGAGTTTCAGGAGCGGGATCACACATCAACCACGTCATCGCCAGCATTTCCATAAATACCCACATGTCCTGACTCCTCTTACTCGCTCTCATATCCTGCATCCCTACCCCCCACCCCTTTCTCTGTCCTGCCTCCTGATCTCCTTCTTCCCCTCTATAGGGTTATAAGGGGGTCAGTCATGCCCGGGTGCAACGGCGGCTTTCCTTATCGTAGCTTCCCCACAATGCGTCGAATGACTATTCAGCAACTGCAAGCCTCGTACATCTTTCTGTTTCGATCATCAATAAATCACTTAATCGTACCTGTTGATTGTGTGGTCCTTGCTTTGTGAATTAGTATTTAAATCAAAGTGTGTTGGCAGTTGTGAGGTTTCTTTCTTTTCTTTTTCAAATCTGATAAACCCACATCCACATACTGAAGCTAATTAGCATTTTCATACCTGGATGTTATTTTCCAAAAATGCAGTAAATATAACATTATCATGCAACCAGCATGGATTAGTTCAACCTCAATCTGATAAAAATTTTGTATTACTGTAACGTTGCAGTGGGAGTTTATGTGTTTATGGCACTTCGTGTGAAGCTCATGAGCGGATTTTGCTCGCTCACCTGGTTGCAATCTTAAAACTGCACTACTAGTGGCTGCTGAAAAATACTTAATGCCTTTCAAGCATAAAATGATCAACAGAATGTGAAGGAGTTCTGACATTATGTCAAAGAAATCTATGTATTGTGTTGCAGAAATATCTATTGAAGTTAGCATGCTAATAAGGTAACTTCTACCCATCCTGTCTCATAATACACCTTTTAACCTCAAGAATTCATAGAGAGTGATTCACTGTAGCATCCAGTCCACCCTAAATCCGGCATTAGACTATGAAGAAGTAGCAAGGGCAAAAAACCTCATTCGGAGGCAAAGGAAAAAAATATACAAATGGATGCAAAACAACCATCAACATTAGTGTTGTTTTCCACTGCTAGAGACAGCTCTATTGGCGAGTAAAATCATGATATGTGATGCTGAACTCGCAATGTTTCTTCTAGACTGGAAGTAAACAGCTGTTTATTGTTACTGCTAACAGCAGATTTAGTCATGAATATTAAGTGTTATAGAGAACTTTTTTACATTTGAAGACAAGTTTTCAGCGGGTTTAGAGACTAATTCTGTTTTAGTGTGACTTACAAAGCCAACAGTTTAGCAAGATAATCCAACTTAATTTATTTTAAGGTAAAACTGAAAGTGAGCCACGAAATGTCAGTAATAAGTTTTCTTTGCACAGGAAAACACTGCACACATACAACTACACCAAGTATGTTAGGGCAAAGTTAAACCAGGAAGTTGGTTTGCAAACTGAAACTTTATAACAGACAGACTGGGTGATAAAATAAAACATTCACCTTTATTTTCATTTCAGATTTGTTTGGCTAGCCTGGGGATTTTTTAAAAACCTGTATGATAGTTTGAATGCTTGTGTTTCTTGCCCCATTGGGATTCTTTTTAGCAATATGTTCTGAGACCGTAGCAATCAATTTGGTAAGTACAATTTTATTACTACCGAAATGATGGACAAAATACAATACTAAGAGCCAGGTTGTAATAAACTGGAGGTATCCTCTTATTTACATTCTGTATGGTGATCTGAACCTGCTGCTTGCTGAACATTACAAAAATGCACTCCGTTGTGACACTGTCCATGACACACACTCGCATGTCCCATTTAGCTCACAGGTCCTGTGCCTCTTTCTAATCCTTCGGTTGGTTTCATTTTCAGTCTCTCACACTTTCCCTCTGCTTTCTGTCCTCCTATCCACCCACTCCTCTCTCTTTCTCTCTCCTGCGCTCAGGCAGACAGGAAGTGTCAGGTCAGGCCAGGTTATTTCAGGCCTAATTGGGAGATTGATGTTCCTCCAGAAACCTGGCACCTTGACATGCCTTTCATCCTCCCTCATGCACTTCCTCCCAAAAGGCAAGAGCCAGACATGTTGACGGCTCGCTGAAACACAGTCAACTGTCCTTTTCGAGGACTTTTCTCAGCCAATCGAAGGCAGGGATGACACTGGATGATGAACAGCCTCATCGAGGGGAAACCACAAGCAATCAGAAAGTCTCTCAAGATATGACTGCTTGTGCTAACCACATTTATCTCCCCTGATTCCATAGCACCGGACTTACCTATTACTGAGGCTATAGAAATGCTGAAAGGAAGAGCGTATCCTTGAATAAGCTGGAAGAATAGGGGCATCGGTCTCGGCTAATGGGGCTATTTGTGGGGAATGTCTAGAATAGCGGGGGCAGTGGCTCTATCGTGTCCCATATCACCAGCAGGCCATATCGAAGCGGGCCGAAACCTGAACCTCACATCCACCACTTCTACGACACAAGCAACAAGCAGCTAGGGCAGACAAGGGCCAGTGGAGCATGTCCTGACCAGTGTTCTCTGAATAAGATGGGGTCTAGAAGACCTTTTAATTTTAAAAAACAACATATTTTCTCACTTAAGGGGTCAGCATGTTTCAACCAACGATCTTCTCGGTCATCGAACAGCGTCTGAACACACACATACACACCTTTCTGATATTGGTATTACTTCAGACAATTTCAAAAGTGACAATCCGACGTTTACACCCATTTCATGCAACGTTTACCGGTGTGTGAGAAAGTAAGCGGTGTCTGAACTTCTCTCACCTTCTGTCTTTACACATCCACTTCTGTCACTTCCACTTCTGGAGAAGACTGACCGACACATTGCACAAACTAGTCAGTTTCTAACATACCCCAGTCTTTACTCTTTGTGGTATCATGTAGATACAGTTGTGTTGGGTTTTTGTCCCAAGCTTTTAGATATTGATCTCTGATGTTTCTGCTACCAGAACAATACAACAGAGATGAATCAAAACATTTTAAGATGCACTGAAAAATAACGTGTACAAAATTCTACAGCAACACATCTTTCCAGAAACAATGTCATGGTTACTTCACTAAATTTCACCAACTTAACAGTGTTCGGTTTTGGCACTACTATGTTCTACCAAAGAAGTCGTCTATTTAAAAACAATGTGTCATGTTTTTGATTATTCAAAGCAATGAGGACACTGTTTTTGAAGGGAGATGTTGCTATTTCATTTTTTGGTACACACAACAACACATTCAACACATTCTTCACTCTGCTCCAATCAGGACGTAGATACAGATCCCTGGCCTGCTCACTATAGCAGGAGTTTTATCCCCCTTGCAATAGCAGTACTCAACAAAACTACTTGCTAAGTAAGAAAGTATATTTTATTGGTGTCAATTTGTGTATAAATGTGCTGTCTGACATATTGTTAGGTGTTTTCATGTTGTTTAAATGTGAGGCTGTGTACAGATGGTGGAAACAACCTGAAAAGGACATTTCAGAATTTAAACTAAACTAAACACATTCATCTCTCCCTCGCATTGTAATAACTTTGGTGATCCCTCATTTAGCGCCATCCAAGACTTTGGTTTATGACCAAATACCTGCTAAACTAATGAGCATCAGCTGTACTTTGTGTTTGGTACTAATAGATATAGGATGCTAACAAATGGTGAACATGGACCACAGTACCTGCTAAACATTGTCATCGCAAGCCACCATGCTGACGTTAGCATTTAGTTCAAAGTACTGTGACTAAGAACAGCTGCTACCATGGCTGAAGAGTCTTGCTGAACTCGGTGAACACAACAGACTAAATTCGATTTACCTCCATTTTTGGTGGTAAATGTCTGCACTTGGATATCTCACAACTAAAAAAATGAAACAGTAACGATCTACACGGCCTGATATTACAAGATAGAAAACTTTGTGTCAATACATTTTGTCAGTTTGTAAAGTAATATTTTGGACAACACAATGCCAAAATTGTTTTGGTTTACTGCTACTGTAAGCAAATTGAACTCATGAAAGACTGGGAACCACTATGCTCTTCAGTGACTTCAGTGACCCTGTAATAACATAGCGCTGGGCCTTGCTAACCGAAAGCCAAAAGGTCCACTTTGTTTGGGCACAGCTAAAGTGAACTAACGTCCGTCTAAGGGGCTCCCACCTAGAACACCAGCACCAGTGGCCACAGTTAGATGCCCATCCATGACTAGATGGGCAGCTGAAATTACCAATTAGTTTACCAATTGGCTGCAGCGGATTCGATTGGTTTGTAATTAATTCTAGTTACTGGCCCGTAGAGCAGGACGGATGGCGCCATGCCTTTGTCCTACTGACACACTATCCCACAGTGCTGGGCCTCGGGGGGAGGCAGCGGACATCAATACAGGGCCCTGCAGCTACTGAGCCCTCCACCTCCTCCTCAACACACACACAGAAAACACAGAGACAGCCTGCTCATGCTCACACACATTTAGACACACTATACCTTACACACACTCACACTCTGATACGCAAACACACACAAACGGACCCCCTTGCAGCGCTCGGCTGATTCCGTAGAAGGTGAAACCTCAACCGCCTGAGAAGGTGCTGACGACAAACAAAGACAACAGAAATATTGTGTTTCGAGACCCTGACCCTCTCCGTGTGTGTGTGTGTGTGTGTGTGTGTGTGTGTGTGTGTGTGTGTGTGTGTCGGTAGGTGTGTGTTTGTGTGAAAAGACAGAGGCTCTTTTGCATGTGCAGCATTCAGAATCCAGACAGTGTGGCCTGACAGTTGGGGTGGAGAGGGGAACTTTACACCTTTAATTTAGACTTTCCTGCATTTTTCTTTTTTTTTTTTATTACTGGTTCTTATGATACACTGTATCAGTACATTTTTGCATTTGCAAGCAGGTGTGCGTGACTCTGTGTGTGTATTAGTGAGTGTGAGAGAATGGTGTAGCAGCAGTGGCCCAGAGCGGAGGTCACATGGCTCAATGATACCTCCCACACTGAAGGTCAAGGCTTCTACACCGTGGAGCAGAGGAGGGGAGGTTGAAACAGATCGATCATCCAGATAAAAATACACTGCACCCCAGCCAGTCTCCTTTATAAACACACAGACTCACACACACATTCACAAACATATTCACACACCCTCAACAAATGACTTAAATGCCACTACAAATGATCCTAGCCTGCTTTTAATGAAAGTGATACTAAAGCGAGAGCCTGCAGCAGTGACTGCTGGCTTTTAGGATAACGATACAGTAATGGAAGACCATTAAAAGATCATAACAGCTTAAACGATGAGGTCTCTATTGTTGCTCTGGCCTAAACCTCCTGCAATCAAACCACCATTTACACTCAATAGAAAAGGGGACAGGTTGGGAGGTAAAGTTACTTCCTCTTATAATGGCACTACACTGACATCCACAGAGCATGCTGGTCTAAAAAATCCCCTGTGGGACAATTAAAGACAGTTTGGGTGAGTGGGCAACAATGCGCAGGAGAGAGAGAAAATCAGACTGCAGACTGCTGCTCATGAAAGACGACAACGTGTGATTTATGTGAGCAGTGAGAGGAGTGGTAATTGGGAGTAAAGCTCCACAATGCTTTTAGTCAATGACAAGTCGACTAGTGAAACATGTCTGCGCCACCACTGCTCCTTATTATGGATGCTGGTTAACAGTGGGAGGGGGCAGTGCCGGTGAACACTCATCAGGTAATGAATGAAGAGCCATGCTGAGAAAGAATTTCTTAATGGTCAACTTCTGCTGTTGTGCTGTTCTGTTTCCTACACTGTCCACTGTAAAAACTATTCAAATTTCAATAATGATGTCCCATGGAATACTACGAGTGAAATCACTACGGGAGAGTAAAAATAAATGTTGTCAAAATCTTTCATCATGGGACAACTGCTGGCATGACGCTGTTTGTTATTAGGATATGTCAGAACTATGCCCTTCAAAAATTAATCTACCTCATCAGGCAAAAATTCTCCTAATCTGAGTGGTAATATCGATGGCTTTGGTTCCATTCAAGCCCTGTGTGTTCGGCAACAAATTCCAAAGAAACAGTCAGAAATGCTTTTTGTCCTTTAGTATATGAAGTGACATAAATAAAGACAAGGAGAAAGACAAAAACTAATTAGATATTTATGCTCTAGGTTAAAGGGGTCTTAGTGTTATTTAAACAAATTCATTAATGCTGATCTGAATATCAGTGAGATATAGAGACACATGCTAAGTGAGCTCATGCTGACATTTTTTGCTGATATTACTAAAACAGAGAGGCCAGTCAAGACTTAAAGCTAAAGGCTTATAATCTGTTATTTTGTATCAGCAAGTTAGACATGTTAAAAGAATTTGGGTGTGTCAACAGCAAATAATGGACGTCACCATTCAGATTCTTCTGTAAACTGTATTGCTAGAGCTTTTATCTGCTCACTAAACCACCACATGGCTGTCAGCTCAGCGATCACTCTCTCATGGATTCTCTGTGGACTTTAATGTTTGTCCAATTGAATGTGTACATGCAAAGTGCTTGTCCAATCCCATGGTTTCATGTAAATTTGTTTACTCAGTCAATGGGCATGTTTTCATGTAAATCTAGTTAATCTTGAGTTCATGCTACTATACACAATTTTGGTTCAACAACCACACAGATCAGTGCACACAGCTGTAGGCTAGATTCATCTTGATGTCACAGAACAGCTGAGCTCCTACTTTCAAAGTGTAATAACGCAAACAAAACCACAATCAATAGTTCCAGTGTGTCATGACACGAATCTGGCACAGTCAAGGTTAAATACATCACATCAAACAATCGACCTGATGTTGAATGAGATGTCCCCATTCCACCATCACTGCATCGAAACTGCTCAAGCTTGCAAGACATGCTGAGAGGGGGACAGAGAAAGCGGAGGTTTAGGGTGCTCGGAGCATGCCTGTGGCAAACCTCCATCAGATATTGTTTGTGTTTAGCGCTGGGCCCCATGAAGAATTGATGAAGCTTTCTGGAATGGTGCTATCATCAGGACAGGGAAGAATCAGAGCATGGCAAAACTGCATCACTGCCTCCCCCGTGCAAAGCTCCAAAGCTCCCTACTATTTATGAGAGCCATCCATTAGCTCCAGCCACAGGGCCCAACTCCTGCATGCATCTGCGGTCAATGCGGTGAGGGTGAGTGTGTGTGTGTGTGTCCGGGGAGGGGGGGACAGAGAGATTGGGCAAAACAAATAAGGAAATAAGTAAGACAAACAAAAAGAAGAAGACAGCAGAGAAGGAGATTAGAGGGAGAACAAGATGGTGTATCATTTACTGTATTTTATGTCTGTGAAGTCAATCAAGCAGTAAGGTGATTGGCTGAATACATTTTCTGCATATTATAGTATGAGCTGTGGCAGACATACTGTATACATTCGCATGCAGTAAGACCATTAGTACTGGTGGCGTGTTTGAAGCCTGAGGCACATCCCAGATGCTCAATGGTAAAAGTGCATGTACGTGTGTGTGTGTGTGTGTGTGTGTGTACATAGCAGGGGAAAGAACAATAGCAGTAGAATGACAAGTAGGAAGGTAGAGAAGTTAAAAGAAAGATAGAAATAAAATGTGCAGACAGAGATTCAAAGCATGGAGACAACACAGAAAGGGCACAGTGGTAGTAGAAGAAGAACTATGCACACACACTCACACTCACACAGCTGATCTTCTTACACAGCCTTGGCTGTCTGTAGGCTAACCACAATCCTGCTCCCTGCAGTGCTGACCGCAAAGCAGTCAACAGAGGCACACTGGGCCTTATCCTGCATGACATGCTGGTCGATAATCATGCACACCACCGCATAGCACAACACAACTGTAACTGCAATACCTGGGCCGGCCTGTCTCCTGCCTCCATAAACAAACACGCCTGGATGGAGCCACACTCACACTAACAGTAATTCATCATGTGGAAATGGAGATTTTTTTTCAAACTTATTGAATTTTTGATTTGTTCATACAGCACATATGAGCTCACAGTAGTTTGAAGACATCCCCAGATCTGAGTTTGTGTGGAAATAACACGAAAGGCCAGCGAAGAACCAAGGTTCATTATTTCCAATATGCTGTATGATTTTGTTGTGGAAAAGGCCTCCTCGGCCAAATGTGTGAGCAGTAATTCATGATTACGTTTGAAGTGTATTTTAAGAATTTGGTATAGAACAAAATCAACTATATTTATATTATAATAACACACAGTAATATTTGCCTGTAATATTTAGCCTTGCAGTTGCAAGAATATTTTGCTCAATTGTTGTAGATAAAGAAGCAGAACATGAAGCATGTTGGTGGTGGAGGTAAAGACAATAATTTTGACCGTGAACACCCAAAAATACATTGCTGATTGTCATTTTGGTGCGGGCACTGGAATTGTTTTACTGGTCGAAAATGACTATTGGTCACACCATGACCATTAAAGATACACTAAGATGAACAGTCCAACAAAACAATTAGTTCTTTTAAAATGCAATGTTAAATAGGTGTATATTAACTTAAGATATGGGTTTTCATACACAATCAACATAATAATTTGTTAGTTGATTGTGACTGAGATCTCTTTAATTCCCTGTATCACTACAAAACATTCATTAGTAAGTATACTACCTATATCACTGTAGTCATACATTCATTATTCATTAGATATCATATAATTTGCAAGCTTAACAAACTAGGTAAAGGAAGGCAACAGGCCTGTGATAGAGCTAAAGAAAAGAACTGCTAAATAACACTGAGGCAACTGGCTCTATCTTTCCCTTCTGTAATACTGTAAAATGTAACCTGTGCTGTCCTCAATTTTACCATGGCAATAAAATGTCTGATGGATCACCAACAACCAACCTTGTACTGCAAAACAACATCAAAGACAAACTGTCACATAAAGTTCCCGATGCAACCCTTATAGAAGTCCTACATCTGTATGCACCACCAAATCACTGCTGCACCATCAGTTCATTCCTAGTATGTTTGAGAACTGAACTTCAATTTAGTGTTAAAGTCAAAAGTCATATATACTGTAGGGTGCTCACCTCTGCTAAAATGTTCCCGAAAAACTGACTGAGATACATCACACAAACCTTCCCAAAAATCACACCTCTGGAGGTGTCCAAAATATTCATTCGTATAGGATTGTAAAGAGTATGTAATGTATTGTGTGTAGTGTTGTATAGAAAAGTGTTCACCGTGCGGTGTGTGATTTCCTAATGTGGTTCACAGACAACTTTCCCATGGTTTTTGCAAGACGCTGTTAAAAGCAGTGAAGAAAGGAATTTAAGAGTTACAATCACAAACAATGGTTAGGAAAAGATGCATTAATTTAATAAGAATTTAATAATCAGCACATATACTGTATCCTTTGTATTTTTTTCACACCAGAGCTCTGACAGTGTACATTATCAGTCATCCCCGTATGTGGTGGACTGTAATCATTTTCTTGGAAGGCCTCACCATTCGCTGTGAGACTGAACAGAAAACAAAAGGAATGTGGACTGAGAGATGTATGAGGCATGAAGCTGAAACAACAAAGTTAGAAACTCGACAGCCCCACCTGCTGTTTCATGTGTGCCTTGTCCTCAGGGTTCAAGTTTATTCGTGCCCAGAGTCACTTTCACAGCATGCATGATTTACAAATGTGCAGCAGAGGGTGGCTTTAAAGAGTGATAATGAAAATTCAGACAAAGGACTTAAATCAGGCTACGGAAAAACAACAGGTTTATCCAACCCTATACTTATTCAAGACTAAGGGCCACTCAACCACTTATACACATGAAGATGAGCTTAATTAGGAGGAGTACTAAGAAAACAGATTATTGTTCTTCTTCTGTACAGACAACATGTCAGTCCATCCTGGGAGGGGATCTGACCTCTGTTGTTTCTTTCAATTTTCTTTCCTGTTAAAGTTTTTTCCCCCTCATTTGCAAAGTCTAAGGACAGAGGCTGTTGGATGCTGTACAGATTGTAAAGCCCCTTGTAGCAAATTGTGATTTGTGATATTGGGCAATATAAATAAAACTGACGTGACTTCTGTTTTCTGTGGCTGGTTTCTTTAAAAAAATAACCCAAGTTATCTCAGCTTGGGCTTGACATTTTCAACAGAAGGCCTCCATTACAAACTGAAGTTGTGGGAGAGGGGAAAAGTAGGATCCAGTGTTTTCTTGACTTGAATAAAAGTTAGGATATCTCAGTCTCTACTGCTGTGATTTTGACCATTGTTTTTTTTTTGTCTCGCTTTAAGCTTTAAAACCCAGTCAAGTCAAGGCGAATTAAGATTTATGCAACCTCAGACACATTATTCAGTAATGCAGGTGATGTTGGAGTAGTCAGTAAAAACAGCACTGATTGGTTTGCTTTAGCTGAAGGGGGGAGTAACCGTAGAGACAGCAGCAACTCAGTATGGCAGAGCCTATACGTCCTAACTCTCACTGTCAGAAGGGGGAGACAAAAGGTTGCAGGTTTAACAAACGAACACACACAAAGGTTAGTACTGGTATGTGCAGGCGCACACTGAGACACACATACACACACACACACACACACACACACACACACACACTATCCATTATCTTCCACTGAGCAAACGTAAACTAAACCTGCATGCATGCCCATGCATATAGACACACTCTAAAAAAATCTATTTGTACCCTTTGAAAAGGGACAACAAGCAAAGAAGGGAGGTAATCCAGATAGAGTGGCCGCATGCTTTGGTCTTTATCTGGGCAGACTTTGACTCCCCTTGTGGCCTGGATCAGAGAAGTGAAGCCAAGCAGAATCTCTGTCAGATGGATGAAACCACTTAGCAAATTAGCAGTCTTCCCTTTGTGGCTTTACAACACACATGTGGACACACAATGCTAACACTTACTGTAAAAGCACACATAGAGGTACATGCACAAGTGGTGCGGGGCGGTAAAAGGCCATAAGAGACCAGCAGGGCTACAAACATGTAGAGACTGGAGAGAGCACGAGTGAGAGGAAAAGGGGGAGTGCAAAAGAAGAGGTGGGCATGAGGGAGGTGAGAGAAGGAGGATGACATGGGGAGAGAGTAGTGAGGTGAAAAAACTGAGAGGAAACTAGAAAAAGATGGTCAGGAGGTGTAAGGAAAGTGAGCAAGGGAGGAAGGGAAGGACATGGGGGCAGGTGAGGAGGACAGGGTGCGTCCCTGTGGAGAGAATGGCTGCTAGGCAGATTAGTGTAACACCAAAATGCAGCCTGCTGAAGGGACCATGCGGGGGTAAGGAGAGAGGAGCAAGACGAAGGGGGAATTGCTTGTGGCACGCATCCCTTTTACAGGGGTCACCAGCAGCACACATCCACTCAAATGTACACACACACATTTACATGCATGCAAGCCCTCACACACAATCCTTTTCCCACATATTCTTACCAACATACAAACTCAATAATCTGCTCATAATTTACGTGTACACATGCAGGCATCCATGTCCATTTAAAAATCACCAAACAGAAACATAGCCATGATTGCATTATGTGACATCAGTGCTAATTAAATATTTATACAAAGGAAAATCCACACAACCATGCACACTAGACATGTGTGTGTGTGTGTGTGTGTGTGTGTGCGCCCATACTGCCTTCATCCCAGTCTCCAGAGAATCACATCAGGGAATAACAGACACATGAGGATCAAATTGATTAACACCGGAGTTCTTAGCGGTAATGCTGAGGATTAAGACAGCTAATAAATGTTTCATTCAAAGCCAGACATAGATCAAACGTGAGAAAGGCCACCGGCTCGCTCTATTGGGTTAGTGTGATTCTGCTCTTTCCTTCTCCTTCTCCCCCGCCTCCCTCAGCTGTTGGTTTTCGGCTGTATTATGACAGCCTCTACAGATCGTCTCACTAGCAACTACAGGCCCTGCCCTTGTGCCTACACATCATTAGCTCTCCATCTGTCAGCTTCCTAACAGGTTCCCACTAATGTGGCCAAGGACTCACTTCATTGCATTCCTATCCAACAGGCAGCAGCAATAACTAAAGGCTAGGCTCTGTCCTGTTCATATCACAGCCTTCTTTGACTTGTACTCCATTCTCCCTTGTCCTTCACTTATTCCCATTACTTCTGATCCTGCATTCGCTTCTTGACTTCATCTCTCACCTCTTGCATCCTGTTTGCCCCGCCCAACCCGCCCCCTTGTCTCTCTCCAGTCCTGGTCTACTTTTAATGTTTCCACTCCAATCCTCTCATCCCCCTCTTCATCCCTCTCCTCAGACTTGTTCCCTAAAGTATCTGGCGGGATTCAGGGCTGGTGCCAATGGTCAACAGGGGATTAGCAAGAATGGAGGTTGGAGAATGTGTGAAAACCAGTTAAGTCACACACATTTTGCAGGCCAGAGGCTGCTCTCTCTCTCTCTCTCTCTCTCTCTCTCTCTCTCTCTCTCTCTCTCTCTCTCTCACACACACACACACACACATACACACACACACACACACACGCACACACACACACACACATACAAACCCAAGCAACCAGGCACAAGCTGCATCTGGCATCACATGTTTATCACTCAGCACGCACACATGGACCTCCACTACTGAGTGGATATATAGGCACACAAAATAAATATAAATACTGCATGTGTTGCAGCTAAAAAGTTACCAGCAGGCTCAGAATAAAACATAAATAAAATAAAATACACTGAATACACATTTGTGTCAGAAAGCACAGAAAGATGTAGTTGCAGCGATGGTGACACTGGTCCAAATGGGCTTTGTGGCTGTATGTGTAACTCTATCTGTGGAAGGGGAATACAGCAGTGGTTGGGTAATGGAAAGGTCATTTAGCCAATCCCCCAGGTAGGGGGGCTGGTCTGACACGGCTCGTTTGTCACAGTTCAATAACTGCCACTCCAGGGAGTGTGAGGGAGAGAGAGAAAACGAGTGAGAGAGGAGTAGGAAACTTAAGTGTATGTGTGTGTGCTGCAACCCCAGTGTGTGATAGTGTGCACAGACCCTGGCAGCGCAGCTGATTCCCAGGGCTTGTCCCTCCATTAGAGGCCTCAAACAGGGTCACAGCAAAGGCCAAGCACCACAGATTCAGTCATCTCAACATGAAAACTTGTAAGCATTGGCCTGGGAGGATTATCTTCACTCAAACTGGTAGATGTTTGGTTTTCCAAGTGGGACAACTGACGTTCTACACCCTCTTGAACCCAAAGGTTTCCACTCCAGCTTATGATCAAGCAGTAGAATAAGAAATAGTATAGCCTGAATAACACTTTTTACCTGTTTAAAAGGTAGAGAGTAGACTGCATATAGGTTGAAAGAATAGGCTATGTAGTAATATATACTTTATGTTTAAACTATGATGTGATAGTAGTTGCATCTATATGCTAATACTGCATTATACAGCAATACAGCTTTTCAAAATTGTTAATTTATTTGAAATATTTCTTATGCTTTCGTGAACCTGTCAAATTGGTGCATATCACACAAAAATCTGACCCAATGGGTACTCTGTATACTATATCGCTGCTTAACAAAAAAGCATGTATGCACAAATTTGGTAATTTACATTTTTTTCTGATAAACTGAAGACTGACAGCTCACCAAGTCTCTTTATGAGCTGACAAAATGAATAATGTATTGTATGTCGCTAAGCCAAAAACAGACCTGTTTTTGATTTACCCATTAAAAGTTGATGTTTTGGAGATTTTTTCACAGGACAGCAAAGTAGCTCTTGAATATCAATCAATCAATAAATCATAATTTGTCTGGCCAGTTTGAAAAATACATAAATATATAACAAAAATAGTAAATGACTGAGCATCATTATTCTCAGTTGGCTGTATTGATTTGTACTGTCCCTTTAACATCTCGTTAGGTGTGTGACAGAACGATCCCCCAGCTTTGTGAGAGAGCCAAAGATTTTCACACATCTCATTGAGCGACTGGTGAGAGACACTACAGTCTGTCCTTCTCCTCACTTTGAAAATCAATAATAAGGCTTCTATGTGCTCATTCACGTGTCTCCGTGTCTTCCCGGAGAGATGCCTGAGGCACAGATTTGTATTCATCTCAACTGGATTGGGAGTTTTTGGATTTGATGTGTGACCCCCCTGAGGAGATTGAAGAACTACTGACTCAATGCCATGGGAGGGTTTTAGAAAGGTCTATGTCTCCCCCTTGTGGTCATCGCAGGAATGCACAAAACCACTGTTCGATGAAATTGGGTGCAACAACAAAGTCTTAGGAGACAGTGTAAAATCTTTAATTGATATGAAACTAACTTTTTGGTCCAGTAAGAATAAAATAGTTGAATAAAAAGAAGGAACAAGAGAAACGATCAGACATTTACAATACAATATGTACTTTACTAAGATTTGTACTAATTTAATACAAATAGATTTGTAGTATGTGTTAACATACCATAACGTATAATTTGAATATAAGATAATAATTAGGTTCACTGTAGGTTTTAGTTAGCGCCTGGTAAACTCAGCCACAGTGATACTCACAACAGCTGAAACCAAACTGTATGCTTGTGTGGGTTTGCTACTGTACATGACCATACCAAAAATGTCTTCACCAGTACAATGTTAACCTGCAGCTTACAGAGATTTATAAAGACTACATTATCTATGCCCTAAACAGTCTAAATGTTCTGCCGATGACCCTTAAACAACCTTTAAACAAGACATTCAGCTTTAGCCACCCAATGATAGCGAAAGATTTGCTGTCTTGCACATGGGCTGAGCTGACTGTGGTCAGTGACATCATGGGACTGTAGCTCTTCCTCATTCAAAATGACTCAGGGACATTTAGGCCACTCACAGTTTTAAACACAGTTTACTTGGCTAAGTATCCCACGACCTTCAACAACTTCATTCAAATTGTTTGGTGATAGAAGTTTATACTGAGAGTTCAGTTCAAGGAAGTAACAACTGAGATGGCACCTTTGATGTTTAAAGATGCTTTCTGGGTAAGTCTAGTTTTGTGGTCTCGTGCTTTGCTTAACCTGTTCTTGTAGTGACAGTTCACTGGTATCTTCATAGTCATGTAGTCATTTACTTTAAGTTTTTTATACTAAATTGAAATGATCAGCAAACTATAATCTAATGTATTTATTATACAGATAACAAAACAAAACACTCCTGTGAGTGGTATAAACACATTATATTTTAACTTGTACCCATCATCTGCAATCCTAAAGTATTAAACTGTAGAACATAATTTGTCGTGCTATAAAATAAAAAATGTCTTTTTTTGTATTTAATGTATTGATTGTATCACTTAACCAAGAAAACAGTGAGTTATCCAGTTCATTAATCCCACAAACTGTTTGTAGTCTTTGCTGTAAATCTTACCTCAGTGTTTAAGTTACTGTTATATGTCGAACTAACCGTCTAACCTGCCTATTTGACAATCTGCTCTGCTCATGAGGGGCAGTTTGATGAAGTACTCTTTGTGTGTGCTAGTTCTGCTTTTTATATACCACAAAGTAAGTCCAGGATTGACTAAAGGACATGTTGCAATAGTTGTTGAGCAATGTGGCTCATTGCAGTATTTCTATGTCTTCTCAACACAGGGGTCTGAATTCACTTCTCATGCCGGGTATGATGCTATGATCCAGAGGTTACGAGATGGAAGGCAAATGTGCAAGGATATGGAGGAGCTTTTAAAGATGAGGTAGCATCAATGTGTATTGCAGAAGCTGAAACCAAAACTGATTTGGGAAACCACACATATTCTTTTTTTTCTGATGGTTGTGCAGTTAACATCATGACACAATTAGATTAATATAAATCTAATATATCTTTTTCCAGCAATCCAGTTCATCACAGAATGACAAAACCTCAGTTGCGTTTTTGTTATCATCAGGTGACGGGAACCCATTAAACATTAGTTTAAAGGGAACCCATTACAATATGAGGCTTGGATAATATTTAAAAGAACTCTCTAGAGGTAATCAGGCAGTCGGTTAGTGTTCAGTTAGTCCCACCGCTCAGTTTTATCAACATAGATTAACAATTTAGCAGATTTTTTTGACGGATTTCTAAATTTAGGTTTAGCGCGGTGGTCAATTTCATGTATTCATGATGTGCAAAGAATGACAAGACTCCTGTCCGTGAGGCACACATATTCAGCACCACCACTAACACTGATTACCTAGATAAAGGATATAGTAAATGATAATATTAGATTCATATAAGGTACATTGCAATATGTAACCACATCTAACAAAAGACCAATAAAGGGCATTTTATCAGAAGGAATGATATCTTTGCTATGTTATTCCAATCTAACTAATTTGCATTTACATAAAACATACAAATGAAAAGCGGTTCAAACGCAGTGTGCAAAAGAGCAAAGGCTTCAAAGTTTCCATGCAGGCTGAAAGGTGCAAAAGACGGTATCTGCATATCAAGACAAAAGACAGTGATGCATAATATGCCCCTTCTGTCAGGGCAGGAACATATAACACAGTTCAGTTTTACAACTAAATACTAAAACACAAATTCAGGGCTGCAGTATGATGCATGTGTTTGTTCATACTGCACAGGGCACTAGCAGAGGAAAAGTATGGGAAGGAACTGGTGACTATTGCTCACAAAGCTGGAGGACACACAGAAATCAGGTGAATACATGGATTGGATTATATTCTGATGGCTATAAGGTCAACATTATGTACTGTATGCACATTCTGTACATTTATGATATGTAAGTATGACATTTTGGTAAAAACAAAAATACAGAATTCTAATTTGGAAAAGAGTCACATATTGATTTTGTTAGACCATGTGATGAGTTTTAAATATTGTTTAATGTCGATTGAAACTGACCTGCAACATGAAATATAAAACATCTGTCAGGCGCCTATGAGTCATATTCTTTTTTGAAGGAAACACACATTTGTGCATCTGAGACAGAAATAGAAAAAAAGACACAGTGTGTGTGTGTGTGTGTGTGTGTGTGTGTGTGTGTGTATGTGTGTGTGTCACCCACTGCAGTGGCCCCTCTCTCAGTATACAGTTGTCCATTTTCTGTTGCCAGTTTCCTGTTCTGTGGTAAAATATTAAGCACAGTTTAACTTCTTTCAGCAAATGCTATTAAGTCTATCTTGACAGTACTTTGCTCAGTCCAAACTGCTCTGCTGTAGCTGCTTAGCCACAAGCAGTCAGACAGTTGAGTTGTACTGAGCTTCTTTGTGATTCTGTGTTCTTAGAAAGGAACGGGAAGAAACACATTGTGCTGAGCAACAGCCATGAGTTTGGAAAAATGTTGTGTGATAAATGTTTGTTTTAGGTTTGCAAAGACCATGTGCCCTACAAAAAAAAAATGCATGGTCATTCAATTACCTCTGATCTTAAATGTGCATTGTTTTCACAGCACCTTGAGAGCATCCTTTGAACAATTAAAAGCACGTAAGTTCATCCAGTCGTTTGCCCCCTGGACAAATCCAACCAAAGTACTAAATATTGCTGCTATTATTCCTTTAAGTGTAGAATGATTCATTTTGTTGTTTTTGGCTGCAGAAATCGAGAACATTGGGAGCTTTCACATCCAACTCTCTGATATATTGAAAGAGGAGGTGAAAAAGATTGAGACATTCAGAGAACGGCAGAAAGGGCAGAGGAAGAAGGTACAGGACAATTTGTGTTGCTTCACAACTGACATATTGTACACAAACATAGAGGTGAGGTTTGATTGTCCTAAACATAACGTAAGGTTGGTTGGCTTAATCTAGTTTGAGGCATGTAGAAATAATTCTTCTCTACCTGTTTGCAGATTGTTAAATCTATGTAATGCAATACAGACGTCCTGCAATCAGTGCTATCTGTGAACATCACACTGTTCAGTTTTTGTTTTGACAAAGAATTATAGAAATGTTGACTCAACCTTATGGTCAGTTTTAATCTCTTTAAAGTTGATAATTATTTGTGAATCTAAATTATAACCAAGTGATGGTCTCAACTTTTGGTCTCCCCTTATAGTTTGAAAGCATCATGGAGAAAGTTCAGAAGAAAAAGGTTTCTTTGTACAAGAAGACCATGGAGGTAGGAAAACAGCCACAGCTAATATGTTTTAAATGTTTCACATTTAATCCAGAAACCAAACATGACTTATTTTTTCATTGTGAGGGAACTCATTTGAGGGCATACTGCATGTGGCGAACACTGGTATAAATAGCAGAGCCCTTCCTGTCCTAGATCTCCAGAGCTACTGTAGTTTCTGTTTCTCACAGTCTAAGAAAAACTACGAGCTGAGATGCAGGGAGGCAGATGACGCAGAACAGGGGGCTGAGAAGACAATTGCTACATCCAAAAACTCAGACAAGGTACAATAACTAAAACCACTTTTGGTTTAAAGGGATACAAATAATAGTGCTACTGTGGCATTTGTCATCTCATTTGGATATTAAAGGGAAGGTGTTAAGTTAACCCTTTACAACACATCTAACATGTTTTGACCTTTTGATGATGATGTAATGATCAGAGATTCTCACACTGGTTAAGCTTCCTCTGTCATTTTTATTTCACAGGTTCGTCACAGGGCCAAACAATGCAGACAGGCGGCCAATGAAGCAGGTACAATCTCAATAATTTCTGTTTTAAAGCGGCATGCATATGTATTTACTGTATTTGTTCTCAATACAGCTCCCCCACTGATTATCTATGTTAAGAGAATACAAAAATCCCACACTACACATTATTTATTTAACAAATCTTAAAAGAGATGGGACAAAGCAGACTCATTACATTTGTGTTCATTGCTGTTGTTTCTTTTCTAATACCATCTAAAACAATACTTTAATCCCTTACAGAGAAGCTGTACTTTACCAACATTGTTCAGCTGGAAAGGGTTCGCCAGGACTGGGAGGAAACACACAAAAGCACGTGTGAGGTACTGTGGAGTATTATGCTATAACCTGCACTTGTCTCTAACATGGTTACAATCCAGAATAAGAGCTTCTAAATAGACTAAACCTCACACACCACATCCCCTTTATCGGTACAAAGCATTATTCCTCGCAAAGCACCTTCCTACTGCTGACAGGTGAGGAAAGACACTTTATCTTGAATTGAGCGTGCTAAATGGAACAATAAGCCCACAGTTATGCAATAACATACTTCATCATACAAGTCAAGTTCTGTTATAAGCTTTTTCAAGGTACATTACAATTGGCATGTCAGCCATTCCTAATACATTCAGATGATAATACCACTGTGTAGTAATGCAATACAAGTTGAAAGATGAGGGAAAATTGAAGTCTCTGCAGATATTAAGTTACTGATGTTGACTTGGAAATAGTAACAGCAGAAACCAGTGGGTTGTACATGTTTCTCAGGTGTTCCAGCAGCTGGAGGGAGATCGCATCAGCATGCTCAGGTGTGCTCTCTGGGATCACTGCAATAATTTCTCCATGCAGTGTATCAAAGATGATGAGGTGAGCTCACATTCTCACTTTATCTACATAGTTTTAAAAGGATACAAACCCAACTTTATCCCAGCATCTCACTTCAACAGTTGGCTTTAATTCAAGTACACGTTCAAAGTGTGTGTACAAATGTAATTTTAGAAGCAGTTTATCATCAGGAATTTTGCAACGTTAAGTCATGGTTTGGGTTTGTATTGAGTGTAGGCCACATTTTAGTATAATGAGATTACATTTTCATACCTTAATTAATCTGTTTAATTTTTATTACCAGATGTGCCAATTAATAAATGTTAGCATACTAACACGCTAAATTAAGATGGTGAACATATACGTAAACATTATCATGTTAGCATTGTGCATGTTAGGATGCGGATGTTAGCTCAAAGCACCACTGTAGCTAGGTACAGCCCCGCATGGCTGCAGATATCTAGACTCCTTGAAAGAAACACCAAACAGCACGTTGTCACCCATTTGGTGGATGATTTAGCCAAAGCACATTTCATACATACCAACTTTCTTCCTCATTTCTTTTTAGCATTACTAACTGCACTTGAGCTGAAACCACAGAAACGTTTGCACACTAGACCTATTGTGTTATACAGGAACATATACAATTCTAATCACAAAGAAACTGCCTCCTGTTTTAAAATCAGTTTTACGAGGAGGTGAGGAAGCTACTGGAACAGTGTGACATCACAACAGACAACAACCATTTCATAGAGATGAAAGGCACGGGATCGAGGCCTCCAGGTAAGCTGTCATGGTGGGCCATTGTGAAATTTTTAGAAGCTAACAGAGAAAACTACAACCTTGACGAGATAAGGGAGAAAAAGAAGTTCCAGTACAAAAGAACTGGAGTACTATCGTTTCTCTTTCAGTGGACACACAGGAGGGAGGCAGAAAGCAAACTTTGTCCTCACTTCTCAAATGAGCAGCTTCCCTTTTCCTCTCACAGAGCCCATATTGTTTGAGAGCTACTACCAGACAGAGGCGTCCATGGACAGCAATGGCCAAGCTCATTTCGCAGGGGGAGGACAAGACATGATGATCAGGTCTGACACAATACACATTAAAGGAGGAATCAGGAGGAGACAGCATTGATATTGTACAAGATGATAACACATGAATACTACCAGGTTGTTGTGGCAGTAAGAGAAAATGCTGGTTCTTCTTTCTTCAGTACCATCTTCCGTTTTTTGACCACTACAAATAATTATCTGCTTTCAGCCAATCTGAAAAAAATCACATGCAGCTGTTATTTAGACCTGTTTGTCTGTTGATCGGAACATTTATGGAGTCCATTGTGTAAATCCTAAATAACTCTCCTGACCTGGATCACTCAGGTGCTCTGATCACCTTCTGGCAAGTTCTATGAACATAAGTGCAGACAGTCTTCAAAACTCTTCATCACCACTGACATCTACTGATGAGTGTAAGTACTGCATCCAGTTGTTGGATTGCTCTTAGTATTGAGGGTTTTAATGAGTATTTCAGCCTCTTTGTGCTCATAGTGGATGTTTTTAAATGGAATATATTTATAACTTTGTTTGATGTTTGACCTTTTAGCAACTACAACAGTCAGAACAAGATTTTAAATGAAAGATTTGTTGAAATAAAATCATGAGACCGTAGTGAATCATTTTAATACAACCTAACATAACCTGAAAAACCACATTAATTTCCCATACAAGTTTCACATGGGAATTTACAATTTTACTTCACACATTACCACCAAAATTTTCCAAAACTGCATTTCCCATGTGCAAAGTACATTTTTAACAAAAACTCTTTCTTGTCCTCTTGCAAATGGGATGTAGCAAAAAAAATGAATCAGAATCAGAATCACCTTTATTTGCCAGGTATGTGTACACATACGAGGAATTTGACTCTGGATCATACATTGCTCACAATGTGCTTACTCAGAGAATCAAGAATCAGACAACACTACAGAGAACACAAATACACAACCAGAAAGCAACAGCGTAGACAGATCGAGACAATAGTGCAATGAGCAGTGTGCAAAGGAAGCTGGTGTAAATTATTATTATTATTATTTATTTTGTTATTGTTATTATTGTTTTTATTATGTACATGTCAAAGGTGGATGTGATATACATATATGTACATACCTATAAATATATACATACAGTTACACATACAAACATACATATACACACAGTGCACAAAGGATGCTGGAATAAATAAGTATTACGTGCAGGTGTGATGTATGTGAGGTAGGTGGATATGATATGTACAGTGTATACAAAATATACAACATGAACAGTCTGAACAGCACTGAGTTACAGAATGACGAATAAATAATAATAAGTAAACAGGTGGATGATCAGAGTGAGAGTTACTGGATTATTGTACAGGAATTGTTTCTGACACTGTGAGTCAGAAGTCAGCTCTTGTGTTTGAAGTCTTTGAATGAAGAAACATCACTTGTACATTTTAATTGAATGGACTATCAATGTACTGAACTTTATACAATGTATTGTTAACTTCTTTGAGAAATAATACTTTTGAGATCAAATATTACATTTTGCATTTGCCTGTTATCACTCTGGCTTCAGCTGAAATTTCAGATGGAGGATATACACCCATAACAGGCCTTCAGTGTGCGGCACCATTGGCCACAGTTTCAGCTGATGAAGACCATTATATTGTACTTTATGAATACACTGCACAGGTGATTAAAGCATTAATTTGTCGAAATTAATGTTATAATTAATTACAATACGATGTCACTGGACATGAAACAAAGTTTGTCAATAGCAGAATACAATTACTTGATTGTACAGTATGTTTAAAAGATAATGTAGATATTTATGTAAGAGATTTCAGTGAGAAAATTATCACCCATTCGTAATTAACATTTATCATTTTTGTTGAAATTGACTGGTCAGGAAGGGGATGAATTGTCTATCAGTAGAGGGGACATGATCCGAGTGTTGGAGCGAGGAGAAGATGGCTGGTGGACAGCGGAGAGGAATGGGCTGACTGGACTGGTGCCAGGAAACTATCTGTGCAAAATCTGAATACACACCCACGTGCGCATGCACGCGCACACACACACACACACACACTTAAACAAGAAAATACAGACAAATAACAACATCACACATTAAAACTTGGATATGCTTAAAAATACAGGCAAGCACACATCATGTGTCAAACTTGCAAAAAACACACACACATACACACACATTCCTGGACTGACATCCAGAACTTGTAGATTTTCTGAACCTGAATTGAACCTGAACCTGAGCAATTTAGCAATTTAAAAGTCTTTATCAGGTACCCCTTCCTTATTTACAGTTAGACCTTTCAGAAAGCTTTCTGAATTGATCAGTGGGATTCTTATTTATTATTTATTGAAGAATGAAAGACCATTTGGTTTCTGTGTTTGAATGGAATGTTTCAGTGGCATCCAATGACATTTACCCTGTCAATGCCATTATTTCAACGGGAGTCTGATGACCAAACAAAACCTTTTTTTCCAGTTGCTAATAGTAGAACTAGTATTATTCTAGTGCAAGCTAGGCTCTGTATGATTATCAGACTGGCTGTTGAATGGATTTATTTCCAACTGATAAGATAAGTTCTGGCACTGTACTGTATTTCATGTGATAAATCATGAATTACCATTAGATAAAATCAGGAGCATGCAGTTATAAGTTATATGCTATGTGTCTAAATCAAAGTGCAACTGTGTATAAGGATGATCCAACAGTTGACTTGGGATAAGTTACAGTTTGGTCTTGTCTCTCAGGTTTTAATATTTAATTTCTTTTTTGTGTTTTGTATGTATGTGAGCTGTGGGAGATAGAGGGTTACAACATGTACAATATGTAAGTATGTTAGGTGTCCATAAGCTATTTTGTGTGACCTCTAGGTATATCATGTTTATTTCCATGTACAACCATGTGGATGAAATGGCAATTAAACAGTCAAGTTGAAATGTATGAGTTTATTTGTGTCCTGCCTGCTCTCCAGTCTATACACAGTTTTGTTTGTTATATTTTTTTTTTTCCCTGTGGCACTAGCTAAATATTTAATAGTCAACTTAACAGCTCAAAAATATTAAAACAGTGCACAAATTCACAACAATGTATAAAATAATGTGTCATGGTTCTTCATATGTTTATAACTAAAGAACAGAAGGAATTATCTGACTGTAACAAAATAAATCTACACATACACAGGTCTTCAGGTAACACTGACAATACTAATAATAATAGCATTAGAGACTAAAAGGTTCATTCGCAATTTATATATTGGCAATACCTCACTATTGAAGTCCTTTTCAGAAAACATCCGCACCAAAACAGAATGTACATTATTCACAACCTGAATATTTGTACCAAAAATGCAGTTTTGCTCCACAAACAAAAATTATTAGACAGATAAAAACATTGAAACTGTTCTTTCTATGATAAAACACTGTGGTCAAACCTCCTTCCTTAGGAATAGTGTACATGTTCTTTTTAGCATAGTTTCCATTTAAACAACCATGAAACATCTTCAGAGCTCCAGCCGTTGTGCAAACTAGCACACAAGGAAATACATTCCATAAAACACTCCTAAACATAACTTCACACATATGCTCCGAAATGACTTCTCATCATCCTCACTGGGGATGAGGCAAAATCTTATGTAACCACAATTAAAAGAAAAAAAACTGGATCAACATCAATAATGTCAATTAGCCATATACAACTTTGGCTTCTGTAAATAGTTCAGTATTTATAAGAGACAAAAAAAAACAACATTTAAAGTAACAGTAACTTACAAAGCATGTCAATAAATAACTGGTTTCCCCTTGAAGCCCCCGCCCACCCAAACCACATCATCAGTGTTCGCTACTTTATCATGAATTGTGCAAGGTGTGCTTGAGCTTATATAACTACAGCTGAAATCTACTGTGGACATGTCCGGTGACGCTCCTTTTGATTTTCTGAGTGCTTTGTTGACTGGTTGCATCTTTCATGCATAGCTGTTGGTTGTGACCAGCAGCTCATACGCTGGGTCATGACTCCTCCTGCACAGCACCACGCAGGCACAGAGCATGCCCAGCATCTGCAGACAGAAAGCAGGGGAATGAAAGAAAAGCGGTTATTTGAGTCCTTTAACCCTTCAGTAAAGATGGCAGAAAAATTATGTGAGTTTAGTCAAAAACCAAAAACTAATCGGTTGTTTTCTAATTCCAATCAAAGCATCCTGAAATCATTTGTTTTTGCCACTATGCTGTTATAAGAAATCGCAGTGTATAAGCAGATGATGTTAAACCAAAAGGCATCATCTTTTCACATATACATGATACATAGTCCATTACAAAGAGTGTTTGACTGTAATATTAAGTGACTGGCTATGCTGTTATTGTCGCTGCTTTGGGAGCAGGGCTTTCCTGGTCAGCAGCAACCATGCTGAGCTGAACACAGTAGAAATCCTTTGACACAATTAGGTCAGAGCTCCTGTCAGCTCAGTACTGGACAGGACTGTTGCAGCTTTAACTATGGTCCTAATAAACAAGCTTTTGATTTTTAATGTAATTTAGGATTGAAACAACGTCAAAATTAATAACTTTTGCCATACGTGGATCAAATATGTTTAGATTACATTTTAATGATCCTCGTTCGGGTATTGGGTTGATACACCCATAAATACTAATTGAATAGAGGCAAGAAAGAAATAACCAAAAACAGAACACACTGAAGGTTGTTTTAAACTTTTCAACTAATATCTGCAGCACTATAACTGATAGCAGAAAATATATTTATTTATTTAATTGAATTATCTGTTATGTTTTTTGTGTGTAGCATGAAGGGACTACAAACTTTCATTTTGTTGTACAACCTTGTGTTGTATAATGATAAATAAATTACCTTGATACCTTGATACCTGATAAAGCGTGAGAGAAAGTGTGGATCACAAAAGAAAATATGAAAAGAGCTATAAAATGCATTCAACACTAAGATGCACACAATAATTACACAAAGGACAAGTGCTACAGAGGAGCTGCCTTTGTTATTTATGTATATAGTTATCAGGGGACAAGGCTACAGTCCATGATCTGAAAATAATCAGTTTCCAATAATGCAGAATAAAGCAGACTTGAAGTTTTACTAAACTGCTGACATTACACTTCTATTGTCCCAGTTGAAAATGCCGCTTTTCAGATGACACTCCTTCTCCTCCTTACCTGTATAGATGCAAAAGTGAGTGCAGCCCATATGACATACATCATGATCTCCTTTAACTTCTTCACAACAAGAGCTTCACATCCCTGAGACAGAAAAAATGACTGAATGAAGTTTCACAGGCATAACAACATTTCTTACAAAACAAATGAACAGGCAATAATGTCAGAGAACCTTAATATCAATCATCCATAGCTTAAACTTTGTTCTGTGGTTTTATGTACTATGTCCCAACTAGGGGCATGTGATATGTATTGTCTATGATAATATCGTAATTGTTGTTTTAACGATGTGTGAGCAGTCAATATGGAGTAGGCTACGTCACTCACTTTGCAAAAAAACACCCTTGTCGGCGAATTCACGACATCATGCATGTAGTACACGTGTTAAACAGTTACAGTTAAAGTTAGTTAAACAAGCTGAAAAATTCATGACTGAACTTAAAAATGAGAAGTTAAAAAGATCACAAACTAACCACCGCACAGAATACCAAGAATGTAAAAAGCTTTGGGAGTCAGCTTTCAAGATAAACCTAAACCAGCCAAGGTACCAGCACAAAAACAAACTCTGGTTCAAAGACCACTACAATGATGATGACAGAATCAAAGAAACTAAGACCACAGCTACAGACTTAACTCAGCAACAGATGAAAATGTTTACTCATACTTGCACTGTTTGATATCAGTAATACTTGTGCTGGTGATTTCAGTGTTTTTATATTGTTTTCACTTAAATGCTTCAGTTTAATAAATACATGAACAAGACCTGTTTCCATTAATGTCATTAGTAAGAAACAATTAATATCCTATTAACAAGCGAGCTAGTACAATACTCGACTTTAACAAACACATTTTTCGACAAAATCTCTGAAAATATCTTAATATAATTTTTTGTCAATATCACAACACTTGAGCATCTTGTTTGTACCTCTTGGTAGAGATCTGCGGGTCGAGTGAGAGTGCCGGTACAGTTAGTGATGCTGGGCTGACAGCAGCTGACTGGGACACTGTTGTTCTTGGATTCTTTAAACCAGCGTGTGTTCCTCCAGTCAGAGTAGTTGTGAATGCCGCAGCAGTGAAGCTAACACAAGAATAGAGGTGAACGGTGAGGGAAAATCTTCCAGAATCTGGAGTTAAGAATCCAATTTGAAAATATGTGTACATCAAAACAGTACACACACAAAAATACATAAAAATGTCACATTTGAAGCTGCCGAAAGGCAAATGTTTGACACAACAGACTTTTCTTCTCACCTGCCTCTGCACATAGTCAATGGCGCGGCTGGGAGCATCAGTGTTGGTGCCGTTGTACTCGTTGTAAACCTTCTGGATGGAGTGATTCACTTCATCTTCTACCTGAAACAAAAACACAGCAGCTGTTACTGTCCCTGTTCAGTGACTGCACTTTTTTTTTTTTTTTTATCTCTACAGAAGAGGTTTTTTACACTATTCTAAAATGAATTTACAATGTAGGCCCTTAGGGAACAATCTTAAATCTGCTCTTAAATGAGAGCAGCTAAACAAATCAACATTAAATAATCACAGCAAAGGAAGCTTTGAAACAATAACGGCATGAAAGAATATGTTATGTTTTTCCAACTCCAACTTCATATGCTATGAATTGTATTCATCCTATCGTCCACCTGGCAAAAACATATAAAAGTAGACACACAAAATGCAATATCAGATAATATATAGTAAAGTTTGCCTATAAATCTCCTGTATTGTATAGGCATGATCTTTTTCAATCTGGGACCCACTTTATTTGTGAAAAGGAATACTCATGTAGTCCAGTGGGCTAGTGCTTACCTTTGCCCTGTATATGTAGCCAAGCACCACCACCACACACTCTGTTACAAACACCAGCAGGAGAATGGCAGCAAACTGAAATGACAACAAAGACACATTGTTCAGATGCTCATCAGTACGGTGAGTTAAAAATAAAATTACTTGACATTGCGTTTTGATCTTTTCAGTGCCATAAAATTCATTTTTCTCAAATCATATGCTGTTTTTTGTTCCCCCTGGTCACTATAATATGTTACAGAAATGTTGCCTGTACGTATGTTCGTCCTCTGCATTCAGTTGATTTTTAGGGAGCAAGTCAAAGTAATCCACACTCACCGTTGCCAGACCACAGGAGCTTTCACGTATTGTTGCGCAGCAACCAATCAGGCCGATGATGAAGAGAAGAGTGCCGACAGCTATTATTATGATAGCAGGAATCAAAGTGTACACATCTTCAAAGAAGTGGTCATAGTCGTCATATGTGATAAACACATAGGCTCCAATGTAGCATAAAATTCCAGCTGCAGCCTGTAGAGAGAAATGGAGAAACAAAGGCCAGAGAGAGGGACAGAGAGAAACAGATGTCTCTAAGAATCTGCCTCTTTGTATTTTTTTAATCTATATGTGTCTCACTTGACAATTACATTCAATTGTTAAACTATGTCTCATATTGCATGTTCTTTTTTTCCATTTTTTTAAAGCTTCATCTGTGAGAATTATTTATCTTTCATTATAATATTATACAGTACAGTACAGTAATCCAATTGGGTTGTGCATTATAGTGTATGTATACATTACTGTGCAGTGTTGTATAGTGTAAGAATTTTTAAAGCAGTTTTTGTCTTTTCCCCCCTCACGTTGGCAATTATATTATAATACTTGCATTGTGAACCTTCTACAACCTGCTTTGCCAATTCTGCATTGAACTATGGTTATGCCAACTAATTTGAGAGATAAAGAGCAACATATTTTTAGAAAACTATACCCAGTTCATAAAAAAACAATTTAAATCCACCTGAAGAATAGCAAAGACACATACAACTGATTTCAGAGATTGGTGTGGTGCAATGTGAACAGGGCCACATGTTCTATCTACATCACATGCTGGGGATAGATTGTCTTTTTTGAACTAAACCATTTAGAGCTTTGTTTGTCCTTTCAATATCCTGTCAATATGTTTTTCCAGCTCTGTCAGTCTGTTAATTCAATGGTATTCAATCTGGCTCAGATAGCACTGCAGGTTAACCCAGCAGCCGCTACAGTACCTGGCAGCTGCTGCATAATGTCATAGCCACAACTTGTGGGCGGGCAGCTACCGAAACACTTTGGCTAGCTACCGTCACATTATACTTTCTCCAGTTACTGGCCCTCACAGTGAATGCAAAAGTGACACTGTGCCCGGGGATATCCTGGTTCAAAAAGCGAGCTCGTCTGTCGCCGAACTGCAGACTGCAGCGCATCTCTGGCGCACTTTGCTAGCTTGCTAATGTTCTTCATCCCTGGCCTCACAGGGATGCTGCACATTGTTCAAACATCTGTCGTTTTCTTACCCAAAATATGAGGTTTAGAAAAACCAAGACGGTTTTGGATGACGTAATTCCACACTGCCCCATGGTATCGTGACTTCTGAAATTAAAACTGTAACTATAAAAAATAGATATAGATGCACCTGCACCTTTGCTGTTACAATAATAAAATGGCTTCGGCGGTCCTACACCACACTGTGCAGATTCTTCTGAGCTTCTGGGCCAGTGAAAACGCCGCAAAGAAGGTCACGTGCTCCGATGACATCACCATTCAAAACAAACAGTCTGATGGAGGATGTCTGAACATTGAGCCCTGCAACACTGCATGCTTTATACCCAGTGCGCCTTGTGTATTATATGCATTTGGACTTGTTTTTGCTATTGATTTATTGATTTATTCAATGCAAACCCGCACGCTTTATTACACAGTGCATCATATAATTATCAGTTGGACTCCTTAAGATATCATTTGGCTTTACACCACGGAATGGATTTAAGGTATACTTTGGGATTTAATGTTTCATAAGAAATGAGAGGAATTTATGCAAAAGCAGCAAAGAATGTGCTTATAGTACATCCATAGCTTTTACCACCACTGAGTGTCATCTGTCAAAGTCTTCCTGTATGGCAGTTCAGAGCTTTTTGGAAACAGATTAACTTTATCCACACATTAGGTGCTGATTTCTTAATGGCAGGGCATGAATTTAGCCAGTAGGCCCATAATAGCTCAGCTTTGATCTCTTTAGTGCAGGTGCACAGCTTGTATTGATGCTGGTAGAATGATTTGTTTCAGGATTTTACCATTTTTCTGCAGCTATGGCATCACTCTTTAGTGTTAAGATGGGTTCATGTGTAGTATGAGTTTTTATGCCAGAGGGTGGCAGTGTAGCATTGCTAGTTTTACGATGGCAGACAATTTGTGAGAGGAAGCTGTACTAAGGGTAAGCAGTTGATAAAAACACCCCACTACCACATGGTTAATCCTGATGCTGTGTACATTTTTCAGATGTTCAGTCTAAGCAGTCTGAATTAAATTATAACATACGCAATGCACCCACATTGTCCCTTGGCAAAATTGAATGGAATTAATACACGTGATATATCCCGTACTTTCTTTGCTTACAACTATGAGATCTGTTTATCTCCTATGGGGGCAAGATTGATTACTCAAGTGAAAATAAGTGCCTTTGGGGCACTCAATCAGTAATGATTTGGCCTGGTGCCCAGAGCCTTGGTTTTATTGAGTTAAAGCTTTCTACATTTGTCTCTGTCAGCTTTTGGTGTTCAAACTGAGCAAGAGTGATAACTTACACATTCAAGTAGAAGCCAGGACTATTACTGTTGACACACAACATGCATCCACATTGTGAATTATGCATCAAGCTTACCTGTTGGCTATAAACTGAGTCATTATTAAAACTGAACAATACAAAACAAAGAAACATGCAGATTCACAAGGTCGACGAAGACAGGATACTAAGGATATTAAAGTTTCAAATATGATTAAATGTGATTTTGGATCAGATGCTTACAACTCCTAAACGTCCACTGATTATGTCAGTGGCTGCGTTGAAGTTTGTACATAGCCAATGAAAATCACAGATTTTTGTACCATACATATTAACAGTGACGGTTAATATGCTGAGTCACCTTGGTTAAGTCTAGAGGATAGCTTCTGTTAGTGAAAAATGTCAGATGAAAAGCACAACATTAATTTTCATACGTGATAGTTAAAATTGCCAGTTCAATGTAGCGACAAAAATGTTAAATTGTCATAAATCACTGATACAAAGTGACTTGTCATGACAGGATATCACTATTTGTATGGTAAACAGAGCAATGGCCTTCTGTCTGTTTGTTCAAATTAAAATGCCCTCACATGACATGTGAAACCACATTTACAACCATAGCTTTAATTAGTGAAAAATAAAACTTTCCAAGAAACACCTGCATGGAAACAAATGCTGTTGTGAGTGATATTATGAATCATGTTGCTGAAGCTTTTTTTTTCAAGAAAGAGATTAGTGATCCCTTAAGTAAATTGGTCACACAGAGGCAGTTTAGGATAACAGGCCATGATTTTGATGACTTTGTAGCTATTAAAAAATGTCAGATGGCCATATAATATAGTCTCTCTGATTTAAGAAAATAAAAATATCAGTATATAAAATCCAATTTAACCTATTCAAGCAAGCCATTGTCTAGTGGCTACTGATTGCTTTTGGAATTTAGCCCCAGCATTTGATGGAACTGATTCCCCATGCTGAATATAACTTAGTTGTTGTTGTCTTCTGTTGTTTTTGAATTTTTTAATATTCCCCCCTGCTAGATACTATACATAACAAAGCTAAAAAGCACTTATTTTCCAGTAGAGTATTTAAGCCTCATTACCTTTTCAAGTGAATATTTGAACACAGCAGATAGTTTAGTTTTCTCTTAAATTACCATCTACAAATTGAAGCCATTACAAAGCTTGGGCGACTGCTGGATACAATTTAATGTACAGTGAATGTACGAAATAGTAGGGACATCATTTTGATATTCACTGTAACTGCAAGTCTTTCTTTAACTCATCTTAGCTTCCTCCCCTCCTGTCTAATTTATAGAGATTTATTTTGTGGAGATATATTATTATAATGACTTTTGCCTGGATTCACTCCAACCCAAAATAAAAAAAGAGAATAACATCATATCTGTACAGTAATAACATTTTCTTTTCCTGGAATTTAAATTTAAAATGGTATTCTCTTTGGCAACGACCCTCCTGTGAATTTAGAGACACAGAGCTGTTCATTTGTGTAGGTCGACAGAACAAGGGATTACTAAATCAGAGCATGTAAAACGGAATGAGAAGAATCAAGTTTATTGCCAAGTAGGTTTCCACATTCAAGGAATTTGCGTTGGTATTTTGGTGCATTGCAAACTTTAAAGTAAACAGAGAGCACAGAGATGATAAAATGAATCTTTCATTCCCCCAGGAGTAAGGAAGTATACGCCGTGGGAGATCTGCGCACACTCAATTTGTGTGGAGACATCACACAACATGTTTGGATCTGCCATTTTAATTCATGTGCGGACAGTCATATCAACTCATTCATGCACGCACAAACACACACAAACTAATAATTACATTTTATCTACACATGCTGCACTGTGCGACAGATTAACATGCAGTTACCTGAGCTTTCGGATGAATTAACAAAAGACAAGTGTTTATTTCTCCCAACAGCTGTGCTATCAGTAAAAATAAAAAGCTATGGCTGATTCATTACTCTACAATACAGTACAGAATTTTAGCTCTTAAAAAGTGTTTTCCTTGCAAAGGCTGAGGAACAGTTTGTCCTGTTAACCAAAAAGAGCTTTTTAACCAAAAGGAACACTCAAAAATATGTTTTTAAGTTACTCATGCTCCTCAGCTGTGTTTTGAATTCAACTTTGAATGCTCTTCTTTAAAGGGACTACTGTAACCTATTCAGCAGGATTGTTTATCAAATTGTACCCAATTTTCCAGCCTACTAACCTACTTGTGTACAATGTCTTGCACCTGAAAGTTTCAGGATCTCAAGGCTGTTGTTTGACAAAATAATGATAGCTTAAGATGTGTTTTTATGGAGAAAATAAAACACTATTTCTTGTCCTCCACAAACCCAGCCTATAGGCTCTAAAATGAAAACGTCTTAACCTGATTAGACTTTTGTGCTTGTATGTATTAGTAGTATGGAGGCTATACGTAGCTAAAATGCAGTTTAATATGACAATGAAATTGTCACTTGATGGTCATTTTGGGTGACTGTGATTACATTACAAAGTAGTAGAAACACATCTCATTATAACGCAGTGCAATGGCACCACAAACTACAGCCTCCAAAATGACCCAAAGGTTGAATGAACACCTCTCTAAAACAGTTTCAACAAAAACATTATACAGGACGTTTGTATAATACTCCAATAATTTTTGTTAGGTGTACATAATAAACAGGCAACTGTGTTGTTCTTTATTCCGAGTGTAATCTTTTGTCTAAGTCACTTATTGGGCCGAAATTGTGGAGTTCACCAGATATCAGACAACTCTCATCTCTTTCACCTGCTTATACTCGTTTCCTCCCACCACTCACTACTTTGAACGCAGAGCACATTCCTCACCTTCTCATTGATGTAAAGCAGCAGACAAGGCATTGTGGGAGATATATTGAAATAGCCTACCCGTTACCATCAATGGATTAGCCCAAGGCAAAGAAGCTACAAGGGCCATTTCACTTTCCCGTTATTGATCGAGAGAACAGATCATCCCCTTATGCAAAGGAGAGGAAAAGTACAAACGATAATATCGATTTCATGTCGAAATATTCAAACTAGAAAGTGTTATTTATATAAGCTGCCTACATTCGTATTTATATAAGTGTTATTTTGGAAATGCCTTTAGCACAAAAGCGGGAGAAAAAAAAATCTTACTCATGCTGAACAATCAGTTGTTGGGCCTATAGATAAATAATGGCTGTGAACGCCACATGTAGCTATCAGACCTGGAGGACAATAGAAGGAAGCAAACTCAATATTAAAGTTTTCATAACGTTAAACCTAGACCAACATATAGGCTAGCTGCTCTCTGTTCATTTTAGAACCGTAAAAACGTGCACCGTAGTTAGTTTAGTAGAAATTAGTTTTCTCTAGACATCTACATTTTCTCCGGAGATTTAGGAAAATGATAGAAGAAACCCAGAGGTGTGAATGAAGTGACCAGTGTTTCCATACAGCCATTCTGTGTGCCGATGAAGATAAAAATGTGATCTATACATATGCCGTCATTTATCTGCCAGAATCACAGCAATGCAAATAAAGATTTTATTTAATATAAATAGCTAACTTTAAACGACAAGACAACGTGAAATATCATCATTAAAACAAATTGGGGAACAAAACTTGTACGTGTATTGCAAATAGTACATGAGTAGCTATTATGACAGTTACAGTAAATTACAATCATGATGAGCAGGAGACAGTAGGCTGTGTCTAATTTATTTATTTTAATCCATGAGGCCAGATGACCTCGGATCCGTGTTCATGCGTGCCAGACTGTCATCCTGTGTATCACTTTCTGCTTTGGATGTAGCTTTCTAAAATCCTCATCAACAAGTCCGCCTCCTGAAACAGAGTCCATAGCATCAAGTTCAATTACAAAATCATTTCAATCATTTTTGTGCGCAAAAACAGCTTGGACATTTCTGGTAGGCTACTCACCGGATTTTTCGAGCGGCTCTCTTGTGGATCCACCTGCGCTTGTAACGCCAGCCGCAGGAACTCTTGGAAGAGCTCCCCGAGAGCGCTCTGCTCCCTGGATAGGGTGACTTCCAGCGCATCAGCACCCTGCCCCTCAGCTGAAGGCAATAGAGGGGTATCCATCACGCTCTTCTTGCCCATGAAATGTCCTGCCAAATCAGAGAAAACGCTTGTTAATGACTTGAATTAATCTGGAGGAGTGAAAACCTCTTAGGGACGTGACAAAATCAACATCCTTAGAGGCAGAACATGTTATCGTGTAAAAATAAATCTATTTTATGTGGAACATATATGAAATTAGACTCATAAGATTCCATCCATTCCAAACATGACCGATTATTCCATAGATGTTAGTTTAGATGATAATTCTTACCTGTAGCCCAAAGATTGCCTCTTGGATTGACTTTAATTTTTGCTACTTTATTCCTAAGTTCAGTCAGGTCAAAACTCACTGCGGCGGTAAAAGACATGAAAGAAAATATGACAAGATAAGTAAATAAGCCACACTGGCAAACATTATTCATTGTAAACCGTCTCATCTCAACGCGGAGTGGCGTCCTCTCAGGTACAAGTTTCCAAGTCTCTCCTGTTGGTCGTGAATAGCACAGAGGCATCCCGCTTTTATAGGCTCTCATGAGGGGGTGGGCTCTGTTTTTGTTGCGTGTACTTTTTATTCCGCCAGCTGCATAAATCGAAATGTGCGACTCATTGTCAAGGTTTCGTTGGACCGCGCCTCTGGCTGTGCGTCTTTTACGCACAACACGATTTATCTATAACTCAGGGCAGATACGAATGTTTGCTGAAAAACTGTTCTCTCAGCCACCCAACTTAATGAACAGCAATTTACAATTGCGCAAATGTTCAGTTGGGGTTTGATTAACTAAGGTTTGATTTCATTTTCGCCTGTTAACGGGTAAAATGATTTTCAGAAGTTTTGGGGGATGAGTACACGTTATGGATGGAGGTGCCCTGCTCAAGCAGCAGCTAATTATTCTCAAATAAATTTATTTGAGAAAAGGTCCCTCACATATATTCATCATGCTGTGACAAGTCTTAGTAAACCAAAAAAAAGATAATATGCCACAAAAGTATATTGCAACCATTAATAAAATCTCCATAAACACTGAAATAACGTCTTAGAGGTTGAAGCCCTGTTTAGAGTAAATTGTGTGTCAAAATGCCGAAGGCTATAGCTAATGCTTCCTTCTAGAGCAACACATAGTAATCTCCTGCCCAGGTCCCCCTACCCCCTTCAGCTCCTGTGGCCAGGCCTGGCCCCTTACAATGAGCAACATGACATTTGGCCAGTTGAAGCATGCTGCTGTGATCACCATCAGTCCTCTGAGGACATGAGAACCTGCTGATTCTCTCTGCTAATTTAGAGCTGATAAGACAGAAGGCCTCTTTGTCACTTCAGGGTGCTAAAGTCGCAAGTTTAGTGGAAGGCTGCAGCTAGTATCTTGCTCTTTTCATAACCTTTGGCATTCACACACATATTTTTAATTAGTATGTCTAATTAGAAGACTATCTGACCAACACAACATCACTAGTCACAGACTAGGTGAACTGAGGCAGCCAATGCAACACTGCATTTACATTAAAATACACGATGGATATTTGCATCTCAGCCTCAAAACAAGTGATTCATAGAGCAAGAGACACAATTACACTAGAACACTTTGCTTTGTTCCCTTAGGGCGTTACCATAATGGAAAACTGACAGAAGTAGAAGTTCATGCTCATTCCACAACTGGCACTGCAACTGTCCAAAGATGATCTAAAAAAACAATTACATTTCAAAGGACACCGATTAAATCTTGGTTTAATTTCCTAATCCATGTGTGATTTCTCACATCTAATCGTGGCCACAATCGTAAGCACACTGTTTTTATGACGAGCTGTAAAAGGTAGCAGCAGTAAAAAAGCCCCACCAAACATACTACACGGTCAAGCTCGTTGAGATATAATGGAAGAGAGCAGAATGCATTCAATTTAAGTGAAAGTTCAAGCACCTTGATAGTGTTTCAAGTGGACGCATATAAAAATTATATATTGATCCATACGTATGATTACATCCAGGTGTTGGACAGTCTCTGCCAACTTCACCTCGACTGAAAGAACCCTTAAGTGTCAAGAGTATGGTCACATTGCATCAGAGAAGAGAACCGCAACAAGGTTAGTGCTCAAAGCACATCTGCACTAATGAAAAGTCCACAGTCCACTTAGAAAGAGGCAGAGCCAGTGCTCCACTCCAGTGACCTTTATATAAATTATCTTATAAAAACAGTTAAATGGATAAAAAAAGATGTAGCCACAGTAATCTCTCCACGTGTAACATGTCTTTTTTTACATTTCCAGATCACTACTGTTCTTTCACTTAAGAAAATGTTTTTAATTCCACCACTCTGTTGTGGCCGTTAATGTAGAACAGTGGCCAAAAGAAAATGAGAAACAGTTGAAATAATCCATAGTGGATGGTAACCAGATTTCATATTTAATATCATTCATATTCAGTTGTCATAAAATACTTCACATATCTTTTTCAAAGACAATGACTCAACAGGAAAGAAACAAGACTTAATTTATCTTGATGAATGCTCTTTCACATTCAAATGATTGATTACAAATAAAGATCAATTTCAACCTAAATCTAGCCTAGTTCCCTCACAAAAATATTTTAAAGCTTGGATTTTTCAAATGTAAACACCCTATCCACATTTCTACAAAATGTTCAAACAAATGGTACAAAAGAGCCAGTTGGGTTTGACAAAGTCTAACTTAATTCTGTTTTGAAAGGCATGACTGAGGTTTCCTGGACGTAGTTCATTCTTCTTGAGTCCCGAAGTTTGGGTACCTCACTCCCGATGGACCAACACAAAGAGACCGAGCATGAAGAGAACAGCATACTGCAGAACGAAAACACAGGAGATTTAACAAATTAGACAGTCATGCTGAAAATGTTGAAGCTTAAAAACTAAGCAAATCTTGTCAAATGAGATGTGGGGGTCAACAAACTTACTTTGAACTTGGGGTAATCATTCATGAGAATGGTCACGATTCCAATGTATGGCACAAACCTGGAGACGACATAAATGCGTACGGTCAAGAAATTTCATTGATGCATAATTTATGCCAGTTTGTAACGGATGACACTTCCAACAGTACTTCTTTCAGTCACTGAATTAAAAAAGTTCATGATGTTTGCTGCCATAAAAGGAATGTAATCAAGACTTTACAGAAAGCAGAAATGAATTGGACCTAAGCAGTGAAATTAGAAATCTCTGCTACAAATAGGGTTGGGCGATCGTCTCTATTTTCATATCGTCTATTGATCTACCGATTGGCGATCTGATTGCCAGGGGCCAGTTTTACGTTGCAGCAAGTCAGTGAAATGCCTGGAAGCATGGAAGAAAAAGGCTTATTAGCTTTAAGAGAAACCACCAGAAACATCTGTAAATGCCCAGTACAGTGTTTCCCATAGTATTACTGTGCAACTCTGGCGCCGCGCGGGTAGGGGGTGCAATCAATATTGAACGGCAGCTATGTACTGCGTGCTAACCTTGACAACGCAGCTGTGTTCTAACATTAACATAGCTATCCTTATTAGCTAGGCTCCTTACTTGCTTGCTTATAACTTATTTGAAGGTGGACATTGACAGCGTTGTGTTAACAAAAATAGATAGACTGACTTCTTAGAGTTTACTTAAATGCTTTAGTTTCTCTATAAACACGCGGCTCCGTTTCCAAGACAGAGACAGCACGGAGGTTCTGAGCGAATCTATGCGCTGTGGTCAACTCCGCAATGAATTCTGATTTTACTACTATTTAATAGTATACATGGCAGTGAGAATTGATATTGAGGCGTGTGTCGGCATAAATAAATCAGTGAATGGGAAACAGTGTGGAGCAGATTCTAGAAACTTTTTATGTCATCTTAGTTCTGATAGTGAGTTAGTTAAAATCGCCTTTGACGCATGAAAAAACAATCGCTGATCATTCCTTCAATTGTCAATCGGAACAAGCCTAGCTACAAATAAAGGTAAAACATGGCAAAATAACTTAAATTCAGAGAGAAAGAAAGAGGGCACACTCATGAAAAACAATTAGAAGAAACCTTTCTGGGATGAACATCTGCTCAAACATAAACCAGTGTTCAATTCCTTTCCTGTCTTTAAGGGATGTATTTCAGTTGGACGGCTATCACTCGGTCCCTGATGGTAACTGTGTGTGTGTGTCACTAGGGCAAAGCAGTGACCTGCACACCGACTTGTTATCAGTTTTTTGTATGTAACAGAGAGGGAGTGAGTAAGGAGCAATTATTGCATCACACAGAGCATCTATTAAGGTAAAGGTGGGTGTTTTTTATCTCCACAATAGACAACCAGAACGAGCCATGCTCTTTGTCTCCACATGCCGTGGACGTGCCGTATCTAACAGACCTCCCTACACTATCCCTCTCATCTGGACAAGCACTGCTGAAGAGGATGACTTGCCTAAGCCCTACCTTGTTCAATATAAATTAACTAGCAGAGATGATAGAACAATCCTAATCCTCAAATCTTAAACAGCAAAGATGTGAAATTGCTGTTTTGCATATGACCTTGTCAGTTTATCTCCAAACAAAGACAATCTAGGCCATATTCCTCAAGTCCATTGAAGTGTTTCTTTTATTGTAGAAAGGATGATTCCTTAAAAGTAGGGCTGCACGAATTGGGAAAAAATTCATATTCCGATTATTGTGGAGAATATTACGATTTGATTTATAATGGAACAACTGGTACTATGAGTCTACTTGCTTGATTTTGAAGGAAATGCACAAATACTGACATTATGAAATGTGTATTTCTCAACTTGAACAAAGTTAAACGATCAACAATATTTATAAAAATAACTAGTAAAACAGATGTAAAACTGAACAAGGGGAGTGTGTTGCTCTCAGGAGGAGGCAGCTAGAAGGAGCAAATATTGGCACACTGGCATCCTGGCTCTGGCTAAATCTACATCTGTCCACTGCAGAGACACTATTCACAACCTGGAGGAGGAGTTAGTATACATGAGTGTTATAGTACAATATTATAACGTTAAATAAAGAGCATAATGTTCAGTTAAAAGTATACTGTTAGTAGACTATAACAATAATATATTAATTGCTGTATTCATTATAATTTCATATAATAGTATACTATTTTACCCCTAATCGAATATTAAATCCAGTTACAGCTGTTTCATTTCTGTGGGTTGTTTTTATGTATTTAATTTTATAAAAGAAAAATTATCTATATGGGTCTCTAATTTGTTAAGGCTATGTACTAACTATTCAATAATCATATTGTTCAACATTTAAAGATTTGCTGTAGCACATCAAACTTTTTTTAATGTCCCGCCCCATCCATCCTGTGATTGGTCGGTTGATGAAAACTGACTGACAAACACGTCGGCTCTGTGAAAAGTTCAACATGTTGAACAACATAAGGCACCAATACAGCTAACTGTTTTCTTCTGTCTCTGTCACAGAGCGACAGGTGTCCTTCTGTCGGTGCTCCAGTGGCGATTCCGATTATGTTCTGAACGACTAGCAGCGAGGCCGGGAGGGGGGTTGTGGTAGGTTGTTGACTTAAAAGTTACTAGCACACTGCTTATGAATAATTTTTCTGATTGCATATCTGTTTTTAGAGGCACGTGCGAGAACGGTGTGGCCGTGGATATTGAGCAAACTGCAGCGCACATAGACAAGAGAGTGTGACACACTTTCTGTTTTATTAAATCGCACCCGTTTTGCGGTTATGTAATAATCGCACATGACGACATTGCGATTACAATTAGATTAATCATGCAGTCCTACTTAATACATCTCTGCTCGACTTTTCAACATTTAATTGGCTGCAATTCTCCTCCATATTTGAGTTGTACACATATTAATTATCTGTCCCATTACATTATTAAAATGTCTGTACTAATATGGACTTTCCCCAAACAATGTACTTACCCCCTAGCTCGTCCCACCACATCTTTTTTCTCCAGCCAGTGTTGGCCCTGCTTGTACAGTCCTCTGTCATCCACTGCATTGTTGTCTCCTTTGGTCAAGAACTTAATGTCTCCATTTTCCCTGTGGAAAAAGTGTCAGCGTGATTTTATACCACAACACACTTCAAGTCCTATTTTTCACTACATCTGTGTCTGGGTGGGGATTCATGACACGTGTGAAATATTACAGAGCCGTCTCTGAGCATTTTTAGATAACCTTTCAGTACAGTTCAATACTATCGATGGCATTCTCAGGTTTGATACAGAGGTGTGTGACTCAGTGACACTGAAAGTACAACTTAATCATGGACAGCACCACTGATTAAATGTGTATTCATACTTTTCATGAATCTTCAGTACTCTGTGTACTATTGGGATCTCTCTGCCTTCTATCCTGAAGACAACAATCTCTCCCACTCTGATAGGATCCTCTACCCGGTTGGTCAGAAACAGCAGGTCTCCTCTGTGGAAAGCTGGCTCCATACTGCCACTGAAATGATTTGGTAGATGAGCATCATCAAAATTAGTTAGAATCATTTAGATCAATTCAATAGTGTGTTTCCACTTAATTGATAATATGTCATGCCAATCGCAACCTCTGTTTAACAGACATAATCCACAATGCGTGGCAGCAAATTATTATGTTTGCAAAGCCACAAGGAGGTATTAACAACGATTTTCTATGTGACTGCTCAACATTACATTACATGACTTGGATTAAGACCATAAAAAAAAGAACAACTGGATCAGGTTATCTATGGACAACCCTAATCACCAGCAGTCAAACTGGCATTTTACTGCCTGCATAACTTAAAAGTAAAGGTAATGTGACATGATAAAACTAAATACATATTTCAGCCAAAAGAATGACCTGACTAAAAGATCATTTGGCAGAATAATCATTAATTGCAGGGAATTACAAGCCATAACATATAAAATAAAATAAAAAACAGTACAATCTTACTCATCCTAACAGGATGATCAACAGGTCAACAGTTTGTTGTGTGTTATTGTTCACAACAGACTACTGTAGAATAGCAACAGGCATGAGAAGGCATTATCACACAGCTTAACAAAACTTTACTTTTAGTAAATTACGTACACACACTTTCACAGAATCAGGAAGTCATTCTGTTCTAAATGTTGTGCAATAGAAGGATCCTTTTTGACGAGAACTTGTATTTAATATATTTTCTAGGGCTGCAGCCAACGATGATTTTAGTACTCCAAGGTTCTACAGATTATTTCATCAATTCATCGTTTAAGTACTTTTGCTTAGCACCAACCCAAACTCACGGCCCAACCAGGAGAACAACAAACGCACGTGTGCACATTTTCAGCTGAGGATTGCGGCTTACTTTGGCTAGCCTTCAACTCAACAATCAACGATGGTTTCAGTTAAATTCTAAAGTTGCTGTTACCTTGTCTTGTCATTTTACGGTGGACGGACTGTGACATTACAGAGTTGTTGTTTTCTTGAAATAATAACTTTATTCTTCGTCCCTTGTTGTTTTCTCTCTCTTCCTCCACTTTGCAAACAGCGCCATCATGATCACGTCATGTTCACACGTCGTAAGCAAATTTGAACCCCCAAAACAATAATCGGACCTAATATTATGGTTGGGGGGAGCTATCATCTGCATGATGCCAACAGTAGCTTGCCTATTATAAATATATAACCTACTGTCCTATTCTGAGCAAAATGTGTATTTCCATGCAGAACTCAAAACCCTAGGAATTTCTTTACTACTCACTACACTAACTCTCATCAGCAGACATAAGAAATGGCCAATTAAGGCAAAACAAGACTCAAAATCCTAAAACACACATGGCTCAACTTACCTGAGAACAACAACTATTGGGCTCTCACTGCCAGTGACAACCATGAGTCCCTTCCAGATCATCAGCGCAGAGGAAACAATCATACCAAAGTTCAGCACCTGGTAATAGAGCTGGATACAAAATTAAAAATATTAAAATTGCATTTCTAATCACAACCCTTCCAAACATAAGTGTGCCTTTAACTTCTAAGTGTAAATAAGACAATTTCAGGTATAAACTAGCTCAAGACCAACTTTGTAGTTCCAACATATGTTTGAGACAACATTAAATTCACTGCAGATTCATTGGTGACTGTTAAACATATCAGGCGTTAGACTTTAACGTGGCTAACAATGCAACGTTAGTGTGGTAAAATGAGGAAAACGGCTAAGTTAGCTACACTGAAGTCGGGAACATCGCTTACGCAAGGTTTCCAGGTGTCTTTTAAGCTGTAGTATAAAGGGCACCTTTTGAAAGACACGTCTGCATAAAACAGTTCACTTTAAGGTTTCCTAACAAGTGACAGAGAGGCTGCACCGTTAAAAAGAGGTCGGCGGCTAGTAAGGTTAGCTGTGAGGTCTCTTACAATACAAAGAGGCGGCGGTCGCACCATCACAGTAAAACTAATGCTCGGGTACCTACCTGCCGCTTATTCATGCGACGAACATCGTCAAGAAAGTCTAAAGATAACATTGTTGCAAATACTACTGGGTAGAAAAAGCACCTAAATCACATTAAAACGTTTAAAGTCACGAGCATATGGATGCACGGTCGAACAGTTAAACTTGCATCCGAATCTTCCGGGTGCGCTCAACCGGAAGTCCCGCCCTCCTGTGAGCTCAGGGTTGAGGTGTCAGTTCAGGATACGAGAGAGCAGAGGGGGGTTTCCAAAAGCACCAAACTCCACACATCTGAAGTGAAACGTGTTGCTGCCTCTGTTTGTCCAGCAGTGTTTCACAGTGGTTTAAGAACAGCCAAGAGGTGCTGTTAATTCATGAGACTGTCACATTAAGATAAGGTAATGTGATGATTTTTGGCTAGCCTATCTGAATAGCCTAAATTAATTATTATATTTTATGGATGTTTCTAGATAGACCTTACATTTCTTGTAGATGTTGTGTTGTAAATATGTTTTGTAGATTGAAGCCATGCAAAGCCATGCGGATCAGAGCTTTTGACATCCAAACTAATCAATCCAGGCGGCTACATTCATCATTAGCTATACATTTTCCTTCAGTGCACTCAAACATTCTGCAGCTGTGGTAATTAATTTAGGCAGGCCTAAATGCAACATATAAGCAATAAAGTTAAATATGCTTATGCCTGCCTATGTCTATTTCCAGCAACAACTGCATTAATTTGGAGTTGTTTCAATAGCCTGAGGCAGTGTTAATTTATGAGAGGGTTACATTAAGATAAGATAAGATGATGATATGAAAAGATGATAATATAAAATAATGTGATGATTATTGATTTTAAACAGCAGGAAAACAATTATAGCCTAAATTAATTATTATATTTGTATGGATGTTTCTAGATAGATAGAACGTCCAATTCTTGTAGATGTTGTGTTGTAGATATGTTATGTAGACCGAAGCCATGAAAAAACATGCGGATCAAAGCTTTTGACATCCAAACTAATCAATCCAGGCGGCTAACTACCTCAGTGTTAACTGGTCTGCAGACTTAAAGCTTAGTTTTGTCAATTTATAAACAATGAGCTGAAATGTTCTCAAACAGTCTGCAGCATGCAGTAATTACTTTATGAATATGCAACATGTAAGCACTAAAGTGAAATAATTATGTTCTCGAAACTAGATTTTGACAGCGCCCCTATTCAAGACTGAGCCATCAAATCAAATTTTCTATTGAATTTGTGCAATTTGCTCCCTCTGTCTATTTCCATCAACAACTGCATTTGTTGTCATTTGAAGTTGTCTTTCTCCTTAGAATAATATCTGGCTTATCTTTAGCTGCTAAATGCAATAATTTCTTTACTAGCTAGTGGCTAACTTTGTCCATCATCTGGTGCTGGGCGTGAAGCATTCATTGATGAGTTTATCTGAACTTTTTTTTTGTTGCTGCCTGCTGCTGTTAGAAATGAGGTTTATGAGAGCAGTGAACCAAAACGCTGATAGCCTTGCCGATATTTCTCTGGTAATTTGTCTCTACAAGCGACTTCTGTCAGGTTGCACATAGTCATTTGAGCCATCGTTTTGATAAAAATATTGATGAGTGCAGCTTTAAAAAAACATTTACAATACAAACAGAGTAGCCTCTCTGTTTATAATTGTGAGTCAAATGAAGTAAGGCTTACAATCAGTGATGTGGTTGTCATGAGTCAGCAGGTTTCATAAACCAAACAACCACCAATAAAAACAATCACTCTGAATTAATAATTTATGGCATATTAATGGCTGCCTTTAAAGGTGGGTAAGCTCTGTAGTGCAAATAAATCAGTGCATAAAGTCAGTGTCAGGTGAGTTTATTTTCCATTCCAACCTTAACATCTGGACTGTCTCTTAATCAAAATTGTAATAATCTAACTCACAACAAAGAAAGATCTCAGCGAGAACCTTTTATTACTACTAATTATTAACTGCTTTCTTTTTTCATGGATCGCATCTAATTTCCTAGAGGAAGCGAGTCTCACTGAGTAAGTGATAACATTATTAGTCACTTCACATCTGAAACTCACCAGCCATTACTGGTTGTTGACTCTGTGGGGATTATTAGTAACACATATGTTTGAGCCATCATTAAAAAGTCATGTTTTATGTTAGGATATACATGTTGTTGTCATTTATGACTCATACTTAATTATATTCCCCCCCTCCAGTAATTAAAAGTTCATTTTAATGTAACAATAGATTAATAGAGACTATGCTGACTGTGTGTTTTTCTGAACTGTGTTTTGTTTCTATCTGTTTAGTTTTCCTCGGGACACATCTATTATGACAGAGGCTATGTCATACTAACATGGTGTTTTGGAGATTTACCCTATAATAAATTGTAACCCCAAAGACTTAAAATAAAATAAAAATGCTCTGTCTTTTTAGTAGTTAAGTTTTTAATCTGTTTTGAAAGGATTGACATCTAATTTTGTAACAAAACTTTTCAGATATATGTGCAATCTGTTCAGCATCCAAGTGCACTTATGGAGTATTATTCATTATTCATTAATGTCTCTTTCTAACCTCAAATTATTCTTTCAATTCAACATTTGTTTTTCTTGTACACATATACTCTATTCACTAAAGAGCAAAATGTAACTCAAATTTAAATTAAAATGTGGCTTTCTGAATTCATACTTCCATATAGGCTGAATCTATATCTGCAAAGCAGTGTCTGAATGCTGTATGCAAAACTGAATTTCACAGTTGGTTTATGATGGCTTAACACTCCCTCAGATTGCATTGATCTCTTAACATCTTACTAATACATTTGCCATGCTTCGTACAGAGGATGTTGTGGTTGCTGCATATCCTTTATCAGTTTTACTGCCACCCTTCTCCCCTGAGCAGAGGAGGGCAGTAGTTGTATGGTGATCCCAACAGTTTTTCTAATGATATTAAAGACTCATGTTTTGATTGTATGTTGTGTGGTCTTTAACTCCATCCCACCAAAACCACTGAGCAACATTGTGAAAACCATAATTAAGTCACCCAGTAATGCTGTTTAAAGGTTGTGCACAAGGCCCCTTGAATATGAATATCCCTGCCGGGTTGGACTGATACCAGGCGATAGCCCAGGTATTTTGTTGTAGATATTATTGGATTAGAAATTATATATTATCTTGAGATCCAGGTGCCAGAAGATGTGGCTGTGGTGAGCTTTATGCTAAACATAATTGAGCAGATTTTTTCTTCTGTTTAGCAGCATATTGTTTACTGCTGTGCTTCCATCTAGTATGCTCACCTCCTCTTCCTCTGCAGTATTTGAAAAGGAGATAGCACAGCGCTATTGGACAGCGTTTCATCATGTGCATATCTGTATTTTCTGCACTCTGCATTTAGACAACACTGATTTTATTCAGATTTAGCCTTTAAGTTCCCCCGTGAGAGGAAATAATGTGAGATATGCATCAGAAAATCATTATTTCATAGTCAGCAAAAGCTTGCTGTGATGTGGCAGATTAACTCGGCACTGACAGTCAACTTTGCGATGGCACAGAGACCAGTGGCAGCCTGCGACTTTTGGTGGACTGTAGATAAAACTTTTTTCAAATGCCAACTAGTCTGTGGCATTTAGGGACGTGTGATCCTTTTCATAGAATCTGCCTAAATGGTCACAACTACCCTGGCCCGCCAATGGTAATTGAGGTCATTCAGGTACAACAATGTGAGGTCAGAATCACAGGCAGCCTTGTGAGAGAGTGGTTCTTAGATGTCACGCTTGCCAGTTGCTGTTTCTATTTGTCATTGTTTTTCCATTTGATTTACTGAGATGTTATTCTATATCCAGGCATAACCATACATAATGTACAGCTTTTTTAGACAATTTTTCTGCTTTCTGTTGCTGCTGTTATGTGTCAAAATTATCAAAAAGATTTTTTGTGTGGAGCATATTTTTACATGTTGCCACATAATGAGCACGAATGTGAGACTGAACTCTGCAAATGTGTTTAATGTGCTAAAGACCCGGTCTCTGAGCACGAGATCTTCATATTAACTCAACATTATGTTCTATTAAATGAAATTGCAATTACGGCCTAAATGAACACACAAGATTTCTACAGTTGGGGACTAACAATTCTCTCATTTGATGTGTCTTATCATGGGTATTAATGCTGAGATTACTGTGAGTGATCCAGAGCTCTTTATAGCATTCAGTCCGACGTACTCAGTGCAGCAGTAAGAGCTGTGCCAATGAATCTTTCCTCTGTAATTTCTGCGATTTGCTCATAATTTCTCCTGTCATGCCTTGCACGAAACTCTTTCGGATTAAGGTATGGCTCATTGTCTGACATTATTCCTGTCAGACAAATATAATTTTTTTTAAATAGACAAAGATTCTGATGACGTGAAGACATCTTACAAAGTGAGCATGGTTAGGTAAGAGATGATTTTAGTTAATTTCCAAAATAATGTAGATTTTACATATATTTGTCACTCCGTGACAGTATTGCGGATATGCAATGCGTGACACAGACAGTGAGAAACCACTTTCCCAGATAAATCAAACATTTACCTCAGAATCTCCATATAAATAGTTTGGTCAAATTAAAACATTTGATAGTGCAAATAAACATTTTACTTGTATCTTATTTTCATCAATGGTACGGTGACTGAACTAACAGTAGGTGGCAGGAGTGTCTTGCTTCATGATAGGCCCAATCTTCTCCATGTTGTTATCACACCTCAGTTACACTATTGTTACCTCTGCGACTCATCATCTACGAGACCTCCCTAGTGGCTGGTTCAAACATACACCCACGTCTTCTGAGTAAAGTAGTGAATGGAGTTCAGTATGCTGTGGACAAACTGATAGAAAACAATTAATTACCAGATGTCATTCAGCTTTATTTACTGTTAATGAAAGGGTTATCCTTGTTGTTACAGAAGATGGTGCTGCAGTATTGCAAGTGTTATTAACTGCTTCTCAAGTGAATATCATGCATAGGCTTATTTTATTGCATTTTGTTGCAAATAGTTATATACTGTAGGCAGACAAGCTATAAGGTAATAAGGTATTTTTCACTTGTGTCTGTAGTTCACTTTAGAGGTGAACTTTAGTGTCAAGGATTCCTATTGTACTGACAGTTCTTCTAATTTGGTCCTGCTGTGTGTGATATGTCACAGATTATAACAGAATGGTAGCGTGTAAGAAATATGGGCAACATAACAGAAGCTACCTCACACTAAAGCCTGTCATCGCTTCCTTCTGTTGACACCATCTGACCCTGTCATGCCACTGGACAACATCAGAAGTGACACTCAGTGAACTTTTTTGTTATGCGTACATTTAGCTTCACGGCACTGTTCACACTTGTGCATGAGGCCACCGATTACATAAACGATGACTCACTAATGACTGGGAATCACAAATGATTATCATGATGAAGTTAGCCTTTCACCCTGTAAACACACACTGGTTGCAAGCAACACTTCAGTCTCGAATATCTGTGAAAGAATCCCATTTGCCCCTGAGTGGTAGCGCTATTAAGCATGCAATGGCTGAAACTACATAACACACTACAGCATAAAGTGATTAATCATGTAGTGCATTTATAGCAAATGTGTACAAATTATTATGGCTTAGTGTGTGAAAATACAATGTCATTTTTAGCCATGCTAGCGTTCAGTCTGTTGGTTGGTCAGGCCACCACTTTTGTCCAGGCTGAAATATCTCAAAAACTATTAGATGGTATTCCATTTGTATGACTTTAACTGTAGCATCACCATGTCTCAACAACGATTGGAGGGATTGCACACACATAGAATAGAATAGGATATTTCTTTGCTGGAGGATACTACAGATCATTTGTAAAATTCTGATAGTAGCTGGGAAAAATATAGGTAAAAATAAGGTGTTGCTTCACTAAAATTACCTAAAAGAATTAGCCCAAATATGGGAAGCCTTTTCATGAAAGCCATGCTAAAAATAATGGGTGCATGTCAGTGTGGTGACAGAAAAGAAATGTGACAGTCCTCTCACATGATAGGCGTCACTAAGATAACACCGGGTCACTTATCTTTCTAAACGATATGCGTATATGATAATGAGTGACTGCTGATGTCAGATAGACTGAGTGGGATGGTTTTCATCACAGTGATTCAGCCCTCTTCATAAAATGCTAATTTCTATTAAGAATGACATTCAGAATTTCAAAAGCACGTCATGCACTTTCCCATCATCTCCAAACGCACAAGGTGTAATCATATATTTTATTTTACAGCCAGTTGCATTCAAAGGTGCAGTTCCTAAAAATGCAGTGCAATGTAGAATAGCAAGTAAACATGACAGGTTACAGTATGAAAGCACAGCACCATTAGCCACTGTACAACAGTGTCATGTGAGGCTACATTTGGCTTGATACATTCCTGGGGGGAAAAGGCTGTTTGCTCCCAGCTCATGGTTCTTAACATTCACAAAGGTGACTACAAATGATACATGTTTGTGCTATCCCAGTGCAAATTACACAGACTACCTAAAATGCCACGTCATTTCAAAATGTTTCATCTTGCACATTAATTTAGTATAGTCTGACCTGAGATTGGGACTCACAATCTGTGACCTACAATGGTACATGGATTGATACAATGCAAACTCAGGAAAGCTACTCACTACTACAATGTAGTTTCAACCCTAAGATTTGTTGTGTACAATGTACAATGATGTACATTGTACACAACAAATCGATCAATGTACAATCGATAATCACAACAACATGCGAGGGCATCGATCTGCAATAAGTAATAATGGCAAGGAATGGTGGCTGTTAAATAGTTAAGTCATGTTATTTACAGTATATATCTCTGTCCTGTTCTCTGAAGGTTTTACACCTCTCTTAAAAATAAAGGTGTCATCAGCCCTGTTTCTGTCTCACCGTTCCTTCTGGGCTGTTTTGCTGATATGTACCAACAGTGAACCATTTCCGCTTTCTGGTTCAGCATGGAGAAACTCAATGGGATTTGAGTCCATTGAGAAAATCTATGATCTCTGACGTCTTATTGAGTGATAATTACTCTATTCCATCTTAACAACTTTGGGAGGATCAGCAGCTTTTTGTTTAGTTGGGGTCTTTCTGCCCTCTTGCTCAGTCTTCCTGGGCAGTCTGGGGCTGCCAGCAGCTTTCCGGCCTGTCTGAGGGCTGGAGGAGCCAGCACCTGTTCTGCGTTGAATTAACGGGCTTCTGGAGCCCTTGGCCTTCGTTGGCGTTAATAGAGAGTCCATGACCTTTAGTGACCTCAGGCTGAGCAGACCACAGAAGTAGTTACACTGGTGCTGGGAGACAAATTGCTCAAAAACTTTGGGATCCCCTTCAACAGATAGACCTTGATTCCTGCACCAACACAACAAAGGCAAATGTCACAGTCGTGATCCGTATAAATGTAAATTACCTGTAAAATTAGGGTTTCAGAGAGTAATTTACAGAAACAAAACAATACAAATAAACTAACCCCGTTGATTTGACTGAAATTCCAACATTGGTGATCTTGGTGTCAACACCTGCAAAATAACATCATGCAATTACTTTTTTTGTTGTTCAGGTAATATATTCAAATGTGACAGACATGCACATTAACTCCAGCAGTAAAAACAAATTACAAATACAAGTTAAGTTCTCAGAACACAACATACTTAATATTTTATCATAAATTGAATGCTGCATAGCAAATTGTGTGTAAGTATTAGTAGTAAAAAATGTCTCTCGCACATTGCCTTATTGTGAGCAATATTTAACTTTTAGTTCACTCATTCACCAGTTTCTTCAATATGCTACTGATTTTAACACAACATTAGGAAAGGAAAAAGATACATTTCCCATTGAGTCAGCCTACCTTCTAGCCGAGTGAGTAGCAGATTGCCATTGGTCCACTGAAAGACCCAGTGCTGCAGGGCACAACACTTCTGCTCCACCTCAGAGTCAGTCCTCATGTCTATTCTGCCTGTATGATCCAGGACAGAGTATTTCTGATAGACCCCTGTCAGATCAGCCTCCACTGTGGCATAAGGGACAGTGTTTGCCGGTCGGTACATCAAGTAGACTGGAATCACTCTGTGTAACAAATATTGTCAAGATGTGAACGACCTTTAGAGAGGCTAAGTGGTTCATGTACTGTACAAGAGGACGTTAACTTTTGATGAAGTGTAAACTGCTTGTACTCACTCAAGAGAGGGGCCAAAGTGTTCAATCACTCTTGCTTCTGCAGAGAAGATTTTGCAGTATTCGCGAGCCAAGTTCTGAATTTTACACTCCTGTATGCAGAACATTGGAGAATAGCCAGCAACGATAAGCTCAACCTACACCAGCATATGTATTCAATCTTCATTTGATTAGTGTTACAGTAATCGTACGTGGGTGGCAGGAATGACACCCGACTGATTTACTTAAAAACTGGATTTGTTAGTTTATTGTATGACATTTTTAAATGTATTAAGAAGACACAAACAAATTACAAAATCATCTTCCTTACATACCTGCTTGACAATGTCCAGGTTTCTGTCTATAAGGCAGCTTTCTGCTTTACCTCCATAGGCGATGGGGTTGGGTGCTTTAATGATACATGTGTTTCCAGACTCGAACACAGGCTCCAGACCATAGATGACTTTTGCCCTCCAGACTTTGTGAGAACAGCCATCACCAATATGAGATTCCTGCATCATTATGCGGCCAAAGAATTTGTTGCCCCAGATGCCAGAATCAGCCACACCCTTGCTGAATATCAGGGGTGTCATTTCAATTTCTTCTCCAACTGCATACAAAAGAATGGAAGTTAGAAAAGCTTTTGGCTCTGACACAGGAAAAACAATGACCAAAACACGGGAAATCTTAGCTTACCACCAAGGTCCTCACGTAATGACATTCCAGCCATGACTGCAACACAGTGAGGGAGAAGATGAGACTTGTTGTGGCCCAGTAATGCAAGGGAAAAAAATATTTTATGATGTAAAGTAAAAGACTACATACTATCTGCACTAAGAAGAAAGTCTGTTGAGTCTGTCCCATATTCATTTGTGATTTTGCATCGGTAAACACCAGAGTCTTTGCATGATGCCTGAACAATGGCAAGATTGACCTTAGTTTCGTCCCCTGCACTGAGAAACAAACAAATAACAAATAAATGATTCAGAAAATGTGGGTTTTGCAGGAATATGACCAAAACTCAGTAATAGGTGATCACTATTATGACCTATAAGACCTTTACTAAAAGTCAATCCAAATAATCAATTTCTTGTGAAACTGCGGATTTACTTACTTTCTTTTAATCTGAGCAATCCCTTCTTCATTTCTGTACCATTTGATTGTAGAGTCACTCAGAACGTTGAAGAACTGGCACCATAATTTCAAGTGTCCTGAGGCATCTGCGAAGGATTCGCCCCTGATCTTTCGAATAACTTGAGGAGCTGGAGGAAAAGACACCAAACACGGATAAAAACACTTTTCTATGTTCTAAGTATCAGGAAACCTTGACATATCTAGTCTGATAAATATACTGTATGTGCTATAGTGCATATAAGCTACATCCAAAAGGTTTCTTTCCTATAATATATCCTATATGTGGCATGGCGCTGTAAGCAAATGTTAATGTATTCACTGCAACCCCGTGTGTGTGTCTCAATTTCATATTGGCACTATTAAATTTACATGTAATACAGTATCCATGTGCGTTGATGTTGAAAATTGTAAATGTATTAGTTAGTCTACAAGAACCAAATGCACATTATTTCCTGTTAGTGCATCTACTAATAGAAACTTTACAGTCAAACTTAACTGCCAAATGCAAATTTGAACACTTTACATATTGCACAGTAGACAGGGATAGCATAAATACTGTACTGGGACACTAGTGTCAATCAACAACCCACTGGTGTGAATTTAATATGAATGCTGGCATTTTTATGTCCCTAGATTTGAATTTTTCAATGTTAGTGGACTGCTCAAACAACAAGTAAACGTAACGTATACAAATACTACTGTATTTCTATGGAAGTAAACCAAGAACATGGAACCAATCATATGATATTGACTTCCTGTGAGTAACAGTGAAAGAGACAATATAAAAAATGTGACCCATTTAGTTTACCAGCCTGTGCATCTTGTGGCGAGTGAAAAGCAGCTTTTCTGATTTGACATGTTGCACACACAGTATGCTAAACTAAGTTTAATTTGGTGTGGATAGAATTGTTTTGCGAATAACTTTACACAGCCACTGCATTGGGTTTGTGACCAAAACCAACATCATAATCAGTCTGATTGCTGCAACAGGTGCAAGCTGGACAGTTAAACACATCTTGGTTATCTCACCCCAGGTTTTGTGAATCATGTTTCTCATGCAGCATGCATTGCGACATTTAAAAACACTGTTCTGACATGAAGGATATTTTACCTTTGAATGGGTCATGCTTGTCCTTCTCTGCAGGTTTCCCCTCAGTTTTATGGGTTTGGATCTCCTCAGTGGGCTGCTGGCTTGGTGCTTGAGTATCAGATGCCACCTTCCTCCTGCTCAAAAGTGGAGAACACCTTTCTGCAGGAGAAGTTTGCTCACCGGGGGACTGAAGTAGAGGTGACCGTCGTGACAGGCTTGGAGACGTAGAGAGAGTCATGGGACTTGCGGAAAGCTTGCTGTTCTGCATAGAAACTTCCTTTTTCAGAGTTTGGTTATCAACCTGCGATGTGGCTTCTGAGGCTTCCTCAGGTTTGGCCTTGGGTATTAGGATTTTCCGTCGGGCCCCAGAGGCCAGCTCTCGTGGAGTAGCAGAAGGAATGGGAGAGACACAATTTCTTTTCTTTAACAATGGACTAGCTTCAGGAGTTGGACTGGCTAATGAGTCAGTCCTTGATAATTCCTCAAACATAGAGTTGTCCTGTTGAATAAGTTGGAGATTATTCTCTTGTTTACCTGTGCCAAGTTCACTGTTAGTGGGAAACTTTTGTAAACTCTGCAAAGAACTGTTTTTTGTGTTGTGTTCTTCACTTTTGTCTTGATACAGAAGTGTTGTGGAATTCATTTCAGTAATCCCCTTTTCAGTTTTGCTGTTAAGTTTAATTTCTGGAGCTAACTTTTTTATAAATCCCACATCTTTGCCTTGAAGAGATTCATCTTTGACATGCTCCAAAACAGTAATATTTGACTCCTGACCACTGGACTTTATAGGTGCCACTCTAAGTGGAGTCCCAGGTTCTCGACTGACATTTCTGGATAGGGTTGAAATTGCTGTCAGTTTATTGGTCAGGTCGTCCTGACAAATCGAGGGAGAAAAATTGTGTCTGACATTTTCACTTCCAGAAAGGCAAACAAGTGGGAAATCTTTCTGAGGAACCAGAGTTGATGCTCCAGTGTCCATAACTCCTTCATTATATTTTGTTGCATGCCCATGTGGTCGTGCAGTCTCTGTAGTGGTGCCAGTGTCAATGACAGAGATAGGTGGGATAACAAGAGGTTTTTGTAAAGCCTGAACAGGTGGTGAAGTTGCACCGTGAATGTGAATTTGATCAGTTTCATTTAGTTGATGATAAACCTCCATTAGGGTTTCCTTGATGTTTCTGGGAGGAATATCATCAATACTCCTGTCAGGCGTTGACGTCTTCACTTCCGGTTTACATTTGCTGTTGTCATCTTTTAGCTGCTCACGTGTTTCTGTAGGAGTTGTAGTTGCATGGGCCGTGGTGGTCACTGAATTTGCTAATGTGGAGTCAAGAGTCTTTATTTGTGATCTCAAAAGTTCAGCTATAGATATGACTTTTGTTACAGGTTTTGGAATTTCTTGGAAGGCTTTAATTTGGACAGATAACTTTCGTGTGTTTTCAGGAGGTTTTGTTAGGAGTGGGTTGGCAAGCTCAAATGTTGTTGACTTCAGATTCTGTAATTCTAAACTAGTTCTCTCTGCCATTTTTAATATATGTCCCTTCTTCTCAGTTTCTTTATTAGAGGCATCCACAATAATAACAGCTGTGTCTTTATCTACTGCATCTTTGTTCTTTTCAGTTTCAATGCGTTCAGTCATATGTACAGAGGCAGTTTCAGTCTCCATCTCAACTATCGTCTCACTTGGGGCCACACTGTCAGACTGCCCTAATAACTTACCTTCCTCGTTACCCTCTACCTTCTCATCAACTTGTATTTCTGTCCCTTCAACAGTTTTTATAGCAGTATCAACTTGGCTTTGCTGGGTGCTGGGGGAAACATTACACCCTCGGGTTTTCTCACCACCACCAGGGCTTTGGAAGGGTGACTTCTGTAGGTCTGTAAAAAGGACCGTATGGCTTTCATTTGATCCCATGGAATGATCCCATGTGTCCTGTGTCATTTTGTCAATCACTGCTTGAAGACCACAGTGCAAAGAAGGGGTCTGGACATGAACTGTCGTAGTGTCTCTCTCTGGTGGATCGTTTTGTGGTAGCTGTGCGTCCATTGTGCACCGGTTGAGTGGAAGCTCAAAGCTGACAGGTGCATCATTCCTGTTCATCTTTGTATGGGCCTGTGTAACCTTGGGACATAATACAAGCAGAGGTTTCCATTCTGTAAATACATATTCCCTTATCCCTGGCTATGGTGGACAAGGATAAACACATGTGATTTTAAAAACAGCAACATCGTAACCAGCAACAAATGGAATGGGAATACAAAGGAAAAGATATAGTTTGTGATGGTAACAACAAACATTTCCTTCACTTGCCCTATTGGCAGTGTTCATATGGCTATCTGTGAAAAACATTCAAAACGCTTTATGTGCTTTTGAACTGACATGGTTGCTAATACTAATATATATTAGCATTAGCATTCATGTAAGTAAATAGGAGAGTGGCTTGTAAAAAAAACTTCTAGTAGTTGGTATAAGGATGATGTGCAGTTAGACAGATACTGATAACTAGTTCTTAAACCTTCTTCTTTATATTTTGAATAAAAAAACATCTCTAAAATCCATGTTGACATATCAATTCATCTTCATCCAGAATCCAAATCCAGCACATATAAACATATATATCATCTTGTGAAATATGAGCATGGTACACTGCTCTGTTCCATAGCGCTGTGCCATGTATACACGTTTGTTGAATGCAAGTCCCCAAAATCTGGTACTGAGCTGTAGATCTCTTTTAATTAGCATGGGAGGTTCCCCGTGCCATATGTCATTACATCAGGCCTGAGATAAGCCACATATAGCTCAAGGGTCATTCTCTTTGCCAATATTCAGCCAATTTGTTCCTTCAAAAAGCAACTGCAAACTGACTCAAAATACTTATATACAGTATCTTTATAAAATGTATAAAAAAATATGCATTTTGCTCATTTATGCTTGTTTTCCTGCCTTCCCTTGTGTCTTATTCTGACATTGTGAGGCCTATTCACATGTAAGGTGTCTATTTTACTTTTAAGTGTGGTCGGAAAGGAATGTGAATAATTTTAAGAGGTGCTTCAGCTGTGCAGTGTTTTGTCTCAGCTCTCAGTGCTGTCAGTACTTAGCAATGGAGCTGGAGTCAGGACAATTGCATAAGCAGTGGACAATAACGGTTCACAATTTAAATAGCACAACAAGTGCTAATTTAGGATGTTACTAGATGACTGTCCATTACAACATTGCAGCATACAAGGCTGTTATCCAAAAAGCTAATTATTTATTTATTTCCTTTATGTTATGACAAAATATAATGTATTTAGTTAGTTTAATGAACATACTTATATGATACCATCAGTCAGGACACCATCACAACTACCCCACCGCTTTCTGGTATAACTCAGCCCTGCACAAAGATTTGAAACAGGAGCAAAATAGCTATCCAATTGCCTCTGTACAATAAGCATATTTTCCAAGATGTCGAACTATTGCTTTAGAGGAAATCTGCTTAATCCATGTACTATTAGTGCAAAGTGCCACATTCTAAGTATAATTCTATATGTATGTAACAGCCAACTCTCAGACCTTTGAACTTACAATATCACATGCACTGTATTAATATACCATTTGCATCTGTCAACATGTGCGTCATTTAATTCTTGTCACACAGCAGAGCATACTTATAAAATCTATAAATAGCTCCAGGATGCTTGTGTTACTGATGCAGCACAAAACACTCATGAGCTCATGTGAAAAGCCTCACTCACCTCACTCAGCAGCGCTGGCTGAGACACATTTTTTTGGCAGGGGCTTGTTTCCTTCTCAGACAGCTGACCTGCAGCCTGTTTACATGGACTCTGAGGTAAAGCAGTCCTTCTTTCACACGGTGGATCCGACTCAGTGCCTCTGTGTGATAAAGATGCACCAGTGGTTGTTTTTGACTTTTTGTCAACATCCATGACAATAACATGTTCTGTTTTAGAAATGTCCTCCTGCACTGTACTGAGGGGTTGTTGCAGTGCTGCTGCAGCAGACTGTAGTTGTGTTGTAGTCAGTTGCATTTCCAAATTTCCTTCTCTATCTTTGCGTCCAGCTTCCTTCTCATGCTTAACAGCCTGTTTATCTTCAGTTCCTGACACAGTACGCCTTGTGGATGTAAGAGCAGCAGGTGGTAATGAGGCAGTTAGCTGTTCTTTCTGTGTAGGCACAGTTACCTTAACACATGTGTTCTCATCCCTTGAAGGCCTTTCAACAAGCAATACTTTCTCTGATTTTGATTTCTGATGTTTTGTCACATTTCTGAAGCTTGAATCCACAACTGATAAACCGACAGTATTTTCTACTTCCATAACCTCTTCTGAATTCCCCTCAGACTGTGTTGACTCAGTGCAGGTCAGAGCTGCAGAGGTGGAGGGCTCATTGTTTGCCCTTCTCTCCTCAGATGGCCACTCTCCTGGTGTATCTGATTTTGCAACTTTTGCACTGTTGGAAATTTTAATCTTCTTTTTGACAAAGGGAGTTTTGGGATGGTGTGAATTGAAAATCTTCTGTGCAGAGTCGTATATATATGTCCCGCTCTTGTCATCGTTTTCACTGATGGCCTGTCCGTTAGTTACAGCAGACACTGCTCCATTAGTGATTGGGACTGGCTTTTCTTCCACCTCTTCCACTGTTGTCTCCTGTAACCTGGCCTCAGTCTCTACAGCTGCAGCCTGATGGCTCTCCTCATTGCCCTCATACTCCATGGAGCCTGGCGTGCTGAGAAAGGCCTCCATTGTGGAGCGGCGTTTCCTCTGTGTGCGGTCTGGACTGATGGTTCGTAGCGGCTCCTGGTTTTCTTTCCCTTCAGCTTCCCTGTGTCGGTTCTCAGCCTTTTGTTTGAGCTTGGCAAAGTAGCGCTGGTGGATCTTGAACTCGTTCATTTCACCCACCTCTAGAACACCAGAACAGGACACTATACCTTTACTGTTGCTGGCTGAGGCCTGGTATATAGCTGCATCATCCACAGTGCAACTGCAAAGAAAAGCCCAGTTTAAGCAAACTGATTCTTGACAAAAACACAAGGAAACATTTCTGACACCGAAACACTGATGTATTGGCTAAACTGTTCAGGATAAGCTCTTTAATTTTGATTCTCAAATAATTTAATCAATTAAATAAAATAATTTAATTTAATAATGTTGACAATAATAATAAAAGCCTACCAGGCTTACTTAATGTGGGCAGTGTCAAGTCACTCTCTTAGTATTTGGACTTTGAAGCAGAAAGAAAATAATACACAATGATTTTGTCACCTCCATCAGAGTGCTCATTGCTGTGTAGGAATTTAAATGTTGTAGAAAGTTTGAACAGACTAATACAGTGTTGATCTTGGTATCATCTTGGTAGAACCAGTGCACTCACATGTGATTTCATTGTATCCAAAGATACATACTTGTAAATTTGCAGGGAATGATTTTGTCCATTGCGGAATATTTCGTATTTAGGCAGTCCACAGTATCTGTCTAACTGCACATCATCCTTATACCAAATAATTTGAGGAGCAGGGTGTCCTGAAAAAAACAAAACAAAAAAAATTCAGGACAAACAATTTCTGTAAATTAAAAAAAGGCAGCATTAGGTGCATTACGCTTGCCTTGCAGAAATGTCTGAACATATTTCAGATGGTCATGATGCATGAAACCAGGTGTATATTGAGTCTTTTTTCAGAGGTAGTACATTACTTGTGTGCATTCACTTCCTTTAAGTTGTTACATTCTTATAAACATGCTACTTAGACAAATTTTTTATTTACTTATACTGTATTATTGTATGTTCTGGTAAGTGTCCCTAAGGTTACATACATCTGGTGTAAAGCCTTGTAAAGTGTGCGATGTAACCTCTGAAGCGGTGTTTACCTGTAACCACACAAGAGAACTTCACATTGCAATTCTCGGACACAGCTTTCGACTTCAGGGTTGTTTCGAAGGAGGGCTGTGTTTCCTCAGTTAACTGTGCCATCATACTGCAGAGTGTGCTCCTGTGCAAGAAAAGGGAGCTGGTCAGTCATGTTCCCACGGTTGATTTTGTAATTTTAACATTATTACATGTATACTGGATTATTGTTTTGTGTAGATGAGCAGCTTTCGTGCTCAAGAGCAAAAGTATCGTCTGGAAGTTGTGTGAATTAAAATATGGAGCCTTTAATTGCTGAAGTTTGTAAAAGGGCAAATTAACTTTTTAACAAATTGTTGAGCCAACTGACCAGTTTTTTAACTGAATTATATAATTATATTACAGGATAGACATAAAATATGAAATAAAAACACCAGATGTGTTATTTCTCTCAAGACCTCTAGATGACATTCTTCACATTCACATTAAGACTAGGACTAACATTTGTCCTTGAATGTTGAGCAGTTCTTACTAGAGGCAATGAAAGTGAAGTGTTCTGATCTTTGACTTCTGCAGTTCAGTATGAATAGTTAATTAGCATGTCTAACTATACATATGAGATTAATTATAAAAATGAAACACATTACCATAAATATAATGCTTCAAGAGTATTGAATCATTATGGCATGTGGAAATGAGTAAGAAACATAACGCAGATATAATATAAATTGATATGTGCTTGCATGCATGTTGTAAAAGCATTATGGTGGTGCTTGTATGTATGTGCAGTTGATCCATGTCTGGTGTTGACATGCACTTCAGTATTGGCCGCATGAACAGTTAAAAGATGCTTTTACACTTCACTGCATGTTACTCATGATTAAACTAACAAAACAAGACACTAATACTAAAGACAGTCACACAATATAATGTGCATGCTATATGGCTTGCAGCATGCGTTACATACAGCTAACTTTGCTGGAATTCAGTGTTGACCTATTGGAAATACAATAAAAAAATACTACATTAATTGAGCTATGACAAGTGAATTTTTAAGCGAAAAATGTTTCCGTTTTGCAGGAACTTTTGTCTAACAGCACTTTCTGTTCATCATTTCAGATCATCTTGTTTCTCTGTAGTGTTTGTCCCAATTCCCACTGGAAATTATACCCATGTTCATTGCCACAAAATCATCTTTACATGTGATTTTGCAGTTACAACATGCGTAAATCACAAGACCATCCCTATATCAAATAACTTAGGTAGGGTAGGATGTCCTAAAAGAAACTGGACATCAGGGCGGTATTAAACCATTTCTGTATCACTGACTAGAAGGGGGAAATGCTATTATCTCAAATAATTTTATAGCCTATTACTTAAAACTGATGTATCATTAAAGAGTTGAATCTAAAAGTTCCATGAACAAATCTTTCCATGCAAAAGCTGTTGTTAGTGGGGCCCATGTGGCATAACTGAGATGCTGTTCTTAATCAGCAGTTTATTTAAACTCTGGCGACCATAGCAACAAACAAAGACACAACACACCACACACGTTCATCCCAACTTATGAAAATCTTTACGTATTGATGTGAGCACAGTGGTCCACCATGGTTTCTATAATGATTTTCAACAGGTAGCACAGCACACTGGGTTATTGTTGAATCTGTACCTGTTCTCTGGCCTCACATTAGAGAGGTAGCTGCAGCCACCAGGCCGGCTACTCCCACTGATATCATCCCCATTGCTGTATCTTCCATTGCCAGAAGAGGAGCGTGTCATTGTCCTCCGTGAACCCATTTTCCACCAGAGAAAGGAATACCCAGTGAAAAAAGTTTTCCAGAAGAAAAAAGGTTTGTGTTTTTACTTATTTCTTGGCTTGCCAAGGCGATTAATAACAGCTAAAAGAGAACAAAGAGTGAAAACATGAACATGGAGAACTTGACAGAACAAAGTGTTACATTTTAGCAAACTTGTGTTACATTTTAGCATAAAAAATGTATTTGTGTTTTTCTATATAGTTTGACAAACATCAGCAAATGGACACCTCTTTTACATGCAGTCCTATTCATTATTGACATAAACAACATTCAACAGTCTGTTTAGTCTATTGTACAGTTAACTCACCATTCACAGGTTTCTTTCCCTCCTTTGACAGATACCCGACAGCACTGACTTAAGGCACTGCAATTTCCAATCAAACATGAGCATGCGTAGGCTGCTGGACTATTTATAGTTGGCCTGCAAATAGGCACAAGAGCACATCACACTTTCCAAAACTTGTCTTTGGACCAAAGAAAAAATCCATTTGAAGGAAAATCCACAGTAATTCCAAGTCCAACACAAGGTCATCCCGGGTTTGGTAGTTCCTGGAACAGGAGGAGAGGGTTTAAAAACAGGACAGAGGGTTTTTTTTTCTAGTCTGTTGCCAATGGATTACATGAGCTCAGAGGAGAGGGGGACCACTTCTGTGGTCAGTAGTTACTTTTTAGCTCTGTGTACAGAATGTAATAAATCATATGAGCGTGTCAATCAGGAGAATGACGCCTTCACTTTTAAGCCCATTAATATGAGCAGTACATTCTTTTCAGTCAAACAAAGTTACTTTCCAAATGTAAAAGTGAAGAGTTACAATGACCTCTGTTTACCAAAGGGCTTGTTGACACAGCATATAACTACCTTTACTCCATTTGCTGATCTTGTTTTTTAAAAGGTAAATGTGCATTTTTATAATATAAGGTGGTGATGTCTACCAAGCTCTCTGGCATGCATTGTCCAGGGAGTGACAATTGCACTGGATCCCCAGAGGAAAAGCAGTAGGAATAGAACAGCCTTATATAGGCAGATCCCACTGACTGCCACAGAGCTATGAGCTGTTATCTTTACACAAGCATGCACGTATGCACAGACTTTCTCACACACACACACACACACACACACACACAAATCACTGATTAGCATTTCAATTAGTGTTTTTGCACTTTAAGTGATGTGTTGATTGTGACATAATAAATACGAATGTTTGAAAACAGGCTGTTTTGTTCCTCATCAAAAAATTATAATTAAGTAAATATTCAATTAACCTGTAAGGTTGAGAACTAAAAGCAATTGAAATCACCACTAAGAATGTTTTTATTTTCAACTTGAACTTCTTTTTTGCCAGGAAAACAAAATGCAAATCTTATTTGAACAGATAGTAACTTGCACTGGTAACGGCTATGATGAATTACAGCTTCCTGAGTGTGTCCTCCCTAAATCAAGTTCAAAGATATCAACCCGAATGTACTCTCATGTTACCTCATATGCTCGTCACATTACACATGCCTGCAGTATGTGCCTTCTGTTCAGCTATTTGGATTTTTTTGTTCCATCCATCCATCATGGTCTTATATAAATCCACACTTTCCACTTTTCTTGCCAGAGAAGTGATATACTGACTCAACTTGATGGCTAAAATTAACTGAAAAATTAAATTTTAAATTAAGACAAAAAATTAAAACAAGCTCACAACTTGTAAATATCATGAAAAAATGAATTTACAGATTTACAGGCGTAAGGATGAGGGACTTTTACCAACACCCCCCCCCCCCCCCCAGCGAAAAAAAAATGTTCCCACAGCTTGGCATTTCACACTGGATTTTATGAGTGATTCACATACAACTCACCCTACACACACACACACTCACATACACACTGCAGTGATTGACATGTATGGACTGCAGAGTCTTGTGTGTGACTGGTTGTCAGTCCTCTGTGAAGGGGGCTGGAAAACACAGTTGCCTCAGCGTGGTCTGGATATTCTGAACGGGTGTGTACAGAGAGATCAAAGTACAGCAGCATGTGGAAACACTACAGATGCTAGCAGACTCTGTCATGTGACTCCATTTGACAGTGTTTCCCCCACGTGGTTTACCCACTACTGATGGTTGGACAGAGATTTCATAATGCTGAACCATATAAAGTATCTCACAAAAGTGAGTACACCCCTCACATTTATGTAAATATTTGATTATATCTTTTCTTGTGACAACACTGAAGAAATGACACTTTGCTGCAATGTAAAGTAGTGAGTGTAGAGCTTGTATAACAGTGTAAATTTGCTGTCCCCTCAAAATAACACATCACACAGCCATTAATGTCTAAACCGCTTGAAATAAAAGTGAGTAAATGAAAATGTCCAAACTGGGCCCAATTGACCCTTAGTTACTGTTGCTAAGTCGTCAAACTGTCCGCTGCCACTGTCTATTAGTGCACTCCCTGGAGAAATATTGTTGTAAGTTGTTGGAAAAAGCGATCTCAGAAAGATACATACAGTTTCGCAGTTGCATTATACTGTACATTTGAAGGTTGTATTCAGGCTGTCAAACTGACTTAAACGGACGTGAAAAAAATAAAAGATAGAAGCTAAAGTCTACCAATCACACAGTACAAGTGAACCACCGCATCCCCCGATGACTGAGACAAAAGACATTGATATGAACTATCAACACTGTTCCTGTAAAGCTGCGTAGGCCTCTACTCATTATTAAAATCATTAAAAAGCAGAACAGTAGGGCTAACTAACATTACATTACGAAAAAAGTTTTCTGGATTTATTTTAGGTTTGGGAAAGAGAATAAATCATAGTTCTCCTTTCAACCTCTCTCGGTAGCAACTGTAACTATTACCAGTACCCCAGGAACAGCGTTTGACCATATCTTAGACAAATCGTCAATGGAGCGCATCCATGAAAGTGTCGGACCTTAGTTAGAGCGATTCCTATGCTGCGCTGTGATTGGCCAGCTGTGTATGCGGGGTATGGTTTAGTGAAGGGTCAATTAGCCATTTTTGCTCCCCAGTGTCATGTGACTTGTTAGTGTTACAAGGTCTTAGGTATGAATAGGTTGCGGGTATGTTAAATTTGGTGTTATTGCTCTCACACTCCTTCATACTGGTCACTGGAAGTTCGACATGGCACCTAAAAAGAACTCAAAGAACTCTGTGAGGATCTGAAAAAAAGAATGGTTGCTTTACATAAAGATGACCTAAGAGTGTGAACAGGGGAGCCAGGGGGAGCTTAGCTCCCTTTAAAAAGACATTAGCTCCCCTAAAAGCATGATTTGTGATACTTTGGGGGGGTCTCTAAAATATTGACAGCATGCTTTATTGCTGTTCATTTCTAGATTTCTCTATCATCATGGATCCACGTCTAAAATTAGGAGCATCAGACTTCATCCAGCCAGAGGGAACGATCACCGACCATCCGCAGCGGGCCGGTCGCTCCTATGGGTTGTGTCGCTAGTACGACCAACGTGCTGTGAACAGTTCGTGATTGTTCCCTCTGGCTGGATAAAGATTACGCGTGATCTGCTGCTGGGGGCTCTCGTGTCATGCAACTTTCTGAATTCTTCCCTCTCACAGAGAAAAGAAAGGTTGGGTTGCAAACACAGCTGCAGCTGTTGTGTGAAGCGTAATTGTAATGTAGCAAATTGGCTACATATAATAATAAAAATGTATTATTATTAATATTATTATTATAGTAAAACAAACATGCCTGATACTTTCACAGTCAGCCCCATTAGCCTCTGTGATGTCATCAAAGAGGAGTGGAGAAGGACTCCAGTGGCAACCTGTGAAGCTCTGGTGAACTCCATGCCCAAGAGGGTTAAGGCAGTGCTGGAAAATAATGGTGGCCACACAAAACATTGACACTTTGGACCCAATTTGGACATTTTCACTTAGGGGTGTACTCACCGTTGTTGCCTGCAGTTTAGACATTAATGGCTGTGTGATTTGTTATTTTGAGGTGACAGCACATTTACACTGTTATACAAGCTGTACACTCACTACTTTACATTTTAGCAAAGTGTCATTTCTTCAGTGTTGTGTGAGGGGTGTACTCATTTTTATTTTTATTTTACTCATTTTTGTGAGATACTGTATATGAAGATACAGGGAAATGAGCAATTATGTTGTTAGGCAGAGGTAAAAGAGAGACCTCTGTCTCTTCTCCCAAAAATAGGACTAATGTAAATAAAAGATTCTCCAGTTGTTAGTTTGATGGACAAATGTTTTCTTTCCATTAATTTTTGTCATCCATGTCATAGCCCCCTTTCCCCAAAACTAATAATCATGTCACTGTTTTAACAATCCCTCTCCAAATCTGAATTCAGATGGGGTCTGTTGAGGGCATGATTTCAACATTGCATGCCCATTGCCTCATGTTTTGCTATGTATAGCGCTTCTCAAAATCCTGTTGTGGCTTAGTCTGGCAGATTTATAGGGGGGCTACAGATGATGCTCACTGAGATCACTACCTCTGGCTTTGTTGACACCATTATCTGTCTTTACAAACATAATTGTGCACTATCAGAAATAAATGGAGGTTACTGTGGGGAAAATGTAAAATGTTATAATCAGTCATTAGAACCAGAGTGGTAATGGACAAGCCCAGGTCTAGAGGACTGTTGTTGTTCAGGAAGTGTGCAGAGGTGTGTGTGTGTGTGTGTGTGTGTGTGTCTGCTCTGATGGAGATCGGGATAAACAAAATGGTATGAAGCAGGTTGGACAACTGTCAGCTCTTCAGTTTCACTGCGGCATTTATTTACCAGCTCCATAGACGTCCAATAAATAGTGACCTTTCAGCATGTGGTCATGAACCTTTCACTCACAACTTCCTCTTGTCCTTCGCTCTTCCACCAGTTCTGTCACTTGTGCAACTAAAAGAGAAAGTTTTGAAGTCTTTGCAGAAATCAGCCTCACTAATCGTCCTCTGTTGTTGCTAGTTTTGGTGACTGGTCATTGAAGAGAACACCTGCTTTCGGTCTCCAGCAAACCATGATGCCTTTGACTTGTGCCAATGTCAGCCAAAATTAATGTTAATGTAGTTTTATTTTTGTGTGCAATTAAGCAGTGTAAAATGTTATGAACAGGTTCTGTCTGTAGCTTCTCACCAGGTAGACTCAGTACATGTGTCTTTAGGCTGAGTGACAGAGCGCTAAGAGTCTACTAATATATTTGTCGGTGTTGTGGTAATAATCAGAAAGTGTTTCACGAGGTGACGTAAACTTGGACACACCCACTTTAAGCCAATGAAGCCAGCTCTTGCTTCAAATGAATCAGTAGTACTGGACAATTCCCCTTGTTTGGTTTTGTTGCCTAATGAATTGGTTAAGTGCATTCATATTATTTTAATGTTAGTTGATGAAAAACATTTCATACAAATGGTGCCCTAATGATCTTTAACGAGCCTTTGCTCTATTATTAGGGCCATGGAATTGTTAAAATAAAGGCTATGTGGGGATTATCTGTTTGATGTTGCTGTCCCTGGAGCAAATAAACACCTGAGATAAATCACTACTATCAAAGCAACATGAAACACCAGCTGCATGGGAACATGCTGTTCTAATCCAACTGGAATATTACAGCACCCACTTCCAAGATGGTCTGAGTGGTGAGGTGTCGACACAGACAGACAGGGAGAGGGGCACAACAGTGGACAAATGTGGACGCAGACATAATTGGGATTTTGGCCACAGATTAATGAATCTTTCTGGGGCCGAGGCCAATTTAACATGTTTATAGGGCCCAAAATTCAGAAATTATAAACTGGACTTTTAGACTATTGTCTCGCATAGTAAATATCAAATAAATTTGTGATTAACTGAGTGATTTCAGTCAAGCCAGACCTGCATGGCTCTACTATGAGTTTACTGGGGGGCCCGGCGCCAGGTGTACCCACCACACATCTACACACTTGGACAGCAGATTGTTTTGATGTTTGACAGGTCTCTGTGGAAACTGAGCTTGGCTTTGTACAGGCGTCTGGAGCCGCTGTTGAGGTTGTGACATCATCTTCTGGATATTCACACCAGTGTCAGCTCCAAGGAAGCAGAAAGGGGAGAAGACTTGAACTCCACAGACAGCTGTGTGCCCCACACACTCTCACACACACATCATGACTTTACATAGCACAGCACTGCGCACAGTGCCTTCAGCCAATCACATGCACAGACTCTAAACATACAGTATGTTATCCTATACTGACTAATGAGCCTTTATAATATTGCAGCATTCTCCTGATTAGACAGGAGCTGATGGCCATCATGACGAATGAGATAGAATTGGCCTGTTTCTGTTTTTAATTAAACATTTTACGCTGAAAAAATAATTATTCCCAAAAAACAGATTTAGGTTGGAATTACTGCACACTGGAGGTAAAATGGAATATTAACTTTGTGTGGGGTATTAGAATTAAGATTTTTTTAAACACCACAAAATGATATCACTGTTGAATTTATTTCACTTTTACAGGCAATATAAATTTGGTGATTTAAAATTTTTCTGTGCTGCACTGTTTAAAAATGTCTTGTCAGATGTATTCAGAAATATTCTTAAACTAAACACTTCAGATTAAAGCCCCTTTAACTTGACTCAATTAATTATTTACAGTATCACTGAATAACAAAGTGATAAATGTGTCTGCAGGAAGAAATACAGTGACCTCTAGTGGTAATAGTGAGAGCTCTAAAATTCTAAAATATCACCACTAAACTAGATTGGGTTGAATTTGGCCATTTACTGCACACATTTTCATGTTGCTGTTTTACCATAAAACACCACTGAAATTAGAGATCACAGCATGGACACAGAAACTATAGCTGATAAAATGGGCATTGAAAACATCAACTCATTTGTGAAGACCTGGAACATATTTTGTATGTATGTTTTTTAACTGAATTGAATATAAACACCTGAGTAGTCGTACAATGCAGAGTAAATATTAAACTTTAAATATATCTAGGGTGTAACAGTAAGGCCATTATTACTGTTAAACAAGAATAAGGCCAATTTGTGAAGCACACACATCCTGTCTTAAATATAAACTGAAGCATTCAAACCAGATGAGACCATCAATCTTTATGAACTTTAACTTAATCTCCATGCAAGAAACATTCTTCAAGTATACTTCTGACCTACTTTACACTTTTAAATACTGAAATAGATACAATATAAAAAGTAAAGATAAAACAGTACTTAAAATATAAACTGTTACCAATAAATGGTGCAATAAAAAAAGAAGATATAGTGGACTGAGTACTTTAGCTTCCAGTCCAGACACCAAAACCCATAAAGTCAGTTAATTTATGTTGTCATAGTGTATGGCATTAATTTGTGCAAACATTACTTTCTTCTCTGTTTCTTCTTCAACATGTCAACGACAGATGGGGTCTTGCGCTTTACACCTAAGAGGGAAACATAAAAACAAATATTTAAGAAGTAGGATTTTCTGTTACCATAACAAATCAAAGGAGATAAACCTCTCATAAAAGTATGTTTCTTGCAGTACCTTGTTTTTTTCTGGGTGATTCAGCTGGATCTGCAGATCTCTTGGCATAAGCTAACTTCATCCTCTGGATGTTCTTCTTGCTGATCACTTCATGCTGTGCAATAGGATGTGGGTAGTCTTTACCCACAATGCATCCTGCTTCCTGCTGGATATTGCGTGGAGCTTTCCAAGGCTCATAGATATATGCCGCTGGGAACTTCTTTAGAAGAGGAAGGTACTTTCTGTAAAATAGAGAAGCAAATAGTAGAAGCAAAATTGTCAAAATGATTTCACACACACACACACACACACACAGCTTGTTGGACTTAAACTTACTTGATGTAGTCTCCATTCTTGTCTGTCTTCTTGCCAAATGCGACAGGGGAATAGACCCTGAAGAACTGGTGAAAGAAGGTACTTGCTGAGAGCCACTGCCAGTTTCCAGCATTCAGAGCCCAGTCGCCATCCAATAAAAGCTTCTCAAATACCTTCAGGAGCATTGGACAAAATGTTAAAAGAGTTCTCCAACAAATTAACATTGCTCTACTATAACACTGTTGGACTCATGAGAGCTCAAAATAGAGCAGGACAACCAGATGCATCTTTTTAAATACAAACATTCTCCTTCCTTGTCAAATCCTGGCGACAACTTTTTTAACTCATTAAGAACTGTAAACAGACTGATGTGTAAAATCGGCAGACTTCCCCTTTAAATAGGTAAAGCCCTTTGATAATGATAAAATCCCGTAAATGTTTCCAGCATTCTGTTGGGTTGTTGTATGTTGCAGTGCCAAACAGCTAAAGTTACTTACTAAGGTCAATCTGGTTAGTTTAAATTATTGTTCTGATTAGAAAAAGAAATTTTGCAAAGCCATTTGATCAAATGGTGAAGGGGACATTAAGCTTGATTTGATCTACAGAAGCGGTATTGGCAAGCTCATTTACACACCTTCTGTCCTTCTTCCCAGCTGATCCATAGGTCTCCCCTGGTGAGGAAACAAGCAACAGCATGTCTGGCCAGGTGGTGGATCCAGCCCTCCTGCCTCAGCTGAGTCATAATGGCATCAATGAAGGGGAAACCAGTCCGAGCCTTAAGGGAAATACACAAGGAAATATTTGTGCCAAATATCTTGTAATGTCAACAACCCAGAGATATTAAGTTTACTGTCATGGAGGGGTAAAGAAATCAGGAATTCACATTTTCATCACACAAGGAATTCTGGGAAGTTTTTAATTTTTTTCTTTAAAGAAAATGACTCAAATCGATTTATTGATAATCAAAATATTAAGACAACTAAATGATTAATAAACAAATCATTGCACCTCTACTGCCAGCAGCATCATTTCTCTTCTTTTCATTCATTTCCATTTAAAATATTTAGGATCCAGTACCTCTGTCCATGCAGCCAGATGTTCGAGGTTCGTGTCCCAATCCACCTGTGTACATACAGGGTTGCCCTCCATCTTGTTAAAGTTAGGGATACCCACGCTAGCCGTGTAGAAGAACTCTCTCCACAATAGCTGACCATGCAAGGAAACTGGAGGAGCTGAGTGCTTCTTCTGCAAATGCCACACATACACACAACAGTCAGACTAAGTTAAGCTTTAATGGTATTTCAATGTCAGCACCATGCATTAGCTATGTCACATTTTCTGCCGTTTCTATAGCTTACATCAACATCTTGCTTATCTTTTTACTGGTGAAATGAATTGAACATTGAGGAATTACAATAACATAGCTTGCTACCTACAAAAACTTTACTCTGATGGTGATACTCACCCCATGATAGACGTCTGTCAGCCTCCACCAGAAGGTGCGTGCAGACAGGCAGCCAAAAGTGACATATGGACTGAGAACGGTGGTGCTGGGGCTCAAAGAGTTTGGAGAAGTCTGTGGCTTTTCAAAGCTACACACCCATTCCTGAAGTAAGAAAACAAATGAAACATGTAACACAGATACTGTATGTATCTCTGTAATAAACACCACAAGCTCATCGTAGGTTCAATAAGGCGTTCTTTATTGCAGGTTTGGAAGCTGGTTCAGTGTCAAGAAGTGTAGAGAGAAAGAATACATGCGCATGAAACTGAAGTACCGTTCTTTTCATATGTTCATCTAGTCTCCTTAGAGCCTCCTGTTCTCCTCCTGGGAACTGCTCCTCTCGGAGAGCTGCAGTGCTCTGGCTGAGCTCCTCCAGTGTAGGGATCCCATATTCCTTCTCATGGTTTTCAGAACAAGGGGTCTTCACATCTTTTGACCAAAAAGATACATTTCAATCAACCTCTGCTTAAGTTTTACACTTGTATGTTAGATTTGTGGAAACCTTTAATGTTTAAACTAACTGGTTGGCATTAAGACATGATAACTAACTGGCATTATCCAGCGCTGTCCGTAATACCTTTCATATCTTCCATGGTGAGAGCAGGGATAGGTCTCTTAGGTGGACCAAGGGTCTTCACTATTGCCTGCATACGGTTATAAGTTATGGGAGGCTTCCCATTGTTTTCTTCAATTATCCTATGATGACATGACAAACAGTCAAATGTCTTAAACAAATATGGAAATAAAATATTTCAGAAGTGACAATTACATTTAAGTAAAACTGTAAGGAAACAAACATCCTGTGAATATACCTTGATATGTGTACATGACTAATACCTGTCTATATCATAAAGAGTGTGTGAGATTTTGTAGATGACTTCGAGTCCGTGTTCTTTGGCCAGTGCGGTCACTGTTTTGTCCCGGCTCAGGCTGTAAGGCTCGGTGTCGTACTCATAGGTCAACTTTGTTACTTTCCACTTGCTGAACAGCTTGAGCAACACATCCTCTGGCTTCCCTCTCACAACAAACAGCCTGTCAAACACAGCACAACATGATATAATAACAATATGTATAGAATAACATCAGCACAACCACAACCAGTCTGACTAAAATCCTGAAATCGCCTTATAATGGCAATCACGGTTGTTATAGATGGGTTTTTTTTTTAACTCTCTTAATAGTCAATATGTCTACATGTCGCCCCTGTGTCTACCTGGAGTTGTGTTTCCTGAGGCTGCAGTCGAGGTCTTTGAGTGCCCCGATGAGAAACCTCCAGCGGTTGATACCCATACAAGTGTTGTTGTGGAGGTAAGGGTCCAGGATGAACACAGGGTAGAGCTCCCTACAGTCCCTCAGAGCAGCCATGAGTGCTGGGTTATCATGCAGCCTGAGTCCCTTGCGGAACCAGTGAATACATGTATGACCCATGCCTGTAAACCTGTGAACACAATAACAGACATTTCTTTAGACTTTCTTCCACTATGGTTCCTAAAAGACTTAAACAGATATCTGCAACAGGTGAACTGGGTGGCTGCTAGTAGAGAAGTCTCTCTAAACACAGTATAGATCAGCATGTTCAGACCACGGTATAAAGATTGGTGGCAAATATAAGAACATGAGCTTAAATCTTTATGATGTCCACATTTGAAAGAACTTGAAAGTAATACTTTTGGAAGGGCTTGGCATCGACTCAAATTCATGTCTATTTCTTAAACCAACAAAACGACACAGTTGCAGAAACAACGCATATACTTTTAAACACAGCGAACCGACACCGTGGCTCAGCGTCAATGAGTTACACGCAAGTTAAACCAAAATAATTATGCACAGTTGTGAAGCCAAACTTTACCTTAATTATACCTTAATACTTACTATCCCGCTCAGTCGTGTTTGCAGAAAAAAATTGGTTTGGTAACCAGCACGGTCACATAACAGCTTACAAAACGGGAAGCTCTGCTACGTCGGCAGAAAGATAAGCCAACCAGAGCAGAGCGCATGCAGCCCCGGCAGTTTGTCGGTTTGTACACCAGATGTCACTGTAGTGCAAACAATACAAGAAGGTAATGCTCAAAACATTGCTACAAAATCATAACATTACTGACAGCGGCTGAGGGAGTGTTGGGTAACTGCCTCCACTGGCTCTTTCCCCCTCCAGGTTGACGATCAACAATACAAGCATTGCAGTACACGGGGATTATGTGCCGAGTTCACACACTACAGGATGGAAACCCAGTAGCCCTGGTTTTTCCTCATGCCGACAATTTCTGGAGATGTCCGACAAAAGCCCCCAAATCAGAGTAATCGCAATGTGTTGCTGTTTAAAGACGCGATCCAAGAGTTCGCCGATGCCCGAAAGAGATCAAACAGGCTGGTCGTGTTGGGGAGCCATGCACCGAGCTACAGCCAATGAGAGCAGACACAGGCTCTGTTGTCATCCGCAGTAGCTCTCTCAATGAACCCAGTCTTATCATGCGGAGGGGGCCTACTATTTTTTGTTAGGCAGTCATGTAGTGTGTAAAAAAAAAGATTTCAAGATTCCTGATTAGGCCAAGTAGGTTACACAGAAAGTGCAGTGTGAACGGTACCGCGATCTGACTGAACGCCATACTACAGTCCTATGAAAGACACCATGTTTTCACCCTCCGTCATCCGCCAGCTCATCGTAGCTCGCCGTGATCGTATAGTGGTTAGTACTCTGCGTTGTGGCCGCAGCAACCCCGGTTCGAATCCGGGTCACGGCATTGTGGGACAATGTCACGGCAGATGAGTTGATTTTGCTTTAAACGATTATTGCTTTCGGTTTTTCGATCCTATTTTTTGTAATTATGTGGCAAAATCTACACACACAAAAAACATTTTAGACAATATCGGTCGTCTTTCTACACGGAGAGCTTTAAAAGTTTTTGGTGGGTGACTCCTAACGTTGAAAGCAAGAGGTAAGATGTCAGTCCAGTGAAAAAATAGCCTACAACAGAAATTAAAGCTATTACGCAGGAGTTGTCGCCCCACGGCACCGACTGCGACGGGGCAGCTGTGCTCTGCTCCAGGCTGTAGCAAATCCGCATAATTTTTTAGGTGAGACGCCGCTTGGATTTTGATGCACGTATATTCCCGCTGTTACGGTACAGGTGCTTGGAGCAGCCAAAAAGGACGAAAATGACCTTTTCTCACAATTGCTATGTCGACTACAAACCACATTATGACATCATAGCTATTTCAGATCAACTACTAATAGGCTATTTGCTGTTCATAGCCTAATTCCAGGAAAACTAGCCTACGTAGGCTACGTTTAGAAATGCAATTAAAACGCTTAATGTCCACATCCACTAAAGGAATAGCCTGCACAAAATATGTGGGCCTATTTAGTATAATGACAGTTAGGCCAATATCAAATCTAAATTACAATCGCAATTATAATATCAAGAATTGGGCTGGGTCTGTATGATAATCATGCGGTCCTAATATATAAAGCACAACAGCAGAGTGGTGGCAGCAGCGTGACAGAGGCCGGGTTAGAAATAACAAAGCTTTCAGCAAAAGTGCACTTCAAGGCTCAAAATGCTTTTTGTTGCTGTTCTCACTTGTTATTTATCAAATTGAGTTTATTTGACAAACTTCCAGTCTACTAAATTCTGAAATATACATTATTTCAGAATTTAGTAGGCCTAGATGTCCCTAAAAGCAATTCAAGGGACAAAATAAAACTTCATTTCCCTATAATTTTAGTGTTTTTTTTTTTACTTTTAAGGAACACAGGAAGCCTAAATGTTTTATACTTCCTGTGAATATTTCAAATGAATAGTATTTCTATAGGCTAAATAGGCCTATATAGCCTATTTACTTTTTACCACCGTACTGAAATATGCAGGCCTATCGCATGTGTATCCTTGTGCAAAGTTCATCAAGTCCGACACAATATTGTGTGGTGTGCTGGCGTTGCTTACAATTAAGATTTCATAGCTTCACTTCAGGTATGGCTGTCAGACTGCAGCGCTTGTCATTGGAAAGTGAGAAAAGTGACAGAATAGTGCAAACCCTGTGTGTCAGCTCGCTCAGAGGGCTTAACCCTTACTTGACCGCAGTCGCAGTCTTGTCCTTACCATAAAGCACCACAAGAGCGAGACATCGTCAAGGACACAGAGACTGCCTACAGTTAACAGGTTGGCTCAAACCCAGTCAACACAGGCCGTTCTCTCTGATGTTAGAGGTAGTGACAGCAAATACTTACAGAAAAAAGTTGTCAAGATTGGCTATAGAGGGTGCGTTTGTGTCGTTTGTTTGCATTCTGCTGGTAGCCCTAAGGTAAACAACTGTTAAACTATTCCAGACTAAAGCTGGAAGAGATGCATCCACGTCCTGCGTCTATTGTTTATGGGTTTTCACGACTTCTGCTTCCCATGCACTTTCAACACTGTAGAATGCACCCTTTAGGCCTATTTATTTTGCATTTATTACATTTACAAAAGGTAAAACTTTCGAGCCCACACTGGCTCCCCTACCGAACTGACTCTGGTTACTGAGACATGACGCACACATCAATACCATTAGATGGAAACAATGTTCCCTTAGTTTTACAAGGATACATTTTACACCGTAGTCGTGCTGACATCATGAGATGTAGCTAGGTACAAGGAATCAACCTGTGGAGGAAATAATGTTAAAATGCTTGGCTGCATTCAAGTTCTTTCGGAAATATCGCAATTTAACAAGGAGCGCGAGCCAGCAAAGTGGTAGCCTAAATGGGAAACCGGCTCATGCCTTGCTGTCGAGATGTGACGTCAAGTCATTGAGACCCCTGAACCCGTTTCAATAACGTTAAAGTAATGTATTTCATGATTATGTCATTCGCTGAGTGTCAGTTATCAACTCGTTTATCAACTTCTGCAGCAGCACAAAGCCCCTGCCTGTTTGATCCCCCCACTCCCCCACAACTGTGTTATTATTCCCCACCATGTGGCTACAGTCACGACGAACACCAGCCTATCGGAATTTCGGCTCCTGTCGTTAACTCTGTGAAGGCAGCGTCTCAAGTCATCGCTCCGTTGGCTGACAGACTCGCCATTCACCAACCTCGGCCCGCCCAGCAGCATTTAGAGCGGCATGGCAACGGCGAGGAGACGGGGGGGAGAAGGTGTGGTGTGGGGTAACAGTCTAACCGGACCAGAGAGAGAGAGCGAGAGAGAGCAGCACTATTTTCACTCCTCTTACTGACTGAAGAAACGCACCGTGTGGTAGGCTACCCCGGCCAGCCGCGCTCACACACTAACAAAACGATGCACCGCCGCCGCTTCGCACAGTCAATGCCGCTGACCAGGTGTTGGACCAAAGAACAGGGCCGTCGTTAACGAGACAGAAGATCAAACTTGTATGTATGTGCTGTGCGCCCTTCTCCCTGGTCCCGTACACAGACGATCGAGAAGATGCTGAGCAGACTGATGAGCAGCAGCATCAGGAGTCTGGACAGGGAATGCAACTGCACTGTGAGGCTGCTGGACGATTCGGAGTACACCTGCACGATTCAGGTCAGTGGGGACCTGCGTTTCCTGTTTCTCAAATCACCTTGTGTTGTAGGGCGTGCTATTGACGCGCAACGGGGTGGTGATCAGGTAGATTTAGGCTACTTTTCCCTGTCTCTCTCCCTGTCATTCTGCTGCTTACAGAGCACATTCTGATTAAAGGGGCTGTCATTCAATTACACAAACATTTCAGTGTTTGCTTTGCGTTTATAGCCAGACGTCTGTCATCAATGGGCTGCAGATGTTTCTTTCGTCAGAGACGTTGTCTCTGTGTGGACATCATGACCGCATGTGGGGGTGCATTGCGTAGCACATTCAATGGTTATTCATTAGCACTGTTTTGAATTTCTAACAGGAGGGGGAAATAACAGAATACAATCATATATAATCTCTGTATAAGCTGTTCAGTAGGGTCATGTAGGCTATGCATTGATTTAAACGCTTTATGACAAAAATCTGGATAATCTGATCTTGAACGATTTCAGTGGGGGGCTCATAGAGGATTTGTGGATCCTCTGGCTGCACAAGACAGGCGGAGACACAAGAGGGTTTGGACTATAACCAGGGGAGGTTTAACACTGTTTAGATTCTAATTAATCTAACTAGAGTGTGGGCATATTTTGATTTGTCTTAGCAAAGCAGGTGTCAAACCCTCAGTTGTCAATTTGCCCTTCAGATTGACCCTGGCCATGGTCAAAACCATGGAGGTGCTGTGCTTCTTGGACCCCTAGAATAGCCTCTGTATTAATAGGATACATTATCACCTCTTAACTCCAGGTTTGGTGGTCAGGTAAATACACCAAAAAGGCAGCATTTTATGAATATGCAAATTGACTTGAATTGAAGTAGTGCTGAGGAAACAAAATACCATTTAATTCCTGCTCCAGAATGCATTTATTAAAGCTGAATATCTGACATGTTTAGTTTTAATAAAGCAGCTTTTTAAGTAGTGCCTTTGGTCTAATGTTGTGAGCTCCACTAAGCTTTACTTCAGTTAGTACCGATTCCTTCACGGGATTATTCAGTCAGTCAGTCACTCAGCAAGTCCCTTGCAGACTTGTTTGAAGCGTTTCTCTTTATTCCTTGCACTTTGATTTGTCTCAAAAATCAATTGTTATATTGACATGAATGAAGGCGAGACATGGCTAGAGTCAGTAAACAGTGTGTTTATAAGCAAGAGAGCTGAGCAGTCCTTTGTAAATCAAGGGTGTGTGTCAGTCGGTGTGATGTTGCTAGTGTGGCTGCATCATTGAGAAGTCTGTTGTGTGCATTATCTAACCTGGTTGGCTGAGTTGCAGGAGCTTCCACTGCTGCTGAATTAGAGATGACAGCACACAAAGACCGTCACCACCTGTTCTTCTTGTAGGATCTGATGGCAAAGGCAAAGCAAGCCTTTCAACGTCTAACAACTTAAAGTGGCAGTGCTCGGGGGACAGTTGAAAGGGTGATTTCACATTAGCTTGCGACCTTTTCCTTGCTTGTCTTCATCCTGTCTGTAAAGAAATAATAAATATCGGCAAAAAGTAGGAGGGCTTTTTATGAGATTTCATATCAAATGGTTGTGGTTGTGGTACTTTCAGGCCCTGAGATTAGCTTTCTATCAATTCAGAAATTTTTTTTAATTCATTTTATATAATGTTTTACAAGCAAAATACTCTGTATGTGTTTGCCTTCTGACTGGTGAGGGGGAAGACATGGTGTGCCTGGTGTTTTTTGATGAGTTGTGTTTACCAGAGTATAGCCTGCACTTGTTCCCCCTTGACTTCTGAGCAGCTCCATCACCCAGTCATGTTTCAAAGTGTTGGGCTGTCAAGATATGCTGATCCCACCCTTTTAGCAACTGAAAGCACACAGCAGGGACAGAATGCTTAATTTCTGGTGTAGCTTCTATTGAAAAGGATTATCTCTCTACTGGCATATTCCCACCATGGGAAATAATGAAATATGCCATTATTTCACACTATGGGGCTCTTGATGAAGCACAACTGGTCTAAATGGAAACACAAATAGGATCATCAGCTTAATCAATCATCTATTGTTTATAACAACAACATCACCATATATTTGCAGGCATTAAACTGTGTGAACATGACATTTAGGGAGCTATATTAATTGTTTTTTACACAAATTGTCTGTAAAGCTAGCTAAGCACTGGTGAACAATTTTTCATCTGCATGAAGGACATTATGGTGACCTTACTGGGGCATGACAACATTGTTGGTTTACTGAAAATGGGAGCTGATGGCTGCTGTCCTTTCCTGCACACCTTGGAGAAGTGGCCCAGAATAAAGGGCCCTCATGGGGCTCAACAACGGTCACACTCTCCATTTAGCTCAATTAGCCTTCACCTTGAACTGCTGCTGTTATAATGATATCACATATATGACATTCACAAATGGAAAGAAAGTTTCTGTGAAGACAGTGTAAAGTAGAATTGGAAAAGATGAAGCAAACAAGTCCTGCCTTCTAACATGGACGCAGGTCCCAGTACCACTCCCTTTGCCGGTCAGTTTACCCGGCTTACCTACCAGCCTCATCAGATTCCACTACCACCACCCATTTACCTCACCCGTGCTGTGTACCTGTCCCACTCTCCTACTGATGACTGTTGATGATTGTTGCTGATTACATTGTGACCCTGGAAGCATGTTCATTGATTTCTCCTTTTCTTTAAACACCATTCAGCCCTTCGGGATATTTACAGGCTTCTCACTGCCACAGATCGCAATACAATCTCTTAAAGCCTCAATCCAGGATTGATGCACTGTTTCTTCTGGCAGAGGGTTAATTGGTGGGCAAGCAAGCAGAGGCCAAGCATGTGGCATGTGACTGTGTTGTTGAGATTGTGGGCTGCTGTGGGGGAGACTATGGAAAGTGCGCCGCCGTAGAAGCTTTGGGAAGACCTACACAGGCACTTGGAGGCCACAGGTCAGGAGAAACAGGCTCAGGAGAGAGAGGACCAGGAGCAGTGCTATGTTTGGGGTTCAGAGTCTTGTTCAAGGACACATCGACATGTGGACAGAAGGAGCCAGGGATTGACTCTACCTGCTGAGCCACAGCCGCTCGATCAACAAACAATTCCTTGATTGAATTTTGATAAAATGTAATGTGACAATCGATATTATGACACATCATTGAATATTTCATTCATATCACCCACTCCTATGATTGGCCAGCACAGTTAAAAGATATGACTGATGTAATGTTTTCTTTTTTTCAGCAAATTACATAAAAAAATAAAACTAAGAATTGTCTATATGTATATAGCATAAATACTCTATATATACTATGTATGTTAATTTTCTTAAGTACATTTATTATAGGAATGTGACTGAAATTATTCGTAGCCTGAACTTTAATAGGTTTTGATAATTTGTAATTGAAAAAGAATTAAGTATAAAAACATGCTGTATACAGCTCATCACCTGAAGAAGTACCACAACCACAAATCTGGGGTTATTTTTTCGAGGCAGAAACTGCGGGCCATTTGCTCCAAATTAAAATTCCGTCCGTGAACCAATATATGTGTATCATAGATTGAAAGCAAGATGAATGACAAAATAGCATTGATCCAGAGAGAGGTACCACATCACTGAGTAACTGGTTCAGTCGCCAGACACCAAGTCAGATCCTGTATAGTCCACTAATGAAATTAGGACTGTTCCTCTGAAGCCAAATGCAGAACTTGGAAGGAACTGTTTTCGTCTTATGAATGCATTATTGAAATGAGTTACTCTTGTCTCCTAAGTGGTCTCTCTGCACTCATGTTGTTTTCTTCTTAGTGTGTACTGCTAAAATTTGAATTGGTTGTAACATATTTGGTTTTCATATATGCGAGGGTCTGCTCATGAACAGAACTTACCCTTACCCACACCTTCACACTAAAATAATGATAATGGCCACATTTTGCAGCATCTAAATTATAACATAGGTTTCATCATTTAAATGTGTCCAAACCGGACTTCAGCCAAATACTAATGTGCAAATGCCTTTTATTTATTTATTTATTTTTAGTATAGCAGAACCCAGAGAGTGCATTTAGATTAACACAGCAAAGTATGTATTGTTCTTTTCTGTGGCTCGTAAATGGTTTTTATAAACAGGACTACAGCAATCTTTGATTCATCCTTGATATATTAAAATTTATTTCACCTGTCGGAGGGGATTTCGACTGCTGGTTTTGATAGGATGTTGAGGACATTGATGCTTGTATCCTTTATGCCAAGGTACTGTGTGATCACCTGTTGTCAAAAGTAATCTACTATGTTGTGTTACAATACTTAGTAGATTATTGATTACTCAATAGAAAATAAATTCATGGTAGCAAAGATAATCAATAAATCATTTAAGGTATTTCTCAATAAACAAGACAAAGGGACCTTATTTTTATGGCAATACAATGACCATCCCTGTAGTAGTGCTTCGACTTTTGCCATTTACCTGATCTGAAAATTTGCTGTACCCAGCCATGTGAGATGAGAGGCACAAACAGGTGGGAGGTTCATTCAAATGAGGCATCTCAAAGCGAGTTGTTGGTAATTTGGTGGAAAATTTGTCTTCGACTTTGTTTTGAAAATAGACATTTCAGAAACACATCTGGTTCTGGTGCAGTGCCACTTCGCTGCCACTTTTTTAATTTTAATAACAAGAGCAAACTAAATACTTGGAGCAAATGTACATTAATAACAGAATAATGCTTAAAATGAAAATAAACCATTTTAATAAATCACTCTCCAACCAGACCAAATCAGCATAAAAGTTAACAGTAAAAACGTTTATTGTGTTTAAAGCAAGGATGCCAATGAAGCAGTCTGAATTGATATAAATAAATATGAGTGTTTCATACAATATCTGTTGTCCACAGCTGATTTAGACTGTATGAAAAGCATTAAATCCCTTCAGCCATGTGAAAAAACCCCACCAGACTAGTCGGTTATAGCCTACGTCAGTATTCTGTTGTTTATGCGCGATACGTTAGATTGTAGTCTGTGAAGATTCCCAGTCATCCAGGTCATAGTTATCCAAGGAATGTTAAAATCAAGGGTAAGCAGATCCATAAAACTTAGTTCTTCAGAGGACTGAAGAAGCCTCTTCGATGAGAGGCTAAACGTCTTCAACCAAGTCCAGTCACCCTTGATTTTAAACTTCCTTGGTCATCAACAGTGACTCATCAATCCTGTGTGTCACTGGCTCCTTTCCACCTTTCTTTTTAGCCAAAGTGGTTTTTCATATTTTATTCTTAAAATGTAAAATGGCGATATGATGCAACCCTTTATGACATACTAGATAGAAATAGATAGAGATACAGTGTAATTCAAATCAGAAATAGCTTCAGATTGATGTGGCCATTTAAATGACTTCGTCAACATTAACATTTGATTTGTGTCTGTTGTCATTGCTTCTCTATGATTGGCAGCTGATGATAGTTGTTCTAGAGAGATAAGACTAGTGATGTGACTGGCTGAGAACGTACTTATTAGGCTAATCACCACACCCTTCGATCTATGATCGACTTCAGCCAATCCTTTTGCACTTTGGCTTGCTGCTCATACATAAAACACAATAGCAAGTGCACTTGGAGATGCCCCACAGAGTGTGCTTTGCACTTATTGTTGTGCTTGCACAGCTGAAATAGGCCCCTACAGCTTCCTTCATATGATAAGAAATTAAGAAATTCGCACTTTACTCATCGCATGTAGGCCATAAAGCACAGTGCAGACACTTTAACTTTAGCATTGGATTTAGCTAAGTTTTTAAACGAAATGCATATTCATAAACTGGTAGCCCCATCTGACTGCTGTTAGCAATTTTAAGTCATCACTTCGGAATCTGAACTTCTGGCATTTGTCAATATTTATGGCATTTTATTGATTACAGTTAACTTTTAATCAGTCAAATAATCAACAGGTTACTTAATATGACAGCTTTAGAAACTGACAGGCAAAATTTTGAAACCTGATCAATGAACAACCAACCAACCTGTGTTTTGGGCTGTGCATTCTGCACATGTTTGAATCTTGGATACACATGCATGAATGTTCTCACTTCACTCAGAAACTGCTGTCAAAATGTATTTGATCAGGGCTCTCAGTCAGCTCCAGTGGATCTGCTCAGCCGGTGATAACAGAAATCTGCATGGGTTGGGAAGCTCCCAGGTGTAGGCTAAAGGAGCTAAATGGGAAATATTATACGGCATTCTGTCTGTATTTTTAGACATCTAAATAATAAGTCCATTATTGAGACTTCTGATTGAGACGTAGCACCTTAAAAACCCTAAAACTAACCCTCTGAACACTGGTTCTTAACAAAGCATGCATGCTTAGACAGCCTTCTTTGATAAAGGTTTAGCACACAGTATTTAGCATATAGTTATTGGACAGATAAATCTGAATTTCACCTGACGTCCCAACATTCAGCCTGTGGCTCACAAGCATGGAACTGGAGAGCTTTCTGCCCATAATAATCCACACACTGTGAATGCTGGTCCCCTAAGTATCTTTTTTTCTAACATGTAAAAGCTTAATATAGAATAAAAGTAGGATGTGCTTTATACACAGCTCCTGCTCATCAGCCTCGCTGCCGCCCTGCAGGAATCTGTAAGAGACATGTCTTCCTGATGTGAAGGCGACGCGCTAAATAACATGTAAATCCATGATGTGGAGAAATAGTGAGATAAGCCCTCGAGGCTTTGGAGTGCTTTCAGATTAGGACATTTGGCTGTTGGCAATGACAGTAACATCGACTCCACTCACCACGCAGACTGATCGTTTGTCAGCACATATACTGTACTACCACTAGAGTACAGTACAGATGAGTTTTTTATGGGATTTAAACCAACTGATTAAATCCAGACCCACATACCTTGCTCTCAAAGTTCATGTAATAGGTTCATAGAAAACCAGGACATTACAATGTACTGGGTACTTCATGGTAATGAGCGATCAGTAAGGATTACTTTCAGTTGAAACCAATTCCAATGAATGTTAAATTTCTTTTGTCTGTACTTCTTTTACAACTTCAAGCTCATTTAAAGTCATGACAATATTCATTTACAGCGCAAGAGCATAGAAATAGTTCACACCTGAACCTGGTAGTTTATTGTATGTTTTACCCTTTAGATACTTTCTGAATGGAATATCTCTTAACCGAAAGCCATGTTTTATTTTCATCATATCAGCTTTACTTAATTTACTGAATATATTATTCAGTTCAGTCTTGTGACATTAAATTCACTACATCCATGTCAAGATACATTAACTATTCACATGTCCAAAAAATAACAAACATTAAAACATATTGGTATGATTTTGCTAGTAAAATGCAATGATGAATAAAATATGTTTAAGCATGACTTGCATTCATTTCCATGTGGATTCTTAATAATCTTTCATTCATCTTCATCTGCAGTGGGATTTACAGTCAGGTGCGAGTAAGGGTTATTCAGCCTCAGAGCCACTTGTACCTCCATGTTCTGTCAAAGCCTTTCATTCAGAAATAATGTCTGCGAGTACTACTGAAATTGTGTATTTAAGGATTGCTGGGTTGTTGGCTTTCCAAATGTGTGTGTGTGTGTGTGTGTGTGTGTGTGTGTGTGTGTGTGTGTGAGACAAGACTGAATATTTCATGCTGGTTATCTCAGATGCACATGTTTCTGGAGGTGTCTGATGAGGTCAGCCTATAGTGGTGCAGAAGCAGCAGTGATAGGAGAACGAGCCAGTACACTTTTTGCTTTTGGCTGCTTCATAGTGATGTCACTGGATTTGCTCTATAGCAGCATCTGAAGGAGCCACTGTTTATAGTGAAGCAAAGCATATTCTGCAGACTCTTACTTTCTTTTCTTTGCACTTTTCTCTGTCTCTTTCTCTCCTGTTCAGTGTCTCTTTTATATTTCTCCTTTTTAGTGCTTTTTGTCCTTGCTGACCCCTCAATCCCCCCTTTGTTTATTTCCATTTCTCTTCGTCTTCTCTCTGTTTTGTCTCTCTCCTCTCTCAGTACCACCGCAGCTGAACAGATTAATGAGCCTGCCCTGACTGAACCTGACACCGGTAGATGACACAGCAAAGACATTGTATACATGACATGGCAATAAGGATGCTGGAGTCATTTCACTGAAGGCTGTAGACATTACAGCCATTATTAACCACAAAAGGCTTTAAGTATGCTATTGATTCAAAACTTTGCAATTGCGTATACAGTAGTTTCTTGATTATTAGCCATGCTAGTGTCATGGCTTTAAGTATGGAAATGTTTGTCGGTTGCAGACACCCGTGGTTCCCACTGACTTTAGTGATTCTCTGACTTTTCCAAGTTCCACCATGAGGTTCATATTTGTGGTGTTGGGTGAAATATCTCAACAGCAATTGGATGGATTAAATATGGCAAATTTCATGTCTCCTTCAAGAAATGTATAACAATGCTGCTGATCTCTTAAATTTAATTGAGTCAAAATTTCAATTATGTTGAAATGTTGCATGCTAACATGTTAAAGTAAGATGGCTAACATTATAAACACCAGCATGTTGACTGTGTTAGCATTTAGCTCAAAGCACCATTGTGCCTTAAAGAGTACAATGTTGTTGTGTGACGGGGGTTCAGGTCGCCTGATTAATCACGTGAGTGATTAACGATCTAGCTCTCTCACAAATTGATGGATTTCTGGCATGTCACAAATCTTGTTTGTCTGCACTCTGAGCAGTTTGGTGAATTAAGGGTTTATTTACCAACATGGATGCTGTTAAAAGATCTGTTATTAACTGTAGTGAGCTTGTTTTCATATCACTGGAGTAGTATTTTACTTGTTGTAACTGTATTGTAAAGTCTACTGTGATATTTAACTAAACTTTGCTGCAGAACATTCTCAGAATCTGCTGTGCAGAAAAGCCTGTTAAAATGTTCAGTGGGAGTTAACGCAACATACAAGATAAACAAAATTGCACAATGTCTGCCCTGTTCTTATGTCTAGCATATGTACTCATAGTAAAAGACATCTGTTTTTGCATGGACAAATCTATATAACAGCCTCACTTCATTTTAGCGTTACCAGAGACCAACAACATTTTCATAGTAAGGAAATAAATGGAAGCCAACAAGTAATGTGCAATATATTTATTCTCTGCCTCTTTTTCGCAGTGATGAATTACGTCTCTCAGGGAGGCGGTGTGTCTTTGCAGTTGCCTTTGGTGCTTTTAGAAATAAAAATGGGAGAAAGGAATATAGAAAACTGTTCACTGTTGGGAGGCACTGAAGACAAGTCTGTCTGATACACCAGGGTGCTCAAGTCCAAACATAAGGAAATGAAGAAGTGATTGCAGAAGAGTAGGTCAAGAGCACATCGAGTCAAGCTGGGCTTCATTAGTTTAATTAAAATGGTGACAATCAGTGTTGCAGATTTTCTGCACTGCGTAGTGTGAATATAAATCCCTTGTATGGCTGGTCTTAATTTTGTAGCTGAAACATAATTAAATGACTTTTCTGTCATATTTGGGAGGCATCAAGGAGATTGTGGTTTGGTGTGGGGAACTGAGCAGCTACCAGACTGTAACCAGCCAAACTAAGTCACCCCACTGCATGTATGGGAGCAGTTACAGCTTGGGGATTATGTAGTATGACTACCACATGACTCGGGAAGCTTAAGCAAAAGGGTCTGGAAAGTGTTCCTTCATTTTGTTATTCTCTCTGTCTGTGTTGCTCTTTCAAACATCTTTCCACACATCTCTCAAATAGTACATTCTGTTGCTACTCCATCAACGACATTGACCCAGCTGCAGTGAGGTGTTAGAGGTACACCATGTCTTCAGAGAGCTGCAGTGAGCTGAAGATTAGCAGAATGAATGTGTATTAGCCTCTCAACACTGGTTGATATCAGACCTGCAGAGAAATCGGTCTCACCCAAGCAGAAGCTTTACAGCAGGGAAATCTTAGAGGCTTTACAGAAATAAGAGAGCGGTTTCTTCTTCTGGTGTCTTTGCCACTGCTCCTCTTCCCCTTCACTCTCTTCTTTTATGTCAAACTTAAAAGGGGAGAGAAGGCTTATTTGGGAAAGGCAGAAGCTTGCTGTGGAGTTGAGGACGTCACCGGAGAGAAAGAGTTCAGGCACAGTAGTGATTCTGTGCAGCCTGATGTCGGCCGCACTGAACTTGGAAATCATTCTGTTGTGATTTTTGCTCAGATAAGGGCCTCATGTGTTATTCATGATCCAGTTCCTTCGGGCTCTGATTGTTGATATTTAATCACCATACTAATGATGTTTTCTCGCAGGTGCTCCTAATTGTAAGTGTGTTTATGTCTTCGGTACTTGTTCCAGCTTTCTTTGTGTGTCAGTGTTAAAGAAAGAGTTCACTCGCATATCTGATTTTTCTTCTGTATAATATTTGTGTGAATTTGGGCTTAAATAAAGAGATGACACCAAGAAGTGTTGCTGGTGTTATGTGTCCACTGGGGTATGAGTTGAGTGCTTTGAAAAGAAAATGCAAAAAGCTTTAATTACACACGGATGCTGACGTCCTGTAGGGCTGCCTGCTGGCTCGGCACATTACAGACAACACTGTCCTCTGAGTGCACGCGCGCATGTGTGTGTGTGTGTCTGCGTCTGCCCCTACTGGTGCTTTAGGAAGGAAGGTTTACATCGGTTCAGAGGCAGAAGATCATCAACGTGACTGTAATGACTCCAGGACTCTCACAAGGGTGAAAACACTGTGTCTGCTAATGACTCTGCAGCAGAGTGACAAAATGCAAACACGCTAATGTTTACAGATGATAAATCAGCAGAGACCTCCCACTGCAATATGATTTTAAAGATTTTGTCAATTTAATATTTTTTATGCAAAGTATAGTGATTAGGCAATGTTGGGATTTTATGTATTTTGTCATGTGAGCAGTATAAACAGAGCCACATGCCTGAGCATGTGCTGTGATGTCTGACACAGGTACACTAAGGAGTTTGCTGTTTGTCATGTGGCTTTTTATGTTAATGTTTATATGTACCATATACAGTGAGGAAAATAAGTATTTGAACACCCTGCTAATTTGCAAGTTCTCCCACTTAGAAATCATGGAGGGGTCTGAAATTGTCATCGTAGGTGCATGTCCACTGTGAGAGACATAATCTAAAAAAAAAAAAATCCAGAAATCACAATGTATGATTTTGTAACTATTTATTTGTATGATACAGCTGCAAATAAGTATTTGAACACCTGTCTATCAGCTAGAATTCTGACTCAAAGACCTGTTAGTCTGCCTTCAAAATGTCCTCCACTCCATTTATTATCCTAAATTAGATGCACCTGTTTGAGGTCGTTAGCTGCATAAAGACACCTGTCCACCCCATACAATCAGTACGAATCCAACTACTAACATGGCCAAGACCAAAGAGCTGTCCAAAGACACTAGAGACAAAATTGTACACCTCCACAAGGCTGGAAAGGGCTACGGGGAAATTGCCAAGCAGCTTGGTGAAAAAAGGTCCACCGTTGGAGCAATCATTAGAAAATGGAAGAAGCTAAACATGACTGTCAGTCTCCCTCGGACTGGGGCTCCATGCAAGATCTCACCTCGTGGGGTCTCAATGATCCTAAGAAAGGTGAGAAATCAGCCCAGAACTACACGGGAGGAGCTGGTCAATGACCTGAAAAGAGCTGGGACCACCGTTTCCAAGGTTACTGTTGGTAATACACTAAGACGTCATGGTTTGAAATCACGCATGGCACAGAAGGTTCCCCTGCTTAAACCAGCACATGTCAAGGCCCGTCTTCAGTTTGCCAATGACCATTTGGATGATCCAGAGGAGTCATGGGAGAAAGTCATGTGGTCAGATGAGACCAAAATAGAAGTTTTTGGTCATAATTCCACTAACCGTGTTTGGAGGAAGAAGACTGAGTACCATCCCAAGAACACCATCCCTACTGTGAAGCATGGGGGTGGTAGCATCATGCTTTGGGGGTGTTTTTCTACACATGGGACAGGGCGACTGCACTGTATTAAGGAGAGGATGACCGGGGCCATGTATTGTGAGATTTTGGGGAACTTCCCTCAGTTAGAGCACTGAAGATGGGTCGAGGCCGGGTCTTCCAACATGACAATGACCCGAAGCACACAGCCAGGATAACCAAGGAGTGGCTCTGTAAGAAGCATATCAAGGTTCTGGTGTGGCCTAGCCAGTCTCCAGACCTAAACCCAATAGAGAATCTTTGGAGGGAGCTCAAACTCCGTGTTTCTTACCGACGGCCCAGAAACCTGACTGATCTAGAGAAGATCTGTGTGGAGGAGTGGGCCAAAATCCCTCCTGCAGTGTGTGCAAACCTGGTGAAAAACTACAGGAAACGTTTGACCTCTGTAATTGCGAACAAAGGCTACTGTACCAAATATTAACATTGATTTTCTCAGGTGTTCAAATACTTATTTGCAGCTGTATCATACAAATAAATAGTTAAAAAATCATACATTGTGGTTTCTGGATTTTCTTTTTTAGATTATGTCTCTCACAGTGGACATGCACCTACGATGACAATTTCAGACCCCTCCATGATTTCTAAATGGGAGAACTTGCAAAATAGCAGGGTGTTCAAATACTTATTTTCCTCACTGTACTAATGTAGAGTGCCTTTGTCTGTGCGGCCAATCTAGGCCATGTGTTGCGGTCTGTGGTATGTGTGTTTATGTTGTAGCTGTCTTGTTGGCCATCTCTTGGGAATGTGCGGCTGTCTGCGCTGTAATGTGGGATGAAGCTGCGTTCTTCCTGCAGGAGCCACAGAGCCAGTTTAAGAGTGAAGGGTGAGGCCACATAGCCTCGTGCAAAGTTTCAGTGCATGTTGACACCATACAATAGAAGTAACAGTGTTTTTATTCAGAATCAGAATTGTTCTATCACTAAGGAAATCATGTTGTGCCCGTAACACAATGCTGTCAGCATATACAGTATTTAGTTTCACTTGAAGTGCAAGACTAAACATGCAAGCTGCTTAAAATGGGATTTGTCTATGGCTAAATTGAATTCAGTGGGTTGCTGTCAGACTGAAAGTATTTTTCCTGTTGTGTTGATTCAACTTTAGGGACACTTCGGATGCTGTTGAATTGTATTACATTATACTGAGAGGTGTTTCCAATATTTTGTCCACCCCTTTTATGTCAATGAGGGTAGATTGCATATTGCTAAAGCAGTTTTAACAAAAACAGAACATTGTAACCTTTTATAAAGGAGGGATTTATTGCAGGACTGCTGTTCATTCATTTTAGCTGCATGTACCTAATAAAGTGCCAACTGAGTGTATGTCACCTCGTACACAGCAGAACAGACAGACGAAGATGTCATGAGGCAATGCTTCATGTTTGCGCTTACATTACCTTTTTAAAAGATGATGTGCAAAACTATCATTTGGTTAAGCAATTCAACAGAGTAGGTGTGAAAGTGTAAGCTCACATTCTTTGTTCAATACCACTGAGAGTCCCTTTGATCGTGCAATTAATGATCGAGAGCTTCAAGGTAAGAAACACAAAGGGTATGAATCAGCAGATGAATGCACTTCAAAATCTTAAGCGATTGCTCTGTGCTTCCAATTTACACACATTTGTATTTTTTCATATGCCCAAAATGTTTGTGTTTCAGCTTTAATAAGATAAGATATACGCTTATTAATCCACTGTAGGGGAAATTTAGGTTGACATAGCCGTACAGAGAAATGTAAATGGACAGATGTAGTAAAAGTAGAATAGTAACTTTCTACATACATGTGAAAATATTACCACACTATTTACACACTATATACAATCAATATACGATAATAATTACAACCAGATAAATGTCAGAAATATAATTAGGAATAGAGTCAGTTGGGTGCTATGGCATTGGGGAACCCGGTGGCTGATGGCACAAATGAGCCTCCAAAGAGTTTTGAGGCGCAGGCTGGATGAGTCTGTGGCTGAAGGAGCGCCTGAGCTGCCTCAGCGCAGCATAGAGTCCACCCCTCTCAGTCACTGCCTCCACACTGTCCAGTTCCACCCCACCACCAAGCTGGCCTTCCTCACCAACTTGCCCAGTTTGTTAGTGCCACAAGTCAAGATGCCACCTCCCCAGCACCCCACAGCAAAGAAGGTGACACTGGCCACAGCAGACTGGTTGAACACCCATAGCAGCCTGGTGCACACGTTGAAGGGCCTGAGCCTTCTCAGGAAGAACAGCCTGCTCTGTCTTTTCCTGTAGAGGGCCTCAGTGTTATCTGTACAGTCCAGTTTGTTGTTTAGTTGCACCCCCAGGAACTTGCCAGTGTCTACCATCTCTACCCCCTCCACTCTTATTACGACAGGGGTGTGGGGCCTCAAGTCTACCACCAGCTCCTTGGTTTTTCCTGTGTTGAGCTGGAGATGGTTGCTGTCCCACCATCCTGATCCTCCTGCATCACGGAGAGCTTCTCAGCCAGCCAAAGAGGCTGGATGGTGTCAAAAGAACTGGAGAAGTTGAAGAATATGATCCTCATAGTGGCTTCTCCAGGTGGGTGTAAGCTCTGTGAAGCAGGTAGATGATGCCGTTGTCCAGGCTGATGTCAGCCTGGTAGGCGAACTGCAGAGGGTCCAGGCAGTCACGTATCAGAGGCCTGAGGTGCTGCAGAACCAGTCTTTCAAATGTCTTCATAACATGTGACGTTAGTGCCACAGGCCTGAAGTTGGAGAGGTCGCTGGAGCGTGTCTTTTGGGTACAGGGACGATGCAGGAAGTCTAACAGATATTCGGCATCTTCTTCAACCTCAGCGAGAGATGGTCAAAAAGATGCCAGAACATTCAGTACACTCACACTAAAGTCTCTGCAGCATGAGACACTTCAATATATCATTCTTGTTAGAATGTAGATTTATAGGGTTGCTCTTGTGGAAAGGTTTGGGCCTGTTCTTTTGCTCTTGAATTCACTTTATGTTGATGAGATGGTCATGACTTCTTTATGATACAAAATGCTGTATATGTGATTACACTGCTTAAAATATAGTCTTTTTTATGCATCATGCTTCTGTATATATCTGCAGAAACATGATAAAAGTAATCAAACTTCTGACACTGGCCTAGACAAGGCTCAGTTAGTGCCAGTGTGCTCTGCAGTTGATGTGCGTCTGTGCAATGTCAGATATGAATTCATATCCATTTACAACAGGAATATTGCGTTATGGAACAGTTCGGCAGTTTGGGAAATACACTCATTTGCTTCAACTGTAAACTGTATTCATTAAAACTTTATTGGAATAGTCAGTTAAAATCCATACAGTGTGAGCATAAAATTAACAAACAATTAGTTAGCTTTGGAGGTTTTGGTACCGATTTTGGTACCTTTTGACATACCATTTTACCCTTTGTGCTAAGCTAACAAGCTGCTGGCTCTAGCTTTATATTCACCACACAGACATGAAAGTTGCATTGGTTTTCTCATCTAACTCTCAGCAAGAAAACAAATAAATATTTCCCAACATATTGAACTTTGTCTTTAAATAAGACAACCTCTCCATGCCTGTCTAATTTCAGTTATTTTATTTAGGAAAGATGTTTCAGAAGGCTTTAATGAAATAAATTAAAGATCTTGCAGATAGTTTCAGAGATGCGAGGTTATGTAGGAGCAGATGGAAAGTAAAGAAAGCAATAACCCATTCATATTTCTCATGGCTTTATTTTCCTGTTGTTTTTTTTTTACTCCTACCACTAACACAAATAATTCATAGTAGACACTGATAGGACATCAGAGCAGATGATTCAGTTGTACAGTTTTACTATATTTTTCTAAAGCCCTATTCTTAACTGGAGGCCAATAATTATCATACACCTTCCCCCCCGTCACATCATCCAGACCAGTCTGGATCCCCCTCATCGTACGCGACTGCACACTCTTTTTAGCTCAGCTCCTCGGTCCACTAGTCTGCTGTCGTCTATTTTTAAACTCTATAGCGGAGCAACCGTATGTGCGTGGAATATTAAGCACTCCTCCTCTAACTCGCTCATCCCCTCTCTAACTGTGGGTAACTGTAGTCATCATTGACTCACTTCCATACACAGAACAGTGCACATTTCAGTCAAGTGCCAGCCGCAGAGCCCTTGCTTTTTCTTCCTCGCTCTCTTGCTTTCTCTCACGCATGCTTCCATGCACACACAAACAAATTCAGTCCACTATCTTTACCCCTGTACAGTACCTCACTTTCTCAGCCTTTCATCAGCTCTCTAATATTCTCTTTGACTCTTTGCTGAGCTTAGTTTCTTTAACCTCTTTTGGCATGGTAAGCAGTGGGATTAGTGAGCAGACTGGCTAACAGACTACTTTGTAATCTCACAAACTCTCTGCTGTGCTGATACGCAGGACTGGTCAGCACTGCCTTTTGTTAACGGTGTGTGTGTGTGTGTGTGTTGTTTCTTAAAACTAGAAGAAGGAAGAGGCAGCACAGGTCTGCCTGACCTCAGGGAGCTCTTTCTTCTTCTCTCAGTCTTTATTCGTGGCTCTCAGAGAGGTGGACAGCATGAGAATGACTCACTGAGAGGGATTGATCTCCCGTCCCTGATATACTAGATACTGGCATATACTACATATAGCTTTATGTTATGTATATAGACGTTTTGTGTAACATGCTGTTCTATGTTAAAATTAAATAGCTACTTTGGATGCTTATGGACCAAGCTGTGCTTTCAAAATGCAAAGGTTTGGGTTTATGTATCAAGGTTTAGCTAAATAATATTGGTAATTTAGGAGGTTTTGAATTAGACACAGAGGTGTGCAGGTCATGCAGACAAATGGTGAGCCGGTTAGAATTGTTTTTGTTGAACGTTAAATTGAATTAACAATTTCTGAATGTGGACATGAAAACATGCTCAGTACCACACATGACTGTGAGCAAAAGACTAATAGTATAAGTCAAGTAGAATCAGACCAAGCTAGTCAACACATCAATGCCAAATAAACTGATCTTAGAGTTATTCTTGTGTCTTGCTCAGGTGTACAAAAAGACATGATCGCAGATTCACTGAGAAATAGAAACACACATACAAAACCGCACCAGGCCGATGCCTTCTGTCGTTAGCCCCATGGCAGGCAATGGATCTATTCCAGACACATTTTTCATCACTGCAGCTCCGATGGTCACAGTATGAAATATGGATTTGGATATCCACAGAAAATCTAATTCGTTGGCTTGGCTCTCAGCCATGGTGAGATCTCTGTGCCTTTTAAAATACTTTTAAGATGTTCATCAAGAAAGGAGAGAGCCAAGGTAAAGTTCACCTCTCTACTAAGCAGCTACTTTAGCTCGTTTTACAGGATTTTGAGGGTTTTAAACTGACTGAGAGGATTGTTCATGGGTAAATTATTACATCTACCTCCCACAAATCTTGAGTTATTCAAGTCAGTCAGCTGAGGCGGCAATTAAACTTAAAGTTCAGAAAATTAATTAATCTTGTCCTCCTTAATCTTGTTTTAACACTAAGGAACTGAACTTAGGACTGTTCGGGTTACGTCTGATCACATTTGACTGAGAGTTCTGGCAACATAAGCAAAACGACCACTGCTATCACATATAAATAAAAAGATTTTGGTTTGATTGGTAGAAAAAGCATGAGATCACCTTTTTCCAAGTAAGCCCCGCCTACGTCAAACAAATAAGAAAAGCAAGGACAAAAACAGAAATACAGAAATTTCTCATATGAAATAACCAAAACGGTTCTGACTCTGACAAAATATTAGGCATATTAACGGTTCTGAAACTGAGACCAAATCCACAATACAGTAGTCCATGGTCTTGTGGTTCCAAAACTCTGGTATACTGCAAAATATATTATCTGACGGTTATAGGTTTATTAATCAGCTTTGTGTAAACTCGATTGGCAAAGGCTTGAATGTAACAGATGTTCATTTATGTGTAAAAGTCCCGCACTCCAGCATTAAGATGGAGCATAGCAGACATGAATAGTTTTCAAAATAAATGAAACAATGATTGTGTATGATGATAATGATGCTGTACTGAAAATGTAAAGAACTGTGACCCCAAAACTGAGGTACAAACCGAACCATGAATTCTGTGTACCATTACACCCCTACAGAATATAGTGTAGGATCCCATCACTTACTAACAAGCTGATTGATTATTGTGAAATCTTTATCAGTGGCCAAAGCATGGCAGGGCAAGGGGTCACCACCCCTGACCAATCAGGCTTCTTCCATCTGAATATTTTAGTCAATTGGCTTGTCATTATTTAAAGCTGCCATAGGGAATTCTTTAAAAAAAAACTTTTTGTCATATTTGCTAAAACTGTCACACTGACAAACAAACTCTAATGCAGTGTCAGTCACTGCTCAGGCATAAGCTGTGCAGCCCCCCTCCTTGCAAATGCTCTCACTTAGTCAAGCGTATTATAATAATAATAATAATCTTTATTTATAGAGCACTTTTAAAACCAACGTTACAAAGTGCTTAACATGAAGCAGTTATAACATAAACACATATAAAACAACACAAAAAACAAAAGTCACTTCAAAATATACCTCTACTACTTAAAATCAGGTAAAATCAGGGAATGCTCTTCGATAAAAGTATGTTTTAACAAGGAATTTAAAAGAGTTTACTGATTCGGCCGACCTAATTTCCTCGGGTAGATTGTTCCAGAGCCTCGGTGCTCTAACTACAAAGGCTCTGTCCCCTTTCAATTTCAGCTGGGTCTCTGGGACAAATAAAAGCCCCTTACCTGTTACGAGCTGGCATGTAGGGTACTAGTAGGTCAGCAATATAGCAAGGCGTGAGACCATTTAAAGCCTTAAATCTAATCAGTAAAATCTTAAAATCAATTCTAAAAAATACTGGGAACCAATGTAACGAGGCCAAAACAGGAGTGATATGTTCATGTTCCTTGGTTATAGTTAGAAGCCTGGCAGCTGACTTCTGAACATACTCACGCTCAATAGATTTTCAATTCAGGCAGGTAAAGAGACTGTTACAACAGTCCAAACGTGAAGAAATGAAAGTGTGTAAAATGGTCTCAGTATTTGTAAAAGTTAAAAAAGGTCGGATTTTAGAAATGTTTATAAGATGATAGAAACACCAGCTTTGTGGTGTGCTGCTAAAAACATAAATCACTGTCAAACCAGACACCAAGATTCTTTGCCACTGGCTTGATTTAATCTGATAAACCAAGGCAATCTGTGAACGGTATATGTTTTGTCAAATGCTTGGGGCCAATGATGAGGATCTCTGTTTTATTAGAGTTTAATTGAAGGAAATTATTGGACATGCAGTTTTTTAACTCTCTAAGGCAGTCCTTCAATGAAGTTAACATTTCAGGGTTAGCGTGTTTAATGGGCAGGTACAACTGGGTATCATCTGCATAAAAGTGGAAATAGATACCATGTCTCTGAATAAAACACCATACTTTACAGTAGAGTATGAGGACGTATAATTATTCAAAGACACACAGAAGTAAGATATAAACCAGTCTAAAACAGTGCCAGATATCCCCACTCATTCTCTCCAAGAGGATGCTATGGTCAACCACATCAAACGCAGCACTAAGATCTAAGAGTACAAGCACAGAGCACATTCCACTATCTGCAGCCATCAAAAGATCATTGGTAACTTTGAGCAATGTTGTTGAAACTTTTCAAAGATGTTATTTCTTTCCAATGTATGAAGAAGCTGCTTGGACACAATTTTTCTAAAATTTTAGCAATAAGGGGCAATTTGGAGATTCGGGGAGGGAGATGTCCAGTCCAGGTTTTTTTAACAGTGGTTTCATGCACGCAGTTTTAAAATAATCTGGGACACGGCCACTGGATAAAGAACTATTAAAAATCGAGAGCAAGCAAGGCCCTACAGAATCCGTGACTTTTAGTAAGAACTGTCTGTATCACATCAAGAGGATTGGAAGATAACTCTCATATGTGATACCATTTCTACAAGTTACGTAAAAATGGAATTGGATAAAACTGGTTAAAACTGTCAATCTATGAGTGTGGAAAATCCGAGTAAGTGGCACTGGGTGTGATAGAAGCCCAAATTAACTCTACCTTTTCATTAAAATACAATAAAAACACCTCACAGTTGGCATCACTTTCAATAGGGGCACAAGGTGGGGCCGGATTTATCAGCAGATCAACAGTCCTATACAAAAACCTTGGGTAATGGTGGTGCAAAGAGATAAGTTCTGAAAGATATTTTGTTCTAGCCTCCTTAACCATTCTATTATACTGTGACAGCAGCTCCTTCATGCTAGCATAGTGTACTTGGAGTCCAGATTTCTTCCACCTATGTTCTGCTTTCCTATCTTCCCTTTTTAAGCTGCGGGTACTGTCATTGAGCCAAGACTGCTTTTTTTCTCTGGCCTTCAACTTAACTTTAAGGGGTGCTATAGTATTTAACAAGGACAAGCAGATCGCATTGAAGTTATCCACCAGATTGTTGGTATTAGAATACCTAAACAAGTTAGGGCTTTGACAGTGTGCAGAATTGCGCCACACTATGTTCATTTAGGATGCGAGAACATATGGCGTGGGATAAGACTGTGGGATTAGCGGGTGACTCAGATCTGTGGTCAGATCCAGGCATATCCAGTAAATCCACAGTAGAAATTCTCACACCTAAAGTAAAAACAAGGTCTAAATCTTCAGTGCGGCTTCAGAAGTTTTGCAAAATGTCAGAGAAACAACCAACAACAATCAAAGAGCATCCCTCCATTGCCAACAACAGAGTATAGTACAGGAACATGACTCCTTCAGTTCTCGTCACACTCGCAGACCTAAAATACCTCTGCTGCAAACACGTCAGCGTGTCCCGCTTCTTTCTGTCTCTCTCCCTGTATGTCTGCTTCGGTGACTTTCTCCATCAGTAGAAGGCTATGTTGTATAAAGTTGCTGGGAAAAAAAACAGAACTTGACTGATATATAGTCCAGCCCTGAGGTGAGTCCTTAGATTTGTTGTCTTTATAGAGCAGTGGCTTTTTACAAAATCGGCAAACACCATTTTTTTTGGTAACACCCTTGACTTGACCATAAGGTAAATTGCATAAATCTTAAATGCGTATGCACTGCAATTTTTGTATTTAAGCAGGACATACATCAAATATTTAATTTTCCCACATTCAAACTGAAGTTTAAATATTGAATAAAAAGGGACAGCCCTACTATTTTGCCTAGCTTGCTAACGTTAGCCTTGATTCTCAGTGGACCTTATTTTCCATGCAACACATACTGGCAGTTCCTGCACACTGACTGCTGTGTTCATACCTCTTCTTTTTCAAATAACAAGTCAAAACACCAAGAACATATATTGTTCTCTTAGCAAAAATACAAATTAAATTGTCGACTCATATTGCATGCTTAATCAAAGTGCACATCCTAAAATACCACTTAAATACTTCTTTTTAAGTGATAGCAAATGGATGAGGAGAAATGTGTGGTTGAGGGAGAAAAATAACCCGACCTCTATGTCCCACAGTCTGGGCAAGAAAATATTAACTCCAGCAAATTATAGCTGGAGAGGCTGGCACTTCAGGTGAGGAATCAAGTGAAATAACACAAAAAAGGCTCCTCAATCTGCGGCAGTGGTTGAACTACACTTGCTGCTGTATATTATTTGCTCAATATGCTTTGCTGACCTTTTGACTTCTTTTTCACTGCTTGGATGTTATCAGGTTGTGTGAATGTTGTAACATATCTACTTATGATCTTAATAAATTTGTGAGGATTAATACAAATTATGAATTTTAATATTCAGAGAATATTTAAAAAAAAGCTCTCGTTTCGCGGTGCACCACCGGAGATTCAATTCACCCAGACTCTCCGGACCTCTGGGTAGCATTTTAATAATTATACAATTATTCACTAGCGATCAGTTAGTTAATAATCGCTCAATTATCCTAAATCAATCAGTCAGTCTCATATCGAAAGGGTAAATTCTTGTGACAGGGACTTGGAGGTAGGTAATACACACACACAATTCCTGTGATTACGGTGAAATTTATTAACTAACTAAGGTGACAGATGCAGTTAAATACACATCAAAGAAATAAACAATGGCTAAACAATAAGAATGTAGAGTTCTATTGTGGGGAGAATTTGACTCATACGGGCAGCTAATGAACGCAAGCTATGAGCTTAAGTGTTAAAGATAATCTATTAACTAACTATTGGACATCGCTGATCACAGAATGCTTTGGTTGGGTCTTACTGCTTGTTGTTTCTCCCAGCCGGGTTGCTGGTTGGCGGCCTCATGCTGGCGGAGTTCCATGCCTTCTCGGTTAGGATGGCTTAAAACCGTCGGCCGTTTGCTTTCTCTGCCAAGGAATTGCTCCGTAGGTTCGTCTTTTGTCGGCTTATTGAAGAAACTTGCAGTGGGGCCTTTACAACCCTGGCTTGGGTTAAAGGTTTGGTCGTCCTTTGTTACTGCTTGCGGGCCCACGTGACTGGGTCCGGGTGTCGGTGGGATCATTGTAAGTTAGCTGAACGAATAAAGCTTAAAAAGAACTTGGTCGTTGTTGAATTAAAATTGTGTAACTTAACGGTCTGATAACTTTTAACAAAGAAAAGAAAAACAAGTAAGTTGCTGGAAACGAGGGAAAAAGCCGAGGTCGTGGCGCTTCACGTGTGTAGCTTGAAACTAACAAAGAGCCTTCGCTGCGCCGGGTCGAACTTCTTAGGGCGTTGCTGGGAGAGGGAGCATGCTGGGCATGTGCCGAAGTGCACGGGCAGAGCGAAGAGCACCAAGAGAACAAAAACGAAGAACAAGAACAAGAGTGTGTGTCGCTGCTTTTGTTTGTTGGGGCGTGGCTCCCAGAGGGGCAGTCCTTTGTTCCCCTGAGGGCTTGTTTCCGGTTTCCTGAGAGACTGTCTTCTTAACTCTTAATTATTAATTATTAATATGTCTATTCAAAAATGTATTTGTGCGTATTGTATCAAATATCTTCCCACAATCAAACCTTAATTGTCAAACGGGTATACCGTTCTTAGTTTTAAGCATTTGATATAAGGAAAACAATTGTCAGTAGTTCAACCTTAAGGTTAGCATTTCCTAAGAATCACATCAGATGAGAGGAACTTAACTAGCTTTCTGGATAATATTGGTTGTTACACATTCTTACTTAGGGAATATAAGCAAGATACACGAATGGCATCAGATTATGAACAGGTAAATACAGAGTGACGGTTATACATTAAATGGCATTTCAGAACGATGGCATGTAATACTTATTTTGTCCACTTGGGGGAGCTCTGGTTACATGAAGTTAGCTTTGATTATTCCTTTTAACAACCCTTTGCTCAGGATCTGGGGAATTTAGTGATTTAACATTAATTCGAGCTGGAAAATTAATCGAGTAGTATACGATTTCTTTATCATCATTTCTAAAGGAAGTGTCAGAAGGTGTTGGGAACAAAGCATTGGTTACAACATAAAATGAAGAAATGTCAGTGATCCTTGTTGATCCAAAATTAATTAATTTAGATTCTTTTCAACAACAAATATCAACAACAACATGGTAACATAACTGCTAACCTAAGAGGCAAACGCCACTACTAACTTAGCAAGGATTATTATTTAAACAGAACAAAACAGTTTATAATATAATTTTTTTAGCTCAAGAAGGCAGGAGTTGTGTGTCCCCTTTCGCATTCCTGGCTTATTACACTTGCACATCAGCTAAAAGAAGAGTAGGGAGTGGTGTTTTATGGCTCAGCCATTCTGTGGGAAAAGGGATCAGAACGGTACTTTTGATGTCCGAAGGTGACCTGTGGGGGGAGAGGGGTTGGACAACCCGCCTTTGCAGTCCTGCTAAGTGTCTCCAGTGACACCTTTACGGCGAGAGGGGATCACTAAGGCTCTTTGAATACACAATCCTTAAGCGATGCATGTCTGATTGAGTCTCTGCAGATCCTTACCAAATCCCAGGCGATGTTTCTAGTTTTTGCATGTCAAAAGGTCAACTCCAGGGGAGGAAAACTCCCCCCCCTTTTTGACATTAGCTGACCTCACCTCCCTCTTGAGGTGAGAGGCTGGTTGGTCCACGACAATGTGAATGAATATGTGTAAACATTACTAATAACCTTACAGTCTTCTGTGTAGTATATATGTACTTTTGAAAAGTTATTTTTTAATTACCCCTCAGAGCATTTTTTTCATCCAAAGTGAATTCACTTATTACTTATTTCCAATACAAACAGAAATGTAATTAGATTCCTGTGCTTGGTTTCTGGGCCTCAGACATCAAGGCAAGGACACAACTTAATTTCCATGTTTTGAAACAATCTCTGGGCTTTAACTGATAATGATAAGCAAGATACTGCTAGCTCCATTTTCTCCCCCGTTTCTTTGTTTCCCATTGCTTCGTTTCTGTTACTGTCTCACTGGACCCAAATGCAGACAGAACAGGGAGACTGCTGCAGTTCATTGAATTATTGTTCTTAAATGAGCTTTCAGGCAAGCAGACATGCAACAAACAAATAACAGGCAGGTAGGCAGATACAGGTCCACGTAAAGCAAAACCCACCGTGGCATATCAGAACATAGGAACTTTGATAAACTGGCCATGAAGTGAAGTGGTAAATATGGTGAGTGGCTGATGAGGGAATGAGTTGCGGGTGAGGAGTGCGTGGAGTAGGTGACAGGTGTGTAGTTGGGTGTGGCAGTCAAGTGAAGGGGAAAGGAGGGAAAACCATGCTTTCAGTGGACAGCTCAACAATGGCAGGTCTGGGGAGGTAGAGACAAGGGCAGAGAGCAATACAAAAGGCTGAGGATGAGATAGTGTGGCTGAAGAGAGGGACTGAGGAGCAAACTGTGACAATTTCTCTGTCTCTGTCTAGAAACTCATCTGGATCTCTAATCAACTATATCAAAAGATTGAAAAAGGTTCTCTGCTTCAATAAGGGGTGAATATTGACTCAGGGGAGCAAATAACACACGGGTTGAGGTTGTGAGTTCACTGTGAAAACTGCTCCATTTATATTTACTCTACGTGGCCAAGCAAAAACCTCAGAGTCTGAAAAGTGAAGCCAATGCGGAAATGTCTTAAACCTGCCTTCTTTCTAATGACCAGCAGGGGGCGACCACAGCGAGAAGTCCGATTGCATTGGACTTTATGGCAAAATGGCCCTACCTCAGTGAACACTTTCTTAATGAGTTTATGGTCTCTATCACAAGTTTCAAGCCTTCTTCAATACAGCATAATGTTCATTTTGTAAATTATGGTCCCATTTAGAGAAAAATAGATGATAAAGCAGGGTAGGCTTTCTGGTGGCTATCTTGTGATTGAGTCTATGTACGGGGCTAATGTGATTAAATACAGCGGAGACTCATTTGAAATGCAGGTTTTCTATTTTCTTGACCACTCTATACCTAACCGAATTCCAAGCAGCTATTTGATTAGAAGATTTACTTAATGGCTGAGGATTTGGGCCATCCCAACACAGCTGTTTTGACAACATCACAAAAGCTGACAAGGTCATGGTGGTTTAGCTTCAAGGCCAATATCATGTAGCAATAGGTCTGTTTTTTAAAAAGGTTTTGGTCCTCCCAATATGTAAGAATAGCTTGACAATGAGTATTCTTCATACTTCTGTTCTTGTTTTATAAAATCAGGTTTTGCGCAGTAAAACGAGCTACCATGAACTTTACGCTACACACGGTAGCGTGATGAGAAATGAGTGTAGTTAGTTCAGATGTCCCTATACTATTGGCAGTGTATCATCTTGTCACAGCAGTACTATGTCCCAGCCAGACTGTGACTTTCCACCGCCCTTGTATTTTTGGAGATGCCGGGGAGCCACAGGTCTCCATGGCAACAAGATTATTACATCACTACTCTCCAGCTGCTGTCGTCAAGCCGGTGTTTGGCCAAGCTCTGCGGCAGCCCGACAGTGACTCCACACACTCATCAAACACACACACGCTGTGCATGCCAAAACCCTCACTCTGAACTCTTCCAACCAGAAGAGCGCGACCATTTGTTCACACCTATCAAGATTTTGATAGGAGCTAGTTATTTTGATAGGATTTCTTCAATAGTCAAAAGAATCAATTGTAAAAATATGTTAATTTAAGGTAAAGACAATGTGTGTTTAAAGGAAGAGTGCCAAATCCCTGTCCTGTATTTGTGTGTTTGATCCTAACACTGCAGTAAGATTTTAGACATGCATTTTTAACAGTGTTAATCAGAGCAAAAATGCGAAACATTTGATGGATCCAGCTTCTCAAATTTGACACTTTGCTGCTTTTCTTTGTCTGACATTATAGTAGAGTGAACATATTTGGATTTTATGGAGCCAGCTCAGTCTTGATATTAATGAATACACACAGGATTCACAAATGTATTATGGGATTTATATATAAATCACTCCACAAAAAATATTTATCATTGTATATAAATGTAAAACAAATCCAACTAACAAAAATGGCAATTTGAAGGCGTCACCTTGGGCGCTAAGAAACTGTCTTTTCACACTATTTTCTGACATCTTATAGATAAAACAATAAATTTATTGATCTGTTGAAGGTTTATTCAATGTTGAAAATAATCCTTAGTTGCAGCCTTACTTAAAACTATATAATAAGGAAAGAGAGGGAAGAAAAATATGAAGAAAGGATTGAAAAGAAAGAAAAAGAAGAACAGGATAACAGCAATAAATGTCATTAGAAAAGCATGAATTTCGTTAACTATAAGTAATACAAACAAAAACCAGATGGCCATAAATTGAGATGTGTCTCCTCTGTGTTTCTGTAGCAGTCTTCTCCACTTGTAGTCTCCGTTACCCCAGTTTGGTTTTTCGCCTTGGGGAAGGTTAGTTCTTAAAATGTTTGGCACTGTTTAAATGGGGTTAACAGTGTCTGTTAGCCCAATTTTCAGTGGGTTGGGTCCCTGTGGATGCCTGTGAAAGATGGTGACATGAAAGCAACTTACCTACAGTTGGCTGTGATGTGCACATGCAGAGGGTAAGGTTGTGTTTGGTACAAAAACATCCAACAGCATCAGGCCTTGTCATTTGGGTGGCTTCAACATAGATGCCTCCCTTTTCTTAACCCGTCTCTGCCAGCCAGGTTATTTCAAGTGCAAGAAGGTTGGAAATCCACCGAGTCCCTCAGCTACATCATTTATCAACTTGTCATTGCTGCCTAAGACGGGACAGTATATCCCAGAAGGCCTTGTGTACTTCCTGCTTCAGCAGAGGTCAGAGTGACCTTGCCGCCTGACTGTCTCTGCTCTGACTGCAGTCCCTCAGCCACTAAACATTTCCATGTGTGCAGCATGCTGTCAGCCCTGGGGTCTCACTAAGAGGTGCAAGTTAGGATAGATGTGAAAAGAGGGGAAATAGAAAGCTCCAGGTGAGACCCACCGGCTGTCTATGGTGCAGCCTACCTTACATGTCTGTAATTTTACTGGATATAAATAAGCAGAATCATATTTACAATGAGTTAAGATAGTCATATACTGTAGATCTTGAAATATTATGGTATCCTTTCATTTCGTTCAGGGATGTTACACATTATCCTCCTGCCCTTGCTCGTCCAGTTCTTGCATAATACAGGTACATTTTAGAGCAAATCTAAAATAAGAATTTTGATGTCAGCGCATAATCTGCAGAATAGTCATGGGTGGTGGGGATTAAATATTCATAAATTGTCAGAAGGTGGAAGATAATGCAGCAGAACGAGAGGTGAGGTCTAGGCAGATATGCGTGGGGTGAGATAAACAGGGGAAAGAAGAAAAGGCAAGAAGGGAGAGAAAGGATGAAATAATTACACAGTTTGTTGTAAATACTGGCAGGTATGTTCCTTGTTGAGCAGAATTTCTAGCCCTTTACTCAGATTTTTAAAGAGGAGAGTGGCTCACCTCTTTAATGTCAGTGTTCGTCAGTAGGATCACAGTCATAAAGGCCAAATAATTTACACTAGTGCATAGCTTTAATCCCATACAGTATGGGACATCACCCAATGGTTTGTGGACTACTGTTTTAAAGCCTCAAGTTTGGCATTTTGTCAGTCTGTCAGTAATCAAAAAAGCAAGTTGGACCGAGGAGGCAGGTAATGTCAGACAAGACAATTACTAGAGGATGTTGGAGAGCACCTTGACATCTTTCCAATTAAGCACAGCAGTTAAGTCTTCTAGAAGGAGACTTCTTATTCTGGCCCAACTGAGGATCTACATGGGGAGAGAGGCTCTATGCCCAAAAGCAGAGTCACATACACTGGACATACAGAACTGGACTAAACTACACAGACAAGTAAGAGCTACAGGTCAAAAACAGGCAATCAAGTATGTAAAAGTGTTTTCTTTGGAGTCCATTTCTTCAATGTTTGTATTTTTGCTCATCTGCACTAGTCCTCTGGTATAATGAATCATAATCCAGCCTTGGTACAGTATTCAGTTAACCCTGCTGTAGATCTCTGTAAGGGAAAAGGATTCTGAGCATGTTTTTCAGCTTATTGATAGCAGGAGTGCCGTATTAATGTGGTTCCCATTGAAAATTCAGTGAACTAGTGTGTAAGTATATTCCTTCAGTGCAATGATGCCATGTTTGTAAATGATTATTAAATGTTCTGTATATGAGATTCTTATCATTAATATAGCATTTGCTATGTATTGGATTAACATAGCATTTGCTATATTAATATATAGTAGAGTAATGGCGCCCTGAGCAGAGAATGCACACTCCTTCTGCCCTTGTTGTTATCCCAGCCTCTCTGTGCTTTGTCTGGCCTTGCATGCATTTTAGTACTTGTGAGTCCCTCCGTGTGAAACTGTTCGACTATGAGGGGACAGATTTAATGTTTTTTTCTTTTCTCATCTAACACCATGAATTAAGGATTTATTTGGACCAAACCACAGCTGGTGATTGTTGGAACAGTGGAAAGTCGGTTTTGGAGTTCTGTTTTGTTTCTGTCCACACTTTTTGAATGAAGTGTGTTTGATGATGATCTGCAAGGTGAAATTATTGTTGTGTTTTAACAGAGTCCGGTGGCTGTTCTGGTGAAACAAAAAGAATGTTTCTGTCACAAAAAGGTCTATCTCTATAGGAATCCTTTCCATAATGTTTTCATATTACACTTTTATGCTACTTTAACAGGCACATTTGTCCTAATGGATTACACTATAGCCATCACAGCTATTGCATTCCATTTTGTGGCTCAGGTGTAGAGCCAGAATATTTCAGTGAAATAAGGGTTTATTTCAAGTTGGTGATTGTTGGAACATGGAAAGACTAAGATCTGAGATGCTGGTGCCTAGTGCAGCATTTAGTGGCAATGAATGTCACATACAGCTACTTTAATGACTAACTTCTATATATTCGTAGCTGCAGTGGGTTAAGAAATATGTGGATGCATAGCTTTGGCCTTTAAGCCATCTCATATCCAGTTTTCACATGAGTGGACTTCTACATTAAAAAATGAGCAAATTGTTCCCACTTCCCCACAGCTGGAAGGGACATCAAAGGGGTGTTAAATGTGGAATAAGGTGGCTACTATTCAATTAATGAAATGTCACCCCTTTGACATCAATTTACAAAGACATTCATCTAAAAACGAATAAATGAGCAGTGGTGTCAGAATCCACAATGACTTCCTAAATGAACATCCCCAAAGTTAATATTCTTAAATTAATATATATTGTATTAATTAATATTTACACTGAAGTGCCTATTTTGGGAAGGTCAGGGAATCTAAGAGAACCACTGCAAAATCATATGAAATAGAGGGAAAAGGAAGTGCAAAAAGTATTTAAAGCAGTGATCAATCTTCTGCTCATAATTAATAATATTTCATTGTTTGCTGTGTAATTTCAACTGTCGCACATGACAGGAGATTATTTGACTGGAAAATATATTTAATAGAAGAGTGTATTTTGAAGGAAAGATCTGTAAGTTTTAAAAAGACAGAGGCTTACTGGAGGCAGGTAAATTTCATTTTCTTCTTTGACAACTAAAAACATCTTTCCTGTACAATTCAGCAATAATTATGGACTATATAAGAATAAGTCCAGTCTGAATGGGTGACATCGCAGTGAATAAAAAGCAATTCAAATTACAATTATTCACCAGTCACCTGTTAATTAGTCAGTGAGTTCTGACTTTGCAGAAATACCTGATCCACTTTCCTACAGTCTTACCTGGATACTTGGATGGATGGTTTACTCTTTTTTTTGGGAGGGGGGGGGGGGGGGGGCATGGCTAATAACCCCTTACTTCATTGAATCCATCCACTGTTTTTTAAGACATTTCACTAACAACCAAACATGTAAACCTCATGGTAGCTTTACAGGAAAAGTCAAAGGATCACCAATGTCATTAAGATTCATTCTTTGGGGACCATGGATATCTGTAACAAATGTCATGGCAATCCATTCAGTAGTTGACCGACATTGCCATCCAAAGAGCCACGACACTAGCGTAGCTCACAAGAGGGGAAGGGTCGCTTAGAACCCTTTGACAGTCTAGTGTTTATTTTGGAGATTAATGTCACTCCACTGTCCCACCAAGCAGTAAGGCTGGTTTGATAATCCAGTGTTACATTACATTACATACATTACAAGGGCACTAATTAATATGTTTCCTATGTATTGAGACAATCTGTATGTCAGTCATGTTACCTTTCCCCTCCACAGCCAGGCTAAAGACATTTAGAATGCATCTAAAACTAAATTACCAACTCAATGGATCAATAATTACTCCGTTCTTTACGGTGTGAAATAATGATACCAGGACCTCAAAACCCAATTTTCTCTATAATTTTTTTTTTACAGACTTGTGGGCTATTTCACTCCAAACATCACATCATTTGTTCATTTGACATTTGTTCAATGTTGCAGCATTGGAGCAATGATGAATGTTTAGCAGGCCTGACTATTAAGAAACACTGCAGCTCTGCCTGAAAGACCTCAGAGGATATTTGAGTGCACTCAGTTTACAGGATACACGTGCTGGGCTGCCCAATCCTGCATACATTAACTGTTCTCCTTCAGATGAAACATTAATGTTCATGCTGACATTGATGCTATGGATATCTGGCTTAAACAGGGCTTCTTTTTGTGTCAGTCATCCTCCCTAATGCAGTCCAGGCAAAAAAATTAGGCTTGGCAACATGTGATCGTATGGAGCTCAGCAGTCAGTTGCCATTTAGGGCTCCCTTCGTCTCCTCTAGTGCACAGTGAGACTGACGCAATTGTCAGGGGTAGAGGAGCTTTTAATTGAAAGAGTTGTACTGGAAGTATCTGTTCTAAATGAAGTGCCGTCTCAATGGGATTTTCACACTTCCTCTTAGGCAGGTACATGAACTCAGCTGCAACTCTTCGCTTTATTCTCAGGATATAACACTGGGACACAGGCAACATCAGTTTAGGCTTTTTGTATGAAACACGCAGCAATGCCAGAAGAGATAAGTATGGAAGATAGCTATGACAATAAATGTACATACAGCCCATTTTCATTCACTGCAATACTCTTATGGCATTTAAATAAGGAGAGGAGGAAGTAACGCACCCATGGAGACCTGTGATTCCTTTGTTTAATGAATAATATGCTCATGAAGTAGGTGCCTGTACCCTCTTGTTGAAACACTAAATGAGGTACTTTGTGGGCTAACTTTATCCTATGTACACACCTATCATTGGCTGTCAGCTCATCATTTCAAGACGACAGATTTTTTTGCCCACTAGGATGCAGTAGAATAGTGATGCAAAGCAGGCTGCCCCTACCTTTGCATCATTTCTTGCAGGCTAAATTCAACACTTTGACATAATACCAGTGGTACACAGGATAGTAATATGGATCGCATTAGCTGGTGAAGTTAATGTGGAAAGCTATACAAATATAGTATTTTGCACTGGATAACTTTAGCAACTGGTCTGCGTTAACTTGATTTGACATGCTTTGCAGTATTGTCACTTTACCTCTCCAATAAGATGAAAGCCAACTCTGGGTCGGTTTCAAAACAAAGCCTGATATTGACCGTGTATTCACCCAAAGTGGATCTGCTTCTTGTTTGGCCTGACGGGCTCCAGCACATAAAGCTCTTTTGTTGTTGGTTTTTATCTTTACATGGAGTTGTGTTGTGCTGGGAGCTGGTTGTTTTTATGTGAGGTTACAATACCTTCACACACAGGTAATAAAAAAGTGATTCAATTCATTAAACAAAAGGTTATCATACCGTGAAAATCTCATACTGGCCCATGCCTATAGTTTTAAGGATCTGTGGGCCACAAATATTGTGAACCATACAATACAACCAGCAATAAAGCACAGATGGCGGGTGGTCATAGTCAAAGGCCCACTGCCTCGACAATCACATTCAAGCACATTTTCAATACAGAAGAAAATCCTATCGAACCCCTTCTCTGTCTCCTTAATCCACCTGAAACTGTATGTTTTACTCTGCTTATTTGACTCTCATTTCTCTTGCTTCAGTCAAGACAAATACCCAGGGACTGCTCACTCTTCAGTTGTGTTGGACATTGTATTGGCTGAGGTTTCCTGTGCTGTCTGCCCATGTTAGCACTGCTTACAATGCCCTACAAAAGCAAACTGGCATGGCTGCTGGGTTTAGCTGGGCATGTGCCCTCAGTGGAGGCTTACCCACACCGGGGCAGTGGGCAGTGCCCTTTGAAATGAGCCAGCTTGGCCCCGTGTGAGATTGTGTCTTTAAATGCTGCCCCAAATGAAATATCCAGCTCTGCAGCTCTTGTCAGATTGACCTCCTGCATCAAGCTGCCCTTGAGGCTTCAGACTTACTCTAGCAGTCTTGTAAATTGTCCGTCAGTCAATGTTGACTGAAAAAAATTGAAAAGCAAAATATACTTTACAAGGTTAGGGGTAAAACTATAACAGCAGAATGACAAGAAAGAACATAAATCATCAAACGGACAGAAAACCTCGTACTATATGGTGCTGTTGTGTGAAGGCATCCCCTCCTTGACCTGTCTTGTCGGCAATTATGCGGGCCCAAACATAAACAATCTGAATCAAGTCTGGCACTTTCTTCCTTTCCACCAGCGTGGTTTATGTATGAGGAGTGTGTTGCTGAGCTGAGGGCTGTGTGACAGGAATAAGAACAACTCCTGGCTGTCCTCTCAGGGGCTCAGTGAATCTCTGCAGCTCTGCAGCTAATTGTCTGCTCTGCTGTGTGTCTGCATTCTGAATGCTGCAGCAACGTTTTGCCTGTCATAGGCTGCTGTTAGCTTCCAATATTAATTTAGGAAGTGCTGCCTCATCTATGAAGATTTGAACAGCAGGTAATGAACTAAAAAACAATTCTTTTAAGAATTGAAACATTAACTTTCTCCTGAAACCAGGAACCTCCCAATAACTTCCAGAGCTGTCAGGAATCAGAAGGCTTACTTATTATTTAATCGCAGGACTTTCTTGTGTGTACTTTGTGTGTGCTCAGTGGCATCATCTGTCAGTGCAATCAGTCCATGATTGTATGCAGCAACCTTCATCTGCAAAAAAGTGCATCATCAATGTGTTAATCATCTTCTTGTTGCATTTTGATTTCAGGTCCAACTGAAATCACATTTAGTTGTCACCATAGTTGAACTATAGTTGTAGAATCCCCCCACAATTGAACAAAAAAAAATGTGTTTTTTAAGTGCGTTTTCTCAACACCATAATCTTTAGCTTCCAGCCATCATTAGCTGATGAATTTTAAGCATAATGTTTTTATGTACACAAGCTAGTACCTTTTGACTTTTCACAAATAAACTGATTTTTTCTAACACACTTCTTTTGCACTAATAATTCAACAGGGAGAGGTTAATGCCAATCCAAGCCGTGTATGGGGAAAAAATTAATAGGACTTTTACTTCCGGAATCAGGGGCGTCTGAAATAGCTCACTCCACTTTGCAAGTTTACGACAGATTACTGTAAATATAGGGGGCCCCTTAATGGTTCAAGCAGGTGGTGGCAGACAAAAACATGCAGTTTCATTTGGACTTAACTCACCCTCTATTAGCAGATGTTGTTTAAGTACTTGAGTGTGAAGTCATGCAGCCAGTGCTTTGTGTGACTGACAGGTATAATATGCTGGCTTTTCTTAATTTATCTGTGCATTGCTGTGAGTCAGCTGAACACTACTGAATATATGTGTGTTTTTTTCTGTTTGGCACACTTGCTGTGTTGCAACTGAGCTGCATTTTAATGACTCAGCAAAACCCATTTTCTGTGTGCATCCCTCTTGTTATATGCAGGCCACTGTGATTGTGAACACTTCCAGCAAACACTATCTTTGAAGCTGTTGTTTACATGGACAGTGTGTTTTACAGTGCGTCCATGACAGTATAAGGCTGCTATGATTTAGTGAAATTAGTCACTAGTTTAATGAGAGGGACGAAGTCTTCTGCTGCCCCAAGGACAAGAGTAAAGGTATATAGGCGGGTTTCTTGTATACAAACACTACTGGATGCATGCACAGCCAGGGGGCAAAAACGCTTTGATAGCCGGTCAGAAGACTGTAGTCAACCACTGTAATCAACGTAGATTACACGTTGTTTGTAAATTATTGTTGACTTAATAATAAACTACCATTTCAGAGTGGGATCTGTTTGTTTGTGTTTCATTTCGCATATTAATAGAACATGCGTGCTGCAGGTTAGCGATAATAACGGGGGAGAGAAGCATTCTTTCCAGAGCTGTACTGTGGTACAGTGAGTAGGCCTACTGCAATTTAGCCTGGCTGTGTCACACTCAGAGATGCAAAGAACATGGTCTTCCGTAAACGTTGTGAGACCAGCAAAAAGCTTTGTATAATATATAATAATTAATGGCTAATAAAAATTTTGTATTGAAGCATCTGCTAAGAAATGTGAAACTTAGCCTGTAGAAAGAAACTCCGGCAGCTAACGTTACTGCCAGTCCACTAGTGTTTCTCAATGGGGGCGTTCCGAGGACGATGGGGGGCGGTACTACTTGCAAAAAACTGTGGTCTGCAACATTAAAACCTGCCAGTTTATTCCACTGCGACTGGGCGAGACTGTGTATTTTTCTCCATCAGCTACTTGTGGTGCAGCTTCGTGCTGCCGTCACGGGAACTGGAAGTCAGAGTATCATCTCTGAAATTTTACCCACGTGGCGTTTATTGTGTAAACTCTGGAAAATTGATGTTATCTTGCTTGGTGGAAAAGTGTTTATTTCTCTGAGGAATACACCGTGAACATTTTGTTATCGCAGTGGTTACACATTTACAAGAAGGATATTCCACAGTCGGACTCACCCTGAAAGCAACTTCGCTGCGACACCAGCGAGTGACATGGACCCACCTCGCACTGTGAGTCGCAGACAGTTTGTGCCAAAGCGGACATATAGGCCTACAGTAGTTTCAGTAGGCTATAAAAATGTAACGTTAAAAACTGAAGCCTTGTCTTGCTCTGTTGGGGATTGTAAGCGACACTTTATCAGAGGTGCTGAAGTTAACGTGTGTGGAATTATTCGTGAGCTTTCTGTCTGATCACAGCTGGTGTCGGTTAGTTCCGTTTTTCCCCGGCATGAGCATCTCCTCGTGTCATTCAGTTTTGTCTGTTAGAGGGCGAGGGGATACTTCCAGCAAATCAGTAACATAATGCAGTATAGGGCATGTAGTAAAATATTATGAATTCTCTTTAAATAGGCTAATGATGTTAGTCTCGTAATATTACGACTTTTTTTCTTTACATGTAAGAGAACTCAGATATGTGGGAGAGATTCTGAATGTGCAGAAAGTTTGAACATGAGCAGATAAGTTACAGTGTTTCCCATACGTTCATTTATTTGTGGCGGCCCGCCACAATATCAAGGCTGACCGCCACATATTGATTTTCGATTTTTTTTACTAGGCCTATTTAAAATTGTATTTGACTGCAGAGCTGCAAGCAGCGCGTATTCGCGCAGCACCTCTCGCTCGTCTCTCTCGTCCATCCCTCAATCTCTCGCTCTCTCTCCCTCGTGAACACAGCTGCACAAATCTGTGCAACACAACGCTGTCAATGTCGGAAACTCGGCTATTAAAAGTTATTAGCAAGCATGCAAGGAGAGCTAAGTTAATGTTAGAATACAGCTGGGTTTTCGAGGCTAGCATGTCATTCTGTGGGAAACACTAAGTTATGATGAGTTATTAACAGATGAGCTAATAAAGTCCAGTCAATAACTGAATTAAAACGGATTAATTTACTACTGGATGAAAAGGGGCCACAAACACATTTAAATAGGTTACTTCCCCACAAAAGAGGTAGTAAGACTTAACCATTTGAGTTGACTCAGCAGAGATGATATTAAATAAGTTGATCCACAGGAGAAAAATATTTAAAAGCAGTAAGAATGCCTGAGAGCCTCACTAGATTATATTATATTATAATTATATATTTTGAATTCTCACCTGCCACCTGAATTTTTAGACATTTCTACCATAAGTTGGTGCAGAAAAGGCAGAAATTGGAGGAGAAATTTTCACCAGAATGCAGGAAATTAAGTGTTTAATGCTCAAAATCTTCTGGGGGAGGACCCCCATACCCCCCACTTATTAAGTGCCCCATCCAAGAAAACAGTACCTGGCTTCACTCACAGTTTCTGGGAGGAATATTCACTTATTAGTTAAATATAATTACTTTTCACATGGCTTTTTGGTTAGCTTTTCCATGTTTTTAATACAAATAGTAACAATAATCTTTTTGGATGGGGGGCGGAAAAGGATCTGGATAATGGATAGGGGGGCGCTGGCCCAAAAAAGGTTGAAAACCACTGCAGTGACGCATCCACTCGGCAGGAGAGAGTGGCGTTAATCAACGTATTGTGTTTTGTAAATGCACAGAATACTTCTCATGTGCAAAACAGTAATGTTAGTTCAAAAGTCGAGACAGATTTTTGTTATATCAGTGGCGTTAAAAACGTTACAGGTTTTGTTAAAATCATACTCATTGTTGCTGTTATGAATAAGCGATTAGTTTAAAATAGTCGGGAGAGACTTGCTTTGTTTTTTCTATTTCAGACACTGACGTTAAGAAATATTATGTACTGTAAAAATCATACTCATTGATGCTGTTATGAATACGCGATCAATTAAAATGACGGGAGGGACCTGCTTTGTTTTCTTTTACTATTTTTAATAAGTAAAAAGTAAGTCATTACAATAGAAAGACAAAGAGTAATTTGCCCAACACTGCTGCTAGATATGCCGTATAAACTGATGTGCCGCGAGGACAGAATGCTGCTTTCTTCCCCCTATTGCGTGCACATCTCGGGGATGATGTTGCACGGAAACCCGTCTATAGGTAGGTAAGTAATCTATGTCTACACAACTACACAAAACTCAATATGAGCTTTAACAAATTAAACATTTTTGGAATTTATTTCATAAACAAAAAAAAACTGAATGGAAAAAATAACATCATGGTGCAAAAATATTACCAATATGAAAGGAAAGCTTCTTGATATGCATCAAATGTTAAAACTATGAGTCATCTTTGCTTCAAACCACATATCTGATGATTCAATGCTCCTCGGTTATTAAAGGGGACTTATATATATATATATATATATATATATATATATATATATATATATATATATATAATGTTTCAATGTTGGATGTTCAGATTAAACGTGACCAAAGTTTCAGATATGAGCTAAACGTATATAAAAGTATCCCTGTTAGCAAAAAGCTCAGGCTTCAGACTGCTACGAATACTATGTTACCAATGTTTTTTTCTACTCTCGTGCCGAACTTCAGATTGGCAGTGATGTCCTTATGGTCATCTGCTCAATGAGCTGCTCCAGGCACAGCACGAAGCGTACAGGGATGCATCCATCCACTCACTCAGTCCGTCTCAGTTATTTGACCGCTCTGCTCATAGCGCTTATTCCAGCGCTGGCACAGCGCTAAAATGAGGTGTCTGATATGTCTGGCTATTGACTACTTTGCTCAGGACTTTTTGGAGGTTGTTCAATGTCAGTGTCACACAGAAAGTGTTTGTTAGTTTGTTGATGCACAGATGGCTTTACTTAGCGCTAAATAACCGCTAACAACTGCCAACAGTAGCTGCCATTAGCTTTTACTAGCGGTCAGTAATCAGTGAAGCCCTGTGCACATCTGCCAGGCAGAGCATATAGTATCTCACAAAAGTGAGTACACCCCTCAATTTTTGGTAAATATTTTATTATACCTTTTCATGTGACAACACTGAAGAAATGACACTTTGCTACAATGTAAGTAGTGAGTGTACAGCTTGTATAACAATGTAAATTTGCTGCCCCCTCAAAATAACACATCACATGAGTACACCCCTAAGTGAAAATGTCCAAATTGGGCCCAAATTGTCAATATTTTGTGTGGCCACCATTATTTTCCAGCACTGCCTTAACCCTCTTGGGCATGGAGTTCACCAGAGCTTCACAGGTTGCCACTGTAGTCCTCTTCCACTCCTCCATCACGGAGCTGGTGGATGTCAGAGACCTTGGCTCCTCCACCTTCCTTTTGAGGATGCCCCACAGGTGCTCAATAGGGTTTAGGTCTGGAGACATGCTTGGCCAGTCCATCATGGTTCCCTCAATGAACTGTAGCTCCCCAGTGCTGGCAGCACTCGTGCAGCCCCAGACCATGACACTCCCACTACCATGCTTGACTGTAGGCATGACACACTTTTCTTTGTACTCCATACCTGGTTGCCGCCACACACGCTTGACACCATCTGAACAAGTGAATAAATTTATCTTGGTCTCCTCAGACCACAGGACATAGTTCCAGTAATCCATGTCCTTCGTCTTCACGTAACTGTTTGCAAGCTTTCTTGCGCTTCATCTTTAGAAGAGGCTTTCTTCTGGGACGACAGCCATGCAGACCAATTTGATGCAGTGTGCGGCGTATGGTCTGAGCACTAACAGGCTGACCCTCACCCATTCAACCTCTGCAGCAATGCTGGCAGCACTCATACGTGTTGTCCCAAAGACAACCTCTGGATATGACGCCAAGCATGCGCACTCAAATTCTTTGGTCGACCATGGCGAGGCCTGTTTTGAGTGGAATCTGTCCTGTTGAACCAATGTATGGTCTTGGCCACCGTGCTGCAGCGCAGTTTCAGGGTCTTGGCAATTTTCTTATAGCCTAGGCCATCTTTATGTAGAGCAACCATTCTTTTTTTCAGATCCTCATAGAGGTCTTTGCCATGAGGTGCCATGTTGAACTTCCAGTGACCAGTTTTAGGGAGTGTGAGAGCGATAACACCAAATTTAACACACTTGCTCCCCATTCACACCTGAGACCTTGTAACACTAACGAGTCACATGACACCAGGGAGTAAAAATGGCTAATTGGGCCCAATTTGGACATTTTCACTTAGGGGTGTACTCACTTTTGTTGCCAATGGTTTAGACATTATTGGCTGTGTGATGTGTTATTTTGAGGGGACAGCAAATGTACACTGTTATACAAAATGTACACTCACTACTTACATTGTAGCAAAGTGTCATTTTTTCAGTGTTGAAAGATCTGTGTACAGTGTACAGTGTTGTAGACAATAACAAATTACGGCGGCTCAGGAAAAATATTGCATAATGGCACATCAGAAGGGCATAGCGTAGGCTACTACAGTCAACAATACGAAAATACTCATAAAAAATAAAACCACATCTAATGTATAGAAAGCAGCAGTGCGTGTAAGTCAGCCCAGCAATAACATCAGGCCTGTCCAATATCACTGCCCTACAATATGACAAAATAGAAACAACTTAAAGAATAGTGTTAACACTGTTAGCTAAAGATAATGAATCAACCTTACATTTAGATGTTAAGTTAAATTGCCCACTGGTGTCTCAATGCTGCAAACTTCTTTAATGTTAGAGAAACAAGATGTCACAAACGTGATTCAACAGCTTTTTGTCTTGTTCACAATGAGAGAAGGGAAAACTTGAACTGTGTCAAGAATTTGTTAAAGTTACTGATTGTTGCATCCATGTTTTGGGGGTCATTTTAGAATCAGTAGGTGTTGTTTTTAGGTTAAGTTGCTTTTTTTTGGACGATGCTTATTTGTTTCTTCTATATTTAAATTGCATTGCATGTTTAGCATATAGCAATGGAGTCTAATTTCTCTTTCAGATTTAACTCATGGTTGGCCCACAGACAGAACTTGTGCTAATTTTTTACTTTTACAAGGCAGACAAGGATGAGTGCTCCTCCAAAATCTCTTCTGCTAATGGAATCCAGCTGGCTGAATATATTGATATGATGTGACTAGACTTTCATCTAGTTATATGAGTTGGTTTGCAGTAACTCTTGTCATCAGAGATATTTGATTCTGATGCCGGAGATGTAATGTGACAGAGCTGGAGGACGACAGAGAGCGGCAAAGAAAGGCAATGAAAGAGTACTGAACTCATCTCGGGGTGCTGGTGCAAATCTCTGATATAAACGTGCTTTGCAGTCAGTTTAAGTCAGTGAATGTTGCTATTATACAAAAAATTTGCTGTGTCTGTGTCTGCACCTGCTAACACTTACAATATGGGCTTTAATGTGATAGCTTCCACCCTGCGCTGGAGGATGTAATTGTACCTTGAGGTGCTGGATAAAAGACAGCTGGCTGTGTTTAGTAGGAAAAGCATAAAAATTATGCATCAATTTCCTCTTAAGTAAATAAAATGCTCTTTTCTACAGTTGTCAGTTTAGAACATGACAATATACTTCTCCATCCTACAGTGCTCTTTATGCACTGACCCTGCTGTCTGTGTTTATGCACTAGCCTGCCATTACTTTGATCCCGAGACAGAACTTCTTCTCTCACTGTCATTTTTGTGCTCTTGCGTTAACATTTCCCACTGTTAAATGTTTCAGAAATCATAGGAAAGACCTGGGTATGACAGTGTCCTTTTATGTGTTCAAATAAACATTTATGGGAATAAATACAGTGTTTTACGTTTAATCTTAAAATAGATTATTTGACAAACTCTAATAGGCTGGTTGAAGAGGTTATACTTTGAATGCTGCCCTTCAGCAGACGGAAAAGACTTTATAGATAACAGCTCAACAGGAGGAAAGAGAGCCTTTGATAGTGCTTCTTTATCTTGCAGGCACCTGCTTTGGCACAGGAGCTTTCTTGTTCAAGACCTAATGCCCTTCTGTCTCTACCAGGTTTCAGCTATGCAGTGAAGTTTCCAAAAATCTCTACTTTTCTTCAGCTCACTAGTAATGTGGATTGTTAAGGGCAAATATAGCAATGTCCAAATTTCATTTCTATCAGGAAGACTACTTTTCTCATACACACTCACTCTCGCTGTCAACTCCCCTCACTGTCAGCTGTCATTTTATCATTGCTGCTGTTAAGGTTGGAACAGCCAGATCTCTCTACACAGCACCAGAGCCGATAATCATGCTGTTTTCAGATTTAAAACCCTTCTTTGCTCATCTGCCTTCAGCTATTCAGCTCTATTGTGTGTGTGCCTCATAGAGATAATTTCTTCAGACAGTCTAATTGCCAAAGCCCGCTTTCTATTTTTTCAGTGTCATTAAAATGGCATTCATCTTTCACTCAGAATTTTCATATCGCAAGCATTGCTGCAACACATTGGCATGTATGTGACCATGAAATGCATGCACTTTTAATAATTTTGTTCCATGTGATGTGGCCATGATTGGAAGGTGAGAGGAAAGGTGCAACATGGTGAGAGGGAAAGTGCAAACAAGTTGGCACAAGGTGAGATGTAGGTATTTTGTTGAGAACTGGGTCTCTGACATTGCGTTGAGGAAAAAATGTGAAAGAACAAAGGCCTGATTTCTGCACAGTTAATGTGATAATGGGATGATTTCCCTCAGCAGTATGTTGGCGTTCTGCCAGATTATACATGTAAACAATTAAGTCAAGTTAAGAAAAATGTTTTTGCCTGCATTGTTTGTAAGTTTCATTGAAGCTTACAAAGTCAGTAACATGATATAATGGTAAATTTCTAGATCCTTGTTTTGCAAAATAAAATTAATTTTCAATTACACATCATTACAGTACATGTGATAAATATTGCAACCAACCAGGCTTTCTTCCAAATGTACACTATAATTGTGGTAAATGTTCTGATTTAGATTCTTCTCAAACAAACCCATCTGTGCTTACATGTCACATTACCTATGCACTGGTCTTTCCAATTTCACCAATAACTGCCAGTTTTTTTAAATCATTGGAAGCTTGCAAGTAAAGGCTAAAATCAAATAGTCATAATTTGTTTGATGTGTATCATATGGGCAGTAGGAGCAGGAGGTTCCTTAGATTAGTTACTATGAGCGTGTTATTCACTACTGTGGACCACTGTCTTTTTTATTTCAGCACCTCCATGAGGTTCAGCATTTCATATTGAACGATACACTTCCAAGTTGTGTTTTCACCATTTTTGCGTATGCAGGGTTAAAGGTCCTGTGTGGGTGGTTAATCACTACTCATGTGCAGAGGTTACATGGATGAGATAAATACAGCAGAGGGCTGTGAATGCCCGCAGGTTAAAACACTGGAAAATACAGTATTGTAGTATTGTGTGTAGAGCAGGGTTATGAAAAGAGACATTTTCCATACAAAGCAGGAGATTTTTAAAAATAAGGAGTGTTTTTTTAGTAATAAGGTAATTTATATATAAATGTATCGTGTAACAACCTGGAAAAAGACATTCCTGTTACTTTACTGTGTAAAGAATATCTGTTCTTTGCTTTTCTAATAAACAAATGTGTTCAAAAGAGATGGTTTGCATTCAAGGTGGCTATAAGTGTGTGTCCAATTAGAAAATTACTCTCAGCAGGCGTTTAGATTCCATATAACTGTGGAAATGAGTGTCCAACGATTTTGAAATTCAACAGAGTAAACTTTTAAATTTATTTTGCTCCCACAGTGGACAGTGAAATTCTTATTTACTTTCTTCTGAGCGTTACTGCGAATCGTATGATACCTAAATAAGTGTGTACATATGTCACAGCCTCTGTGAGATGCATACATACTTTTGATGCGTACAACAAACAACACTTTTATCTTAGCAGCTAAGGTGTCTCACACAGTTTTTGTAGTAAGAAGGATGGGTTCTAGGCTTTTCCTGACATAATGCACGTAGTTGGTGTTGTGGGTTCTGTCCTCTGGCCTTGTTCTTATCACATCCACCCACAGCAATGACCAGAACAGTAAGTAAATGGCTCAAAGGGCTTAGTGTGAGTTCAGCTGGTGTGAAATTGTCAAAACTGCCTAAAAAGTGGTATCCTCTTTATGTGTAAGCGTATTGGTCTATATTTTTGGTACAGGCCCTTGGATGTTAAGATCAGCTGTGTTTTAGTGATGTGTTCATTTCTTCCCTTTCTGTAAAAGTAAAAGTACAACTACTTTGTTTTTTCTCAGGTTTCCCTGCTTGCTTGAGTGGTATGACCAGCTCACTTTTTCAACAGATCAGTACAAGAGGGAAGCTGTTTTACTGCTGCTCTGGCTCAGTTTTCCATTCACAAAACCATTCTGGCAGCACCCTGAATGTTATGACAGCGCACTGACGGTCACATTGTCCCCAAAGGAAACCAATTCATCCAATGCACAAGTGTGCTCATGGTGCATTCTGGGGAGTATGAGGAAAGATAATGAAAAATCTTTTGTAAGCAGGATCTGTATTGTGCTGTGCTGGCTGTGTGTGCACACCATCTGGTACTTTGATGAAATAAGATAATGATAAACCTTGTGCATGTGTGTGTGTTTGCATGTACACACATGCGTGTGTGAGCATGGTTGTAAGATAGCTGAGCCTAAGTGCCTGGTGTGTGTGAGCTCTGAAACACCAGTGTCCTTCTGAATCCTTGCCTGGATGCAAGCACAGCAGATGCAGGGCGCCTCCTTCTATCGTGGACCATGATCAGTAACACGTTTGACCTGCTGTCTGCTCAGTCAGGGCAACAGTATCGGCTGTTGGCACTTTTTACAGAACAAACAACTGTCTGTGGTGTCAGAGCACTAAGCCTTTTGTAACAGTCCTGCCCAACTACAAGGCAATTCAAAGTTCTTTACATAAAACTTTAAATCATAGGGCAATGTAATAAGACATTTTATAAAATTAAATAGAAAATAAAAACAAGATAAAACAGGACAGTAACACTTACAGTGCAGTGTAAGATATTAACAAAAAGCTTGCCATTTTATTTAACAAAAGTCTTCAGCCTTGATTTGAAATAACTGAGAGTTTGAGTAGAGTTGGTTCCAGATATGTGGTGCACACTGCTTCTCAATGTTTTAGACTCTGTGGACAGAAAGCAGACCTGTCCCAGACAACCTGAGAGGTCTGTATGGTTCTTAACATAGCAAAAGATCAGAAACGTATTTTGGCCCTAAACCATTTAGTGCTTTAAACCAACAGCAGTATTTTGAAATCAATTCTCTGACAGCCAGGAAGCCAGTGTAAAGACCTCAGAACTGGAGTGATGTGGTCCCCTGTTTTGGTCTTGGTGAGGACTAAAGCAGCAGCATTTTGAATCAGCTGCAGCTGTCTGATCAATTTTTTAGAGAGACTTATAAAGACACCGTTTACAGTAGTCGAGTCGACTGAAGATGAATGCATTGACAAGTTCTTCTAAATCCTGCTGAGATCTAAGCAGTCCTTAAATTCATGATATATTCTCCAGGTGATAGTAGGCTGACTTTGTAATCGTCTTAATATGGCTCTTGACTAGTTTTGTGGTTTGTAACATTATCGATTGAAGCTGAGAGCCAACTTTTAATCATTCTTCCTTGGCTCCAAAAACTGACTTCAGTTTTATTTTTTTAATTGAAAAAAATTCTGGCACTTCCTATCCTTGATTTGATCAATGCACTTACTCAGCGCTTGTGTGGGATCGATCTAATGATATGGTTATGTAAATGTGTGTGTCATCTGCATAGTTATATTAGCATATTTTATTGTTTTTCATAATCTGAGCCAGTATAATCGTGTAGATATTAAACAAAAGAGTCCCCAGAATATAGCCTTGATGAATTCCACAGGTCATTTTGGTCAGCTCAGATGTGTAATTACCTACAGACACAAAGTAGTCCCTGTCCTTTAAAAGTTAAGAGGGTAATATTTAGGAGGATCTATTGACAGAAATGCAATATTATACACATAACTATGTTTTCAGTGGTGTATAAAGACCATACATAATGAACTGTTATGTTTTTATTACCTTAGAATGAGCCATTTTTATCTACATACACTACAGGTCCTCTTACATGAAAGTTGCGTAGCCATGTTTCTAGTAACAAGAGTCGACAGGGTGTCGGCCACCATAGCTTCTCCTGCGCGCTTGGGAAGGGAGGGCTGAGTGGTGCATTCATGTGGTGTCGGAATACTCAGAATCTTAATGCAAAAAGAGAAATAAAGTGTACATGAGACATACAGAAGTATACAGAACTTTGATTTGTGCAAAATCACATATTTGCATATAAATATTATTTGTTATATGGTTTTAACGGTTAGATTACTGTCCATGTAGAGTGAACTAGATGTCTGCATGTTTATATGCTCTGATGATGCTAATCCAACACATCTTTGTAGCGTCCATGTTGATTCCACATTCCAACTTAAAAGTACATGAACACACACTGAAGTCGGAAGTACAACTTCACAACTCGGGAAATGGGACCATCCGAGGAGCGTGTGAATGCACTGTAAGCCACTGGTTGCAATTCGCAACCCTCACCACTAGATGCCACTAAAACTTACACACTGAACCTTTAAGTAGGATTTAAACCGGTTTAGTACTGTGCCACAAAAGTCCCACCTAGTTTTCCAGTTGGTCTGGTAATATGTTGTGGTCGCCTATGTCAAATGCAGCACTGAGATCCAATAATACCAGACTGAAATTCTGCCCCTGTCTGTGTAATAGTGGATATTATTGAAAAGCTTAACAAGAGCCGTCTCGGTGCTGTGGAGTGGCCGAACTCCTCACTGGAAGACATGAAATTGTTCAGCTGTTGAACAATAGCCTTTTCAGTGATTTTACCTAAAAAGTGTTTTGATATGGGGTTATAATTGCTCATTAGTGATGTGTCTAGATTGTTCTTTTTTAAGAGTTGCCTGTTGACTGCAGTTTTCAGGGCCTGTGGAAAAAGATTTCTTTTCTGACATCATTGCCAAAAAGAGGCGAAGAGAGAAGAGATGTATTTACAATTTGTAGAAGATCTGATCTCTGCAAGGCCATGCAATTAGAAAGATTTCTGAAAAAGCCTGTTGGCAGAATATCAAGGCAGCATGAGGAAGATTCCAGATGTTGTATAATGTCCTCCAGGTTTTTCATGGTTGATAGGGTCAAATTGTGTCATGCTATTTGAATTAATTTTAAGTGTACACAGGGACAACACATATCCTGTTCCTGGTACGGAGGCGTTGATTGTCAATTATTTTATTTATTTTGTCAGTAAAGAAGGAGGCAAATTCATTTCAGGCTCTGGTGGATAGAAGTTCAAAGGCTACTGACACAGTCTGTAGCAAACAAGGCACCTGCATTATTATTGTTGTTGGCAATGATGTCAGAGAAGAAGTCTCTCTTTAAAGATGTCATAATGAACCTGGAAATTTGTTTTTCGCCACCTACGTTCAGCTTTTTGACACTCTTTTTTTTCTATTCTTACCAGCATGGAATTTCTCACCATAGACCGCTTTCACCTTAGTGGATGCAAAGGCGTCAATAACATTTGTAATTTTAGAATTGAAATGATCTACAAGATCATTGACTGAGACCAAGTTCCACACCCACCATGGGTGTGGAAGAGAAAGAAAATAAATATTTCACTGCTGTTTTCAGTGATATACCATTTAGTGATAACTTCAGTTTGAACATTTGTGTGCACAGAGATAGCACTCTCAAAGAAAACCCAGGAATGATCAGAGACAGCAGCATCTGTCACCACAACCCTGAAAATATTCAGACCCTTGCAGCTCATCAATCAAATCAATCAAATCTCTTATCAGCCCCCACCCCCCTGCTCTCTGTTTCTTGTGTTCTTGTGTTATTTTCACCTGCCACCTGAATTTTGTGCTTCTCTGGTGCAGAAAATGTCCCCAGAATGCAGGAATTTAAGTGTTTAATGCTCAAAATCTTCTGGGGAGGACCCCCAGACCCCTATCAACTATTAAAGAATAAAACATTTTTCTGAATAGTAGGCCTATTAAAATATATTCTTGTCTTGTTGTCATGGCCCCAATCTTGTGCAATGTTACATCTCATTCACTGTTTTGTCAGACCCCTAATCTGAGCCCTTAAATAGAAGGATGGGGTATTGGTGAGGTCTGTCCGACCGATTTTGGTGGACAGCCTGGGCCAAACATGCCAGGGCCAATATTTTGTCCCAGTATGTGTGGTTTTTTTGCCCCAGTATGTGTGTTTTTACAAAATATAAAGCTGTGTCTGTATCCTGTCGCTTACCTTTTCACTGTGAGCCAAATGGTTGCTCAGCCATGTAATAACATCTATGTATTAACAGTGCTCCCTGAGTTAATCTCATAAATTCACTGCCATTATGTGGCCAAGGAAGCTGAGAAGTTGTTGGGTAATGTGACCTCTGGGCATTTACTGCAGTTAGCCTCTCGTTACTTAAACCAACTATGTCTGCCACTTTGCATGAATGAAAAAACATGGAAGTCATCACCACAATAGAGTCTCGTTCAAAAGCCAAAAGACAGAATTCTAATGGATGCTTCTATTTTGTACTTTTTTATTTATTTGCCTGTTTGTCTGTACTACTGTAGTGTGTGCTGGAGCTGTTGCCTTCACCAGGCGCACTACATTGCTTTAGAAAAGAAAAAAAAAACACTTTTAAATTCAACTGTTACACAGCTTTTGAAGATTTATGTTTTACACCACCACTACATAACAAGCATCACAGAAGGTGTGCACTACTAGATGAATACAGATAACCTCAACACTCCTGACATCTGACAAAATTAAGCCACAGTTTTTGCAGAATTCCCTTGTCACTTATAATTTAATATTTTAGAGAAAAACACTGTGACTGATGTTATTCACTGTGGCATTGTTCGAAAGCATGTGCTGCTCAAAATCTTTTATTTTTGCCACAAATTTGCGGAGGAATCGTGGGTGTATGGGGGCGGCTGACCCAGGGCCCATACTAGTAAGGGGCCCGCTACGTGGATTATGAAGTAGCTCAACAGATTATAGTGGACACAAACTAACAACAACAGTATATGACGTTACGGTGTAACGGGAGAATTCAGCAGCTCTTATGAAAGGAAACAGTCCCTTTACTCATGGTTTCAATGATAAACCACCACAACAACGTCAATTACCAACAAACACACTAGATTCTAAGGAGACACGTTTTAATAAACATAAATCATAAAGTAACATTTGTATTTCAAACAAATGGCAAACTTATTAGCACATTTTAACAAAACTCCCTTCACCCTCATGCATCATGGGAATTCTGAGGGACGGACGTAGGCTGCGTGTGCACAGCGGTTTATTTACGGCGTCAGCTTCCGCTGGAAGCTTCTACGTTCTTCAGAGCTTTAGTTTCTCATCTTGATGGGTGCATCTAGCAACTACCACAGGGAGCATTTCAGAATAAGAGCGTTTTACCTGCCGGACTTTGCCGACATGTTTAGATTTTGTTGACTTGGTGATTAGTGCTTTTTGTGGTTCTGCTATGATTAAGTAGGCTACGTAGAAAAACTGTTTCTACGTCCATAGACTGAGTGCTTCCTGTCTATGGATGCACTGCAGCGCTTCTGGTGTAAGCAAAAACATTTAGTAGAAAGGCCGCTCCGGCAGCAGCGAAGCAGACAGACTCTGTGGAATTTCGGAGTGAGTCTGGGGTCATGTAAACTTGGTTAATATGTCTTTGTAGCAGGAGGGCCCACAACGAAGCTCCGCCCCAACTGTGCTGGCAGTCTAGCTCTGCCCCTTCATACTGTAGCTTATTAAGCGTTAAATGTAAAAAGGGATTGTTATTATTAAAAGGACGTTTTATCAGATATTGTGAGCAACACTGTTGTTTACAGTGGTTTTAAGTTGCCTCTTGATTTTCCTATTTATTACATAGCAGCAATGGTTTCGGTCCATTTATGTGATCAGTTCTTAATTGGTCGTTCCCATTCTACCTTTTCTCTGTTATTGACTTCTATGAGAACTGCTCGTCATTAGCTGAGCTCAAAGCTCAGTCTTTTGGGTCTTGTATTGTTGTCTTTTGGGTATTGTTGTCTTTGCACTTGTTGAAGCAATTTGTAACTTGTTTTTGAAAAGTGCTCTACAAATAAAGATTATTATTATTATTATTATTACTCCTCTGGTGTCCTGCTTTTTGGCCAGCGATGTGCACAAGTTGTTAGTGTCTATACATACTGTAGAACAGAAGCATCTAGTAGGCAGACCTTCCTACTTCTCGGTGTCTTTGGCTGTGGGATCAGGTCATAACCTCCTGTTAATGTCACTGTGAGCATGTTAGCCTGCTGATGTTAGCATGTTACTGAAAGCACTGCTGGATTGTCATTTTAATGACACCAGATCCATCTGGATGTAATATTATTTCTTAAGCAGTACAAATCCAAATGTTTAACATTTTGACATGTAGATTCTGTTGGAAATTAACCCACCCCTCCTTTAATATTACAGTATTTACTGTTATTTTGCTTCATCACCCAACATTCTACCCAAAATTATCCATCTGTTTCTAAGTCACAGTGTCTCAGGGCAGTGGTAGTAAATTGGAAAGCAGGGAAGCCCCTTTTTCCCAAGCAACTAATTCGAGCTCTTTCTTGGCAGACCACGAGCACTCACATGTCATCTCTACATGTATACCTCCACCAGTGTTTACTATATTTATTAATAAACACATTTTTATAACAAGATATATAGGTCAGATATAAAGAACAGCTACAACAATTAAAAACTATGATGCAGACATGTTCCAGCAGCTGTGGCTTCAAAGTTCACATCAGTTTGTTGAGCTGTTCTCATCTCACATTTGTCACGATCATGGAGGCTCCTAAAAGAACCAGTTTACCAACATTATGCATGCACAACAATATTTTACTGTCAACATAATTAAACTGAATATGAGTGATGGGTTATTTTTTGTTTACCAGATTTTTATTTGATTGTGAGCCCCGTGCTTTGCAGTAATGATTTTTCTATTGGAGCCTGTCTCAGAGACGACTGAGTTTGCTTCCATTGTTTTACACCCTGACGGATGCCAGATGGTACAAAAAGGAAGCAGTGGGTTTGCAGTGATGCTTGAACTGCATCCGAAGGAACACAGTTGATACAATGACAAAATATGCTATGGTATTACATTATCCTACCCTATTGTAAATTAAGTGTGGTCAAACGTGTATATGCTTGTCTTTGCTCAACTGCCAACAGAAATTGCTGAATTAGATTTTTAATTGCAGTTAAATGGCTAAATAAGCTCTAAGACTATAGTATGGTCTCATGCAGAAAACCCAAGACTAATAAATGAAAGTGTGGAGAATGTTAGATTTCTATTTGCAGAAAGTCTCTTGTGATCAGGAGCAATGCTCCAGATTTTTGGCACAGTTTAGTCGATCCAATTTAGTGTCCCCTCATTTCTTAAAAGACTCCATTTAGAATGGCAGTAACAGTTTAATGTGAGAAAAATTACACGTCAGTAATAGTTTGTGGCCAGAATTGACTCCATTGCTTTTTAGAACAAAAAATGACATCACTGTTGATATATTTGTGTGTATGTGAGGGTGCGTGTGAAACAATATTTAAGAACTAAAATTTCAATATTCAGATACACAAATTCAATAGACTCAATATTGTATGATATACCTTGTTTTTATTTAGCAAAAATTCCTTTGTGCAGATTTTACTGTAATTCATGAGTATGAAATTATCCATTCACATATGTCACTGATTTCACAACTGTAACTACTTAGCTGGACCTTGATACCAGAAAGTTTCAAGTCTTATCTCTACTGGCGTCATATACCTGGATGTGTGTGAAGTTTTATTGATTCTGTATGTTCTTTCCTTGCTGTATCTGTTAATGTCATACCATGTCATGTTGTACTGATCGACAATATCAGGATGTTTGGTAAAAACAGCAGTCTCAAATAGAGCTGACTATGCACAATGCTATATGCCAGTCCTGAGTGCAATTTATACAACTGAAATAATTGTTTTTGGAGCCAACAAAGAAAGAATCAAGCATAGCGTTAGTTCAGGCAGGCAGCGAAGTCAAGCTTAGGTCACAATCCCAGCGCATCAGCTGACAGCTTAGCTGATTCCTCTCTTAGCATTCATTGGCAATTCCATACAAGGTGCCTTATTTCAGCTGCTTTAGCCTGTCTACCGTTGCTGCTTCCTCTTCAAGCCGCCACACCAGCTCCTTCTTTCAGGCTGTTGACTGGGCATACATTGCTAAAGAGCTTACCTTTCTTTTCAGAGACCAAATATTTAGCTGCACTCCCACTTGATTTCTGTGACAATCCATTGACATTGCAGTGAAAGACATTTGCTCTCTTCTTTCTTCTCTTCATTTGTTTGTAGCTGCTTGCTCAAGACAACATAAACTCTTAACAGCACAGAGGGCAACTTTTGCTTTCATACCATGATAGCAAGCCCTGGATCTTTACTAGCATATTGTCAGAACTTTGTCAGCAGTTACATGAGCATTGCCAATACAGTCAGTGCAACTTCATATCACTTCATGTTCCACGTCATGGTGTTGATGCGACCAATAAGTCCAGAAACCGCAACATCACATCATATCAAATAGAATATACGTAAATTATCTGGCCTGGAGAACACATGTGAAACTTCCACCAAGTTTTATGTGTGCAGTGCAGTTATGCACTTTGACAATGTCGCTTGCTGTCCAGCGGCCTACTTTGCCAGTTGGATAGGGCTGGCAAATGTTTGTGTTGAAAGTAGTCATGTTTTGTTTGTTAACAATAGGTTGTCCAAAACTAAAGCCTGAAAGCATATCTCCCTACATTTTCGCTCTTAACCTTAAAGACCTCTGATGTGGTGAGATGAAAAAATCCAGGTTGAAAAATGCAATAAAGAGGATCCAGATTGAAAATTTGCATGAGTTATACCCAAAGCTTTAAGATTCTGCAAGGAGTTATTGTAAGTGCACTGCTCAGTCCCTCGAGCTGGAGGGTTAAAAGAGGGACAGATAGAACAGATGCTCGGTGGTTTGACTTCTTTTTATGTCATGCATGTCACTGCCCCTTTCCTGGAGAAAATCCTAAGAGACAGCTCAACTGGGGCAACAAGGCACTTTTCGACAGTTGTCCTTTTTGTACTGTTGCTTTCTATCCTTCCTTTCCTTTATCGTTTTCCTCTCCCATTTTCCTTCAATCAACTACGCTCACCTTCTTTTTTCACATAGCATTTTGTTGCCTTCTCTTCTATCCAATTCCCTCTCTCCTCTTCTTTCCCCTCCAGAAACATTCCTTACCAGTTTCAGCAGTGGTGAGCACTCAGAGTACAGTTATGGGTTTCCTGTTCTCAGGGCGGCTTTTTCACTGTGGCATCTCTGTAATGGAGCCCCTGGGAGCATGAGCCTCTATCTAAACGAGACAGGATTTACACAACAGGGCACTGATTGTGAATGCAGTCCCACCATTGCTGAGTCCAAGGGTAATAAGATGTCTGTTGACTGTGAACTTCTTTTCAAGAGGATCGCTGTCATCACTGTCTTTCTTGCGTCTACGTTTTTTAGGGGCATAAAATGGCAATGATCGAGGTGTATTACACTGGAAATTTAGTAAAGTAATGCCTTACCTGATGAAAGCATGTTGTCTCATGGGTTGGTAAGGCATTGTACATTAAGAAGCTATGTTGTTGGAAGAGTTATTTTTCTGAAGGACATTCTGTCTTGTTGACATTATGTTCAGTTTTAGCAAAAATACAAATTCTACAGCACAAAGTGACTGTCAGAGCTGGGATGAGTTGCCAAGTGTCACTGTGAAGTATTACAGTCTAAAGTATAAAGAAAATGTTTTATTAAAGCTGGGTTAAGCAATGTTGGAGAAACTAGCGAGAGACAGCTAGATTTTGAAAGTATCCCAGTGATGAAATCCCACCCCCTCCCTTCAGGCTTCCCTCTAAAGATACTCCTCCAAAACTTATTTTCATGCATAATGATTGTCATTTTGTAAAATATGGTCCCATTTAGACGAAAATAGACGATAAAGCAGGGTATGTCAATCAGGTGACTTATATCCACTGCCCTGTGTAAATTAACCAGCTCCATTGAAAAAGCTTATTTGGAGTCAGCTGGTCATTTTTCCAGTAAGTATATTTTGGTTTTAGCCTGTTTTTCACTAGCCTAAATTAGCATCCCAGTTAATATCACAGTTAATGTTAATTACAGATGCAAGTTGCTAACTAAGCTAGTTAGCGTCACCCTCTTGTTCAAATCACGTCACGTTCAGTGCCCGGTCAAAATGTCAGACTCGAGGCTTAAAAATGGTATAGTCCAGTGACAGCCACAGATACCATATTTTTTCATTTTTGTGTCAGAGCATTTGATTTATTGATTGCTGTTGGGATGTAAAGAGAATTTCAACAAATATAACAAAAATTATTCTGAAATAAATTGCCTACCCCAGCTTTAAAATGTTTATACAAGTTCTGCTCAAGAAGAGTCAAGATACCTCACTTAAGTGAAGAAGAAAGTAAAATAAAATACACAGTGGAAACCCACGAACATAAAACAGACATTTTCACAGCATTAATTCACAAACAGTGTTATTTCATGAGTTATGCTGCAGTTAAATCTGAGGACAAAAAATGTAGCATGAGCTATTTAAATAAGTGCCACACCGCTGTGCAGCACGAATAAATTACCAGCATACAGCCAAAAAAGTAAAGTAATGGCTGTGCAACCAGATAAAGATCCAATCTTATGCAGTTTGGAGGAATTGCATTGAGAAAGTCTAATCTGTAAGCCTTGGTATGAGTCATCCCCATAGGATTCACAGTGAATTGGGTTTTATTCAGTTTTTTGCCACAGTCAGCATCTTGTATTGGTGTGTGGCCTTGTGTTTTTAGATGAGTTGTACTTAAATGGCGTCACTTGTGGGATAACAGCTTCCTTCATGCTCTTCTTGATCAGGGTGCTGTTTATATGGATAAAACCACATTATATCTTGTTTGTAAACAAGATTATAAAAAATTATAAAATTATAAAAATGATATCTTGTTTGTAAACAAGATATTATGTGGGAACAACACAGGTTGTTGGTACTCACTGTTTATTACTTTGAAGCAAGTCAAAATGCACACACAACATACCTGATTAACTACTTGACCTGTCTGTAGATAGCAATGTGATCTAACTGATGAATTGTTTCCATTAGATTGTCCGGGAAGGCTTTCTGAGTGTAAATCTTCTACTACAATTCAGCTGCTGACTGACAGGATCATCCATTACAGTTTTTTGCTTATGTGCCTGCACGCCAGAGTATGGAAAATACACATTATCATATCATAAGATTATAGTAAGCCATTTACAGGCATTGCTGCTTGCAACCTTGGAGGCAGTGACTTAAAGAACAGTGAAAGCGTAAAGATGATGCAGTGGGGAACTGATATATGCTAACTATCAACACTGTGGTTGAGCCCTAAAAAAGCAGTAATTGTTTAAGACCACCATCCTCCACTTAATCACTTGCTACCCAGGAGCTCAGAGCTGTATGTAAATGCAAAACTAAAACCAAACATTGTCGAGTGTAACCGACTCTAGACGCAGTAACCTTTCAGGACCATTCGCTCATTGTAGCAATTTCCATCCTCTAGCTTAAAGTGACACAATCATTTATTGATGTGGTGTTTCCCAAGCTGATATGGACCCCCTCTCAATAATTAATCTGAATCTAGGCCTGGCCAGGCCAAGAGAGCGGTGTGCTGCTGCTGCTGCTTCACTAAGGACCACAGTGATCATTTGGCCTCAGTCTGGGTTATTTCCATCTCTCCGTTTATCACTTTTATTGTAGCTGCGATGAAACCCCGCACGTGCTTCCATAAAGCACTTACGGGCCTCTGCTTGTTTAATGTATTCCTCTCTCACTGGCAGCCCTGCACTAATCTCATTTATCCATGAGTCACCGTGGCTAATATCATGGCTGCCCGCTATACACACCCCCATACTGTTACTTCATTTATCACTGACATATCACATTTGTCATAAGAAACATATTACATACATGAACATGGGCACATACAGGTGAGAATTTCATCTGTTACCACTATCACTATAACAACCGGCACAAGCCTAACAACTGCTGTTACTACTAGCATTTACACTTATTATGACAACAACTGCTACTGCAGCAACAAATATTTCAGTGTGCATTGCTATCCAACTTTTCCCAATTTGACAAGACTATTAAATTCTATTGACAAGGCTATTAAAATCCATTGATGCAGCGATCCACTTTCTACTGCTTAACTGAGTATGAGTTGCAGGGGTAGACATCCTTCTCCTCAGCCACTAGATTAATATTGACCAATTGGAAATCTGCAGTACCTCCTTCGTAAACTTACTGGATAAGATACATTCTATACCTTCTTAAATTCTCAATTTCTTGAGAGGATTAATTTCCCACTTATTCCCTTATTGAGGCTTTTGTGGTTGCGAGAGGTAGCAATATTGGGTTAGTTGTAACGTAGGTGATGATTGATTTTCTTAATGTTAATTTGTAGTCGTGCCATTTTAGTTTTTCATAAGTTGTTTTGGTGTTTTGTAGTATGTCCACTGCCACTGTTATAATGTCTTTGTATTACAGAACTGTATATAATCTTACTTTTCATAAATCATCTGATGACTTGTATGCCTTTGTAAAACCCAATAAACAAAGCACGTAGAGAGAAGGGCCCTCAGGCCAGCCATTTGTCCTGACCATAGAAGGCCAGTGAAATCAAATACCAGACCTTAATGACTTCCCTATGAACTGGATGGAAGCTGACAAGATAATCATGGCAACAGCTCCTTTTTATTTGTCAAAGGTCCAAGCATACCCTGTGTTATGACATCACTTACGCATAACTTATTTGTTTTACGTTTATATATCACATTTCCCCAGGTGTAATGATAAGTGCTGTTTGTTCACAGCAAACAGGGTGTTGTTGCTTAAAATAGGATCATATGGCAGAAATATTTATCATTATTTTATTGGTTGATATCACAGAATAAATTATAAAATGGCACAAAGAAGCACTTTGGCTTCTGAGTGATCAACCTCTGTAGTATTTATATTATTTTCAGTTAGTAATTTGACTGCATTAGAAAAGTGTGACCCTCTTTACACACTGTACAGCAGAGGAAGCTGTACAGTGTTTGGAAAGCAGGTGATGAATGGGGTTTAACTACTCTGGGACGTTGGTTTGGGTGACTGACTGTGAATAGGGGAAACACCATTTTTCAAAACTACTGGAAATATATTGTGGGCCAATTTCACAGAACTGACCCTAACTAACCTTACATGAGGGGCATCAAATGGCTTATAATGGAAAAAAAACATCCCAGGGATGCAGTTAACTTATCATTGAAGCCTTACAGTCATTTAGTAGCTTCAGCTGATTAACAGAGATCTACATGCAGATTTGTAGAGAAACATGTCTCTACAACAGTCTAGTTGGTTGATTCTATGCAGGAACTAAACAGATATTTGTCTATTCAGACAGTATGTCACTACAGACTAATTTCAACCATTGGAAAACAGGCTGACATTAAGCTCACTAATAGTTCCAATTCTCTGTGATGTGATGAGATGACAGTATGCACTGTTTAAGCCACTCTTTGAAATATGATTTCTGATTGAACCTCAACTCAATATATCTGTTTTTAAAGCCCAATTACCACGGCCTCATCGCAGTACTCAGCTGTCACATAGAAACCATGACTTTTTCCTGCCTCTTTTAAAAGCTTATAACAGAAATGTAACACTTGTTTACTGGAAATGTCGCGGTTAATGCAATCGACAGCTAAAGTACCGTATGATGGATTGCATATTTACATTCATAAAAGGCACACTTTACAGATTTGCAATCCATGTAAATGTACTTTGCACATTAGGGTGCATCATAAAGATTTTTTTCACAACACATTCTACGGCCAGTGTAAAGTCCTAATGTGTAGTATAAATGAAAAACTATTCCCACTGCAAAGCCTTCTGTGTGAGTTCTAAACCATTTATCTATCTCTCTCTCTCTCTCTCTCTCTCTCTCTCTCTATATATATATATATATATATATATATATATATATATATATATATATTCTAGTAGGTTATATTCTAGCAGGTTATTTTATTTCCTGGCAATAAAAGGGTTTTAATCCAAGGATAGTATGGATGTAATTATTCCTCCACAGCAATAAAGGGAGAGACAACTTTGAGAGAAGCAATTCCCACACTGAAATCACATGACCACAAACCACACAAAATATCTGCAGTTTATCTACTCAGAAATAATAAGGCAGTGCTTTAACTGGCAACACATAGTATTTCTTCTCCGTGGCCACGAGTGTATTGCAGCTTGCCTGTGGTTTAAATCTCATAAGGATGTTGAAGAACACTTAACTTCAGATCGATAATGTTTCTGCCTCTGAACCTGCCTTTGTGTCCCAGTGGAGCCCCGGTCAGCTCCCTGAAGTTCAGTGTGTCTCATCAGTATTCAACACAACACCACATATACATTACAAGTGTTGGGTCAGCTGCCTATGGGCAACAGAGACTCTGCTGCTTTATTCTTTATTTATGGCTGTTTAGCCAAGCCAGACAATGAGCACGGAGCTAAGTTAGAGTGTGCTTCGATCTCATCGTTACAAACTGCATCAGAGTGCAGAGTCAGGTAAATTACCAGGAACAATAGGATTATCTGCACTCATTGTAATGCACAATAGAAGACTCAAGATCAGAAGCTCTTTATTAAGTTGCACCATTTAACGTCTGTTGTAACATCTGATAAATCCATTGTAGGAAGCTGATGCTGTAAAAAGTCATCCAGCTTGTTTTTGTGTTAGGACATTTTTGCCAAGGGGTTCAGGAATTCTTCATGAATGGCTTCTGCTAATATGTTTCATTCCTTCTGATTTATTTGCCAAGTGTTGTACTTAGATAAATCACCCTGCCTCTCTGTTGTTGTTTCAAAACTACTAACATGGACATGGATCATCACCCACACGGATGAAAATACAGACAGACAAACACACTGGTGCACGCATAGAAGGAAACAGGCAGTAACAACTTGATTAATTGAGAAGGCTTTTTTGGGCATTGCTGTAGTTTACACTACAGTGCACGGCAGATGGAGGGAGTGGGAGGTACAGGCGCTGAAAATGTTGTGGCTCTAGAGGTTTCACAGGTGTACCAAAGACATTTATAATAGAGCAAGAAGGATTGAGGCTCTTTGTGTGCATGTATGAGACTGCACATGAATGCATGCATTTCTATTTTTGCTGCTGGGCTAGTCAGCAGGCCTGTCTTGGTGAGTCAGGGTGTATGTTGTGACAGTGACATACAGAAACACTGACAGAGGAGATGGAGGGTCAGCTCAGTGCAAGGTCTGGGAAGTGCACAGCTTAACACAAGTGGGTCCGATAGGAAAAGGAGGAACCAGAGTGTCTGATGAGCTCTGATTTCAGAGGCTGTGATGAACACACTCCCGCAGGCACCATTGCTAACTAGCTTACAGCTAACATACACACTCCTGTCCCATTCTACTCCAACCAAAATACTCCTGTCCCAGTCCCATGACAGAAAGGGAATAAAGAATAGCTGCATATTTAAATATAAAAACTGATCTGTTGTCATTATGATTCCCCTACCGCCTGCTACTGTTGACTTTCATATCATTCACAAATTTTCACACCTGGACCAGGTGTGTTTATTCAATGTACCAATTGTACCGTACATTAGCTGTAAGCTAGCTAGCAGTGGATGCACCAACCCATCTCTGTGGGAGTATGCCTATGTGTTTGTGTTCAGATCAGCCTCTGAACTCAGAACTTCACCAGACAAGACAATATTCCATTATTTAGGTAGAGTAAACTTCTGTCCGTCACCAGAATTTGATTTCCCCACATAGGTACTGATGATGAGCTGATGAGCAGTATTACAATCGGCAAAACTTGTTCTTTTCTAGTACACTTCTTAGGTATTTCCGTCATAGGCTCTGCCATACTTGTAAGTGCTGTAGCCTACTCTGTCACAGAACCATGTAGAGACAGAGTTGCATCATCCCATGTGGCTGTATTGGCATGACTGCATGCAATAGTCTACAACTTTGCCAAAGCACATTAACACAAACTATACAATCATAATACACATCAATAAACAATTCTCTGCGTGTTCTCTCCAATGGACTCAACATTGCCAGTTGGTGTAAAACATATAGGATGGTTGTTCTACAGAGTGCAGAGGATACTGTAAGAATTATTCTTCTCTGAGTTATAGAAAAGCTCCTTTTGATCAGTTGTTCTTTATACACACTGGTGACAACCAGACTGGTTGTGAGTGCAAGGAGTGAAAATTTAACAAATTTAACAGTTTTCAATGAGTTAATTTTGATAAGCAATCCTTTACAACATGGCTCTCTGGTCATGAATGACAATAAGTGCAGTTTGACTTTGACAATAGCACTGGTTTAACCCAATCCAAAGAGAGGCAATAACTCAAATAATTTAAATGCAACTATTCTCAGATCCTCTCTTTTTAATTGCCATGATGTGGCATACTGTATTTGGGACTCTGTTTTCTCCCTCTCTCTATTTGGTTTTGTCTTTCTCTTCTCTTTTCCCCCTTCCGTTCTCATGTATCTGCCTTTGACTTTCTCTGACTATGCAGTTTTGTGTCACTTATGTGAATGCAGTGTCTCTTCTAAAGGGCACTATAGGATATTTTATTGTTTAATTTGCCACTAAAGGATGAAAAGCTATTTCTTTCCAGTAATAAGGCTACAACGGTTAGCTTAGCACAAAAACTGGAAATGGGAAAATAACCTGGCTCTCATCCTAGCAATAGTCTAGGAAATGTACAGATTAAACAAACTAAATTATAATGTGTTAATTATTTAGCTTTAGTCGCTTAGCTGTCAAAAGGTAACAAAATCCATGTACGTGGTGTTGGTACATGGATTTTGTTACCTTTCGACACAGCCAAACTAGCTGTTTCCCTGTTTCCAAGCTTTGTGCTAAACTAAGCCAGCCAGCTACCGGCTGCAGTTTCATATACTGCATAGACATAAGAGATATCAATTTTCTCATCTAAACTCTCGGTAAGAAATCAAATAAGATTTTTTCTCCAAAATGCTGAACTATTTCTTAAAACCATTTCAGCTGCTTTGGATTAAGAAGCAGTAGAAACTGTAAGGAAACGGCTAACACAAGACAACACCCTGGACAACAGAACTAGCCTCAGCCCTGACCAGATCTGTAAATTACTTGACCTCTGTCTAAACACCACCTATTTCCAGTACAACGGAGGATTCTACAGACAGAAGCATGGCTGTGCCATGGGCTCACCAGTATCCCCGATTGTGGCAAACATCTACATGGAAGAAGTGGAGAACAAAGCCCTCAACTCCTTCAGGGGAACAGCACCGAGCCATTGGTACAGATATGTGGACGACACCTGGGTCAAAATTAAAAGCCAGGAAGTGCAAGCCTTCACAGAACACATCAACTCTGTGGACAGTAATATCAAGTTCACACGAGAAGATGTTCAGAACAACAGTTTAGCCTTCCTGGACTGCGCTGTACACATTGAAGAGGACAGGAGCCTGCAAATTGGTGTTTACACAAAACCCACACACACAGACCAATACCTACTCTTCGATTCCCACCACCCACTGGAGCACATGCTAGGGGTCATGAGAACACTGCACCACAGAGCGGAAAACATACCAACAAGTGCCCAAGCCAGAGAGAAGGAACAGAACCACCTGAAGGGGGCACTTACAGCCTGTGGATACCCTAAATGGACCTTTGTGACAACAGCCACAAGATCCAAGAAGAACAAAACTACAGGGGATGAAGAAAAGAAGGTCAAACGCAACAACATTGTGATTCCATACGTGTCTGGAGTATCAGAGAAACTCAGGAGGATTTTCAACAAACACAACTTCCCTGTGTTTTTTAAACCCAAGAACACACTAAGACAGATGCTGATACACCCCAAAGACCGCACACCCAAACACAAGAAAAGAAATCTAGTGTATGCTGTCCAATGCAGTGAGGAATGCACAGACCTGTATATTGGGGAGACTAAACAACCACTACACAAACGCATGGCTCAACACAGAAGGGCCAACTCCTCAGGTCAAGACTCTGCAGTCTACTTACATCTGAAGGACAGAGGACACTCGTTTGAGGACCACCAGGTGCACATTTTAGACAGAGAAGATGGATGGTTTGAAGGAAGCCATCTACACCCGGGTTGAGAAGCCGTCATTGAACAGGGGAGGGGGTCTACTCCACCACTTATCCCCCACTTACAATGCTGTCCTTTCATCACTTCCCAGGAAACTCAACAAACGTAACCTATTGGCCTCAGGTGAAGATGCCAACGATGATCGTTCAGTCTTGGCCACAACAACCAGGAACACTAATGAACTAGCAGTATCGACGGTCCTGGCAAACGACCCCACTGAGGTTACATAGCTGAGTTTCCCTACCAGTCAGTCAGAACTGAAGAAGTCCCTTGGATGAGGGTTGAAACGTCTTCTAGTATCTTCAACCAAGTCCAGTTGCCCTTGACTTTAACCTTCGTTGGATAGCCAACTTGAAGGTGTCATCTTGATATACCATCTTTACCTTTGCTTCCAATCATACAATGTGATGAAATTTGCTGGAATTTCATTAGCAAGGTAGCTATTAATTTAATATGTTGCACCCTTAAAGGTGGGGTATGCAATTCTGGAAAAACCCAACATGACAAATACCACGATAAAGAGCGAACAACGACACAGCACATGATGTAACTAATGTTAGCTAAGTTGTGGGTTAGCATATTGTGCGTTAGCATACTGAAGCTAACATCCAGAGAGGACGGTACCAGTCCCGTCCTCTCTGCACAACTTTCCTGCTACTATAGCTAACATCACAATAATAGGAAGTTTTGCGTCTCTGTAAACAACTATGTCTCTACATATTATACATCCATATCCATAAACATGGTATTTATTTTCATATTTATGCTGATGACACACAAATGTACTTGCCCATCAGATCCACAGACCCTGGAATGCTGAGTTCACTTACCAACTGCCTTTGTGAAGTAAAAAAATGGATGTCAAATAATTTCCTCCAAAACAGAAATCCTGGTCATCGGGTCCCAGCAGATGGCAAAACAAATACTGCCATCTGCTGGTTCCCTAGTAAATCACATTAAGCCTGTGGCAAAGAACCTTGGTGTCTGGTTTGATAGTAATTTAAATTTCAAGCAGCACACCACAAAGCTTGTTCAATCATGTTTTTATCAACTTAGAAATATAGCAAAAATTCGATCTATGTTAACTTTTAAGGACACCGAGACCATTTTACACGCCTTCATCTCATCACGCCTGGATTATTGCAACAGCGTTTTCACTTGTTTAACACAAAAATCTACTGATTGACTCCAGACTGTCCAGAACTCAGCTGCCAGGCTTTTAACCAGAACAAAGGAGAAATATGACCACATTACTCCTATTTTAGCTTCATTACACTGGCTCCCAGTATGTTTTAGAATTGACTTTAAAATTCTATTGATCACTTTTAAAGCTCTTCATGGCCTCTCGCCTTGTTATATTTCTGACCTTTTAGTCCCATACACACCAGCACGTACCTTGAGATCCTCGGGCAGAGGTCTGTTGTCTGTTCCAGAGTCTCGACTGAAAACTAAAGGGGACAGAGCGTTTGCTGTCAGGGCCCCCGGGGCTCTGGAACAGCCTGTCCGAGGAAATCAGGTCGGCTGAGTCAGTGAACTCTTTTAAGTCCCTTCTTAAAACATACTTTTATAGGAGAGCTTTTCCCGATCTTATTTGACTTTATTTTATCCCTTTTATTTTAATCTATTTTACTTATTTTATATTTATCTTAAATGTGTATTTTAGTCTTTTCAATGTTTTCTTGCTTCTATCTTGTATTGTTTTTGTATAATTATCTTTGGGGTATTATTGTCTTTACACTTCTTAAAGCACTTTGTAACTTGTTTTTGAAAATTGCTATACAAATAAAGATTATTATTATTATTATTATTATTATTATTATTATTATTATTATTATTATTATTATTATTATTATTATATTAAAAACAGCTTGTCTTTGCTAGTGATTTAATGTTACCTGACTGGTATACTGTTGTGTTGCACGGTGCAGACCAATTGTTTCCCATTTACAGAGTCAGAGCTGTGTAGTGTGTGCTTAAGAATAAAAAACGCAGAGATCTTATCAACGACATTTACTTCAACAGGCTAACAGAAGAACACAATACAGTGTTAAGTAGCGTCATTGTATTGTACATTTAGTAGTAGCCACCTTGCTTCTACGACAGAGACACCTAGTGGTAAAAAGTAGCAGATATATAAAAATATAGAATACAACAGGCTATACAAACAGCAGATTTTTTTTTTCAGCGCACACAGAGAACGGACAGCTAGGGACCGTGAGGAGATATTCACGGAACTTGACAAAAAGACGTGTATTGGTTTCGAATATCTTACCCCACCTTTAAAGGACGTCATCCATCTGTGCGTACTCCACTATGAGTGGGCTATAACTATTTTGATAGATGCCAGTGACTTAGTTCAGAGTTGAATTTTGCTGGCTATGCAAACAAACCAAAGCTCCAATTACTGGCTGATGTTCTGTTATGCATTCAGTGGCACCCCTGTTGTCATGTCCTTTATTGCAGTTAAATCTAAATTAAGACTTCATTAAAATAGGTTTTCATTTTGGGGCAGATGCAGCTTTATAGCTTTATAGCTTTTTTAGCCAGTAGGCTACATTTGAAATTGGTTAGCTGAAAAACTTAACTCATTTTCTTATTATTTTAATAACCTAACAAAAAATGTAAACATTGTATTTAAAGTTCCTTTAATGATATACTGTATAAAGTATTCAAATTTTTAAATGGTCAGATTTTTATACTGCATTGCATGATAGGGGCTTTCTCTCCTCTCCAGCCTGCCATTCGCCCACACCTTGTCTCACTGTGTTTCCAGGTCGTTTTCTGCAGCAGAAATGTCTCAAAGCTTTCACAGATGGTTGCTGCCTTGATATGAATATTTGATAGCCCTCATATATCTCCCTTGAGGGTAATGAAATATTAAAACACTTTCTGGTGGCCGTTTTGACTTCTCAGAGGCTCCAAAAAAATGATGAGAAGGAGAAATAATTTGACACTATCACTTTGTTTTTAAAATGTCTTCTTCATTTTGTTTGACGTTGGTTTCTGCTCGACCTGGGCAGAGTGAAGACTTTGGAGTGTTCACATATATGAACCATTTTCTGCTGGGGGTTCATTAACTGTAAATATGCATTGGGATGGAAAGGGTGGGGGCTGTGGAGTCCTGTGAAATTAAGTTGTTGTTTTCTATTTTTCTCTCTCCTTGTCTCTCTCTAGTGTCCCTCAATAGCAAGTACATTATATTAATTTTCTCAAATTATTTCTCTTTCAGCGGGATGCCAAGGGACAGTACCTATTCGACCTCATCTGCCACCATCTCAACTTGCTGGAGAAAGACTACTTTGGCATAAGATATGTTGACCCAGACAAGCAGAGGGTAGGTATTCCTTTTTAATAATATACCCAACTACATTTCTTTTTTTTTGTAATTCTTTTTTTATTGGTATTCAACATTGGTCTCATGTTTCTGTACAATGTAATCCAAAAACTGTACACATATAACCCCTATTCACATCGTTGTCACAAATTACAAAATTCAGCTTCTCAGAAGGACGTATGTGTAATATCAACAAGGGGAAAGGACACAAACAGAAAAAGAACAAAACAAAACCAAAAAGAACAACTATGTACAGATAGGGAGAGATCTTTTTAAAACACCTAATTTACTAGGTTGTGAAAATAAAGTCCGGTCTATGGGGTGTTACATAGTTAACCCATTTTTCCCATTGTGAGGCAAAGTTTTCCAAGTTGTGATTAACAAACGCTGTTATCCTCTCCATTTTGTAAATGTTCATTGTTATTTCCATCCATGCATTCAAAGTTGGGCTTTCCTGAGATAACCATTTCCTGGTGAGAGACTTTTTACTTGCCACCAGTAATACATTCATTAAATTTTTATCCTTTTTTGACCATTCTTGAGGTATATATCCAAAGAATATAATTTTACTCTCTAGGGGTATTTTGCATTTAAAAATAACTTGTAGGGCATTGTGTATTTCTCTCCAGTAGTTATTAATGATAGGGCAGTTCCAAAAAATATGATAATGGTTTGCTTTTGGGATTCCACAGTTTCTCCAGCAAGCAGGGGGTTTGCGATCATAGTGGGATTTTTGAGAGGGTGTAATAAAGTACCTTATCAAGCTTTTCCAGCCGAATTCCCTCCATTTCAGGGAACTGGTACACCTCCATTGATATCTCCATATTGTTGCCCATTCTTCCCCAGATATAGTTATCCTCCCTTCTTTCTCCCATTTAGTTTTAATATGTGAGGTTGAATATGTTTTAAGATGTGACAGACCCTTATACATGTGTGAAATTACTTTGTTATTAGTATTACCCAACTACATTTCAGTTGGATTTAATTCAGTTGCATCCGGTGGTGTCTCTCTGTTACATCATGATTTGGTCTCTTCTCCTTTTCATGTCATCTTTCTTTCTTTCTTTCTTTCTTTCTTTTATTGGGTCTTTTATTTCCTCTCTTCTCATTTGTTTCTCATTTGTTGCATTGCCCTTCTACAACACTTGTAACCAGTATTTATTTATGCCGCAGGAGACTGTACTGTATAAGGCATAGTCTGTTTAGTCTTATTTAATGTACAGTAACTTTGTTTTTATTTACTGTAAGAACGGTACTTACTTGTACACTTATCTATCTCTGCTCTTGTCTTTGCTGTTTCAAACCGCAATTTCCCCACTGTGGGACAAATAAAGGTTTTCTTATCTTATCTTATCTTATCTTATTTTGTCATTCTTCAGACGAAATAGCTAAAATGATTTTAACAGTGAAACTATGTTCAAAATAGAAATTTATACCATTAAAAATTTATGTTGTCATTTAATAGGGGAGTTACATAGTGTAACATCAACGATACATATGAGCTTTTAAAGTTTTTCCACTTCCAGTAGCCTAGATTTACTTTTTTGTTTATTTGTGAACACAACTTAGTCATGTGTCCCTTTGAATTAGAAACTAGTTCACACAAACCATATTATTTTCTTCTTTGAATGAGCTAATAGTTTATGAGTTCACAGAGCAAATATCTTATCCCATAAAATACATTTTATCTTGTCAAATGTAATACAGCATTGTGTTTAACAGGCTAGACTCGATTTTGAGGAAGATAACACTATACAAATGTAAATGTAAATCTTAAAAGGTCCAAGGAAACCTTTTAAAGCTGATGCAAGGATAAGAAGTCATCTGTGGCCACTATAGAGTCCATGGTTCTCCAGCAGATTATCAGTTAACTCTCACAGGTAGTGACGGATACTTTAAAAAATCTTTTTAAGTTTAAATGCCAGGTCGTAGTGGTCTAATGAGTTTTTCCCTCTACATAAATATTCAGAACAGGTAGGTAGGGCTGCAGGTCAATTATGCAAGCTGGCGAAAGGCAAACCCCTTTGATTGATATGAATATCAATCACAGAAATGTATACAGTCTGTGGTGAATGTGCAGGACTGACTGAGCATTTAGTTTTAAGTTAATCTTGCACTTTTGGATTGTGAATGGGATCACAAAGTTGTTCACTTTGCAGATTCTCTCTGCATTTTAGTAGTTGATATCAGCAAGCTGAGAGATATTTTAAGAAAATTTAAATGCAGGTGTTTGTAAAAAGTTAGTAATTAAAAACTAACATACTGCAGCATAATTGTGTTTCACAGTTACAGTCACTGTATTGTGAGAGCAGTGCCCCAGTATTGTCAGCATGTCTTCATCTTAATGATTAGAGCCAGTTTCTCCTCGTGATTGTGTAGCACTGACAGAAAACAGTGCTCTCCTGATTATCTTCCAAACAGCTTTCTTTCATCTCTTCTCTGCAAGCTGACTGGGTTGGAGGGGGTCTAAATAAACAGAAGGCAAGGAGTTAGGAATAATTCTACTGTGCCTTCCAGCTATAGATTACAAGTCATCATGTTCAGTTGTTGAGCAATCAGACCCCAGAATGACAGTTTAGCAATTGAAGATTCAGTGTCCAAAGTGCAGGTCTTTACTTCTCTTTCTCTCCCTTTCAGCATTGGTTGGAGTTTACAAAGTCAATTGCCAAACAAATGAAATGTAAGTATTTAATTTAACATGCCTTATAAGTTGGTCAAATCCAATGTTCAAATTTGACCAGAGGAATAGTGTACTAAATATATCATGAAAAAATCACAAAGAAAAAGAAAAACACACAAATACATGATGATTTTAAATGGGTGCCTTTTTTTCCCCAGCCCAGCCTCCATTCACCATGTGTCTACGTGTCAAGTTTTACCCGCCCGACCCTGCCGCCCTAAAAGAGGAAATCACCAGGTAAGGTTTCAACATAGCTGGGGGGGTTGCAGGTGGGGAGGGTGGGGTTGAGGGAGGGATGGATGGATGTTAAATTTTACTCTGACAATCTTTGCCTCTCATGACTCTCTTTGTCTACCAATGATCACATTGTAAAAGGGACTTGTTTATGCCTTGTCAGTGATTTGTTTTGCTTTTCCAACTGAGCCAAAGCAATCATATAACAAATGCAAATTATAGAAATGAGCATTGTTTTAAAGTGAAGAATACTCCACTGATTCAACATGGCTCTCTCCTATCACACGGTCTGACTCACGATGGACAGTAGCGACACCCGGATTTTTTTAAATTTTCAAATCAACCGATGCTGACTCAAGTGACATCACTTGAGGCAATTCATCAGACTTCACACACCTCTGGGGCCACAAAAGGATTATATTAAATTTTTTTGTTTTTTTACATATGTAGTTGGACTTCCTCAGATCTGCAAACATATGCCTTCATTAAAGGACTTTTATTGAAGGGGTAATTAATTAATGTGTCATCAGTGTGTTTTTGCAATACAATATGTCATCATGTGATGCAACCATTTAGTTTGGCCAAAAGCTAAATAGGGTATGTTGATGATGTCAGTGTACACAGAGATAATTCAGACATCAGATTTTCTGCCAAAGGCTATAGAGAAGGGAACAGCAGTGATTTGCGAGCACTGCTTACATGCAGATGGCAATTGGTGGCAGAGTCACGTTTCACAAAAATAACTGTTGCTTTCAAATTTCAGATATATTTCCTAAAGGGCTCTCATGCATGGGTCACTAGTATGGCTTTTGCTTTGATTAGTAAAATGTATCAATATTAAAATTATAGGAAATGATCTCATGTTGCAAATCATGGCTTGCATGATGCAAATTTAGTGAAACATGCACCAGTATTTTCTAAGGGGCTGAGTAAGCACACAGTTTTCTGAATCAAACATTTAATCACTAACCTTTACACAGACAACCAGAACATCCCTAGAAATACTTCTGATATTGTTTTTCCTCTGGTTTTGCAGCTCTGGTTATTCATTGCAGCTTCTTGTTGTTTTATTTGACCACTCACTGGTGGTATAAAAAATAATGTGGAAAAAGTGATGCCCTGGCGTGGAGGGGAGTTGGGAGTAATCACTTGTCAGTTGTTTTATATACAAAAGACATTTCAGCATGATTACACGATTACACTGAACTGGGATTAGAAATTACAAAACTCAAAGGATAGAGTGGGAAGAAGAAAAAATGAATCACAACCCGGCAATGTGGAAAGGAAATTGCACTGTCAACCGCTAGCATTTTCATTTGGAGCCAACCAAAACACACGAGACCACACAACCCAAACAGGCACATTTGTGTTCCTTTTTGTATTTCAGGTCAGCCATAAAGTCTTTTCTTTGTTTTTAGTGGATTCAATGCTGAGAAAGTGGAGAGTTGTGACTGCCATGTAAAGTGTGATTCTGGTTTTTAGAATATCTGCCATTATAAAAACAGAAAGTAAACATAGATTAACTATTAATAAATTTCTTACACTTAAGTAGGGATGATAACATCATACATCACTCTTTCTTGGGAAGTCATAACCACAAAGTAAAAATGCTGACATAGAGCAAAGCTAAATGGCAGAGATAAAATAAATTAGGTTTCTGGAGATATTGATATCTTTATTGAACCAAAGGGAGTGTCTCTATCTTGTGCCTTTCTATTAACTTTCTTGCCCCATAAAATAAGTATTATAAATATTTTCATATTTTACTGTTATTATTTTATGCCTCCGCAGCCGACTTCTTGATAATTGAAAATTGGAGATGTGCACTTCAGCTTAGTAGAGGTTTATGGAAAAATATTTGCTTTTGTGTGAACTAAGAATCCTTTCAGTACATACTGCATGTCTGTGGTAATCCTCATGGGAAAGTTAAGAATGAACATATGTCTGCAGCCTGTCTTCTTCATTATCAAGTTAAGATCACCATCTAAAAGGTAATCTGAAGTATTGTACAGTATTTTAAATTAGAATTTCGTATTGAATTAGAATGGAAATGAAAAAAGAACAACCACAAGTATAATTTCATAACAATACCCAGAGTTCAACAGTGAGTCTGTGTGCAGGAGGACTATTCCCTTTCTGTATAAGCTGCAGTGTCATGAAGCTCCTCGCCACTACTATACTGTGTGTGGCATCCTTGACAGCTGAACAAACTGCTGTGAGGAGAGAGCCAGAGAGCTACTGAGTGCACAGATCCCTGTAAATCACATCCCTCGACTGGTTGCCACGCAGTGAAATCTCTTATTCGCAATCCAGCCCTTCTTAATAGAGCAGAGCGCCCGCATGGGAGAGCTCCTCTATCCTACACCATCTGTTCTGACTGGAAGCTTTCACCGTCACACAAATGCAATGAGCAAAAGCTTGTAATGTAACATTTTGCATAGATTTTTATGTTGCTTTCAGCTTTTAATTTTCTTTATATATAATTTCACAAAAAGGTAGGCAGGATCCAGAAGAAATGCCCATGTGCAGCTTCATGACTTGCTACCAGCTGCAGGGTGAGACTGTCTAGCTGAACATAAACACACTGAAGGAAATAAATGAAGCTTAACACTTCGACACTTACATACAAATGAACACAGTGTGTAGTTACATATAACTTGCAGACATCAGGTAATATCATCAGGTGATAACTTGGGCGTTCTATAGTGTAAAAAGCTCAGTACAGCAATGCTTAGTACTGCTATACTATTTATTGCTTTGCTGCTTGGAGGGAAGCCGAATAACGGGCGGGAAAATTGACATATGAGTAATCTGTGGATGTTGTGGACAAGACCAGAAAATTGAGTTGCTCCCACAGGACTTCAGTGCTTATCAGCAGTCATATTTTAAATCATTGTCAATTCTCAAAATGATTATGCTTTAGCTCGGCTTCTGCCTTGAGGTTGGCTGCATGTCCCGTGTCTAAAGTTCCAATAGAAACATCATACATTTTTTCCTTTTTTTTTTGTTGTAATTATAGATTAATTATAAATGGGTTGTGAAAGGGCCTAGAGTATTGGAGTAATCTACACATTTCACTGTGTAGAGGTACTGTAGCTTATCTGTAATAACCACTAGTAAACACAGGGCAGTTGCTTCAAAAGCTATCATTATATGACTTTTTTTATTGTTTCTAAGAACAGCCCTTTTGCACAGTAACCCCTTTACATACATGCTCATTATTTTGTCATCTAATTTTTAATCATGCTAGCAGCAATATCGTTTAGTCAGTCGGTCGATCAGCCAGTCATACCATCACGGATCATTCATAAAGCTTTGGTGGCTCCCTGACTTTCAAGAGTAAGGTGTCCCCCGAGCCACAACTGCAGCCTCAAGAGACACTACCTCTAAATTGTAAACATCCCCTGTTTGTGCTGCCAAGAAAAGGTATGTCGATATTGATCCTATCTAAATAATGACCCAAATCAGTTTCTCTGTGTCCCACTCCACAGATATCTCGTCTTCCTGCAGGTTAAGAGGGACCTCTACCATGGTCGCCTCCTGTGCAAGACATCAGATGCTGCTCTTTTGGCTGCCTACATATTACAAGGTATGACAAAATAGGGAGTCTTTCAACCCCACTACTGTGACTTTATTTTAAATTCTCTCAAACAAACACAGATGTCATCACACTGGACATATGTGCCACCCTGACCAGAAAGCCAAGCAGTGCTATGGCCTCCTCTGACTGGTGCATTTGAGCTAAATGAAATGTTATATCTCACAGGTTGATTTGATCAAATATTACGTGATTTAATTTAAGTGTTGACTACCCTCAGCTTCCACAGTCCTCATGTTGGAGTCCTCACCCCAAACGACAACTGTACATAATTTACCATATTTCCTCTGACAGAGGTGTGTCTTCTACATATGACTGTGAATGATATTCATAATGTCTGTAACTGTCTGTAGACTCTTTATGATTTCCATATGACCCTGGTTTGTTAATAAACACTTACCAGCTGTGTTCTGTGTGTGCGTGCACATTCTGCCATATATGTACTTTACTGCGTGGGTGTGTGCAAATGTGCAAGCAGAACGTGTTCAGAGGTTGAAGGCTCATACTGCTCTTGTTTTGTTTGATGCGGACCTTGAGAATCTGAAATTGTTGTTGTTATCTTGAATGAATTCAACCCTAAGCAACATAAAAAGGTCATTTAGACACAATGATTTCTCCAAGAGATTCAATGGAAGAGCCAGTATGTTTCCCTTTGAGATAATCTGACAGTTTTGTAAAAAGTTGATAGGTGGAGAAGTTCCTGGGTTTCTGTTTGACAGGCTCCTTTGGGTGAGGCTCATTAACATGCAGAGAGTTGAAATGCTTTAAGGTACCGTTTCCCCGTCACACACTGTGCCAACCAGCAATCCTGCCAGACCTTCTCTCAGCATATCCCTGAATCTAAATGTTCTTGGCGTCATTAAGTGGCCCTGAACACCACAGGCATCAGTATATTGGAAGACATTGGCCAATATTGGCATGCTTGTTATATGTATCTATGCAGAGTTATATCAATCTATTCATCTATTTATTTACACCCTAAGAAAATTTGGTGAAAACTCCAGTACTTGCTAACGATTTGCATATATTTGTTCACAGGTAGTACAGAGAGTGGTGAAGAGGGGCAATACCAGTTAAGTTAAATCTTAGCTTGTAGCCACATAAGTGGCTGCCTGAGCCTTCCCTTTCTGTAAATCATTTCTTCACCAGGTGTCTCTGCCAATAGTAAGCAATATTTCACACTGACAGCATGTCAAAAAATGTGAATCCCAGGAAGACCATGGTAGTGGCTAATGGGGATGCAAATAAATAAATAAATCCACAATGTCTATTCCCTGGATAAACTGGAATGTTTTGGGCTGTCTAAGATGTAGGGTTGCCTGCCTGAGCAGCACAATGCTCCCAAGAGAGCAGGCAAGTAGCCAAACTCTCCATGTAGTTCCTCCACTGTTTGCAATCTGATGTCAGTGGTTATTTAACTAGGCTGCTGAAGCTGGGTACAGTGATGCAGAGAACCGGAATCAGATATTGTTGATGGTACACACATTCCACCTGAAAAACTAATGTATAAAGACAAAGGATTTATTGATTTATTGTTTGTGTATTTGTTTAAGTTCTGAGAGTTATGTGAGAGTCCATCAGTCCTGGACTTTTCAGTATGCACAGCAATTTATGTTTTTGTGTGAGCCTTTTTGTGCACAGTTGCATTCAAAACCTTGACTTCTCTTGCCTGGGGAGCCAATTTGTACTGTGTGCTTTTGTCTTTTTGTGTCTTTATGCTAAGCCACTGTTTTTGAACACCATTCACTACAGTTTTGGGTTTTATCAGGACCACCAGGCAAAATGCCCTTGGTACAGTAATTGAATACAAATATAAAAAATTTGATTATAAGAAATTACTGGGATGTTTTTTTATTTCAAAAAATGTTTCGCAATTGCAGCTACTTTGTACTCAACCTATGAATCATCTGCCCACTATCACCATTTGCTCGAGCCTGGAGATATTTAATGAACACTTGTTTTGTATGCATCAAATATTATTTAAATGTTCACATGTTGGTGCATTTGGAACTACTTCCAGCCAATGACAGCTATGATGTTTTACATGGCAATTGCATTTCAAATGACGTAAGTAGATTAAAAAGTTAACATCAAACATCAAAGTTGACCTTTCCTTTGCTGTGTCTTTTCTCCAATTTTCCAGCTGAAATTGGTGACTACGACCCTGGCAAACACCCAGAGGGCTACAGCTCCAAGTTCCAGTTCTTCCCCAAGCACTCAGAGAAATTGGAGCGGCGGATTGCTGAGATCCACAAGACTGAGCTGATGTAAGGTGACACCTGTCCGTGTTCCCTTGTGCTCTTTCACTTATAGCATGGCCATAGCAGCCACATTCCAGGTATCACAGAAGCACATCCAACTGTTGGGTCCTACATACTGAGCTCTTACACTTCATCTGCCTGGGGCGGCATTAGCTCAGTCCTTGGGGACTTAGCTTGGGAGCCAGTTCAAGTCCAGCACGAACAATTGCCGAAGGTGCCCCTGAGTAAGGCCCTGAATTCCTAACTGGGGTGCTGCACAATGGCTGCCCACTGCTCCTATCTAGGATGGGTTAAATTCAGAGAACAAATTCTGCATGCATTGTACATTGTGTAAAATTGTATGATAAAGATGATTATCATTATCAAATTCATAAGTCAATCATGGGAAACTAAAATGAACAACTGCTGTGATGGTTTTAAGTCTTCATATTCCAATGTGTAAACTCTCATTATGGGTGCAACCCCGATGCAGTGGGTTTGAGTTGTAGTATATTCCTAACTTTCCATCCATCACCAATAAACTGGAGACCGCTCTTCACAACCAGTACAATATTATATTATTACAGTATTTTTTAACAGTCCAACCAAAAAAAGGACATCTCACATTCAGAGCACATCTGCAAGTAATCTGATAAGATATGCTGAGCTATAGGTTTGAAATTTCATAGCTACTTAACGCGCTGAGTATTCACTTCTGTATATCTGGTTTGTATGTATGTGTGTGTGTATGATTTCTTTTTGAATACTGTTTTGTTTAACCGGCTTTGCCTTCAAATGGGCTCTAAAGACTTGCACACCCAACCACCCCTGTAAAACAGTGCACTGATATTTTTATGCACAGGTTCTGTGCAGACTCTGATTGCTACTGTACACATTGAACATTGGCCTAGCCATTAAACGCACCAGTCTGCAGCATTCTCCGGACTTCAGCATTGAGCCGGCATGGTGCTCCCTGCTATGCGCTAGTTTTGGAGGGCCCTGCCTCAGGCAAACAGTGGCCAGAAGCCAGTGCTGGTGAATTTGAGTTTGTTCCCCTTAGTGGTGCTGACACTTCAAATAGACTGGGCACAGTTCACACAACGTGATACCTTTCCCATTTTTTCTTTTTGTTTCTGGATATTTTTTGCAAGTTTGTTCTCTCTTTGAGCACTTTGGACCTTTGAGAGAAATTGGGCTGCTGGGAAGCTGTATGGTTCGTCCTTTGGCAGTAAAAGGTTAGTTGTAGAGGTGGCCGTGTTGGATGTTATTCCTGCTCCCACATACACGTGATGACTAGTGTGCTGGACAGGCCTGAGGTGGGGATGTCACAGTCCCCACAGAATCTGGTAGATTGATGATGGTATGAGACACTTTTTTTTAATTGTCCGAACCATTACATGCAAATTCCAGTGTGCAGAGGTGAGCTCTACCAGTGCTTATAGATCTTAGGCCATATTGTGTAACCTTTGTTTGATTCATTAGCAGATAATTAACTTTAATTAACCCTGTTTGTTAGAACCTTTGTATTTTTCTCTGGTCTACATTTTAGTCTGTCTTTTAAACACACACACACACGCATACACACATATGCAGGCACATATTATATACAATCCAGATGGACACAGACACTGGTTAGATATTTGATGCTACACTGCCCTCTATCGCTGACTTCCACCTTCCTGTATGACAGCAGTTTTGAATTATCCCATGCATCTCCCCATAGTACCTGTCCAGGGTGTACCCCGCCTTTCGCCCAGTGTAAGCTGGGATTGGCTCCAGCTCCCTGCGACCCTGTACGCAGGATAAGTGGTTGACGATGGATGGATGGATGGATGGATCTCCCCATAGTTGTGTTTCAGTACAGAAAGAAGTTCAGAAAGAAGCTCCTACTTGCATAAATTTGCTCCTGTGTTTGACAGAGAGGAATTTGCCAGGATACAAAGACTCTGGATGTGGCAAAGAGATAATGGAAGGAAAGGAAAGAAGGAAGAGCTACAGTATATCCTCCAGTTGAGCCAGCCTGTTTGACTATGACTAATTCTACTCATAATAAGTAATGATTCATAAAACAGCAGACCGATATTTAATCCTTTATTTCTTTTGATTAGTATCCGTTGGTTACTGCTTTGGTCTTTGACCTGGCACAAATAGGATCAGCCAGGTCTCTGAAAAATGAGTCAGCTTTAGCGTCTTTCTCTCGACACAATGACCATATCTGATTATCAGAAGAAGATAACCTGCTCAGTTTTTGTCTGGCAGATGAGCACTCTCTGGTGGAGCGCTGTATGAAGAAAGTAATTCTTACAAAACAAGTGTTTAGCCACAATAATAATGCAGCGTTGTTGTGAGTGTTTTTTAGGTTCCCTAAATGAGTACTGATGAAGAGTAAGTGGGTTGTGCCAGGCTTATTTGGGAAGATCTTTTCTTTTTTCTGTAGCACATAAAAACTCAAAGTCCACTTATTACAGTTTTTCACAATTGCTAAGACACATTTCTTGAAACCTTCACCCAAAATTCTCAAAGCTTTAAACACAGTCTTTAAACTACATTCACAATGTTTTAGTGAGTGAGAATGTGTTTAGAGTTTTGCAAAAAGAGTGGATTACATTTGCAAAAAGTGTCTTAACTACCTGAACCTGTTTAAGGTTTTGCCAAAAGAGGGACTAATTTGACAAATGGGTTTAGGCCACTGAGCTTTTGGTTCAGAGACTGGGGTTTAGTGTTTTAGCAATTGTGAAAAACTCAGATGATGTCCTCTCAGTTGACAGATGGTTGTGACAGAAGCCAGTTAACTGACTTCTTGTTTTTTTCTCCCAGAGGTCAGAGTCCTGAAACATCAGAGCTCAACTTCCTCCAGAAGGCTCAGATGCTGGAGACGTACGGAGTGGACCCTCATCCATGCAAGGTGGTCTTCACAAAGCAAATGTATTCTTTAATTATGAGCTTGTGCTTTTAAGTTAGGTTTATACTTAATGTGCAGTTTCACACAATTAGTCATTTTGTATGTTTTTTGAGTAAATGTGAAGTGAACTGTAAAGTACATCATAAAATGCATTTGTTATACTTCTCTCTTGGAGTTTCCTTTATTGATGTTGGAAATTTAAAGCAATCTAGAATAACAAAACATATGGGTTTTTGTGACTTTTAGGATGTGTCTGGCAACCCAGCTTTTCTGGCTTTTACTCCTTTTGGATTCACTGTGCTGCAAGGAAACAGGAGGGTCCATTTCCTCAAATGGTGAGTATAAACTTGTCATGATGGTAGATAATAACCATATTTAGATCTCAGCATGTGTGTATGTGCATGCCCACATTAGTGAGCAAAACCAAGAGCTCCATATAGACCAGTGTACGAAGTAACGTACTTAGAAAAAACATTCAGGAATATACATTCTCGCTTAATTAACAGCTTGTGCAAAGTCAACAAGCTGCTTAACGTTCAAGTCCATATTTTCAAGTTTTTATGTCAACATAACTCTTCTTCTAAATAACATAAAGTGCTTCAGAACATGTTGTTTAAGATGCCAGCAAAGGAAAAAGAAAAATGACTCCAAAGAGCTTACATGGCAAAATCCTAGTTATCTGAATCCAAATTATTTGTTCCAAACATCTCATATTTGCTTAATTGTCTTCTCGATTTAGATTCCTAATCCTACAGGGATTTAATGTAAAAATACACTACACCCCATCAGTTAAAGTAGCAGTTCCAAATATTGCTATGTGCAACTTTGTGGGGAAAGAATTAAAGATTTAGTGTTTGCATACAATTTAAAATTGTGCAAAAATGATCAACACATAGGTGAATGTGAGTGCAATTAATTTTTCTTGAGAGAATATCATTTAAAAAGTTGGATTCAGAGCCAAGACCAAAAATATGAAGCTTTTGCACTTTTGGCTTCCAATGAAACTCACACCAATCCTCCAGGAAACAGTACTGTGCTTTGGTGGAATTTGGCATCATGCGCATTGCCACGACCGCCAGGTCCTATGATGCCCTCTGACTTTTGCCATACACATCTGTTACAAAAGAAATAGCTTTAAAAGTATTTACAAAATGTTCAGATCACCACATACACTCACAACTCTTTTTTAAATTATGATCATTTGAACTATTAGGTCCAATATAATGTATATTTACTGTAAAAGCCACCAACAGCTTTCATTTAAAATGGCTATGTGAAGTTGCTTTAAGTTGTGTTGTTTTTAGAAATCTGTTTTTTAAATCTCATGCAGCTTATTCCCATTCGTTTCTGGGACTAGAATCAATGTGTCTAGACCTTTCAACACAGAAATGAAACACTCTTAGTCTTATTAATTTGCTTTCAGCCACAATTATTTACCACCTTTATCCATTTCTGTCGTAACCTTCTGTCTCTGTAATTCTCCCTCCCTCCCTCCCTCCATCTCTCTTTCTCTTTATTTTGCATTCTCACTTTGTCTTCAGGTTATAAATTTGTCATAATAATTGTCTGCCCTTTGTTCTGTCTGTATCTGTATCTCAAACTCAGGGAGGAGGTGACCAAACTCAAGTTTGAAGCAAAGACATTCCATATATATGCAAATCAGAAGGAGGTATGTGTGTATGCATTATTAAAATGTTGTCTAGCATGTGGAGCTCCACTGGGGAGCCAGTGTAATTTATCTTTAATGGTGAAGTAAACGGGGAATGAAGAGACAAAAATGTGTGTTATCCATGGGTTTTAGTAGACAAAAGAGCCACCGAGAGTATACTGCATGTTCTACAGGTCCAAAGAGCTCTTGAGGGGGGTTGCTTCGGCTGATCAGTAACAATGTCCTGAAGCCAAGAGCACGTGATCTCATCACATGATGAAAATGTCTTGAAAATCAGCTGAAGGTGTCTGGTTGAAGAATGACTGGTATGTATGAGTTACTGTACTGGACTTGTTACAGGATAAGAAGATCATACTGACATACTTTGCACCTACACCGGAGGCCTGTAAGCATTTGTGGAAGTGTGGAGTCGAGAATCAGGCCTTCTACAAGTGAGTTACAAGACCTGAAACACAAAACTGCAGAAAGGAACAACATTTCATTTATGTTTGTGATTATGTTTATGATGTTTCACTTTCCATTAACTCACAGGCTGGAGAAGTCGAGTCAAGTTCGCACTGTGTCAAGTAGTAATCTATTCTTCAAGGGCAGTCGCTTTAGATACAGGTATTGAATGCCCACGAAGTATTTGTAATACATAACTTATAAATATTAAGTACATATTTGCATATTAAAGAACAGACCGGCAAAATATGTCTTACTGAAGGACACATTAACAATTTTTTTTTTAAATGTTTTCTCAGTGGAAAGGTTGCAAAAGAAGTAATGGAACAAAGTGCCAAAATCAAGAGAGACCCCCCTGAGATACACAGGTCTGAATTTTTATTTAGTATTACGTGCAGCTCTAAAATGATCTGAAATGTGGGTTGACAATGATTCATGCATTTAATGTATTGCTACATGTCATGTATTGTGTCATGCATATGTCATGTAGGAATATGGGTGTGTGTCTTTGCCCAGGGCTGGTATGGTGCCGAGCAGGAGCTGTCCATCCATCACCCATGGCCCTCGTTTGACAAGTGTGCCCAGGACCCGACGGCGAGCTGTGCACATCTCCATCATGGAGGGTAAGACCCACTCAAAAGAATAGCGAAATGATGTAAACACAAACTGTGGCTGATGGGAGGTTGAGGGTCTGAGTTCTCAGGCTGGGCTGCATTGGCGAGTGAGCAAGAGGCCATTTCCCTCTGTGTAAAGCAGATATTGTGTCAGGAAGCCTGCGCGTCTCTTAGTCCAGTGGTTCCAACCCTTTTTTTTTTTTGGTCTGACGTACCCCAATACATAATGTGCAACTTTATCCAACACCACCCATCATATTACAAATGTGTTCATTTGAATTAATTTTTTCACATTTTGCTAACTATTTCATCCATTTCTTACTTTTAGACGTTTCACCATTTATCCAGTACTATCAGCAAACTATTTCACTCCATCACTTTCATCTAACTATTGTCTATTCATTACATTTAGCCATATACTTCAAACATTTATAAATGATTTACTTTTAGCTAACTGTTTTGACTGCTCTGCTCACTAGCTAACTAGTTTTCATGCACTCTCAAGCACTATAGTGTTCAGGGGCAGCTTGACTCAGTATGCGGATTTCCTTATAAAAATCTGGACCCGTATTTATCAAGCTTCTCAGAATTTCTCATAAGAACATTGCTAAGAACTGACTTAAGAGTAAAAAATTCTTGGCTCAAAGTTGTGCTTAAAAGTTAGTTATCAACCATCATAGTCCTAATTTGAGTGAAGTGTAGGACTAAATCTTAAGTGTCAGTCTTAGTGCTGATTACGACACTTTGCTGTGCCGCAAACAGGATTTTGGATGACGATGTCGCAAAAGGACCAATCTCTGAATAGATTTCCTTCTTTAAGAATATTCTTAGATAAATTCACATTGAATGGTGAAATTCCTAAGAGGAGTTTATATTCAACACACATTTAACAATAAAGAATTTAAGATAATGCATTATGATATAGGCTTACACATCAATAAATTAAAAAGTTTATCTTTAGATGAGCGCCATCAAGTGCGCCTCCTGTACTGCTGGCTATTTGCATGAACTGTGTTTGCTTCTGTCGGATTACGGGGGGGTGTTGTTGGGAAGTGTTATAATTGTTTCCATGACTATTCAGCTTAGTGATGGTTGTGACGGGCCAAAATCATCAGCATTGCTGCGTTTGTCCTGTGGCAAATAAACGAAGTGTTATCTCCACCATCAATTTAACTGAAAACGCATTACTGCGTAAAGTCAGTGGTGAGATGACATCCCTCACCAACTCGCTGACAAAGTTTATGCCTGGGCTGTCCGACCCCATTTTATTAAGTTTTTTTTCACCAATTGCTAAGACGCAATGGTCACAACTGAAGCCACTTTTTCAAAACTCTTCACACAGTCTGCATTAACATGTATCTTGGCCAAACAGTTAATCTGACCTCCAAAAGTCACTCAAACCACCAAAACACTTCGTACAAGTCTCAAAATAGACTCGTTCAGCCAAGACACTGGCAACAATTCTCATTTAGAAAGCATAGAGTCTCACTCATAACACACTGACCTACAACACACTAAAAACAGGGAGCATTACATAAAGGAAGGACTTTTATCTTTGAAGCGTGAGCGAATAAATGAGGTTTCCATTATATAATAACATATTTTCACTTTGACGGTACTAAAGTATATGTAACAAGAATGCATCAGAAATGCAGCAATATCCTTTATTTGTTCTATATCTGTGGATAGTATTGTAAACTGAAAGATTTTACTGTAAGTTGAAACAAAAACCCCCCCACAAATTTCTGGAATTCCAGGGCAAACAAGAAACACCTCAAAAACTCATTATGTACAGTACTTGTGGGTGCTAGTCCTCCCTCCCTGCTACATTTGGCCACAAGTTCTCATCAATATCACATCTTATGTCTTCCCTGGCGATGCATCTTGGAAAGTATCTTCTGGAATGTCTAATCCAACCCTGGCAGTCTTCAGGAGAAGTGTCTCCACATCCCGCATTCATGGCATCCAGTAAGGTTATCTGGTCATGTGGATGGTGGTCATACACCTTCCACCTCCATGCAGAGAAAAACTCCTCTATGGGGTTTAGGAAGGGGGGGTATGGAGGCAGGAACAGTCCTGACATGCTGGGATGTGCAGCGAACCAGTCTGTAACTGCAGCAGAGTGGTGGAATGCCACATTATCCCACACAACAACAGAGATAGGAGAGTTTCTTGCTTCTCTCTCCTCCGCTGGCGCAAGGTGATTATGCAGGTCATCAAGGAAAGACATGAGCCTCTCCGTATTGATAACGGAGTTCTTTCACACGTTCAGTTTCTCTCAAATGGTACAGGGTACAACTGCTTCGTCCTTATTTTATGTTTCTCCAGGACTCTGGCAATTATCGTTGTACTGACCGAATTCACATTTCCAAAAGTGATATTGTCTGCCAGCACTCTGTCCTGAATTTCCCGCAGTTTTATTGCATTGTTGCCAATTACCATTTCAACAGTGGCAATTTCTTGCACATCTGACAATTTTCTACCTCTCCCTCCAAAATTTGATTGTTTTGTGTTTTACTGTGGGATACAAAGGTTGCCTCCCACAGTAAAACACAAAACAATCAAATTTTACTGTAAAATGTCAGTACATGTAAAAATGTAAACATACTGATTTGTACCGTAATATGTAGTTCAATTATCATTGAAAGATGCACATCTCACCTGTTGTGTTGCCGGAAAATCCGTACTATTGATGCAACCTTTGAACGCTGCAGATTTGGTTGCACCCTTAAACCAGCCTCTCTCAAAGAGAGACCATGGTTTACAACATAGTCAATAATTGTGGCCCTTATCTCATCAGAGACCCCCGCTCTTGGTTTTCCTCTACTTTGTCTTCCACGAATCCTTGCCCTTGCCCTTGCCCTTGCCCTTGCCCTTGCCCTTGCCCTTGCCCTTGCCCTTGCCCTTGCCCTTGCCACTCTTCTTTCCCCACCAACCTTCCTTGATCCATGTTTTGAAACTACTGCCATCTGAAGCTGTCCCCTTTTGTCTGTGTGGTAACAAGACTAAACACAGGACACCTGGGTAGGCTTTCAACTGAAATTGTTATCAGCTGTGTTTGTGTTGTGTTCTAAGATTTTCTATTTATTTCAATCTGGTCACTGCAGACATGCAGTACATTGACCATCTGTTTTTAACAGTTTTGGACGCAGTGTGTTAGTATTTGAAATGAAATGATGTGCTGCAGATATACAGTGTTTTACAGGTGGTGAAGTAGTAATGAGAAAACAGTTGCATTGAATGCATTTTGTGTGAAAGCAATGAAAATTTATTCACAGTTGGTCCACAATACACTTCTGTTTCGCTTTCGTTGTGAAGAGTTTTGACAATGTGACTTCAGTTTTGACCAAAAACAGTTACAAAAAACTGTAACTGCACGTCATCAGAATTCTTCCTCTCCGCATGTCTGTTTCCACAGTGCCATCACAAGCCCCTACTGGCAGCACCTACCCTCTTGAGAGACCTCTCGAGCTGTCTTAAATAACTGGTAGAGTAAGAGTGATTCTCAGCTTTGAGAAATTTGATAACTTGCTTGCTTGCTAAGTTTAAAAGTAGGAGTAAATTTTATGAATTCTCAGCACTTAAGACTAAAATGGCACTTTGAGAAGCTTGATAAATACCAGCCCAGATCTTAATTTAAATTTTCCAAATTACTTGAGCTATTTTGACATCATCAGTTTATAAAGGGCACTTATTGTCTCCTCTTTGCCACAACAGGCAAGTAACCTTTTGCCTATGCTGCAACTGTGAGTAAGTTTACTCTCAGTTAATCAGATGGGCTAAAACTTATAGCATAGTCTGTTCCCAACAAAAAAGGTCAAACTAGCCCCCTTCTTGTCATTGCCATAGAGAGAAGGCTCTGACATTGCATCCCACTGTTACAACACTGAAACAACCCCCCTGTGTTTTGTCCTGTTGCTCTGTCTGTGCTGGTATTTCCACTGGTAATAATATCTCAGCCTGAAAATAGCTCCTGCTGTCAGGGGCCATGCCGTTAGTGTCACAGCTGACGGCAGGGAGGGACGAGGTGAACTGTGGCCCAAGTGGACCACATTCCTGGGCCTTGTCTTTCACTCTCTGTCTGTCTTTCTGTTTCTACCGCTGTCAGACTGCCTGCCAGCATGTGGTAGCTTGCTGTGGAGAAGGAAGCCAGCCGCAGTCGGAGACAAAGACAGACGTCAGGAAGACAGAAAGAGGAGAGGCGGTATTAAGAAAGACAGGGATAAAGAAAAAGAGAGAACACAGATAGGGTTAGACAGGTGTTTTCTGCTCCCCTCGAATCATGGTGAAGTGTCTGATCTGCATCAAGACCAAGGTGAACGTTCACTTGCGTATGGTTAACCATTGCTATCGAGATGTGAAGGTGCGCGTGCTTTCTCTGGGACCCAGGCTCTTCGGCAAGGCACTGGGGGTCCTACCGCTCTTCCCTGCCCTCCCTGAGGGTTCTTCTACCTCAGGCTCTGGTCCTAGGTCGGGACAGAACGCCAGGACTCTTTCCAGGCTAGCTGTCCCACCCCAACTCCATGGCTGCAGACCACCAGCCAATTGTGCAGGTAAAAACTGGGGCTGGTTTAGTCATGCTGGATTATAGAGTTCTGCCTTTCTGTCAAGCCAGATTTGAAAAGAGAAGCTCTGAAAAATATCAACTTTCTCTTGAAGAAGATTGTTTGAACAATGAGCCAAATATTTCAAGGCGGTGCTGTCACAGTTCTTAGAGGATGTTGTTCTTGTGTTTCCTTTAAGTTGCCACCAAATTTTATTTAGACATTCAGATTACATGACGGGAGAACAGGATCAGTTTCTTGAGCATGGGTCATGACAAGCTGACCATTAGAAACAGCTCATGCTTCACATCTGAATAATAATGTTGGCACAGTATTCAACAAGTACTTGAATATTCTGGTAGCCGGGCAAGCCAGCCAAATATTGATGCTGTACCTAATGTTAAAGTTTGATGTGCGCAGAAACAAATGAAGAGTCTACCACTACTGTAATTAGAATAAGTGCTGTGGCAAATGTTGTCAAGCAGTAAGACAGAGAAACTTGAAACCTTAAGAGGTGGATTTCTCTGTGACATTTTAATTATTTGAATTGTACTTGAGTATTTCCATGTCTACTTCTAACATTATATTTTTATTTATCTAAAATGTACCATTTTGACTGTGCTTTAGAATAATATATATTTTTATTTGAACAATATCACAGGGATTCACAGTCTGGATCATTTGAAACTGGAGCTGTTCTGTATTTTCACTAACCTAAAAGTGGCAATAAACACACTACACACGCACACATGCATGGAAAAAAGTACATTCTTTTCATCCTATTTACTTTTCTTATCCGTTGTATCCGTTGTTTACTATCATTGTTTAGAGGTCTCTTCATCAATTAGATATTTGTCACTGTGATAGCACACAAATAGTTCAATGCTATATATGCAGTATTATCTGGTATGTATTCCAACCACATATTTGAGACTGTATTCCCAGTCTGGTCGCCTCATAAAAAAGCATGAGTTGCTGTTAAGTTTATTTAATGTAGTGTTTTCTTTAAATACAGTTTTTCCTCATACATTACCGGATTTTGTTTGTAGTTCCATTTTTACATAGAGAAAGTACACCTTTTGAAATGAAATGTAACATGCGTGTCCTTAAATCCTACATGTCTCGTTGGGTCTAAGTTATAAGAAAGCCACGTCAGAATCTCTCATCAAATGTGAATGTGTCATGCAACAATACCTCCCAGATATACATCTCCCTTATGCACTGCCTTCCTCTGCTGTGTGTTTTCAGGTCTGGAGTCCCTTCGAGACAGCGCCCACTCCACGCCTGTGCGCTCCGTCTCCCATGGGGACTCCTTTATGTCTTCTCGGGGCCACATGGTGGACGGCAGTGAGGCAAGCACGTCTGCAATCATCTCTGACGAGGCCTACAGCCCTTCGGACAGCGTGCTGCCCACACCTGTGGCCGAACACGGGATGGAGATGCCATTGGCTCGTCACCTCAATGGAGCTCCCCGCAGCATCGATGAGGAGAAGGAGCCAGATGCAGGTGCATCGAAGGAGAGGCAAGCAGGGGCTTGCACTTCCGGCAGGAGAGGACTGCGTATGATCAGGAGCAGGCCATCACCACCAAGCGATGTAGAGGAGCTGAACAAGTTCATCCTGAGCGTGTTACGGCTGTTCCTCGTTACCATCGGACTGCTGTTCGCCCTGCTGCTGCTCCTCATCATGCTGACAGAGTCAGACTTGGACATTGCCTTCCTGAGAGACATCCGCAAGACACCTGAATTCCAGCAGTTCCACTTTGAATACTTCTGCCCTCTGCGGCGCTGGTTCGCCTGTAAGTTACGATGGATGGGAGGTTTTCTCATCAGCAAGTGAAGCAAAGTGAAAGATGCAGAAACTGAATGACACAACACAGGGGACACACACACACAGACGGTGGGACGGCAGCCCTATTCTGATTATCAAGTCAGCTTCTCCCAGGAAGGAGTTCCTGTCACAAGCCACGTACTGTCCCCTGATGGGCCTTGTTTGTTTGACCATCACTGCGAGGAAAGGAAATCACATTTTACTTTGGTAATTCAGGTCATTTCAAGGTATTTTATTTTTTACACAGTCACAGTAACAGGGTTTAATTTAAACACCGAAAGGGACAAGCAAGTCTGAAAGACTTCACCTATTCAACCACAGAAAATAGTTGCCTTTATTTTTGTATTAATTTATATGTTGCAACATCATTGTAAGGCAGAATGACCTGATGTGTGGGGTGTGTTTTGTGTGACCTGAGAGTTTGAGTAAAGTTTTGAGAGAAGATGAGATGGGGGCCCATTCTAGCTCATCTAATTTTCATAGTTCAAACCAATAGTAACATTCATTATGATGAAATGTTACTATGGTCGCTGCTTTGAGATTGTAAAGTTGAGTTGTACCAGTATCTGAGGGTTAGAGAAAGTGTGATATGGAAAACTAAGCAGTAATGAATGTAGATCAATCCTGAGACAAATAATATTTGCAAATATTAAAGTTTTCTAAAATGGAATTGGCCATGTAGAGGGACACATGTGAGTGTTAAAACACAGGAAAGAGTTGCAAAAATAATAAATGCACCTTTGAATGATGGACAACTTTCCTGAATTGTCCTGATGTGTTATACAACCCAACATCTAGTATATTGAATTTAAACAAATGCTAAAAATGTGTTGCAGTATGTATTTGACTCAGGAGTGATGTTGCTGCTGATCTGTTGGCTTGAATCATTGTTACTGTTATAACAATATGTGGCCGGACGTCCATTAACAGTGTTCTCACGTTACCGTTTCTGTCCAGCTGTTAGAGCACCGATAAAGTTTTGTCATCCAGTGACTATATATTAAGGATAAATTGTAAGGACATAAGTAAGTAATGGAGGAGGTAGGTTTACTGATTTTATACCATAGCAGCCAAATAATGCTACTAGCTACAATCAACTTCTGTGTGTAAGGAGCAGTTGTCACTTTGCTGTAGTTACTTTTACAGTAGTTGTAAAGGTGATGGGACTATTTGAGTTAGTCCTGTAGTGATAGTGAAGTGTTTGGTTAGCTCTTTGCCTCCCACACTCTGTAGATGGAGTTTATCTTGATGTGCAATACTGTTAATATAAAAAAACCAACAAGATCCTTTCCATTAAGGGAAATCTGACCTTGTTTTACCTTTGTAAAGTGCAAAAACTAGTGCTATTTTCCCCACAGTACCCGATTAAGAGAGCTTGTTGTAAGTTCACATGTTGAGTGAAGGTCATTTAACTTTGTTTAGTCCTGCTGTGTTCAAATTTATGCATTTATCTGTGAAGGCTGAATATATTTAAATCATGTTTCCATTTTTGTACAAACTGATGTCTTGTTAACACATGGATATTTTCCTCACTCAGTGACTTTTAATGGACTTGAAGCATTTTTTTTTTTTTTTTTTTACAGTAGATACATAGTTTTCAGCCCTGCTTACAAGACAGCCTAAGTAAGTCATGTTTATGTCCTACTGTAATCTTCATTATCACACCTACCAAAGAAACCTCTGTTGTCTGATATTCAGTCAGTTTGTGTCAACAGATGAAAACTCTGATAGTCTGCTGTCCTTCACCAGCCTTATTACATACGTGCTATTTCACAGGTTAGCCTGCAGTGCGTCTTTACAGCACAGAGCCAGTCAGTTTGTGACAGTTAACAATTGCTCCTCTTAAGTATCCTACAAGTAGTTGGTTAGGAAGTGTATGTGCTGTGTATCAGTGGTAATTACAGGCTGATCAGCAACATTATACCTTAAAAAATTATGTTTTATGCAACCAGAGATGGTTTGGGAAAGTGATTTGCTGAAAGGTTTAGGATGTGCAGGTGTTTGGAAAGTTGATGTATTAATATTCAAATCCTTCCTAAAGAAATCCACAGGTTGAAAGTTAACATGAACATAGTACTCAGAATCCCTGTAGTATTAAATATCTAGGCTTAAAATATAGATTCGCTTTTGCACAGTATTGATATTTTCAAGATCAGATACCCTCATATTTTGTGGTTTGTTTTCAGACTTGATAAATTACAGATGTATTTGCTTTAATTCAGATGCGCTCTGTGGTTTTGATTGATGTGTTAGTTCATGTGCGGAGAAAAAAAAAGGCCAGTCCAAGCAGAAAATTAACTTTTACTTATCTATACCTATCATTTGTACTTTATAGTCCCAATTTAGATTCATGGTATGAAAAACTTTACTACATAATTTGAGCAATAAATATTAAAGATAATGTAATGAATATTAACCATAAACTGCAAACTAATATTTGTCTGTCTGCTAGACATGCTGTTTGGTTGTTGCCTAATCCTTGACTCAAGTTATTGAAACCGAGTAGAAGCAAGTTTTCTTGTGAAAGTACATGTAAATGACGTGAACACATCAGACAGTTGATCCATTTTCAATTGACTCTGAACAGGTTTGGAGGAGCAATTTGTATTTTAATTCTAACAGCATAAGTAGCATATTCAACTACCTGAATATTTCTTTTTGCAACAGCTCAATATATATTTTTTGGATTGCTAAAATCTGTTTCATATCACTTGGACTGGCATAGTGACAAAGATTGGTCACAGTTGTTTTGACAGGCAACACTTGTACGCATTTTACTGCATCATGTAAACAGGAAAAGGCCTCAGATGTGGTCTTAGTGTAAGCTTCCTTCCTGTACCATATCCCTGCACATGGATATGTCTGTAAGCATGTGTTCTGCATTTATTACCTCCAAACAAGACTGCTTATTTCCAATCACTGACTGAGGACTGGTGTGCTCTATTTATGAATAAATATAATCTATTCTTGACATCTGGCAGCTAGTCTGGCTACAAGTTCAATCTTGAGTTCACAGAAGAAACAAACAGTCAGCATGGTAACCCAGATGAGCAGCTTATGACATTTTTCAGGATCCATGCTTGAATGCAATTGACTGTAGTCAATGCTGCCATCTTAAGGTGGCAATAATACTGCCACTGCTGAAATTAAGCATTCACACTCAGAATGTTTAGTATAAAACTTTCTCAATTTATTAGATTTGCTTTATGAAAAACATAAAAAAAGGAAATTAACCATCAATTGTAAAACAGCAGCACAAATGGTGTTGCTGTTTAGAATTCCCTGCTCCACAAACAAACAGAGGGAACCCATTTTAGAAATTGCTTGGGTTCTGTAAAACATTTGGAGTATAACGCATTGCAAATATCAGAGCAGAAAAGTAAACAGCAGCAAGCGAGTGAAAAACACAAACTTTTGGCCAGATTCAACCATATCCTACCTTAACAGTGCATGAATAAGTGCTTGCAAACCCTTCACTTTCTTTTCAATCAGTATATATTTAGGAATTTTCTTACTGATAAACAAAAAAAAAAAACATTCACAAACAAAAGTGGACAAGTCTTCATACTGACCTAAATTAAGTATAAAACTGTAGTAACTGATTAACTGCATTTTTCACATAAGTTGAATGAGAGATCGCTTGTTGATTATTAATAAGAGGAAACCATATGGCACAGCTGTTAAACTGCCAAAAGCTTGCCAGTGTGGAAGAAAACTGATCTTTTTGGCCATCATACTAAATTGCATTTGGTGAGTGAATAAAATTAATGCTGCATAACGCAGATAAATCGCTGAGCAAAGTGACTTAACTTATTTTCCAGCAAGTCAACAAATCCACAAGAGTGGAGCCCAGACCTCAATTCAGTCAATTTGTAGTGTACCCTGCTGTTCACTCAGTCCCTGTGCAACGTGACAAGAGGTTGAAGAGGAGTGCAGTGTCCTGTGTGTGCAAAGCTGATATCCACATGCAGTAGACTCAAAGCTGAAAAGGGTGAATACAGTTGTGTTTGACATTAGTACTTAATTAACGCTCAGTAGCCACTTAATTAGGTACACCTGCTCATTACTGCAAATATCTTATCAGCTTATCACGTGGCCTCAGTCACCAGATCTCACTCCAATAGGGCACTTTTAGGGTTTTGTAGAACGGGGGTTTCGCAGCGTGAATGTACAGCAACTGTGTGATACAATCCTGTCTTTCCCAAAATAAGAAAGGTGTATCTAGTAGTGTGGCCACTGAGTGTAGAATAATTTGTAGAGATCTGTTTTCCCTTTGACATGACCGAGTCTCTGTGTTACATTATTGTAAGGAAACATGAAAACTGTATAGACGCTCCATCAAATTCTTAGGCCGAGATGCGTTTCACTGGATTTCTTTTAAGAGCAGGTTGCATCACGGCTGACCGGTCTATGGTTTTGACACTGCCTACTCAATGTAGCAATAAATGTGTATTTTGCTGTGAATATTGAGGAAGAAAATTTGTTAATGATACTGTGTTACCTCACAGTGTATGAATGTTTAGACTGTAACATCTTTATCAACATGACTAGTGGCTTAATGAGTATAATCTTTTCATTTCAGAAATGTTACTAAGCTACAGTGTGAGAATTATGACAATATTGTGTTAAAGTTCTACAGAGATCCGGCAGGGAGAACAAGCAAGAGACGACAGACTGGTAACAACATTGTCATTATTCTCACACCTTGACTGTGACAAAACTATTTCCTTACTTGTTCTTCCTATCCTACTGAAAGCACCCTGAGGGTCTTGGTCATACATCTCAGTCGGAGAAGACATGCAGGCGCCCGGACGCATTGCCACCCAGTAAGGCGTTCCTTGTGGGGTGGAAAGCAGTGACGGACAGCACTGTGTTAAGGTTCTCGTCATCTAAGAAGGAGTGCTGCGGCTGGCCGTTTTCATGGAACACCTGCACCCTCCGAGGCCTCATCATGCTCCCCACCACAAAGCAGTTTTCCTGTTTGGGGTCCCACACAGCTGACAATTTGGCCAGCCAGCGGCCTGTGTGCATGTTATGTCTGAAAATGAAGATTGATAAGACAGGTTCAGGTCACACGTCTAAAAACACAGAAAAGAGACAAAAGAACAGGAAAGTCGGTGAAACAAGAGGATACCCGATGGATTTCAGCAAGGGAGATTTAGTGGTCATTGCAGATGTGTCATATATCCTGTAAAAAGAGTTCAGGACAGACAGTGAGCTGGAATTGAAAAATAACAGCAAGTATAACACAATAATTCAAAGCGCGGTGTCGGCTTCACCTTATGTAGTTATCCATACAGGAGGTGAGAACTCTGTTGCCTGAACAAGGGGAGAAATAAGCGCTGTTTATGCTTAAAGAGTGGCCATGCAGCTGGGAGACTGTCTGACTTTTAGTCTTCTTCAGGCATCTGCTGTCGTAAATACTCACTACCCTGCAGACAAGATCAAAACATCCGTTTAGTACAATCAAAAAGACAAACTGACAGTAGATAGAGAAATGTAGAACAAACTTTTCTCTATGAAAATTTAATTCAATAATCAGACATACTTGCTTTCTGCCACAGCAAAGTACTGCTTCTGTAGAGGGTGGACGCTAACACAACGGACCTTGAGGTCCAATGAATGTAGGGACTCATGGGAGTTTCTGCAGAAAAATTATGTACCAATGTCGCAATGTTTATAAAAATCGATAGATTAAATTATTCACCCATATTGTTATTCTACAGCACTATGGAAAGAGGCTAAAAACCACTACTCATCATCAACAGTTATTCATTACCCTGGGGTGCGTCTATCAACAATGGCAACTTCTCCATACCAGCTCCCAACCACTAGTGTTGAACAGTCATGTGACATGAAGTCAAATGTTTTCAGTCCGTCTTCAATGCCATACACCTACATCAATGAACAAACAGATGTACGTCAACTGGTGAAGGGGTATACTTTGAATGTACAGTAAATGTGCTTACTCCAAAAAGTTCTCACATCATCAAAGACAGCCTTCTCTACATCCATGCAGCGTAGAGATCCGTCATAGCTGAGGCTCAGCAGGTGGGTGGGATGAGCCCTGGAGAACGCCATGCAGGCCACTGAACGAGTGTGGGGCTCAAAGAGCAGCACGCCATCATCACCCCAATCACCACCCTGAAGGAAAATACACACACAAGAAAAACAAAAAACTGAGTGTGGTTTCTTAATGCAGATTTTATATGTCCAGAAACAGATGTGACTTTTGAAAAGGGCTTTTATGTGTGGCTTGTTAGGGCGAGGGTTAGCAGGGTGTTAACACCAAAGATGGGGACTCGACTTTGTGACTTGGACTCTGACTCGCACACACAGTGACTTCAGACTCATCCTCAAAAGGATTTGTGATTTGGGACCAGTGAATAATATTTACAACCTTTTTTTATTTATTTATTTGGTGCATTTAGGAAATGTCTGACGAGATGGTACACAGCCACAGATTACTGTAATGCTGCAGCAACAACACCACGTTGCTGCTGTGACATTTGTCATAACCTTTGGTTAAAATAACTTCTGACAAGGCCAAAACAAAAAAATCATACATGTGCGGGATCAAAATTAAGAATGCTGGATCGACCACATCAAATTCAGGCACCTGGACAGTTAGCAAACATGTTTAAACTAGCTTAGCACCAACTATCCCACGTTAGCTTGCTACTAACTTTGTAACTAAGGGAGGTTAACTTGATTAGATCTAATTTTAAAAAGATGAGATGTCTGTTTGCTTGTCGCACTGGCATTGTCATTCACGTTCCACTGCCACCTTCTGCTGACCAACATTAAACTGAGAGAAAGACCATGTTACAGGCTTATTGCTGATCATGCAACGTGACGGCCTTATGAGGTTACCATCACACTGAGAGGCTAGACAGATGTGTTCATTTGCAGTTGATTATGCAGCAGTCATTAGTTGAAGACTGGGTCATTCTAAAATACTGTTGCACTCTGTCATTGAAAAAAGGTAACAGTTGTTATTGCATACCTAATAATGTTAACAATAATTTCCTTTTACCCTCAGTTACTTCAGCCTATATCTATTTTTAGCCAATACTTGGTTATACTGTAGCTGTATGTTCATGTAGCAGTTATTAACTTTAAAGTAAAGTGTGTATTGTCAGTGTAGATAAAGTAATGATGATAATAAAGCACATGCTTTGAATCCCTTAGATATAGCTATGCAGTGTTGTAAGCAGACTGGACGGCTTAGCTTGACCTCTAGCTCAAAGACTTGACTTGGACTTGGCATAAAATGACTTGTGAGCATCTCTGCCTTCCAGTTGATATTGTGCCCCAAGACCTGTTGCTAAGAGGGTGTTTAGAAGCCCACTTTCTGCCCCCTAGTGGTCAAATAATAATTTACAACATCAATAAAACAGATCAAAGACAACTCACCAACTTCCAGAGTCCAACTTGCCCTGTCTTGGATCCTGCAGCCATCAACAGGCTGCTGGTGCAAGGGTGGAAGGCAGCAGAGAAGATGCAGCCCTTCACTACTTTGGCCACTCTGTCCTCATTTATCTTCATGTTCTTAAGGAATGAGCGGTACCTGCATAAAATCACCAGTGCAGATTTTTACCTGTCTGTATGAACAAACAGCTGCAAATATGCACTCAGAAGTGGAGAACTGACTGAATTATAAGCACAACATAAACTCTTACTCATTCAGATCAAGTTCCATCTTCCTTTCTTCTGTTACATCCTAGGAAAATAAAAGCATTCCTAAGATTTGATTCAGAAGCAATATAAGTAAACAACAATTATCAGCCCACAAAGATGCAAGCAAAATACAGCACTGCATTTATTTACTATAGCCAAGGAAGGTGGCTCCTACCTCAGAGCACAGCTCAAGAAGTTGTGGAGGCAGCTTGCTTCCCTCTTCCATGTTAACGGGATCCATGGGCAGGGGCCCAGGAGGCTTCTTGAGTGGCAAAGACTTAAAAGAAAGTGAAATACCTAAAGTGATTAACAAAAGAGCTGGGATGGCGAGAAAAGACGACAGGAAAGAAAAATAATTGCTAGAGAGACAGACAGCAGTGGAGGGGTATGAAGCGATAAGGAGGTAAGTGAGTATTTAGCTACCTCTTCATAGATCAGCATCCCCTTGGGTTCAGGGGGAAGTGTCAAGATCTCTGCTTCTTTATTTTGGAGACGCAGGGATTTGCGAGGTGGCAGCATTTCTTTTACAGCAGTCTGTGACCTGCCACCACAAAAAACTGAGCATCACACTGACATCCAGAAGACTTCTGAAAGATTATTCCTAAAGCTGAATATAACGAGAGCCTAAAGTGATGTCTACAAACCAAAAATCAAAAAGCCCAAAGTAAACAATTTTCAGCTGTAAGAAATTGAAAAAGTAAATACCAATAATATCAATTAACCCCATTTAAAGCATTAAATAGCAGCATGATGCATTGTGTACACACCAGATGTCATGCTACCCCTCAATCACTTTATTCAGAAATTATTGATATGCTAAATTAAGAGCAGTAAGTTTGTCTGCCGACTTTACCTCATGAGACCCCTCTGCGATGGCTTTGGCCGTGTCAACTGCTTCAACTCCTCAGTTGCCTTTTGACAAGGAAAACAATGATTAATTCCCATCTTATCTGTCCAGAGGTTCACAAGACTACCTCACCTGTCTACCTACCTGGAATAAGTTGATAGAAGACAGGAACGCTTGGTTCTGTCTGATGTTCTCCAGGCGCTCAAGTTCATATGCAGAGAGTCCTCCGTGTCCACCCTATGTTACAGAGATACATCACTCACACTCTGGAGAAACATTCAGTATCTTTACTTTTGAAGCCATGTAGGAGGAGTTGAGGATACTAGTGTCTATATGACAGGCAGACATTTTTGTACATGTTGCAACACAGTTATCAGAGACACAGTAATAAATAAAAGCACAATGTCCATGACACATTGTGCATGTTTCTATACTTACAAATGTGCGCTCCACATCACTCTTTTTAACATCCTCCTCCTCCTTAATGTCCTTTCTGTCATTCTGGCTGTCATTGTGTGTTTTTGTTCGCTATTGACAGAATATGCGCATATTAACATAAACAAAACAAAAATACCTATTAGAGAATATTAATGCTTCTATGTGTTTCTGAAGTGTCTCTTGCCCGTTTCCTTTTGCGTGTTTCTGCTGCGCTGCTTTCAGGAGAGTACTGGAAGCGTTTAGATGGCAGGGTGTTTCGTGAGGATCTACGGACTGCTCGGGAGACATCCACAGGACTCGTATCCTGCAAGGTGTGCATCATTAAGTTAGCTAAAGAAAACAATGCGTCATTCAACTTTTCCACAGAAACATAACTTTTAGCGAAACCCACAACAACTTACGCCGAAAATAACGTTTGCTAGTGTCTCCCTCACAATGATCTTTAATTACTTGAGCCCCCAAACTTAACTCAACGTCATTCAGCAGCTAGCTAACACACAGGTAACGTTAAGACGATAAGTTAAGGCAAAGTAAGATAACAAACTAATAACTTACCAATAACTGTACCTTTACAACAGCTTCGCGTGTTGACCGTTTTGTCGCCATTTTAGTCCACTTGTAACGATACGTATGAACTACTTCTTCGAGAGAACTGCGTGAAGGTGACAGACGCACACCTTTCCGGCAAGTAACTGAGATGATAAGTGAAAATCTAGCAGAATTGGCGCCACGTGCTAGAAATGTTTTGCAACTAGCCCCTCCTCTCTGTTGTGAAACAGAATACTAGCAGCTCATTGGTTCATATTGTTACGTCATCGAAATATGGGGCGTTTCTCTGCTGCTAAGAACCAATGAACGCCTTACAATTTGATTGACATCTAATCTCTTCTTCAGCTTCCACAGGGCCAGTGATGATGTCGCCACCGTTTGGCAGATGTGGGCAATAGCAGTAATAGGAAGCTGGAATAACTTCGTTAATATTGATAATTCTGGGTTATTTATGCATGGAAACAGGCCCACAACACCATTTTTTCATGCTTTAGAGTTGAAATAGAAAATACTATTTAGTGTACAAACAATGCACAAAGAAAAAGACTTATCACTAATAACGGAAATAATATACACAAAACACAAGGCAACTGAAGATTAGGGAAGGAGCCTATCCTTGTCTTTGAAGACAATCTATATTTTTTAAAGACTTGATTTTGTCTCTGCAGCCATGAAAAGGTCACTCAGTCAAAAGAAGTAAACCAATGACCCATGGGTGATCTGTCATAACACACTGGTCTACAGTGTTAGTAAGGTGGCTACTTCATCTGTTTTTTCCCCAATGCTGTTTCTTAAAAATTAAAAAAGTCCTGCACAGTACAAGCTTCTGTAGAAGCCTACAGTAGATTCCTACTTTATGATTAATTTTCTTTGTGTACAGTAATTGTCTCAAAAAGAATAAATGAAAACAACTTAGTGACCTCAATAGAAAACAAATGCACACCACAGTAATGTTGAGAGAGAAGATTTAATGTTTGTAACAAACTGGAACACACTGTATACAAAAAAAAACAACAACACACACAGTACCCAGTAAGGACACAGATTAGGTCCAACTATGATGCAACTTATTACCATTTTCTTTTTATTCCATGTTTTAAGCCCTAGACAAATTATATACATAACATTGTTAGACTTTTTTCTTATATAATATTGTTACATACATGGCATTTATTCACAACACAGCATAATTCTGTACATACTTTTGAGAAATCAAACTTCCACATAAAAACACTTCAGAGAATGTGACAGAAATCTTCCATTTATGTTTGACATTTTCCTGAGTTTCATCAGTCCTCCACTTTGTTGCCATGTCGCTCCTCAAACTAAAGGCACAGGGTAGGATGAGCATGCAGCCAGTCCACACATGTTTTTTCCTCGCTCAATCAAAAAATATCTGGTGGATTAAAAATATGTGTCCATGAGGCTTGAAAATTGCAACAAGTCATCACACTGAAATACACACACACAGACTATATTTACCCGTCCATTCCCCAGACTGTGCCCCAAGAGTTCTTCACAATCCAATATGGCATGCCGTTCTCTTCAGCACCGTAACCCACAGCCAGGACCGCATGATTCACCATGTCTGCAGTGTTCTTACACTGGGTGCTAAACAGACAACACTGATGCTTTTGGATCAATAGAGTACATGTCTTTTGTAGGGTGTGTGTGGGCTGCTATCCTCCTTCAATATTATATTACAACCTGCCTATTCAACGATGTGTTGTGTAGCTGTTTCTGTAGATATTTTTTAATGACAGTTCAAGACAGAGCCATGAAACAGAGAAACAGGCTGATCACTATACAGTGTTGAAGTAAACAGGTACACAAAGTGGTACAACAATAACAACACAACACAAAAGGATGAATGCTGAACCTATAAAGGAAGAACTGCAACTTAAACTTTAGAAGATTTTTTTTTGGCAACTTTCCGAAATCCATGTAATGACCTAATGTAGGTGCAAGCAGATTTCTGTCACATCCTGCCATAAACTGTCAACTAAGATTTTGGTTACTGCATATTTCTCCTGTGGCCTTGTTAGTTCCATAATCCTCTTTCATTACTACTTACTTTCTGTGCTGGTGGATTACTACATCCCATTATTGTGTTATACTGTATACTGTGTAAATATTTCCATAGTCCAAAAGGGACAGAAACAACGTGGCCACAGTCCTCTGAATATTCCCAACCACATGTTATTTGTGGACAACAGTAAATACTTAAATGCTTGTTGAGGTCCTTAGCTCACCTTGAATAAACACCTTCTTTGTAGTGCATAAATTCATGCGTGACGTCAAAGGCGAAGGACACAGGGTTGAGCGAGGCCACAGCATCAACCATGGCCTTTTCATCATACTGTGGATGGACAAACAGACAGAAATTTAACAGCAAAATCCAGTTAAGAGGTAAAGTTATTATACTGTGAGCAAATATTAGCAATCCAGTATATTATGCTGTAACTATAAGTATCTACAACAGTGGCACAATGTCACTTATACAGTAGCTGCTTCTTGTCTCACACTGGAACTTCACATGTATACACTTTTACTCACACTTGTTATGTTGACAACATCCAGGACAAAAGCAGCTGCAAGCGCAGGCTCAAAATGGCAAGAGTCATCCTAAAACAGGAAGGACGAAATTCATACAATGAGAATTTTTTTTCCATGAAAATAATTGAGTCATCACTCCAGAAAAGTCATACATGGCCTTTGTAGGGATAGTCCTCTTCAGTCATAAGACCTTTGCTGTATCTGATGTACTCAAATGCCTGGCTGGGGAGCCCACTGAAACAAACAAGGTAGTCGCCTTAAACACAAGTATTCTTAGTATAACTTATAATGTCTTACCACATGTTATAGCTGTAACTATAAAAACCTACAATAACAAATTCATGTTACTAACCCCAAGCATCCATGATTGTTGAAGGCTTTGGCACAGTCTATCAGCTGCTGTTCAGACTGATACAGAAAACAAACTGCATCATGCTTTTGTACACAGCAAGACACTGTACTACAGCTAACTCTAATAGTTCAAATCATGCAAAGGACCAGACAGTAAAATAGAGAAACATCTTCTAAATTTTCATTGTGAGAACGTGGATCCCTTCAAATTTCCCAGCCCAGATGTAACCTGAAGTGACACGTGTGAGATGATTTGAGTATTACTACAGCCAGACAGATCTCACCAGAGGTATTAGCTTGCCAGTAGCGATAGCATTCACTGACTCCAAACATCCAGTGGTAGAGAAGGTCCAGCAGCTTCCACAGAAACCCTAAAGACACAAAGGCACTATAAATCAAACAACTGTTAAGTCACTTACGTTAAAGGGCCACTCCACTGATTTTAGAAATGACGGCTGATAAGTAGCATGAATTTACTGTCATAAACTCTGTTGTGCTGCAGGTCAAAAAGAGTGACAGCAAATAAAAAAGAAATAATTGAGTTTTTAAAAACTGAGGCATACATTTTCAGTAACTTTGTCATGATGTAGGCCTACATACCTGTGACATCCACTGTTTGAATTCATTTTCCTCTGATAAGACAAAGAATGAAGCCATCGTTTAATAAAGCAGACTAATAATCACCATTTCAAACTTCAAATTTAGTCCTAAAGCCATTTAAGGTAACTAAGTACATTTACTCAAGTACATTACTTAAGTTCAGGTAGCCAACTTGTATTTCCATTTCATGCTACTTATCACTACTCCACTACAATTTAGAGGGGGAAAAAATTTCACATCACTGCATTTACAGCATCTGACAGCTGTAGTTATGTTTGTTTACAGATTTAGATTTTACGTGCAAAATATTTAATTACTAAAAGGATGCATTATAGATTAAACTACACGAATTGCCTCCAACTCGACCAAGTACAACAGTATGATACTTCCACATCAATGCATCCCTGACAATAATCCAATAACGTAATATAATTAATGCTGACAGGGGTCATTTTCTCCATTATTTATTTTTTTTATTGATTTATTGTAAAAACAGTTGTAAATGGACTGCGCTTGTATGGCGCCTTTCTTGGCTTCCAAACACTCAAAAGACACTTTGCACTACTTTGCACAAGTCAACATTCACCCCATTCACACATTGACAGCAGAGGCTTCCAAGAAAGGTGCTCATCAGAAACAGAAACTAATACTTTAGTACAAACTCACACACATTTTGGGGTTCAGTATGTTGCACAAAGATAGCCTACTTGTACATGCAGACTGGAGGAGCCGACCTTCCGAGTAGTGGACGACCCGCTCTACCTCTAAGCCAGTGTGTCCTCTGTCTCTGGTGGAGCTTTGCAGAGTAATATAAACTGGTGACTAAAGTTGTGTTTTGTACAAGTTATAAAGTTGTGTTCTTGTACAGTAATCAGTGAGGTTCGGCTAGCCCCCAGAAACATTCTGCTCAAGAGGTGTTTCATTGGACACTAAATTAATATAGGCTACACCTCCAAGTGTAGGTGACATACAGTATAGTGCAAGATTTATTTTTTATCGCATGTTAACGTTATTATTATTTTGAAAGTCTGTTTCTCACTGGCTCTGAATACACATAGGCCTACAGTCAAACCATGGTTCAGGGAGTGGTGGGATGTTGATCAGCCTGCAAATCACCCACCCAAACAAGAAGTGGAGGGAGGCTTCAGCACACTGGATGCAGCGTGTGGAAGAAGTAGGCTAGATAAACAAAAGCAAGACAAGCGATCAAATGCTATAGCGAAGTGGATAGCTACACACTGCATGCTGATTAGTATTGGGGAAGATGTCGGTCTTAGGAACGTTCTTAAAATAACAACGTAGTCGCTTGGTCCCACGGGTTCTCTCAGTAGAAAAGGGGGACAAGCGCTACGCGAGTAAACGACAGGGCTCTATGGATAGAAACCATGGCAACGGCTTCTGTGCGCTACACAGCTGTAGCCTATTTAACTTATGTTAAAATTATAGGCTACATAACTTTACCTGATAGGCCTTCATCTAATTTTGCGGAGATGCTCTGCCATGCAAATTCCCTCCTGTTGATGTCCTATTTAGTAAACAGTAATAGATTCTGGAAACTTACAAACAGAGAGGATCTCTTCCATTGATTTGTGCTGCGCGTCGCATACAAAAAGTTGAAGACAATTCAATTTCGGCAGCAGGTGGGCATGTGTGTGAGGCGAGCACAACCAGGACAGTTTCACAGGAATGCACCTGCTTGTCGGTACACCTTGTGCTCGACCACACTGAACATAGACTGTTTATGCTGCTTCCTGATAAAAGAAAAATATTTCTGCTGATACCTGTTCAGAAAGAAAAATTAAAAAACAGATCTATATATGTTAACCTATGTTAACTCTAACTTGTTATAACAAGCCAGATAAGATAAGATAAAAGGTAATGGCAAATAGCTTTGTAAAGGGAATACTGCTGATAAAAAGCAGCTTATTTGTTTAAAGTGCTTGCAAACCACATGTTATTGCACTTGTGTATATAGCAGTACATTTAAATTAAAAGTGTGCAATACACTACTTTACTACAAATTTTGCGCATAACTATGCTATTAATCGCTAAAAATCATGCGATTAATTGCGATTACAAATTTTAATCGTTGCCCAGCACTAATATACATTATACATATATATATATATATATATATATATATATATATATATATATATATATATATATATATATATATATATATATATATATATATATATATACACACACACACACACACACACACACTTTATAAATACTTTATAGTAGTACCTAAATTATTTCCCAAATGCTCCTTTAAACAGGAGGCTGTGAGTGTTCCTGTCTCACATAATACAGCCATTATGACTATTGACAGAATCTTTTTATCTCTTTGGCTGCTAAGAAACTGCTCACTCTATTGATAAGAGACAAAACATACAATTTTCAGGTCAGCTTGTTGCTTAGGCTACCTACATGTCACACAAAGAATAAGGTAATGAACTGATTAATTTAAATTTACATTTATTTTTTATTTGGTACATGCTTTTGATGTGAAAGCCTTCGAGAATAAGTGTTGCAACACTCAGTTCCACTTTCCACTATTATTAGATAAGTTACTTCATATCCTTGGATTAATGTCCATATCCAATTTCTTGCCTGATTCTCCCTCTAGATTTTGGTGGTACTTTTTTGGCTGTTCGGCACCATATTAGGTTACCTGGTTCTTCACGGGAGTCACAAAGTTTCCCTTCAACCTCCAGTCTACAAACTCAGGAAATGGACCAGTCCTGATTACGTGACCCCCTTTAGTAGCTGAACAGTTCTGCAAGAGACCAGAACCAAAATACTGTAATCAAATAAGCACAGGTACAGTATATAAGCACCAGATGCATGAAGAGTGTTGTATTGTAAGATGGATCGTACCTGAGGCTCTGTCAAAAGAAACAATTTCCTGAATTCCTCAAATGTCATGTCTGAGAACTGATTCAGGCTCACTAAATTGAAAATGAAAAACGTTTTGAAAACATGCATGCCTTTTGTTTTTGGATTACTACTACAGTGCCCACACTGTAGTAGTAATCCATACATTACACAAACTATGAGACTGGAATTAGTGCCAAACAGTACTGTACTTGTGAAGGAATGGTTCCCAGCATTATGGTGATCAATTATCCTCTTATTCTCAGTAAATATGTTGAGTCGGTGGTTATACTCCTCACTGTCATAAACTCTGCTGTGCTGCAGGTCAAAAAGAGTGACAGCAAACACAAAAGAAATAATTGAGTTTTTAAAAACTGAGGCATACATTTTCAGTAACTTTGTCATGATGTAGGCCTACATACCTGTGACATCCACTGTTTGAATTCATTTTCCTCTGATAAGACAAAGAATGAAGCCATCGTTTAATAAAGCAGACTAATAATCACCATTTCAAACTTCAAATTTAGTCCTAAAGCCATTTAAGGTAACTAAGTACATTTACTCAAGTACATTACTTAAGTTCAGGTAGCCAACTTGTATTTCCATTTCATGCTACTTATCACTACTCCACTACAATTTAGAGGGGGAAAAAATTTCACATCACTGCATTTACAGCATCTGACAGCTGTAGTTATAGTTTGTTTACAGATTTAGATTTTACGTGCAAAATATTTAATTACTAAAAGGATGTATTATAGATTAAACTACACGAATTGCCTCCAACTCGACCAAGTACAACAGTATGATACTTCCACATCAATGCATCCCTGACAATAATCCAATAACGTAATATAATTAATGCTGACAGGGGTCATTTTCTCCATTATGATTACTTGATAGATACTTCAGGTACATTTATGTAGGCTACTTTTATGCTACTTAAACAAGTGACATTTTTAATACACAACGTTTACTTGTAGTGGAGTGTTTTTATATTGCGCAGTATTGCTTCTATTACCTAAATAAAAAGAGCTGAATAAACTACTTCTTCCAACACTGCTCATAATTGTGAAAAATACCTCTATCTTTCTGGCTACTTTTTGAGTGTGGAGCTACACCTGTCGGAGAGTCTGCCTTTAATTTGACATAGGCTATTTCTGTTAGACTCTAGCGACTACCGTTTCTGCAAATTACAAAAATAAACGTTTGAAAACTAAATGTTTAACTTAAAGAGTGTTTCCTTACCTTCGAGTAAAATTAACGGTGTTAAATGAACTAAACTAAAAACGGTGGTGATGAACCAAACCACACCGGGCGCCATACTTTACCCGTACACTCCAACAGCCTCTGACAGAGTCACATGACAGGGCTGCCTTTCATAATACCTAACCACCCCCTTCCTCTGGCTGAGCCTCTTTGAGCTTTACCATGCAAAGCTACGACCACAGTTTATGGGCTTTTACATAAACTCCGTTTACAGTGTCAAACAAACGTGGCAGCCTTGAAGACACTTCTCCCCCTGAGAAAGAATAGATTTATTAACAAGAGGTAATCAGGAAAGAATACACTTTTATACAAAACTGGAAATACTACTCAAGCTGTTGAAATAGACTGAAATATAATTCTCATACCACTGGGTATTGCTCACTGCAAACATTTGATGTGCCTGTTAGAGGGTAAAGATTTGTGTGCAAGGGCGGGGTTTAAATACAGTACACATACTGTTCTAGATATAGATTTGATTTGAACACGTGAAAGTGGTACATGCCTGCCACTTAAGCTTTAGGTGTTTTTCTTTACAAAGCCTGTAAAAAATACCTATAAATATTCCAAGAATAAGCACAATATTACTACTGTATAGTTCCTGCTAACACATTGGAATAGACAGGATACAGAATGTGTTACACTTATAAGTTGTTATCAACATTTGTTTTAAAGTATCATACACAGAAAAGTTATTACAGAGTTGAACGATCATAAGGATAACACATTTCAAGGGATATGTTTTTAACACATTGCACGTTAGGAAATGCATCAGACCGCCTGTACACAATATTGTACACAGCAAATATTTCTGCTTCATTGGCAAATTGTAGAACAAAATAGTTTACACACTTTTGTGGTATTTAATCCATTTCATGATTAAGGCAAAACCATAATGCAATGGCCAAAGAGGATTAACCATAAAAACTATGCTCTTAGTGTCTGTGTAGAAGCTGGGAATTTAACTTCCTGAAGTGGCTCAATATTGGTTACATCTGCTACATACACTGCCCGGTGCTTATACTGTATATACATCATGTTACCCACCAGGGGAGTAAGGTGATAATAAGCAAAAGCATAAAAACCCATCTCTCCAAACTGAAACACATGTCCTAGCTCAATCAGAAGCCAGCAAGTACTATGGTGTCAGTTTTACTCCAACTATTCCAAATCAATCAGTGGCTACATAAAACATCAGAGCACGATTCAACTTCAGCCACCACGGCAGTTCCACTTTTCACTTCCTTTACTTCGCTGAGAAGGAAGATTTGTCGCTAAATTTCAATTTGAATACTTAACATTTTCATGAAATCAAATCTCATTTTTGATACAATTTATGCTCTGGAGTTTTTTCCTGCAATAGCCATTCAATTTATTTACATTCAGCAATTAGTAGTTTACAGTGTTAGCATTGTGAGTGGATTAGTAGATATTCATATTACTTTTAACTTGTAAGATCGCCACTTGAGGACAAACAGGCTGAAGAAGTGTCTGCATAATGTTTGCATGGGGACTTGTTTAAAGACAATCGCCGTTCTGTGCAGTCCTCTCTTTGATTTTGACATCTGAGCAGAAAAGTGAGAGTTAATCATCATGTGTCACCACCATCTCTCATGAATGAGAGCCTTTCTATACTGCACATTCCCATTAGGATATTATTAAATATCATATCTGTATACCCTCTTATCTGTTTATTCTGTGTTTGAAAATAACTATCATAAAATGGTATTTAAGACGATAAGTAACATATAAATACTCTGTAAATATATAAAGAAAACCTCTCTGGGCTTCTACTCAGTCTCTAATAACGATTATGCACGAGTCCATTGGGGAGCACATACTAGAAGGGCACAGCCTACTGTGTCTAATACAAATAATAGTATATGTACATTATCATATATTGTTCCTGTATACTCCGTATGAGGGTTGAGGGTGGGAGAGATCACGTTCATGATGAAGTTTTGGGCTCAATTCTCAGAGACGCTTCATACAGGCTCTCCTCATCCAGTGCTTTACTGCTGTCCAGCAAGTACTTTGCAACCTAAAGCAATAATGAACAGACAAAGCACTTTGTTCAAGGCTAGGAATAGATGCTCAGTGTGCATACCCGCTATTAGTGAAAATATACATTTATATACAACATTTCTCCCACTGTCAGTTGTGTATCAGTATGATTTTATTTCCAAATGTGAATCCAAAGATGTAAAATGAGAATTGAAATCTAAACTGTATACAGTTAATAAATTATTCATGTAATGAAAATATCACCCACTGTGAAAACATACTGCTCTCCATAAGCATTCACTTACTAGTAATCAAAGATACATATTTTTCCCAGTAGCTTGTGGCTAGTATGTTTTGCTCTTGTCGGTTGCTTGCTATATTCAGGATTACATGAATTTGATGATTTTCACAATTTATACTTGAAAAGACTCCCAAATGGCCAATATTACTGTTAAGAGTACTGATTGGGAAATACCTTTTACTAAACAATACAGACTTGCCATTAGTCATACCACCGTATAAAATGCACACTAAAACAATACAGACTCATAAAAACTCACCTTTGGTTGATAATCAATCTTGTAAGCTGTTTGCTGAAATTGTCTTATCTCTCTGATAATGTGAGATATCTGGGGTCAAATGAAATCAAAATGATATAAATTTCAATCTTGCAAGTTAGTATTGTCAACAATACTTGAGGCACAGATTGGTAACATGTTACAAAAGTGACAAACTAGATTCAAGACAGAAATAATATAAGGTGTAAGGTACTGTATGTATATCTCCCCACTCTCATTTTTTTTACCATTCTCATCTTAGAGAAGTTGACCAGGTTGTCCTCGGTGTAGTTGGGTGTTCCTTCCTCGATGAAGGCCAGGTCAGTCAGGTACATTCCCAGGTAGGGAACGCAGGGAGGGTCACAGCTGAGGACAAAAGGTGGGACAATTGTACAGACACAAAAAACATAAAGAGGGAACCACATAACTCCTCCACCAGAATGTGTGAGCACCTTACAGAAATGTGAACAACTGTGGATTCTTACTTCTTCAGAGCTTCTCTCAGGTTTTTGAATCGTCCCTCTGATGACACCAGCTTCTGTAACTTGTCAATCACAGTTTTTGTCTGGAAAATGGATTAAAGCAAAACTGTTAAAGCTAAAAATGACCAAGAGCTCTAAGAGCATGTTGTTTCATTTGCAAAACGTCCTGTTTCATTTTTGATACAAGTTTGAAATGCTCACTTTGGCTAGAGGAAAAAGGCTGGATGGTATAGTTTGACATTTTGCGAAATACACCGAATCACTTTTTTGTCAAGAGTTACAGTAGATGAGAAGATCGATACCACTTAGCATACAGATATGAATCTGTATGCTAAATATGAAGCTAGAGCCAGGAGGCAATTAGCTTAGCTTTCTGCACATAGAAAGCCTTATATTTAGTGTTAAAAGATGAGAGTGGTATTGATCTTTTCATCTAATGAAAGAGAGTAAATAAGGGTATTTCCCAAAATGGCAAACAATTCCTTTAGGTCATGTTAAGGTGCCTGAGCCAACTTTAGTAATTACTTGAATAACTAAGCTAAAACCTGGAAATCTTACACCCCTGTATATTAGTGGATAACTGCTGGATGAACATGTCAGAAATTACTGATACCTGCTTGGAGACTTTGAGCCAGGTCTTCTTGAGGCGGAAGATGGAGCTGCGGTTGAGAGAGGATGTGATCTCCAGCATGGCGTTGTAGTTGTGGAGGCAGCGGCAGATGTCAGCCACTGCCACCCATTTCTCGATCACTGCCACTCGCATGTTAACATCGTCCCATTGCAAGATCTCAGTGGCGATCCTGTTGCTGATCTGACAAAAAATAAAGAGAAAAATACATGATAATATATCTTTTATGTATCTCGATATCTCTGACATTTATTTTTCTTTATTTCACAATACCAGAGTAAACACATACATCGTTGAAATGCTTGGTTGTTTTCATAATGTACGGAGTTCTCTCGTTTTTATCGTTCTTCATCCAGCCTTGACCAAAGAACTCCCTGTGGAAAAAAGTTTGTCAAATAATCAAACACACACAAACATTCAGTGACTGTGTGTGTCTGTTTGTTTATACACATGTATGTGTGTGTCCTCACTCGTATGGGATGACCTTGAAGACCAGGTGGTCCAGCAGCGTGAGTTGCTCAGCTATCTCCAGGGCAGAGTGGCTGTCAAACGGCTCAGTCTTACAGTCCTCCAAGGCCTGACACAGTGAAAAACATTATCACAACTAAAGCACAAATCATTTCTACAGTACACCCAGTCATTTCAAGAAGAAGAGGTGTTTTATATTTTTTTTTGATACTGACAATATTTTTTTATTTAAACTGAAAAGGCTTTTGTAATCTTTCTCTCACCATCTGTGTGATCTCTTCCAGGGTGACCTGGTTGTCTCCGGGGTCCTCCTGAGTGAGAGTTCTATGTGCAAAAAGAGAAAAGTGCTATTATTTGACAGTTTTGTCCACAATTGCATTGACCTTAATAAACATAAATGGATTCCACTTGTCCAAAAGTTCCCAATGTGACCCAGAACATTGGGTATTAATTTATCTTTTTGTTCAGTTTGGGTTTTGCCTTTTTGGTTTCACCTCCACAGGTTGATAATGTTTAGCAGCAATTACTCCAGTTTTACCATTTTGTACCAATGCAAAAGTCTGTTCTGTCTTCCCTTGAAGATCAGAAAATACTTCAGGGATGTTCAGACACTGCAGCTCAGAATAAAAGGTGAAAAGTTTCTATTTTCTGAAGCTCTACTGCCGGTGTCCAGGTATATTGTGTGTCCACCAGGCACCAGATTTAGGCCAGGACCTGGGTTGATGTATCTCCAGTTCCTCTTTTAATACTGATTGTTGGCATCAGAAATTCTCTTGCAGAAACTTTTTTTCTACATGGTGCTGACAGATGTGTCATATGTGACTGCATGTGCAATCAAGCGATGATAACGGAAAACCAACCTGATAATGTTGGCAGCTGCCTTTCTTTCCTGTGTGAGGAGCTCTGGGTCATGCATCACCTCCTCCAGGAAGCCAATTACCCGCATCTTCAGCTCTGTGTTCTGCTCAAAGTCCTGAAGACCAACACAGGAACAACAGCAGAGTCATTGCAGAAGTGTTGTTTTTCTTCTACAATGGCATAATAAGATAAACAAAAAGAGAAAAACAGAAGTAAAGGTGAACTGTACCTGCGCATGTTTGGAGACCCAGTGACGCAGCACATTCAAGACTCTGTTTGTGGCAGCTCTTCTGATAACAAACTCTTTGTCCCCATTCCTCTGGTCTGTAGGAAAGCCTGGAACCAAGTTTAACCGAGTTACAGTGAAACTACACCAATCAGCTGTTGATGTAACAGCATTACTTGTAAATGGTTCTCTCCTTTTGTTATTTGCTTGCAGAGACAAAAAAAAATGCTTCTTTGAATATTTAAAGACTATAAAACTGTGTTCACAACTAGTCAAACATTATTCAAACATAAATGTAGTAGCATCAGGAAACTTGAGCTAGGCAGCGATTCCCCAAAACAAGTTGTTTACAGTTGTTAATGTTTCATTACAGTTTTGCAAAATGCAGAACAAAAATCAACTACAATTAAATGAAATAAAGAAAAAAAAACATTCACTTGGTAAAAGAATCAGTCTGTTTCCTAATATAAGACTGATTATAAAAACAGTTAACATCACTGAAACAGATGCTTAAATGATGACATTAAATAAAAAGAGGACAACACATTAGTTTGAAGGCCTCCTGGTGGGCATGAGGCACCAAACTGCTTATCCTTCAGACCAATGATGTCATTAGTTGATCTATGTTACATTCAAAATGTCTTTCCCTCCCCAGAAGTGTGGCTAAATAATCCAAACCAAAAATGAGTGTTTTTTACATAGTCTGTCATCCAATGATCATCTGTTATCTGATCAGTGAGGTATTTATTGGTCAACAGAAGTGCCATCCCCTCATGTCACTGACCTGTGCTGGCGAGTGACATACGACGGTATTTCTCCTTGGTTGGCGTGCCTTCATTGGCACCAGCGGTGGCGATGGCGAAGGCCGAGGCGGCAGAGAGGGCACTGCGGTTATTGTCCAGCTCTCGGCAAGATGACACCACCATGCCATTGTTGAAGGAAAACAGAGAAAACTCTACATGGAGGAAACGAAATCTAAAGGTTAATACCCTTAATCACTCTTCATTATGCTTTTCAAAAGGTTAAAGGATACTTCCACTAAATAGAGAAATTTCTTATTTTCTGACAAACACCAATATTACAACCCTTTCAGTGTCTGATAGGGTTAGGCTGAAAGAGAAATTGCCAGTGGTTCATCAGTAAGGTGATTAAAGGTGATATGATTCCTTCTGTGAAGTGCTGTGGACAGACTATAAGTATGTGTATAATCAAACTAAGTTGTTGACCAGTGGAGGGCAACAGAGAGCTAAAACAGACCACACAGCAGCGTGTGTCCTGCAGCTTTTGCCAGTGACTGTGTCTGCCGCTCTGCCTCCCTCCTTCACTCCCTGCCTTCCTCCGTTCAGCCGGGGGCGGAATAGAAGAACATGCACATCGTTGCTAAGGTACAAGGTTTCCTTCCACCTACTCACACGAGGCACTGGCTTCCCTTGTATCCAGCACCGTGGGAAGAGAACACACTGGGGATGAATTGTGCCTGACTACCTATGGGGTGGATGCTCCTTCTCTGTGCAGTACGGGGAGGGCCAGGAGGCTGTGGGTGGTTTTTATCAAGACCTTATTTGGCTGTAGTTACGTTTGTCATTTTCTGAAAACATTTGCTATACAGTCAACTGTAACAGGGTCCATTTAACACTATGAATTACACTCCTCATCTCATCCTCTTTGCACTTCTCACATACAGAATCTGAATCTCTGCTGAATGGTAAATGGTCTGAGAGTAAAAATCACACCTAACGTTGCCTTTAAAATTATTGATTTCCACTAAACGAAAGAAAACGCAATTTGGACCTTTTTTGTACTTTCTGAAACTGCTGCCAGTTTCCCCTGCTTTACTGACATCTTTAATGTTAAAACCTTACATTTAAAGATGCGTTGTACACATCAAGTAATAATGACAGCTTTCTCTGTATTTGAATTGTTTACACTTCAGAGGCATAAAGTGTGTGTCTCAGAGAACTGTGCAAAGTTGAATGCTTCAAATGTTCTAAAGCAACATTTCCAAATGTTTTGAAATACGCTTATTCCCTATCTTGCCAAGAAATAGATGAGATTGATACCACAGTCGTAACTGTACAGTAAATAATGCACTCACCAGCTTAGCACAAAGACTGGAAACAGTCAGCCTGGCTCTGTTCTGTCAGCAAAGTCTGCCTACTAGCACCTCTAAAGTTCCCTAATTAACAACACGTTGTGGTTTTACGAGGGGTCGTGTGCTGGATTATTTCTTGGCTGGACACAGTACCCTCCTGGAGTCACCAGTTGTGGGCTGCCAACCTGTCCAGCACATAACCCCCATAAACCTGCAATATGTTCTTTTTGCACTTCAGTTTTTGTACAGACTAATGAAACAAGGTATAACTGTTAATAAACGAGCTTTAGAGGAGCTACTAGCTGGATTTTGTTATGTTTGGACAGTGCCAGGTTCCCTGTTTCCAGTCTTAATGCTAAGGTAAGCTAACTGACAGGTGGTGGTAACTTAATGAGATGAGAGTGGATCTCTTCTCATCTAACTCAAAGCAAGAAAGCGAATAAGTAGATTTCCAAAAATGATTTTTGTGAAGCCATTGCTGACTCTTAAACAGTCAGGACATATCCTGCCTAACCTGTGATCTGAAGGCTAACTGGTGTTTCTTCTGCTGCAGGTCTTTTCAGTGCAGTTCTATTACAATTACTCTTTTTAAATTAGACTTTATTTCACTTTAACTGCTCATTTCATGTTAGTTAAGTAATGTAATCTGCCAGTTGGAATTATTCCTTCAAGTGCTAATAGAGGGTGTAACATGCGGTAAGAATAGCAATAGTTAAATGTGCTTCATGTTACCATGAATGTTTTTTGTTATTGACATGATCTATTATTATTGATTTTATTTTGTCATATTCTAATCCGCCAAGACACTCTGCTGGCAAGTACTGTGTGTCACTAGCACCAAGCGCTAAGCTACTGTCGATTGCCAGCTCTTACATTCTTGCCAAGTTACTTAACATTCTTGCCAACTCATTTGTTTTTTAACTGGTGGGTTGGGATTCAAAAGTAGATCACAAGACGTTCTAAAAGGACAAAGAACCGCATAACACAATGGCGGAGAGACAGAGTCATCCTACCAGAGTTTTTTGACTTGACGTTCTTAGGTGTTGACGGTGACTTGGGAGGGGACATTTCTGCCTCCGTTTCGTCACTCTGACTTGGGTCCTCAGCACATTCCTCTCTCACAGACAGATCTGGACAGAAAAAAAGTGTTTCACAATCAAGAAAAAAGAAAACAAAGAAGAAGAAGAAATGTACAGACATAAGTGTCGGGCTTGTGGATAGCTGGGAAAATGGCGAGAGAAGACAGCAAAAGGTTTAAACAGTTTAGGAAATTCCAAAGGCCATTAAGTGTCAAAAAAGTATGTATTTTCTAATTTTTATGGTCAATAATCATGGTCAGTTGAATTTTCCAACATGTTTTTCCAACATTTTTAATCGAAAAAACATTTTTGATTTTAAGTTGGAAAAACACATGACCACATGAATGTGGTTGTCTTTCAATCTCAAAGAAAACTGTTCAAAGAAGCTGAAATTTTTCTATTTAGACCTCTTATATATGCACATCAGTACCACTTTGCAACCATAAAGGGATGGTAAGACAGTAAAAGATGATGATTTAGTATGAGCACGACAGTGGACCACAATACACGTGAACCTCATTAAAGCTGAGCAACATCCCTCGGACCGTGATTCTGACCTTGCTTGTTGAGGACAGACTCATCAGCCTTGCCTTCGGCTTTGGCCTCTCCCTCGTCTGGGATTTTGTTAGCCATGGTGCTGGACACATAGAGCTTGTTGATGTCGAGTGTCGTCTTACTGAAGGGTGACATGGTGGAGTGCATGCTTGCATAGCCATTGGGAGAACAGCTGAGTGCAGCAAGGTCCAGGGCTTTGCCCCCTGTGATGATGGGGATGTTGAGCGAAAGCTTGCGACGGCGGTTGGGCGAGGACGTCTTGGTGATGGAGAGAGGAGGAGGGGAGGAGAACTTGCGGCTGGCACGCGGCGACGTGGGTGGCTCGCCGTAGAGGAGTTTGTTGTTCTGGCTGCTGGCAAAGAAAAGCTCCAAAGAACTGCAGGAAAGGACAGAATGAAATAGAGGAGAAAAGGAGGGACGGGTAAGACAGAAGGATGGAAACATTAAAAAGAGCATCTTTCACTATTTAAAAGCAACACTTTTTGGATTTTGGGAATTTATTCCGAATGACCCAGTGATCAAAAGACAAATGGTGATAATGGGGTGCAAGGTGCACTTGGTGCCTGTACACAGAAGCAAAGAGGGAACACATCAACCACAGGGCTCTTCGGGAGCTCCTGCCTCTTTTATTTAAGCTACATTGTTTAAGAAAGCATCCTCCTTGCACTGAGAGCCACCCCCTCTGAAGGCCTATAAATAGCATGTCAAGTGACAGTGTGGGAGGCACGGGTGCTGCCAACAGCAACCAGCCCAGGGGAGGCCCACAGAGACATGGGGAGAAAGAAACAGAGAAAAGGGGAGCCAGATAGAGACAGACAGGGAAAGTGGGAGAAAGAGGTAGAGGTGCATTGCAAAAAAAAAAAATCTAGCAGGGGCAAAAACAGTGAGACAGAGAGGGAGGGGGCGAGAGAGGAGCAACATTGTGGATATGGATTCCACATCAGTGAAGGCTGCTGGCTGGGAGTGGGCGAATGGGAAGCCTCCAGCCCTGTATGGTGTTAGTTGCAGCCATGTTGTGTCTCCTCGCCTAATTTTGCAAAACAGTAAAAGAAAGAAGATGAGAGGAGCAAAGATAGGAAGGAGGAAGCTAGGCAGATAGAGGGAAGGAGACAAGGAGGAAAATTAGAAATACCAAGCCCAAAAAGCAAAGTGGAGAGTCAAGAGAGGTCACAAGTAAAGCCAGAAGGAGGGAAGATGAGAGGAGATAATCAAGCAGGAGAAGAGAGAGGAGTAGGACAAAAAGAAGGAAGGAGGAGAGGAGGGGAGAGGGGAGGAGAGGAGAGGAGAGGAGAGGAGGGTCTGAGTGCAAAACACCACCATCAATATTTAATACCGTAGAGCCGCTGCAGATGATGGGAGAAAGGGAAAGAGAGAAAGAGAGACTGAGGGAGGGAGAGAGAAGACAAGGAGAAAGGGAGAGGGTGGGGTCCTGCAGCAGAGTGGAGGGTTGCCATGGTGACAGCGCAGCGGAGAGAGGAATGGTCAGACTTGTGGAAAGAAAAATAAAAGTGAGAGAATGGAAAAGGGTAAAGAGAGGAACTAGAAAGAAGAGGAGGGGTTATGGGAGACGGGTGGACGCAGGACCCAATTAACTGAGATGGTGGACAGAAGACAGAGGAGTGGACGTGCTAGTGTGACCTCTCACTGCTTCTCTTCTAGTCCCTTCTCACCTGGATGGGCTGTGATAGCAAGATGGGCTGCTTAGAGACCAGTCCACATGAGAGCAAAGAGAAATCCAGACACTAGGGAAGTCCCACCTTTTCACTGCACCATTACAGCGCTGTTGCTGCATCCTCAGGAGAAAATGTGTGGAAATTTCAAACTTTGTTATTTCTTTAGTTGTCACAAGCTACAGGGATTGGCCTCACAGTAACAAACCATTTTAGCTCTGCGGTTTAAAGATCTCCACTTAAACTCTAACAGAGTATGTGCAAGGATAGATGTAATTATAGAAACACTTCATGAAGGACTTCAGTAACTCTGAAGTAACTTCATTACAACTGCAAGCACGGTTACAGTGCAATGCATTTCAAGTCTGATCTCATATTATATATACTGCACATATCATATCCACTTACCTAATGTACATGACTATAACTGCACAAAATATTTATTCCAGTATCTTTTGCACTATATTCCATTGCACTATTGTCTTGTCTTATTGTCTTCCTGTCTACAAATGTTATTGTTTTATATATACTGTATATAACCTCACCAGCCACTATGTTAGGTACACCTTGCTAGTACCATGTTGGACCCCTTTTTGCCTTCAGAACTACCTTAATTCTTCATAGCATACTTTCAACAAGGTGTTGGAAACATTCCTCAGAGACTTTGGTCCATATTGATAACATCGCGCAGTTGATGCAGATTTGTCAGCTTCACATCTATGATCCAAATCTCCCGTTCCACCACATTCCAAAGTTACTCTATTGGATTGTGATCTGGTGACTGTGGAGGCCATTGGAGGACAGTGCACTCATTTTCATGTTCACGAAACTATTTTGAGATGATTTGAGCTTTGAGACATGCTGCATTATCCTGCTGGAAGTAGCCATCAGAAGATGGGTACACTGTGGTCATAAAGGGATGGACATGGTCAGCAATAATACTCAGGCTGTCGCGTTTAAAAGGTTGCTCAATTGGTACTAAGGGGCACAAAGTGTGCCAAGAAAATATCCCCCCACCATTACACCACCACCACCAGCCTGAACCATTGATACAAGGCCGGATGGATCCACGCTTTCATGTTGCCAAATATGTACGCCAAATTCTGACCCTACCATCTGAATGTCGCAGCTGAAATCAAGACTCATCAGACAAGGCAATGTTTTCCAATCTTCTATTGTCCAGTTTTGGTGAGCCTGTGCGAATTGTAGCCTCAGTGTCCTGTTCTTAGCTGCCAGGAGTGGCATCTGGTGTGGTCTTCTGCTGCTGTAGCCCATCTGCTTCAAGGTTTGACGTGTTGTGCGTTCAGAGATGGTATTCTGCATACCTTGTTTGTAATGAGTGGTAATTTTAGTTACTGTTGCCTTTCTGTCATCTTGAACCAGTCTGCCCACTCTCCTCTGACCTCTGACACCTAGAGATGGTTGTGCGTGAAAATCCTAGTAGATCAGCAGTTTCTGAAATACTCAGACCAGCCTGTCTGGCAACAACCATACCACGTTTAAAGTAAATTAAATACCCTTTCTTCCCCATTCTGACGCTCGGTTTGAACTTCAGCAAGCTGTCTTGACCATGACTGCATGCCTAAAAGCATTGAGTTGCTAATTAGCTACTTAAGTGTTAAGAAACAAGTGAACAGGTGTACCTTATAAAGTGTGTATTTATACATATATATATTGTCTATTTTGTTAATAATGATTATTCTGTGTACATACATTGAGAGAAATGTAAAAGCAGAGTCAACTACCTTGTATGTGTAGACAAATCTGATTCTGTTCTTCACATATGTGTAGCACATTGATTTGCCTTTTTGTTAAAAGGTGCCATGCAAATAAACTTGCCTTCCATGCTGTCACATATCAAATAATTATGCAGTGTTTTGACTGGTGAACCTGGAGTCACGGTGCTGCTTTTAACAAACGTCTGTATGCTAACATGCTGATGTCTAGCAAGTATAATGTTTGCTATGTTCACTATCTTAGTTGAGTGTTAGCATGATAACATGCATTAAATGCAAATTACAACTGAGGCTGTTGGGAATGTCATTAGTTTTGCAACTTGTTTTTGGACATAAACCAAGTTTATTGAAAATTTGACCTGATGAGGATGCTAAATGAAAAGTTAGGAGACCATCAATGTCACTAAGATCCATCCTCTGGGAACCATGCAATGTCTGTACAACATTTCCTGGCAATTCATCAAATAGTTATATAGATAAATGATATTGGTATTTCATTCTGGATCGCAGTGGTGGATCAATCATCCAAGCTGAGGTTACTGGCTAAACAATTCACATATCCTGGTGCTGTTTGCAGACCTCTTTCATACCTTACAAATGCTGCATACTGGTATTCAGACTAATATGACCCACCTTGTAGCAGTGTTGCCAACTGTTACATCAAAGTTGAAAATTTATTTGAGCTGTAGACTTAAAACAACACTGTAAATATGAGGTGAAGAAATTGCATCTTAGTGTAATAAAATCATTGTGCACACACATACAGGTACACAGAGGGCCAGATTTACTAAAGGTTTGCATGAGTGAAAACGTGTGCAAACTTGATATCACCAGCAAATTAACATGTAAGCTGATCTACTAAGAGTGTGTACGGAGAATGACGTCTTTCAAAAGTGCAAGATAGCACCTGTTGTTCATTTACTACCTTTTCCTTAATGAATATGCAATTTGGGGCGTTTCAAGTTGTTGTGAAAAGTAATGGGAGGGTAACATGCAAATACATTTATTTACTACACGCAAAGTGATCTAACAAGCCTAAAAGCAATTTCATGTGCGTGCAACAGCATCTGTATTTAATACGTTTGAAAGGAAGGTCCAAACCGCCAAGTGTTGCGCAGAGATGGCTGCTGTTATCGTTGCGAGAAGGAGACACAGCCGTAATGAAAGAAGTAGAGAAAGAGTTTTTTCCATTCGTGTCAAAATTTTTGGCATGCCATATTGGAGCTGTTGGCTGACCTAAGGGGATTTGCAAGGAGTCACACAATACCTGCCGTGCCCAAACGTCTTGCAACTCTGCATTTCCTCACGTCTGGATCATTCCAGCATACTGTAGCTGTTTCTGCTGGGGTTTCCCAGCGCAGTTTTTCAAGTGTGCTGTCCCAAGTACTTAGTGCAATCTCACACAGGATGAGCAGGTACATACGATTTCCACATACTTGGGACGTACTGAATGAAAAAAAAGTTTTTACACAGTGGCTGCTTTCCCTCCTGACCCCCCATGGCGGAAACCATAAAAACACGGAAAACACCTCCATTGTGTTTGCACCTGTTGTCACTTAAGCAATAATTCGTAGCTAATCACCCATAATAGGTAATACGATTACACGTGCAATATTTTAGAATGCACATGCAATTTAGTACTCTTTATTAGAGGTGTTAGTAAATACGGCCCTCTGAGTGTGCAAAACAAGACATAACATGTTGGGTTCACAACAGCAAGGTGCCATTTTCAAAATTACTCTGTTAGCCTGCTAAAATAGTGTGGACAATTTCATACCAATGAGCTCCTAATTGAACCTCTCAAGGGATCACTCACCGCGCAGGGATGGCACTGATGGGCTTCTTGTAGATGGTGATGAGCTTGTCCAGCACAACGTCAGCGCTGGTGAAGACGCGGTAGGAGTGGAGGAAGGTGTTCAGGAAGTCGATGGAGAGGAAGCGCAGGTCGGTCAGCCTCTCCAACAAACGCTCCACGCTGGCGTAGCGGATCTGCAGCACCTTGCAGGAGTTCATCATCTTGCTGAAGCGGATGTCGACATCATCACAGTACAAGCTGGTGTCTGACCTGCATTGCAGTTTAAGTGAGGTTAGGAGTGTCACTCACATGGATTTAGTACTCAGTATTCTGATGCATGTCACCCCCAGTTAGAACACTGCTCTGGTCATGTGTGGGTCAGTGGGTAGAGCATTAACATTACTATGAGTAGGGTAGTTTCCCTACTGAAAAATAAATCTATACAGTTATCAGAGAAGGCTAATACTGACATTCTTAAATATATAAACTCCAAGAATGTTCTCGAAAATATTGTTTTTTTTAGCCTCCAACACGGCTTGTGCTTTTGTACACAATTTGTATTTGAACTTGTATGTGCATTTGTGGATGGTGTCTGACTCTCACTTAATCATCTGTGGCACAGTGACTTTACTGTTTTCCTCGAAGGCGTTCATCATCAGACCATTGCAGCGGATGTTGTCAATGCACTGTAAGGCAAGCAGACAGACAGAGATCAGGCTCTCTGTGAGAGTAACAAAGCAAGGGTGAGTGAAGGGTGAGTGAATTAACAAACCTGTAGACAATATCAGTTGTCACAAGCCATTAGGGTTAGGTGGCTTCGCTGTTTTCTCATAATAGAGGAAGTGTCGGATGTTTGCAGCCCACAGTCATAGGTAAACTTTTTTGTGTAAACTCTCTTGCATCTAATGATGCTAATGATGCTTTGTGCCATGTCATGCTTAAGTCAGAAACAGCTATTCACAACCCTGCAGTGGGTATTTTGGAACGGATTCGGCTTTAATCACGCAGGAGAGGACATGTACCTGGCTGATGTCGCTAGTCCACGCTGACTTTTCCTGTCGAGATGAAGCCACCAGGATGACGGTGAAGGGCTGGCCTTCTTTGGGCTCCACCATCACTTTAAAGTCCAGGTGCTCTGTGTCTTGGCCACTCCGCTCCCCTTTGGCTATAAGGCACAAATTCAACAACCTTCATTTGACTGTAACAGGAAGAAATGAAGTACTCTGAAATTAGAAATGGCAAAGTAACATAAAAATATACACTTGTTCAATGTTCAGTTAATTTTTTTTATTCATAACTGTGTGTAGTTCAAAGCTCTGAGAGGGATAATTTCAATTTTAAATTATATTTGTAATGTATTATTATGTATTTTATATTGATTTGGACATTCAGAAACATTTACCATCAAATAAAAATGTCTGAATGAAAGATACTATGACAATTTGCTTTGGCGAGTTACTGTACAAGGAAGAACAATCATCAAGGAGCTGTGTAATAGTCTTGTCACTGATCGGTATTGAGATCAACATTACAAATACAAATGCTGTGATTAAATAATATCAGTGAAGCTTTAAATACTGAACTAAAGATGAGTACCAGTATTCGTTGCCAAAACAAATCCTGCTTTTGACACTGATTGAAAGCCTTCTCCTTCAGAAGTCCCTTCTTTCAACTAAAGGCAGCAGCTAATACGTGTTCTGCAGCCTCTAATTTGAAAAATTTGGCTTGAAAGCACAGCACTATTACTCACAATGATCCAATGTGGCTATCTTGATTAAATCGTGTGCAACCAGAACCATTCAACCAGTCAACACTCAATTGTTGACTGGTTAAGCGATTGTTTTTGTTAAATCTAGTCAATGAAGATGCAACATGTTTCTAGATTAACTACATCTTTCTGGATAGTCATGTAAACAGTATTATTATGGAGAAGCCTTTGCATCCAAATACTTTAAAGACATGAATTTACTCATCAGGAAAAGAATGTAACATAACACTGATTTATTGTAACTGCTCACCTTTTGCTACCCCCAACACAACTGTTACTGTGGAAGTGAAGCGGAAAAGGTAGACATGATGCAAGTACTACGAGTAAGGTTAACATTAGGGAAATGCTCTTCACAAAATAGTACAATTTGTTTATAAATTACACAAACAGTATGTTAGCCCCACCCCACAAACACAATTCTATATCTGAAGACTTCTTCCATCAAAATAACAACGTTCATTTTCAAAAAAAATGAAAGATATGCTGTTTTAATAACTGACTGTTACAGCTCTTAGCATGCAGGTTGCTGAAATCTTGTCTTTGAAAAGTTTGCAACTATTTAAAGACGTAGAAGTCAAGTCCAATAGTTTGTGAGCCACAGTATATTAACAGAAAAAACTGCATCAATTTATTTTTAACAACTACATACAGCACATATAAACATTTGAATATACTGCACATAGATACTTACACTCATCGTCTGTTCCCTCCGGCTCCTCCATCAGTGTGCAGTCTATGAGAGAGACTACTCCATTCTGTGACAGGGTTGAAAGGTTAACGTGTTACAAGCTAAGAGGCTTCCGCATAGTTTCACAAAATATATTAAATCTTGCAGTTGCTAAATACATCATGTCATACAATTAGAAGATGTGACTAAAACATTTTATGGAGAAAATAAGATCCGCTAAAAGTGTATTAAAAATACATTTAGAACGATCTTTGTAGCTCAATAATGCAATGTGCTCATTCAATTACTACTTGAATTGGTAATAATCAGGTTCAATATCAATATCAATCTTTTGATATTCACCCCACCCTCATGGAAATGAGCTCTTTAGTTTAGAGAGGTTTGAGCTGTTTTATAAGGTAATTTAAGAAAAGTTTACCTCAGTTTATTGGGATGTTATCTTTTAGTATCAGGTCCTCTTGATTACAATCCCACTGTACCTTAGTGATGTGAAGTTTTCCCCCAGAGCCGCGAGTACAGATGATGAGATGTTTCGAGAAGAGGAAACATTGTCTTTCGCCTTCTTTCTTCAGAGACAGCGAGCCCAGTCGGCCTCTCGTGATCTTCCCCTTCTCACTCATTGGCACTTGGATCAGAGAACCTGTGGAGTGTCAGTATCATGCAGACAAACACACACAAGAAAACACATACAATTTGGTCTCAGGTTTTCATACTGACTTAGGCATAATTCAGTTTTTTTATTATCAGGTGTGGCCAGTTAAAAGAAGTTTTACTTCTACTGTATCTGTACATTTAGAGAGTAAAATGTGTGTGTGTGTGTGTGTGTGTGTGTGTGTGTGTGTGTGTGTGTTTGTGTGTGTTAAAACTTTTGTTGTTTGCAGCTACAGTAAAATATATAACAGGCATGTGTTTGTGCATCAGTAATCAGTGATTTTATTCACATGTCTGCAGAGATGGAGGAAGGTGTTGGACATCTGGGTCCAAATGTATATGTGATGCATTACAACAGAAAAGGGTGCAGAAGGGATGTGTGAGGATGGTGTTCAATGTATGTTGAAGAATTAATATTTTATTATAATACATTCCTACTTTTGTCAGTATGACAGCTGCCCCTATGGTGTATTGTTTGGCACATTTAAGACTGTGTGGGAGTTGTGTTTTGACTTTGCAAGTCATTCCTATATGATCACTCATGCAACAGTTTCCATGACTGTCAAAATGACTCCAAATGTTTTTAATGACATCCAAAAGAAAATGTTGATTAAAAGTCATAGGATTAGTTTGCAAGTTACTACTTAGTAACATGCTACATTGATGAGATTGTTTTGTTCAGGTTACAATTTGTAAATTCGGTAAACAAATTGCTGTTACAGTCTTACCAGGAGTTAGATGGTGGGTAAATTATCAGCTTGGTCTCTCTGCATTCAATTGGGAGACTGTCGAGGTGTTCGTTACATGTGCAAATGAATCTTTAACAATGACTCTTTACACTGAACTGATTACACTGAATCACCATTGTCACTGAGCAAATTAGTAGCTTTTTACAGTGAGGCCCATCTCATTGGGAGTGGCGTTGTTAACTCAGATTTGATTCACTTAAAAGCCTATTGGAAGGCAGTGAAAGCCACAGAAATAATCATAATGTGACAAATTGCTTATAAATAACATACTGCTGAGTTATTAACTTCATGTACTTGTATAGGCTAGTTCTGAACGTGACAGCTTGGACCAGCAGTATGAACGATGAAGCATTCACTTACTGATGTTCTTATTGTAGCGCTTGTGAACTGTGATGTGTTCACTTCCTAAAATACGCACTGAAGTGCCTTTGAACAGTGGTGTGTTCACCTACTAACGTACGTCTTGAAGTGCATTTGAATAGTGACGTGTCCACTTAGCTTAGGAAAAAAAGGGGTACAAGCTACATAGTCAGTGACAACGAATCTTTGACCTGAACTGATAAATGATATGATTTGAATCGTCAGCCTGATTTGTGACTTCCACAAGTCCACAGGGACTTGTGGTGAGGAGGTTAGCCTCTACCGAAAGTGCAACTCCTGGTAATTCCAAAGTTTCAGTGTCTCATTTACATGTTGTGTGTTCTTAGTTGGCTTACTAACATGCTAACCTTTTTCAATTAGTCATGTGTAATGAATAATTGATTACAGTGTAAATAAAGTGTTTCAGTTTCCTACAATGTTTACCCTCAGTTGTCATTGCTGTATTCGCTGACCATACAGTTCGCAAACAAACCAATATAAAAATTGTTGTTCATGACTTCAGTTTCATTGGAATTTCTATTTTCACTGTCAGTGTTTTAATCTGATGATGAAACAAACTTACCTTGCCTAACAAATGTCTGACTGGTGTCCAGCAGCACTTCACAACCCTCCACAATCATCCGCTCAATAGCTAGGTTCTTCCTGATGTTCTCCGTCTCACTCACCTCATCATGCATGATTCTGAAAGGACAAAAAAATACTCATCACTGTATGAATCTGATACAGTAGATATCCCAGTATCTATCTGCGTGTTTACTGTTAGCACTGTCCACCATTCAGACAGATACAACAATGATACAATGAATAGTTTCTTTAAATCCTACAAAGTTCTAGAACCACACACTAAGTTTCTTTGAGTACAACGTACAACACATTTTCATTTGCTTTAATGACTGGCTAGTCTACCTGGAAAGTTCCTCCAGTTTTGACTTGGCGTAGTCCAAACTGTTTCTCTCCACATGCTCATGAGGAGTATGAGCCAGCAACTCATGCAATGTCAGGATGTAGCGAGGGATCTGAGACAGAAAGAGAAATGTTTGTACCACTAATTGAAGTGTTAAAATGTGTGCATCAAACTTGGAAAGGTCAAGAGATTTAAAGCTTTTTAGAAAGCTGTGTCAAGCATCTCGACTCTCGAATGGTCTTATACTGATAACTAGTTAGGCACGAAACGTGTCCAGGATTTGCCTGAAAGGCAGAAAGATCATCTTTGAAATTAATAAAAATGTGTCGCTTTAACTATGACTTTGATTCCCTCCTTTACCAGAAAGCTTATAACACTGGCTCTTTTGTCCACATTCAGTTGAAACATAGAACATTTTGAATAAATATTCCATGAAACCCTCTATTGACTTTATCACCATAACATCCACTTTTATGTTTTCACTTCAAGCGTGAGTCTCGGTGTCATTGTTCTGCTGTTGAAGTAGCTTTGAAAACCTCAGTCCGAATTTCAACACAGATTGTCATGCAAAAGTGCTACTGCTGGACAACAGGACAATATGTTCATTCCAACACATAATTTCTAAGGTGACATCTCACGAAAGTCACATTTTCAAAAACTTTCACACTTAAATTATACATTGTTTGCCTAATAGAAACAATATAACTAGAGATTACAATATTAAAATTTTATAAGGTCCATAACTGCAGTATTACTGATCTGATTATGATGAAAGTTAAAAAGATAATCCATCGATGCAATTTGGTATTTATATTTTACACTTGCTGCCCTGATGGGAGAGCCATGACTAACAGTCAACATTTTTATACTTAAATGCCATGTTCCAGAGATAACCGGTCCAGTTTAGACCAAATCAGACCCTTAATCCAGCTGCATACATTTCACTAACAATAAACAAATACAAATGAAATAAATTATACCTTATAAAGCGCTATAATAAAGGTCTCTCATAAGTTATATCTCAGACAACACTGTGATTTTGACAAAATATGGAAGTATGAGGCATCTTGGCATTGTTTGAAAACATTACATGTTGATTTGTGCTGCAGAATACTTTCTGAAATTGTGTGCGGATTACATGATAATGTTGCAGCTATCCACTCTGTAAGCCTGACAGGTTACCTGAAACATGGGGTACGTGAGGAAGGTCTCGAGTGTCCTCTCCTCACAGTCAGGTTTGGCCTCGTACTGCTTCAGCAGCTTGTCGAAGTCTCGGTTCTGTTTGCAGTGGGCCAGGATCTGCAGGCTGTACTGGTGATTCCTCACAAACTCCTGGTAGATGTTCAGCATGGGCAGCAAGATGTCAAACAGGTCAGCTGTAAACAGAAGAAGACATTTTTATAAATACACACAATACGTTGTTAATCCTTAAAGACGCACATAACCAGTGAGCAAGAGCTAAAAACATTAAAAACATTTTTTCAAGAGTCAGATACACTATATTTGTAATACTTTCTTCAACCACGTAACATCAGAAAGTGGACATTTGTTTTTGTACTGATCTGAGTTCAGCCTGATCTGGACATTACTGTATATCGTGTAACTGCGATATTTTCTGAGATGGTTATTGTATCATGAATAAATCTCATACTATTGCAACCCCAGCTATGAGTGCCACAAGCCAACCTCTATTATACTGGGTTAGCGGCAGAAGTCTCACTGGTAGATATCTCAAATACCTGCAATACTTGTGTTTGTCTCTTACCCAGCACCAGTGTCGGCCAACTGGCTATCCTGGCCTTCAGGCCCTGGTAGAAGATCTGATGGAGGAACATGATGGTCTCACTGATAAAACACATAAGCAAAATGATGGTCATGAGCTATTGTTTCACCCTCTCTTGTTCACAAGCATTGGCAACACCAGCCACCTGTTAAGGAAGATGCTGCTGACATCATCGTGAGTGATGGGCGGCTTCTTGGAGCTGGCGGCCATGCGGAGAGGCCTCAGGAAGTTGTTGACCAGGATGTGGAGTTGCTGGACGTATTCAGCCTCGGCCTCTAGCATGCTAAACACCACCTGGTTCCTCTTCCTCATGCTTTCAGCGTGGGGTGAACGGATGTAGTCTTGGATGATCGTTTTCCACTTCCTGCGGCAAATCCAACCACGCAGGAAACTCTGGACCTGTGATAAAAAAGGTTAGTTAAAAGTTAATGTTTCTATGTGTGTATGCATGCATTGGTGACTATACATTTCTGAGGTTATCCAGTATGTTTAGGAAGGGTTATACTAGCCTGAGAAGTAGGCAATTTTGCTTTTAGTCATTCAGCTTATCCTACAATAAAACATTGTGTGACATTTAATCAGCATTCATTAAACAACTTTTTAGTATTTTGTAAATTTCTATTTAGGTAAGTGTCACAGTCACTTTTCACCTATAAAATGTCACATAATGTGAAGCAATGAAAATGCAACAGCAAGATCTAGATAATCCCTCTTGGTAGTGAGCGTTGAGATTTGTGTCAGACTCAGTCAGATTCGTATCTTGCAGCTGATTTCAAGCCAAGACAAGCTAAAGCTAGCTCTGTTTTGGGAGTCATCGTGTTAGTTGCTATTTGTAAGCTGTAAACACAACACTGTCTCATCATTGCCATATAAAGTTGCCATGTAGAGCGTGCTACATATTGCAGACATTAGCATTTATTCGCGTTTCTGCTGTGCTCACCTGAAAAAGGTAAGTCGGATATTCTCTCTCCTTTAAGCTAGGGTTAGGGTTAGTTTCTTAGGCTCACTGTATGAATGTGTGTGAATGGTGAATGAAGATGTAGTGTAAAAGCGCTTTGAGTGGTCGAAAAGACTAGAAAGGCGCTATACAAATACGGAGCATTTACAGAGCGGGAAAAAACAAGCATTGAGCTCAAAGACACTAAAACGCTCCGTAGCGCTGAGGGGAATGGGAGAATCAAGTGATAATTATTTATAGGTTAGTCACCTCAGCTTTCGCAGCTTTAAATTAACTGGCTTTCCAAAACTTTTCAGCTTTATTAATAAGGAGCAGGCAGCTTCTTCGGTAGATTGATAAAGAAAATAGAGAGACTGGCTTTCTCCTTTAAAACTGCACTGCACAAATGTGGTGTCAGATCTCACCTTTTTGATCTTCTTAATCTCAGTATCATCGTCACTGGGAGGTACCTCTGGATTTGACTGGATCTTCTCATTGTCCTTGAGCAGTCCAGCTATCTGAAATTCAACACAAATCAAACATTGCATTGACTGAGTGGGCTAAGATGAGTACCTCATACAGTATGCAGCTAAAAACCTACTCGTGATCTTGGTCATATCATGTCTTCTTACTCCACTCTGTGCTTTTATTATGATTATGAATGTTTTATTCAATGCTATTTCATTTGGTTATTGTTCAACTTTGTTACCGTCCATTATCTGGTTTCAAAGAACTTATATATGAACAAACTGTACCAGCTTTCCTATTTTATTTAATTCAGTTCTGTTTCATTTATTCCCATTAGAATGACACAATGTATGAATAAGAATATACTCAAGAACAGCTTTTAATAAAGGACTGAAATTAAACAAAACAACCCAAAATCCATTACTACTACACATTTTAGCCACGAAAAGTGAGACAGTTGATAATCATTTTGTGGTGCAGGCTGCAGTATCAAGTACAATAGAAGCTGATTCATGAATATTGAAAACATTCATTCAATTGCAGCAAGCCATTAGCACATTAAAGAGAGGTGCATTTGATCTAGTTTAGACTGAATAATTAGGATACAAAACACTCAACAGTATTGCAGAGTCTCTAACAAGCACATCTCGGGGGGCGCTGCAGGATACGACGCTCGCCATGAACTCACAACAGTGTAGTTTGGAATCTGGGTCGTGACCTTTGTCCTATGCCCCCGTTCTGTCTTTATACTGTACACTCTGCCTGACTACTTTCACTTCCATCTTTTCTCTCTCTGTGTGCCCCACAGTAAGACAAAAAATAAAAAATACACACAGGTATTACTAGCATGAAATTACAAGCAAGTTACCTCTGATTTTAGCCGCTCTATCTCGATTTCCCCATCCTCTATCTGTTGTCGAAGTTGCTTGGCAACCGTTTTCTCCGTCTCCACTATTTGGAGTAGATGGAGATACTTCTGCATGAGGGTCTCATGCTCTGTAGCTAGGTTCCTGTAGCTATACAAACACACACACACAGACATTGTAAGGACCTCATTAACGCATGTTTCACGAGCTCTCCTAGATTTATCAAAGCAAAAGCAGACCTCTGATCAGCATATGTTTTAACCACAGACCTTATGTCCGCACAGAGCGCAGGCACTTACGCAACCAATTCTTCAAATACTTGCTGGCTTGGCAAACCAAGTGTAAAGGCTGATTTTGCATGAGCATTGAATTTGTACATTACCCAGGTCAACAATGGGTTTTCGTTTAATTTGATTACTCTACGCTAAACAGCTAGTTAAACCTGAAATGTGCTGAAATAAATAAGTAGTAAAGAAGAAATTCAAAGTATCATAATATGGCATCTGGATCATCAGAAACCTCTAAAAAATAAAAAGCAATATGATGATATGTAAATACAGATCTTCATTGCCCTGCTGTGTATTACATGCTTACAGGCCAGCTTACTCTTGTACAGTAAGCGCTGCTGCCTTGACTGAGCTGACTAATCAATGTAATCTTCAATGAGTCCAATCAATTGACCTTTCGCCATACAAATGCACACTCCTGACATTTAGAGTGAGTGTATTGCTTTCATGACCCTCTTTTGTCTCAGAATCTTAAAGGGCCATTTTGCTCATTATATATTTCAGGGCACCTACAGCAAGTCTATTAATAATGCATTAGATTTCATTTATTTATATATTTATTTATATATTAATAGTTTTCTAAACTATAATAATCACACACTTCCATGTAATAATCCAGGAGGATGTAGTCTTAAAAGAGGCGGTACTCTGTTTTACAGGGCTTTCACAACAAAAGGGCAAGTTCCACGTTAAACAGAACAAAGTCATTATTTCCAATGGACAAAGCATCTGCAATGCTTTCAATTTCTGAAAAACTGACGCTGCATGGAAGGTTTGCACAACATTATTAGATTTAAATTCTTTATTCTTATGGTGACGTGAGTTAGGGTTATACATATACTTCACTGATTGATTGAATTGGCTGATGGTAAACTCACAAATATTCTCAACAAAATCCTCCTCTTCAGGACATCCACAGCTGACTTTGTATATGTAGGTGAAAGGTCATGTGTGAGAGGTACCTGGCCTGTGTGATGGCCGCCACCCACTCATCACAGTCTTTGACATCCTCTGTTCGCAGCTCCAGAGCCTTCTGGTTGTCATGGCTGAACGTGACAGTGAAGTAATACTGGAAAGCAACATTTTAGAAAGAGTCAAATATTTGCTCAGCATATAATGAGGCAATCAGAACATATTAAAGACTTTCAAAGTGAAAAATGAAGACTGTTTCTTCGATGAGCTGCAGGACAACCTATATAAGGGAAAACCTCACTTAATTCGTCATCAGTGACCGACTTTTTCTTAAATCTACATTTTGTTGAAAGTGAAGTTGTATGGTTACCGGTATAAACACATGCATTCCCATATGTGTGAATGAGTGGGAGAGAGAGATCCTAAGGGAAAGGTCTTGAGAGATTCATTATAAAGCCTTTGTGCATTCTGTCTGTAACCTGGCAACTCACCTCTGAATTGGTGGAAGCCTCTCGACTGACGCCATGTTTTGTTTTGTTTAGATTTCGTTTGTCCCTGTGATTTCGCTGCATTTTAGTGGCACACACACCTCTCCATCCTCACCTCGTTTCACTCCTCCACCATTTATCTCCAGTGACCCTGCAGCCTTAAAGGTTCACTTCTGGCAATTATGGCAAATTAATGTTGGATTGTTTTCTAATAGGCTTATCAGATAAAATCCTCAAATCAACAAAGTGGTGGTCATTGCAATAATTGTAGTGGTAGAAACGCATTAAATTATATAACACTGATGCATTGTAAATAGACCCCCACAAATCCAATATATTGGATTTTTTTATCCCTCCCAAATGCCAAGAGCAAATCATTTGTGAAGGGGAGTAATGTTCCATATTTCCTGATGAGCAGCAGAATGGGCCTTTGTCAATAATATGCTTCCCATCTCCCCCTTCTTGTGAGCTGGTGTGTCAAGCCTTTTAGGCAGCTATATTTAGCTCCACGTCACTCCATTTTTTGTCACAAAGACATTAACTCTCGGTAAGTGAAACACCGTAGCCTGTAGTAAATGGTTATTTAAAATCTATCAACAAAAATTACTGAATTCCAATTTCATCTGGAATAGAGACAAAGAGAAAAGACTGAACAGATTTACTTATGTAACGCTGATGATAAAGGTAGCTATATATACATATTACCTATAAACCTTTTACAGCTACCCTAATGTTCTGTCTGGGACCTCGTTGACAACACCAAAAAACTACTTAACATTGTTTCATAACCTTGATACATGACTTTTTCTAGTTTTAGGAGAATTGCTAATAAACATGATTCTGAACAAATGACTTTCTAATGTTTAATGTTTCAGTCTGCTACAGAAAATTACTTTTGTTTAGACCACAGCTATGAAACAAAGTTAAATACAATGGATTTTTACATGCTATCTGTGATTCCTTCTGACAGTGCTGACCCCTCCCAAATCTCTCAAAAGTTAGTGTTGAACTGCAGGATAACATGCGGCACATTTCTTTCACCACGAATGATTCTTTGAATTCCACATTATAACATGTAATTTTCCCCCTTATTTGTTATAATAACAAAACTTTATGGTCAGTTTCTTATTTTGTCACCCACATTTAATGTGAAAATCCACTTTGAAGCAAAAGGAAGCGTTAGTACTTCAATACTTTTCTCCATGTAAGGTCAGAAGAAAAGAAAATATTTTATTATTATATTTTATTTTAAATATTTATTTAATTATTAAGGCATTAATTGTTAAATAATAATGTTATTATTACACAAACAGTGGTGGTGTCTGTCGGACCCCAAACAATAGGAAAGTAAAGCCAATGTCTACAAAACACAAGTGGAAGAAAATAGTTTAACTGAAATTGAAATACAGCAATAATAAAAAGAAAAATGCATTAACAAACACACATTTCTAAACAACAGGAATTATATTTGGAATATTGATTCTCCATGTTGGCAAAGAGACCACTATTGATGCATGGTTACATTCATCCAGTCAATACAAGTCACTGACCCACTTGCTCTGGTATTGTCCTTTGGTGCCTATTTTCTGGATGCAGATATTGTTGAAAATAATGATTACTTTAAACTGGCCAGTCATGCTGTTTATATAAAAACTGTATAACCTACGCTTCAAGATTATACAATACATTCATAAAGTGTACATTTAGATAAAATGGAGTTCCTAAGATAGTGACGCTTGTTTGGTAAATGTGTTAATATAACTGAAACAAATAAAATAGTAAAAACAAAGTATTTCAACTTCACCACTCCACCCACCTCCCTCCTACCTTTTCCCATCACCATTAAAGACGACTCACCTCACATTTCTCATATGCCCATATTTGCTGTACTTGCTAAGTGAAGCACAATGCCAAGGCATGTTGTTGCACATTTCATTGGTCCCTTCAAATGCACTTTTTCAGATGCAAATAGGGGTTGCCATAGTAACTGTGGGCTTAAACGTAGCTCGCCTTCTAAATGGGGAATAAGAACATTTAAAAAGTAGAACACTCCAAAGAATACAATGAAAACGGAGAGACAGACGGAGAGGGAGGGAGGGAAAGATCTTTTGCCTTTTTGAGGAGTGAGGGCTATAAAAAGCGCTGTAGCCCTGCAAGGTGGCAGTTGGCTTGGCATCAATTCGCTGCATTGTCCTTCTCCCTGTCACACACAGATAAGATCCAGCACTTGCCCGGCCATTCCCCCTGCAGCTCTGATACACACACAGACATACAGTACATGCACGCACACCACTAACGCGCTCAACACCAGAAATCTGGAATCTGTTGAATCTGCATAATGTAACAGGTTTAATGTCAGAAATCTACAGTGACATAACCTCAGACGACCCTGCAGTCTGCTCACTGACTCAGGTGTCACTCTTTGTTTTTCCAGAGTGGGGAAAGTGAAAAGTAAATCTGTATTCTCTCAGACACCTGCAACATTGATTACTCTTTCTGTCCTCGTTTCACCTTTTATAGATTGACATCGGCTCATGCAGGAGGACACAGCGAGGCACATATACACTTCAAGCCAAAAAGAGTCCCACAAGATGTACAGATGTAGACACGTACATTCACATGATTGATTGCACACTACATGTGCAGTTCTCGCGCATGACAAGCACTTATTTGACAAGTACGCATCCAAATTTTATATACGTGCGCACAAAACTTCACACCTCCACACAAAAGTGAGAGAATTTATTCTTGACACATATTATGTAAAGGGACATGGGCTGAACAGAAAACTGTGTTATGCTAATTGGAGGCTTTCAAATTCATTTAATTCACTGTTGAAATAAATTCACCGGAGCAGCCTGCATGAACAGCTGTCATCGTAGATGTCACTCAGTCCAGAATATCATTCCCAGAACAGAGCATGTCTCTTGTCCTGTCACGGTTTTAAGGAAATAGGCTTGACAGTGAGCAAAGTTTAATAGTTTATGCCATGAGAGTGACCAACAAATCCTCATAAACAAACAGCCTTCCAAAACAATGAATATGACAAATATGAGCATTTTTCTGATCTGCTCTGTTTAGTTTGGTTACTTTTAGGAAACTAAAACTAATAAAAAAGGGGGTCAAACTCTCCTCCAGAGTGAACAGTCAAAGTTCACATGACAGCAGGATATCGCTTGTCAGTAAAATGTATTTGAACAAACAACCACTGTTTTTTCCCAGCTTTGGGCTGTAACTTCCAAAACCTGCATTAGAGGGGGGGGGGGGGGGGGCAACAAAGAGCAGAGGGCAAGTGTTTGAGGAACATGACATGACAGCAGGGATCAGCACCATGGACAGCGACACCAGGTACAGCTGATGGGAACAGCCACATCCAGTAGCCGCAGGGGCCACTGTAAAATGTAGTCACTCATAATTAATTTACCCAGGCGTCTGTCCTTTATTTGGCTATAGACAATTCTCCCCTAGTGGTAATACAGTTAACTCTAAATATTATGCAGGACTGTGATGCTTAACAAACTCATAAACTACTGTAAGATATCTTGTACGACTCAGAACATCAAGATTTTCTTCTAAAAGAATACAGAATTGTGGTTATCTAAAACTGGACAGCTTTTAAAGCTTTAAATCATGCATTGGAGTTATTTTAAACATCTTCTGTAACACAATCCTGTTCTGGATACCAGTGAGTGTGGGAACCCATATGTGGGAACCCATATTTTTCTTATGGGATCTGTGGGGATCTGTGATCCCCAGCATTCCTGGTTCTAGTGTGGCCAGGGTCCTTTCTTTCATGGATAAAATGCCAAAAAATATTTTTAAAGAACACAAAACTCCCCAATGCCTGGACACAAACATGGTGTGTGCTAGTTTTCAATAAGAAACTTGGTTGCCATTCATTTATTCTATCAGCACAGTTGGTATGTTGCTTGATCAAATGACCCATCACGTTGACTTTTGAATACAGCTCTTTATAAGCTCTGCTGCAGGGAAAGCAGAAGAGACTGCAGCTGGCGGAGCAGATTTCAGAAGGTGACTGCAGTCATAGCTCACAGCAGCTTGACCACTTCTCTTACTCTTAAATGCTTTCATGCCACAAGGTTTATTTTCCCAGCAGCAGCATTCTCCTCCAAAACTGTTTCGCTAGAGGTAACCATGAGATTATTTCTGACTGTCACACTGGCATTAAAAAAAAACTCTGGAAATTGTGTAGCCCTCAAACGTTAATCCATGGCACTAAATGCTCAGGGATTTAAAACGAATGGGGGATGTACTGTAGGCTACCATATGCACTGCATGCCTGGGACATCGTTAGATTTTCTTTCACTGCGGTCGTTAACAACCCCACGGTAATGACCGAGCTATCAAATGAACCAAGCCGCCATGAACCGGGGAGACGCAGTTGCCAAGGTAGGATGCTATTAATATCAAGACAAGGAATTAAATCAATACGTCAAAACGACAGGGAAGGGGGCAGCTCTCCTCCGCAAGATGGCAACCTGCAAAGTTTGGATGATGTTTAAGTTTGCTCCCTGTATAAGACCTGCAATCCCTCAACAACTGAGATGTCTAAAAATATAGTCTCTTTTTTAAAGATAAATGTGCTGCAACGAATATGATGATAACGAGAAGAGAAATGGGGGAAGGTGAACTAGTTCCTGTATTTGCAAAGTTTGCACAATTCCATTTATCCCGAAACTGTAAACCGGTGTTTATTTTTCCCCTGCATTTGAAGGGTTACCTTTGAGGAAGGCTGCGAGGCTATTTTAGTGCAGAATCAAGACAATCAATCAGTTAGAATGACGCCATTACGTAACACTGAACGTCAAGTGAACATCTCTGGGACATTATTGTTTGCGTGATAAATAGGGATAAAAACAGCAACTGTGTCGTTTTTACACAATTCTGCTGCGTTTACAAAACAGCTCCGCGCATAAACACTGCTTTAACTGACAGCCAAATACATAAAAGCAAGTTTCTGCCTTCGGGAGCATGAGTGCGTCCGTTCAGTGAGACGGATTACCTTGACAGTGTTAGACTTATGGGAGCTCCCGTATGATCAGCATCTTACCTGCTTCTCTAAGCATTCCTTTGCTGAGAGAGGTGGTTTCGGGGACGGTGCCCTGTCACAAACACATCCCTCCAACAGGTACAGTCCGGATGGGCGTGAGCTGGAGTCGTTTTCGAAATAAAACAGCATATTCTGCAACAAAGCGAACCACTTTGAATGCCATTTTGTGTTGTCGGAGCTTTTCTTACTCAGGCAACCTCGCCTCGTCCCATCCTTCTTCGCCAAAAGAGCCAGATAGGTGATATGGCCATCATTGAGCCTCATCCCTTTCTGCATTTTGGCTGTGAATCCGAAAGGATCTGCGGCGAAGCTTACATATTTTTACATGTTCTTCTCAGCACCTCCGAAACACAGTCAGACTTGGTGGGCAGCAGCCCACTCCTGTGCGCCCCTCCACAGTTACAGTTACCACACTAATGTCTGTGACGGCGAAAGAAAAGAAGAAGAAAAAAAAGATGCACGCAAAGAGACAAAGTTACCATTCAATTGCACAAATCCCACGTTGCGAGCATAGGCTACTACAGCAGACTCCGTCCTAGAAAAGCCTTTCTCGCGAACCCAAATCGCTCATGATGAGGACAGAGGTGTCCCCGTGCATAGCCTACACACGCGCACACAACCGCGCGGGCGCACACAAACACTCACGGCATCACTCACAGAGGGAAGTAGCGCAATCACGTGACCTGTCCCCGGAGCAGCAGATTTCAGCACCTTGGACACAAACTCAAGAGGAACACAAGAAGAACGACGCAGCTTCTTCGTGTGGTGAAGCTCGTAGCAGATGAGACTCTGCAAGCCCTGCTAAAACACGTGAATTTAGATTGCATTATGTTGTGCAGGTATTCCTATTGTTGAGTCCGTCCTTTGATTGTCCCAAATGAAATTGATTTTCAGTGTTGGCAAGTAACAACAATATAGGCTACATAATAAAAGTAAATCGCAGCAAGTAGCTGCGACAGCACAGTGTACAATAAGACTCATAGCTCGTAACTCATAGCCTACTAAGAATCATGTGTGAAATTAAAGGTGGCTCAATTTAAAGTGAGTAGGCTACACAATCACAACAATCGGAGGCTCAAAGAGGTAAACAATCAAAGATTAGATTAAGGTAAGATAGAAATATAAAGTTGTTAAAACTAGCTTTACCTCCACCTGCAACTACACTAAAATTCAGCTTACACATTGAGACATAAGTACTGCTAATCTAATAATGTAATACATATCAGTTGTAGTTGTTGCTAATAAAACTTTAAGTGCATGTTGCTGCTGATACTTCTGCAGTTTTACTCAAAATAATATTTTGAATACAGGAACATTTACTCATAATCGAGTATGTTTACGTTTACGTTACGTTGTATTGGCACTTTTACATATGCACTGAAAAGGATCTGAAAATATTCACATCTTGTTCCACCACTGCTGAGAAGTTTCACTTCATCTAGCTTGGGGATAAGTTTGACTTTCAGTAATCTTTAATTTTAATAACTTATAGGCTACATGGTTTTTAACTGGCCCTATACGTCAGCTCCAGACAAGTTGTACAATGTTAAAATGCATCTGTAATGCATAAGAATCTGACTTTTTGCCAGCATGTCCTGATCTTGAAAAAAGCATGTTTTCTTTTTTTTATGGTAAACTACAAAGCTGAAAATCTTTCCCCTCTGCCACAAGTCTTTCACTCTCCCTCTCTTTGTCGTTCACCTTTCAAATAGAGGATGAAAATGTCACAAGAGCACACTTCCTCTGGCACTGCCCATATTCACACTTCCTGTGTGATTAATTGGCTGAAAAACAACTCACCACCCTTACTGTCAAGGATACACGTAGCCACTGATGGAGAACAGTCCGGCAACTGCCATATCAAATGGATCTGGGTCCGTTTGTATGAGTTTTATGTAACTTGTACAGAAACATTTTTAATAGAATATCCACAGCTTCCTGTCTTTACTCACACAAGTGAAATGCCCTCAAGTCAAATTCACTGTAAGTATAAAGTGGTTTCCAGGAATCGACCCAATGAGAATATACCTTGTTTTGTTCAAGCAATAATAAAATTTGAAATCATCTGTGGCGACTAAACCTTTGTCCTTGTCTCTTACTGTCCTGTCCTGCCTCTTTTATAGAGCACAGAGTTAACAAAAGGGTCTCACTGTTGTCCACTGCAGGTACATTTACATATCTAAGAGGGCGAGAGAGATACTCATTAGGGTTGGCCCATAATTAATACAGCATTAGCATATTGGGGCAAGGACACACACAATGGTCTATTTCATCACAGGGTGTTTGACAGTGGGATCACAGTGCTTTGTCTATGTGGGATCATTAAAAGAATCCAGGGAGGTGTAGCAGGGCATAAATGAGTAAGATTCGACTGCTCTCATTGCTAGATTCAACCAGCTTTTTGGTCTTTTTATTGAAAAGTAAAGAGGAAGGGAGAGAGATGCAACAGTGTGGAATGAGCTGCAATTCAAACCCATGCAGCTATTAGCAGACTGAGCCACTGGGACGCCCCAGGCTCAGCTCTGTTGCCGGGCTCCTTCCATCCCATAATCAGCCCCTCAGACAGGAGTGGTAATGAGGTGGTGATTCTCCCCTCTCACTGGCCCTGATAGTAAAGATTATTTTTATGGCTTCCTATTATAGATGATGTAAAATGGAAAGTAAAGCAGAAGACTGGAGACAGAGTGGTGATGACATTTCCCAAAGGTCACAAAGGGGATTCAAACCCTTGAAAATGTGGCCAATCAGAAAGCAGCTTTTAGATTTTAGACATATTGTGCAACAGGATTTTGAGGCATTCTTTCTGGGTTTCTGGGTTGCTGTGTATCAAACATTGCTGTCAGTAAACCAGATTTATTCATCAATAAAGCTGGGATAAAAGGGGGGTTAATGGAAGGCTGAGATAATCAAATTGAATATTAAATAGTAACTTAAAACCCATTGAAAATCTTGTTTTTGCTGACCTCCAGTGGTTTAACTTCTCACCTTGCTGCAGTGATCTACATGAGTACTCCAGGACCCCATGACATTGCAGCATCACACCCATCATGCTGGTGTCACTTGGGGGCAGAAAAACTCTAGCTGACGATCTCACAGCTCTGACATATGCCTAGTAAAGTTTTTATGCCGTGCAGGAAAACCATTTCAACACAGTATATTCAGCAAACACACAGGCAAATTATGATTCCCCCCCACCACCAATCCAATAGAAGAATGTCTATTTAGTTGCTAGATGATAGACTTTGTTTGGTAGTACCTCACAGGTTTTTACTGATTCTGTATATCTGTTTCATATTTATATTTTTGTGCATATTACAGGTGAACAACAGCTAACAGCTGAAAAAAGTTGAGCTTAGATTTTTAAATGTGATGAGAACAACAGACTTTAAAGCTAGCCTGTCATCAGTAAGTGATGGCCCACCTGGGAAATTGTAACAGAAAAATTCACAATTCTTTGATAGCATGCTGTGACGTTATTGTATTAACTGTTTCTATACTCAGAAACAGTTTATAGATAATACAGTTTAATACAATGATTTCTCTTTTATGTAAATTGTGATCCCTCCTTATGACACAAATTAGCTTTTTATATTCCGGCCCGAGTATTTGTAGTGTCCACTGCTCATTCTCTCTGGTGGCAGATTGGCCAGTGTGGGCAGCTCTCAGACTCTGGGATTTGGCTGCAGTTCCGCACACTCTGCTGTGTGCCAGGTACTGCATGCAGGGTCACCACCTGGCTGCAGCATCCTCAGGAATAGCAGTATCAGAGCTGACCAAAATCCTAAGCTTTAGACAGGAACGAACACAACCACAACTAGTTCATTATTAAGCACCAAAACACAAAAGCAAATATCTTGTCTGTGCAAACCTACGTGGCAATAAAGCTGATTTTGAATAAAGTGATGGACAGGAACAGGAAATTTGTTCCCATCTTGTGTAGTTTAAGGTTTAGCAATGGATTAATATTTAGCAACAGACAGAACTGATTTTTGTTAGATATAAAAATTCTTAAATAAAAGGAGAAATTTTGCTAAGCCCCTGATACCCTTTCTTTGCTGTGCCTTTGTTTATATGATGAGTCATTATTTCAGATGTCATATTATATGACAGTACCAAGAAAAGGCTTCACAACAATGGGACAAAGATTTTTGTTATCTTTGAGAGAGCATCAGAGTGTTCCGGTGCTGAAGTCTTATTTTGCCAGAAAGGCATCATTTGATTGAAATCTGCAGAAAATTCACCTGCAGAAAGATCACTGAAAATACATAAATAAAATGCAAATAAAATTGCAGAATACTGAAAAAACACTGTCAGCACAACAGCAAGGTATTTGTCAGTGTGGTGACAAAAAAAACTCATGACATTCTGTAGTAAATCTTCCTCTCTTATGGTTATTTGGATGCATTCACTTGTAAGGTTTTATTTGCTTTGCTTTGACTTATATGTTTTGAAGCACATATAGTCACAGTAGGTGTGGTTCTGAGCCAACAACAGAGCGAGGGGGTGGATTCAGCCCCAAATGTTTTCTCAAAAGCCCAGAATCTTTTAGTTTTTTAAAATAACTTAAACTGTCTCTTTGAATGGACCGGCAAATCAATGTTCAATCAATCCAAAAAAAGTTCTATTACTGGGGAAATATTGCCATCCTAACATTGGCATAGCGGGTTGTTGTCTTGTCTGTTTGTCACTCTAGTTACAAAGTTTTTTTTGACCAGGAGTAAACCCATTGACTGTATAAAAAAAGAGAAGGTAGTCACTGTGATGTTACCCTTTGGTTTATGGACCACCATTTTGAAGCCTCCAGTTTGGCATTTTGGCCGTTGCCATCTTGATTTTTTGCAACCAGACACCGTAAGTGACAATATTTGGACATGACGGTGTGCTAGCTAACTTGGTTAGCAAAGTGCATCCAAAATTCATGCTAACTGTGTATATTAACCGGGATGCTAATTTTGGCTAGCAAAAAACTGGCATGAAACAAAATGTACTTAGTGGAAAAATTAACAGCCGACTCCTAATAAGCTTTTTCAACAGGGCTAGTTATCCTGATTGACAGGCCGTAATGGTAGCGAATTGTCAATCACAAGGTAGTCCTGCGCTAAAGCATACACTGCTTTATCGTCTGAGAAAATAGTAATAAATCAAGTGAGAAGTAGAATCAGTGTGTCATTAAAGGGGCTATAAGTAGTTTTCAGTGGCCACTAGAGGTGCCGTTTTCTGAGATTGCAACCTGGTGTGTGCTCGAACGCGTGCTCAAACTCATGAGTGAGCATAATCGGACACACAGAGACTGAAACAACGGCAGACAGCTTCACACAACATGCTGAAACTCAGGTAAACTCCCACTGCAATTGACTTTTTTTTTAGGGCCCGAGCACGAACCATGCGAGGTCCCTATTGAAACTGAAGAGATTTTCTTTTTTCTTTATTTTAGGGCCCAAGCACGAACCGTGCGAGGTCCCTATTGAAAGTGTAAGGATTATTGAAACTGAAGAGATTTTTTTTTTTTTAATTTTAGGGCCCAAGCACGAACCGTGCGAGGTCCCTATTGAAACTGTAAGGATTATTTTTAGGGCCCGAGCACGAACCGTGCGAGGTCCCTATTGAAACTGTAAGGATTATTTTTAGGGCCCGAGCACGAACCATGCGAGGTCCCTATTGAAACTGTAAGGATTTTTTTTTTTTTAGGGCCTGAGCACGAACCGTGTGAGGTCCCTATTGAAACTGAAGAGATTATTTTTAGGGCCCGAGCACGAACCGTGCGAGGTCCCCATTGAAACTGTAAGGATTATTAGGGCCCGAGCACGAACCATGCGAGGTCCCTACTGAAACTGTAAGGAAGTAAACATACTCGAAAACGAGTAAACATACTCGAAAACTCACCATACTTTGCACACATGTCAGAAGTGGTGAAAAATTTCGTATTTTATGGGTTTCGCGCATGAGTGTGGCAAAATGACTTGCTAGCGCCACCTAGAAAATTGGAAAAAAATTAGCCCCTCGTCGAAATGCACGAAATTTTCTGGGGACATGTATGATATCAAGACGCACAAAAAAGCCTCAAGAACCCATATCCTAAACTCAACAGGAAGTCGGCCATTTTGAATTTTACGGCCATTTTTGGATGATTTACACACTCCGTACTTTAACGAAGTTACAATCCAGCTTCATATTTTTTCTACCAGTGCAGTAAAAGTTTAGCTGGCTGATCTGAGCTTCGATGTTGGAAGCTGCCGTTTTATTACCAATTAGCGATCAGCTGATTCTCACAAACATAACATACAAAACCAAAAACAGAGCGCCGGAGAGAGAGAGAGTAAAAGTTTAGCTGGTTGATGCTTCCATGCTCTAACCTAACGTTACAGTTTTATTGCCAATTAACATTACTGATCAGCTGATCGTCTTACTAATGTAACCGGCAAAGCCAAACCACAGGCTGGAGAATAAGTAGGCGCCATGAAATTAATCCATATTTCACACCACTGACAGGGGAAACATGTCAAGTCTCTTGTGATTATGGCCAGCTTCTAGCTAAAGCTCTCAACCAACAGTTTTCATTTGATTCGTTAAAGTCTGACAAACAAAGTTTGTTCAGCAGAAAACAGACAACTTCAGCACCGCTTTGAAAACATCTGTCCCACATTAACGTTATAGCCTTCCATCTGGGAAAATCCATAAAATCTGTGATTTCTGCCATCAGCTGTCTGTCCCGACTCTGTCGGCTCTCGTGCTAAATAACACGTGTACTCCTTCATTTGTCCAAATGTCACTTCTCTTCTTACTTCTAATAAACCAGAAGACTACTGGGAGACTGTACATTACTATTAATATTATTATTATTCCCTCTTTTTCTTCTTTGTACGTATTCAATGTAGTGACGGGCGTCTACACTACCGGAATTACATAGGCAGAAGAAGAACGCCGTGATGACGAAACACGCTCTGTAGCGCTGTTTCTTCGTTGTCAGCTACGGTAGAACCATGACAACAAAATACAGAGACCTCCACAGCAGGGGGTGCCCGCGGTTAGAGAAGGGTCCAGCTCATCCAGCTGCAGCCTGCAGACAAACGTGACGGAAGTAGACGAAGTTGAACTTCCATATATGGTTTGTCCCAGAAGCCACCGCGCACAAAACGTGATGGCGTTTATCTCTACCGCTCGGCCCAGCACAGCTGTTAAATTAAAAAAAGAGCCATTAAAAAAGAGGTGTCAAGTGTCAACGTAGTAATCAGTGTACATTATGTGTTCATATTTACTATACTATATTATTAATATAGTATATTTATACAATAATTCCTGCAAATATTTATTTATAATAGCCTAATGATAATAATAAAGCAATGTTTCAATTCATACCACTGTTCTATATTTTATTTCTTCCAAAGTGATTTTAAGTTTCACAAACCAAGAATATTCTGTAACGTTACATCACAAGCCAGATGTATCTTGATTTAGGTTTTAACTTTACAACATTACTGAGAATTTAATGATAGAATAACTTAGCGGTACTAACATTAACACTATCGTTCAGCTGTTGCTGGACACGTCTGCTGTGTTGGCTGCAGTGGTCTGTGTGACTGGGCCTGGGGGAGCTAACCGGAGCTAGCTAGCTAACTATTCCTGACAGCCCCCTGAAGTATATTCCTCTTACCCCAACCATCACAGGGTGTGTTCCTAAAGTTATTGATTATTTGCATGTCGACCGGTTAACCCTACAGCGGATAGCGGATAGGGTTAACCTCCATTGTGTTGCTCTGCAGCCTCCAGTAACGTTACTGCAGCTATATAACACCCGTCGGCACCATGGTCAGCACTTGCGGAGCTTCTCAACTCCAAAAATGTTTGAACACATTTTCGATTCGCCGCCAATTTTCATAAAACTGCCGATATTCGAAATCTACACAGTTGATTTCTTGCCTAAAAACTTCTCAAAAGTGTATTTAAAGTTCTGTTGTTGGCCTCTAAAGAATAAAACGGTTTGCATTAGGATCTATTTTGTACATGAGCCGAGATTAACGTCATCACGTTTTGTGCATGGTGTCTTCTGGGACAAACCATATTTAGAAGTTCAGCTTCCGTCAACTTCCATCAGGTCTGCTGGATATACTTGCGCAGTTATGTAGATATAAATGTCTCATTCTAAGGTAATAAAAACATAATGGTTCATTATGTAAGGTCTTTATACACCACTGAAAACATAGTTATGGATATTATATTGCATTTCTGTCAATAGATCCTCAGAAATATTACACACTGAACCTTTAACTGTCAATAAAGTTAGCTGAAAGATCTCTGTGAGTGCTTTTTCATTTATTGGTGAGTTGCAAACCTCCTCCAAAAAATGACAGACACAAGTATAAAACGAATAAGGAGTCTGTTTAAATAAAACACTTAACTACATTAAAGACTCACAAACAGAGGAAAAGAGCATCCTGGGGATGGGCGGGGTTGTCGCTGACTCTGGGGTGCTGCCGGTGCTAGAGGGGCTCTTGCTATAAGCCCTGGGCTGGAGGGACCTGGCGTCCTCCTGCTTAGGGGGGTGGGGGACGGGACTGAATAAATGATGGGGCCAGTCAGGAATCTGGTCTTCTAGCCTCCCTATGACCTCCTTCACCTTTCCCCCTTTGGTCATGTCTCACAACATACACCCTTAGGACCCTGGGGGGCGGGCAGCCTGCAGGGGGTTTGGGGGGTGGGGCTGCTTTATTGCGGCCTCACACTTCTTCCTCCCTCACTGCCTGCCCCTCAATTTTAATTACACATTAGACACAGAGGGCTTGGGGGGTGGGAGGGGCACGATGGGAGGCTCCACTACCTGACAGTTGTGGGGTGCCTGTGTCAACTACCCTCCAATTTTAGTTGCACCTTAGTTACCATACACCTTATCTTTACTCCACCATACAACACTTCACAATCCATGACATGCATCCAACACAAAACAATACATTTACAGAGGCAGGCAGAGGGGTTGAAGGAGTGGGGGAGATTCTCATTGGCCTCGTGTCCTACCCCTGGAACCCTGGGCGTAGGGGGTCCTGTGGGGTTGGTGACGGCCTTGCCTGATCTGGGGTGGGCTGGGGGGGGAGTCGGGGCTCCCCTGGCGTGGGGGCCCGCCCTTGACCTAGGGTTCTGCGGACTCGGGCTTGTGGCCTTTGCTCATTTCTGGGCGGGTGGTGTGTCCCTGGGCCTGGGGGCCCGTTGTCTCCTCTCCTTGCCTGGGCCCTCTTCGGCAGAGGTGAGGCTCCCGCTGCTTCCCCCTGCCAGCTCTCTCACGGTGGGGGCATTCGGGAGTCTCTGGGGTGCATGTTGTCGGGGTAGGTTTTGGTGCTCCTCCTTGGGGGGTGCTTGACTGGGGGGGCTGGGCCCCTGTCCGGGGATGAGATCGGCCTCGGGGGCTGCTGTCACTGCCTGCACTGTAGGGAGGGATGCCTCTGGCTGGGCTGGGGGACCGTTGGCCTGGTTCTCCCGCGTTATCGCTCCCTGGCGGCAGAGAGCTTCCCGGCACGGCTTTCTGCTGTTCTTCCTTGGGGCGGGGTACAGCTTCCCCCTGGACATGCAGTCTGGGGTCCTTTGCGCTTTGGGGGGTTGACGAGTGGGTGGGTTGTTGGTGGCATGCAGCTGAGCTAGTTGACTTTGCCTCGTTGCTGGTTTGGCTGGTGTTGCATGGCGGCCGGGGGGCGCGCTGGGCATGGGGGATGTCGGCTGGCGCCGGACTTTTATTGGCGGGTGCACGGTGACCTGTGCGGCGCGTTTGCTGCCGGGCTGGGACTTGCTGCTGGTGTTTCTCTCCGCTGGCTTTCGCTGTCGTGTTGTTCCGTTTGCTCTCTCTCGTTTGCCTGACCTCGCACGCGGGATTCGCGGGGGGCTGCTAGGCATGGGTGTCGCCGTGCTCGCGCAGTGTGCGCGTTGGGCTCGTCACTTGTGCATTGGTGTTGATGATTGCGTGGCATTTGGGCATTTTGGTTGTTTGCTGCGCGGCGGTGGGGTGCTGGATGGGGGGGAGCACTGATCTATGTTGTGTGCGCGCCGCGGTCGTTTCGGGCACTGCTCTTCCACGGGTTACGCTTTTTACGTTCCATCGGCATTACGTTGTCAACTGGCATTTGGGTCGGGGTCTTCTGCGTTTGCATCGCAGTGCATCTGGGAGTCTTTGTTTATTTTATTTTATTTTTTATTTTTTATTTGATTTATTCCTTTTCTTTCTCCCACCCCTATTGGCTACTGGGGTTCTTGCCTGCCTGTTACAGTCGTGGCGTCCCACTCTCACTAAACTAACAACTACATTCTTTAACAGGCTTATGCGCACACACATGTACACACACACACATACAGACACATTCACCCACAAGCACACAGACACACACAGACACAAACAAACTTAGGTTGTCCCTGGTAGAATTATTCCTGATGCCTTTCTTTCAGTTACTTGTTTAAATTATTATTATTAAATTATTCCAGCTCTCGTGGCTGTGTTGTATTGCTTATTTAGTGTGTGTGACTGTTTCTTGTTTTCATTGTTCTCTTAGTTGTCTTAATATGTCAGCTGTTTATTGCTGCTGTTCGGCTGGTTGTCTTTTACTATTATTATTATTGTTATTGTTTTTTTGTGTTTGTTTGTTGTTGTTGTTTTTCTCCTCCCCAAGCCCCCCTCTCTGTTCTATTGCAGGTTTCGTTGCTTTCTGCAATTGGTGTTTCCCACAGCTTTTCCCTCTTGTCCCCACCCTCCATCCCCCTTCTCTTACAGGTGTTGTCCTTTCTCTGTGCTGTCTGTTTGTGCCCCCCCATCCCCGTGTCTGCCCCCCTGTCCGGCCCGGTGACAAATCAATACATAATTAAATAAATAATAAAACAGACAAAGGAGTATTTTAATACTCTCTTGTTAAAGTAAAATCTGTCTGGCACAATATGGTATCTAGGTCATTATACTCTATACCAGGCTGCTGGGCAGGACAGGTTTAAAAAAAATAAAAATGAATAGCAAATAAAAATGTACAGAGAAGTGTTAAATGATACCAGCAGATGAAACCAACAGAAAGCCAAGCTTGTGGTGATAAACTTGCAACAGTGACGAACATGCCTGGGACTGCAGCCGAAGGTTAGCGGCAGTTAAAATCACGCATGGACTTGGCGCGTGCAGGATTTTTTTTATATAGTCTATGGTGCAGGCACATAAGGGAAAAAAAGGCGTACTCTTCTCTTTCTTTCTGTGTGTTGCTGCAAGCAAAACAATACAAAAAGTATTTTTTTCTTTTGCTGCGTTCTGGTTACAAAAAGTATCAAATGAAGTATTGGTTTGACTGGAGACGTTCTGATTCAACTCGATACTGGGCTGTTTCGGTCGATACCATAAAGGTATCAAGTAACGATACTCATCCCTAGTGGTGAGTGACAGTGCGTTCATGTAGTGTCAGAATAATCAGAATCTTTTTTTAAGTCCTTTTTCTCTTCTTTTTTCCCTCCACTAGAGGTCACTAAAACTTACACACTGAACCTTTAACACAACTTTTAAGAAGCCAGGGTTTGTTGTATACCTATAACCGCCGTAGCGATATATAAAAATGCAGTGATTTTGTGATTATTTCTGCTACATATTGCTCCAACACATTCAGCACCTTGGCTGTGCATTTCCCATAAACGTCATCCCCACATTTCAAGCATTTACAGAATCTTTTCACAATGTCTATATGCCTAGGCCCTAAGCATTGCTTTTATGCAGCTTTTATAAATGTTTACTTCTTGCAAGTGGATCGCTGTCAGATAATGACCAGTCAGATGCAGAACCAGCCCAGGACACATTTCTCAGCCCCACCATCACTCTGGCCAAACCTGCCAGAGTGTCATCTGCCTCTCTTTTTAACAGGGTTCATTTCCACAAGCTTCGCACACTGCAGTGTCAAGCTGCTGGCCAAATGATATATGCTAATATCATGCAAATACCACATAGCAGATCTGGAGGTGAGGCACATTAATGAAAGGCAAAGCATCTTAATCAGCCATAGAAGTGCACTGTCCTTGACAGGCCGGCTGTCGCATCCTCAAATGTTACTGAAGGTCAGCTGACAGCACATCACTGGAGACACTGCTGAGGCTTTAGGCAACATCTTCTGTGACACGTGGCTGCATGGGGTCGCGTGCTCATGCACACATTCATGCAGTTGCACATCCAGACACAGTCCACCATCGCACACTGTGGGCTGTGGGATGGAGGAGGCTGACTCATGAAGGCATGTGTTCATTATTATAATATAGTCAGCGTGGAAGCATCTTCAGCTGGTCGTATTTTGAGTCAGATGAAATATGTATCCCAGTGGTAGATTTTTAAAGTCTGCTTCTTTATGTGAAGTCTGGTTACCAATGCACCAGTTGACAAGAGACTAGACTGGAATTTGTGCTTGTTCCACATACACGCTCAGTGCCCACAGTGTGTGAAACACAAAATCAGAGCACAGGGTCAACTGCAGGGCATCATGGTGCATGCAGCACTACAGCATGCAAGGATCCAACAGGAAGAGGGTCTTCATCCAGTTCAGCGCATGTGTCTATGCCAGCTGAAATGTCATTGACTCGCTAAACCTTTTGCACCAGGGGTTGGTCTTAAACTGCTCAGTAAACCAATCACAGCTTTATTTGCACTGTGTATGAATGAAAATTGGCTGATTGTGCTGTTGCTGGATTTTAGATTGTAACCAGATAAATTAGTAATGGGACCTTCTCATTTAATATTTATTTATATGTTCAGACTGCAGGCCTTAATGCTCAATTCCAGATCCGATTTTTTTCGTTTGACAGTTCACATTATTGCTTAAATGTGGCCCATATCAGACTCCAGTGTGAACTGTTTGCGGCCTGAAAGTGATCTGCATGCGCAGAAGAACAACGCGACGTCACGTAGCAGCACGCTGTTGTACAGAAGTAAACAGGGCCACGGAGGTTAGCCCTGATTAGCTCATACTTGCTAACCCTCCAGATTTTCACGGGAGACTCACGTTTTTCATTGTCCTCTCAAGGGTCACATTTCTCCCGAATTCTGACAAGTGTTTACAACTTTCGGTCCTTTTCATTTTGGTTTCTGGCGCAGCAAGTGCCACACCACTCACTCCCCCTCTCTCCACTGTGTCCGCACCTTTTTATATCCAGTCGATGGTTCACACAGACACAAGTAGCATGCACATAACTCAGAACAGAGCTTGCGGTCCGGTGGATTTCAGGTGTATTTGTGAGCAGATGATAGTGAGGAAGAGGAGGAAGAGAGCCGCATGTTTAATAATGGCTTTTTGTGGAGCTTTTTTGTTCACCGTTGCTCCGTCAACAGCAGGATTGTGACAACAGCCGCTCCAGAGTGACGTCAAAGTCGCATCAATTCCGACCTGTGTCCAGACTCAGGTCGCATTTATAAAGATCCGATCTGTTTCGGATTTGGACCACGTATGAAAGTGGCCCAAATCCAAACTGGAAAAGATTAGATTCCATGTGACTTGACCTGTTCACACTGTCGAGATCAGATCTGAGTATCATATGAGCAAAAAAATTGGATTTGGGTAACTTTGGCCTTCAGTCTGAACTTAGCCTTTGTCCCTTTTCTCAGACACACCGTCTTTTAGGTTCTAAAAGCAATTTATTAAACCACTTGTAATATTAAAGCCAGTGAGTTATTTGTTGCCAGATCTAACACTGAGGCAGCAGAGCATCAGAGCTAAATATCTGGGCAAACAAAAAAAAAAAATGGCTCAAGCAAACTTACAGAGACAAAGCTGCAGCCTCACAAGCACAGATGATTTACTGTAGATACACACACACACACACACACACAGGTGCACACATGCACACATCCACACTAACACACAGCTCCAAACACTCCAAACACACATATTCCAGCAGACAGTGCCATTAACCATTCAGCCTCTCTTCTGTCTTGTTCCTTTCATAGAAGCTGTTTGTTGGAGGGGCCCAAAATTTGATCATGCATTTGCTCTTGACTGAAGCCTTCCATATTTAGAGAATCTATTTGTGGCAGTCTCTCTCCACAGTTGCCTTTGCCATGCCCCGAGGAGAGAAAGAGGGGGACTAATAAACCTTCCAGAGTATGCCTCGTTTAGTTTCAAAACTGCAGCAGAACTGGCACTCACCGCCTGCAGTGCACAACATGAACACTCTGATAAACTGGAATAGGCACGGAACTGAGGGTCGACGTAACTGGAGGAATAGATGGTCTGACCTGAGCAGTTCTGTTAAAATCCCGCCTTCTTGCTCTGTCATAGCCTTCGCTTGAACACCATCCGCTCTGTGTTTGTTACTTCAAGAGTTTTAGCTTTTAAGAGATATTCAGCATTTAAACAGTGGGTCAGCATGAGAGAGTTTTAAACTTACTTTTTATCAGTTATAGAATTTATTTTCCACCTTGATCTCAGGGAAAAGAAATTATCAAAATCCCCAAAAGATTTTTTTTCTAATAATCTATAGAACCGTGATAGACATAGTGTTAATATTTAAGCAAATGGTGCCCTCTGAACAAAATCCTTGCCACAAAAAGGATAATCTCCTCTATATAATAAGAATACGCTTCGGAGTAGTAGTTATAATATTTGTTTAACTCATGAGGTAACTTATTTGGATCTATAATTAGATTATTTCTGGGGCCATGCTGAAATTAATCTTTCATATCACTCCTTCAGGGTAATTTCTTCTATTGTGAGACTGCAATGAATTTAACATGCCATATTGAGCACTGCATGTATAATAATCCATTTTCTTCTTTATGCTGAGGAAAACAATTCAGCGTTCACTGGCAGAAAATAACCTTTCAAATTTATCTCCTTTTGACAGAATGTATTGTGTTTGATAAGACGAGTTATAACCTGTGTTGTCTGGAACAAGTCACACAGTCTTATAAACTTACTGCTGTGTGTGAAGCTGTAGTTTTATACGCAGCTGTGGTTTGTCTTAAACTCATCTGTTGTGTCTTGTAGAAATACTTGACTGACACTATAGGTCTCTGTTTATAAGGTTTAGAAAACGCCTGCTAAACACACAGTTGAAAAGAGGTTTAAAACAGTGCTTAGTGTGTGGTGTGGCTATGTGGAGTTAACTGCATGATCATAATAATATTAACATGTTTTAATATTGTTTTCCATGTGCAGTGTTATGTAGGCGTTGCGTATATTTAAGATCTTTCACATCTGCGATAATCACTGTTAAAGCCAGAGAGGAAGAGAGACTATTAGACTGTCTCACAAATTTAGATGGCAAATTCACAATTCATGAATAAACTGCTGCCCCACCATAAGCTGAGTAGAGGGCTGGGGTTTTATTAGCTCTTAAGTTGTAGTTAGGTGGGAAATACGCAAAAATCAGATGTCTAGGTATTGCTTAAAGCCTGCAAATTACAGCGTAATTATGGAGTATATATATCAAATTACACCGTAAGTATTCTGTACATTTTTGAGTACCTATATTTAAGTTACTAGGTAACAAGTTGGGAAGAATGGGGCAAAAGAGGTAACAGTGTTATTACGATTTTAGTACGTATTACTATTATTTTATAGTAAATCATTGGTGTTGTATAGGGGAACAAAACATGGAGGAAGGGTCTACTTTTATAGCTGTAACTAGGGTTTCCGCAGGGTCCTAAAAAGTCTAAAATTTCAAAATCAAAATTTTAGGCCTTAAAAAGTCCTAAATTCACTAAAGTGTGTTCTAGGTCTTAAATAATTTTAAACAGGTCTTAATTTTCCAATGTCCATGTAACGCTTGTTCTTTCTTTCGCTAGTCCAAATACAATTTGCTGTATTACGACTACAAAGACCAACATGCAGCTGTCGTGTTATTTCGGCAGATTGTACCACAGATATAAAACAGATTTATTCTTCAGCTGTGGGGAAGTGCAACCTTAGCGACTCTTAGAGCTCGACTAAAACCAGTCGCTAGCAACATATTTGAAGCCTACTGTCGCTGCTTAATGAATGAGCGCAGCCACTAAAATTTCACATCATTAAGGATTTTCAGTAGGTTACAGTAACACTCAACGCATGGCTGTCTCCCTCTACTCATTCTTCAAAGGACGACCAAATGTAAGGGAGAGAGCTGGAGACAGTGACGGTGAAAGTTTAGCAAAAATTAGTGTGGTGTCCGAACAATAATGCTGCGATGATGTGTTGAGAAGAAATCCGCTTGACACTGTTCTTGATCATAAAAGTTTATTACATCAAGGAATTCAGCATCAATTACAAGCTCTGCAGCAGCTTGGAGAGTGACCCAGCCCGATAACCACTCTGTCTCTCTGTACATCAAACACAGCTTATATAGGACATGTTTAGGTATCTGCTAAATACCATATAAGGGCACAGTGCTGTAGGATAAGTGTAAACATCTGTTAGACACCATAGAAGGGTTCAGTCCCTTCATACACACTACTCTCTACTCCCCCTAACACTGGGTCAGAGGTCAAATTCCATAGGAGGGTTCACTCTTTACACACCCATCAATCATTACTCCCCCTTAAGAGTTCACTGAGCCTCTCTCCAGCTGCTAGAGTATTATTTTAAACTGTAATGGTCAAATGCACATATGTTATACACCACATTAGCATTAAGTTGTTAGGTTACAGCTCTGTCCTGTTAACATACTGTACATCTTAAACACAAATGGTTATAATTCAAAACCAATAGACTTCTTTAGCAAGTTTAGCTTTTGGGGTGTTGTTTATTCAAAATTTGCACTAGATTTTCCAGGTGTTTCAAAATTATGTGGAATTGCATATTTCTTTATTGGAAAACATAACATTTTCTTGGAGGACCACCAAACCCCCCCACACAAAAATACCATCTCCATTATACCGCCCTGTAAAAGCATGTTTTAATCCCCACAGACATTATTTTTACTGTTATTTGGAAATGTACCTGCTTTGCACCTGCCTCAACTTCTTTTCTCCCTGCACTCACTCACACACACACCTTTAACTCTGGTCTCTCACGACAAACACACCGGCTTTACTGAACTAGTCTTTTTTCTGGATTTTTTCACCCGGGATTCGTTTTCACGGCAGCAGGTCCTCCCCATGGCAGCTTGTTAATTATGTAGCTTATCAATGTCATCGTCCATCCCGATGTTTCATTGTAGACATCGTCCAATGCCAATTTTGTAGACATCATGCAACCCTAATTTGAACACATTTACTTGCTCTGCAAGTAATTTTGTGACAGCATTGGATGTTTCTGAGAGTTGTAATCAAAAGGGTTCCAATAAAGAGCAATAAGGCATGTTCTATTGCAGATGTCCCTACAGAAATCTCCAAAATCTACCGAAAATATGAGGTAGTGTAAAGTGATCATTGTTTAATTAGAAAATAGTCTTTGAGCCAAGGTTACGAATTTGAGTCCTGACTGTACAGCCAGTTACAATAGCAAAAACGGTCATTGTCTGTTCCTATGTAGAACTGCTCTATTAATAGGTTTTGGGTGGTTTGAGTCTCACGATGAGGGTTGAAGGTGGTGTGCTGGTAATGGTTTTGGTGCCTGTTACCTGTGGTAAATTGTCCTGGTCCATTTAAAAATAATTTGGTCTATTTTCTAGGTCCTGAGCTGGCACCCATAACTCATGAGTTCCCCTAGCCCTCCTCTGGTACATACCTGACCTTCAACATGCCTGACTGAGCCCATTTAAGGTCAACCTGTAGTAATTTCCTCATGCAAGACATACGGCTCACGTAAGTTAGGATTTTGTCAGTTTCTCTGGCCCTGACTTGGCCCATGCATGGCCCCGCAACATGCCAATCATAGGTGAGAATATGCGATGGCCCCGATCTGGCACGCATCTGGCCCTGTGACCTCAGCCACACTCACCCGAGGCCAACTCCATCTTTCAAGTCCAAATGTCAGCCATAAGAAAAATGCACAATTATTGCAAAAACAATCATTGTTATATTGTTTAGCCATAGTTGCTAACCCCCAGCTCCCAGAGGAGGCCTTCTTATCGCTGATAGGGAAATGGGTGTTGTTTTGTTTTTTATGTTTTTCCTGTTTTAAGTCTGTTGTCATGGTTTGGGGATTTGTGTTTTGTTTCTTCTGTGCAGCCTTGTTTATTGTTTATGTTTGGTTGCAAGTTTAGTAATTACCTGTTCTGTCTCTTTACTTTTCTTAGTTTAGTTCTTAGTTAACGTCTTTGTGCGTAGTCCTTTTTCTGTGCTTTATGGTTCTGTTTCTTCTTCCTGGTCCCTTGTAATTTGTTCTGGCTTTTGTCTGCTTGTCAGTCTGTCTTGTCCATGTCATCTGGTACTGTATTTTGTGAGTGGTATGTTCTTGCATCAAGTTACAGCTTGTCTGTGTGCCCTGTCTGTTCTCTCCTTGTGTCTGTGTTTGCTTCTGTGACTTAGTCCTTAGTCCTATGTCCTGTTTGGTCCTGTCCCTGTTCCCTGCCCTGGTTTTGTTCTGTTATGCAGTTGTCCCATGTTTTCTGTTTTACTTTGGTAAATCTGTTGTGTGTTCCCGTGTGCTTTACTTCATGTGTTATTTTGTAGTGACCAGTTTTCATGTGCCCTTGTCTAGCTTTATTTCCTGTTGTTTGATTACCCGATGTGTTTCATCTGTGATCTCCCTTCCTGCTTGTCTGCCTGTGTGTTTAAGCCCTCAGTTCTGTTCTGTCTTGGTTGCATCCTCGTTGTGTGTTGTGTTCTGCCTGTGCTCTTTTCCCTTGTTTCTTGGATTCCCTATTTACCCTTTGGATTGTGTTTCATTTGAATTGTCCTTTGTTTGGATTTTTGCCGCTGTTCTCCCAGTGTAAGCTTGTTTGCTTAAATAAATCCCTGGTTTGAACTGCATCCTCCTCGCAAGTGTTTGCATTTGGGTCCACACCTCACATTCCTGCCGCGTCACTGCCTTCTCATGACAATGGCAGACGGAAGGGGGAACCCCAGGGTCCCCTGGGAGCATTGCTCGTGGCTGAAGCAATGCTCCAGTTCCACCGTCGGCAAGGGGGGAGAGTCGCATGAAGCCTGAACATGAAGGAACGGAGTCATCTGACTACTGTTTATCCATTGGTCCACAGGGTGAGACTTGTAGCCAATCCTGCTGGTGGAACGGACAAACTAGAACTAGCTAGCACAGCACTGAATCGAAATGTGGAGATGGGTCTGGCTATGTGAGATTAGTAGTGTGTCTCAATTCGGGTACTTCCTTTAGTACACTTGCATGCAGTACACAACATACACTTTGTACTTACTTGCTTAGTGTGTTAATTTTGACAGGGTAGTGTTGCCTCAAATCAAGCACTGCCGTTGTGCACCAGAAATGACAATTGCAAGATTGCACAATACCCCCAGCAGAGAGGCCACCTGCTGAGCTCCAAAATAACAGCCAGGCTTTATCACCCAAAATAAGGCTTGCTGGAGGAGCTATAAGCGAGGATTCATCGGTGTATCCTTTGCGGAAGTCTTTTCAGCCGTGATGTTTACAAGAGTTGTGGCATGCAGCTGGACTAACCCATAGCCGGAGCAGGACTCTGCAGTGTTTATGTTGTATTCATAAGTTGTATAAGTTAAGCCTATTAAAATAATGAAATGCGCGATCCAACTTTCTGCCCTTTACCGTTTGTGTAGCGCCTCATAAAGCTCTGTTCTAACCGCATTCCATTTCACTTTGATATCATTGATGTTATTGTTGAATGTGATGTGTGGATGGGCAGCAGGATTGTAAAAATGAACACTGGATAGCGGCTGGATGAAGCACCTCCCCAGAGACACTGTGCGCATTTACGCACGAGCAACAGCAACATAAATTAATATTTAAATCACTCCATGCCCTAACAGGATCCGTCAAGTAATGTTAATTCATGTTCTTTTCACATCGAAAAGGTCTCACACACAGCCTCAGTTTCATACAGTAAAACTGTTTGAAGTAAAGCAGCTGTCCTCATGAGAAATCCTGTGCTCCATCAGAGCATCTAAACATGGATTACAGAGGCTGAAAGTTTAATTCTGTTTCCTCTCTCTGTCCTGTCAAATTTATTACTACAGGTTTTTTCTGTTTTGTCTCGTGATATTTGCTGTGACAGTACCAGGCCAGCTCACTACCTGTTTCGTAATCATCCAATACATTTAGCTCGTCATTAGCCCTGGGCAAAAAACATCCGTTTTTTTTTTAAAAGCCCCAGATCTCAACAACAAAAGGCCGAAAATTTAACTTTACTTGCATAACTAACGTTACGTGCGCGGGAGCGAGCGAGATTATTGTTATCATTTATTCTCCTGCAAATTAGGGAGAATAAGATGTTTCAGCTGTAGCTCTGTGTCTGTCCTCTCTGCTCCACCTGAAGCGGCTGTGAGCTGCACTTTATCAGATGCGCTGAAATTAACTTGTGTGGATTTGTGGTGAGGTTAATCACCTGATAGGCATAGGAGGCATTATACATATTTATTTTCAAAATCTATTAATACTTTTGTCCCCCCCCCTCTTTCCTAATGTAAAGTTTTGTGTCGCATTGCCTTCCTGGCTCAGGCGAATTCGGAGCTGGCTCATATAGGAGGCGGTTTACTAAGTGACCAGTCAATCACTCAAACACTCCAAATCAGTCGCGGACAAAATGTATAGACATGTTGAGGGAGGAAAAAAAAGTTGCGCGGTGCAGCTTCGGCTTTTGTGCTGTCGGGCGCTTGTCACAGTCACAGAGCTGGTCAGATGCAAACATTTACAAAATCAGGCAAATACCTTTTCAGTTTATGGCTTTATTGTTCTACTAATACAAATGAAATCTTGTGAGCACACACCACAGTACTAGTGGCCTGTTGGAAAGCAGCCTGCGTCGCTCTTTCACGAGCCAGCAAGTGAAATACTTTCACTTTCCATTAAAGGCGCATTAAAAGCGTCTTTAGTCTCTGCAGAGCAAATGAAGACTACACACTGTAAGATCTATGTCAGACGATCACTGCATTGATTGTGATATATTAATAGTGTCCTGTTGTTGAACAGAGCATCGCTTTGGACCTTTTTCTTTAACACACATCAGTTACAATTTGTTTTATAGTGATATCCGATGGTGAGTCCATAAACAGAATGTCGCAGGTGAAACTAATCTTTCACTCAGCAGCTACCAGCTGTTATTTATTTTTCAGATGCACAGAGAGAGAGAGAGAGAGAGAGAGAGACTATGGTGGATAAAACAGTCCTGTTGGGTTTTACACATGACGCACAGCTTCCTCTGTATGCAGGTTTACTTGCTTCAACAACGAGCTGCTCTCATGTTAACTGCCACAATAATTCTTTGTGTTGTGAAGACTATTTAGATGCTTCAGGAATAATCAGATTGTATTGGCAGCCTGTGCTACTGCAAAACAAGTGGTTTAGTTGGCTATATTTCTATAATGAAAGGCACAGGTAACAAAAGTTGGCAGGGCAGCAAAAGTGATATTTTAAATTATAAACACCTTCATGGAGATTTAAAAAGGATTGATTGCAAAGTTTATTATGATTTATCCTGTTTGACCTCTCAAAATATCCTTCATTCTGGAAATGTCCCAGTTAGATTCTGAATGTAATTTATTATTGATGACGTGAAAAGGTGCCACATGCACATTTAAAGAGGTTACCTCAATCAGTTACGCCTGTGTGTGTGTTGATTCAGCAGTGATAATATTAAAAGTTGATCTACAGGAGAAACATATCTGAAAGCAACCCAGAATGCCTGAGAGCTGCTCTGCATTATATTCTGTTACAGTTTTAGATTTTAAATTGTTTTATTATACCTTTATTAAATCAGAAAAACTCTTTTTCCAAGAGTGTCCTGGCCAAGGCAGGCAGTAGTACAATTGCACATTTAAGATGGAAATAAATAATCAGTTACAAGGTCATAAAATATCAAAATGTTTTTAAATATTCATCACAATTCAGCAACACCTGAATTTTGTGTGTCCCTTTAAATAAATAATTTCCACAATAAAATGATGCAGAAAAGGCAGAAATTGGTGCAGAAAAACACCAGAATGCAGGACATGAAGTGTTTAACATTCACAATTTTCTGAGGGAGTACCCCCACACACCCCTGTTCATACTGTCGCAGTTTTGTTCTTATATTATTATAATTAGACACATGACATTACAATTTAGCAACATCAAAATGAGACGGTTAATAGTGTTGTTCTGAGTTTTGTTGTGCCGTAAGTAGAGGATGTTTACTGTTGTTTTACTGCTTTGCAAACTTAACTTTGGGGTGGGGGTCAATTATTATGTGAAGATATGAAGTTTTATGGGCTGGGCTAAGCCCCCAATGTTTCAAGATCCTAAAAACGCCCCTGCTGAAAGCAGCAGGTGAACCAACGATGTAGCACATCGGCTAAATGCAGTAAATGTACCGTGATCACGTAACCAGCATGGATTAGATCAACCTGCACTGTAACATTACAGTGGGAGTTTACCTGAGTTTCCAGCTCTGTCTGTTCTCCCTGCCTGTCTATAGCCGCAGTCACTATTAGTACTGAGCCGATATGCGGCTCGCTGCGCTGAATGAAAGGTACGCCGCCGGTGTTGATCTGCCTCTGAGACAGTAACGTTTAAGTAACAGAGCCTGTACATGTCTGGAGAAAAGCCACAGCCTGCATGCTGGTGTTTCTGCGTTTATTGTGGTATTTCTGTATGAAAGTGGTTGTGTTTTGGATTATGCTTGCTCATGAGTTCAAGCGAGCACGTGTACGAGCACACACCTGGTTGCAATCTTAGAACCGCACCGCTAGTGCCCACCGATAACTACATAATGCCCCTTTAAAGGACGTCGCTTTAAAATGACGGCTCCGAGAAATGATGATGATGCCCGTTTTCCTTGACTCCTCTCTCCTCGTGTCTTCTTCTTAACTCGCATCTCAGGTAGGAGGGTCTAACATGCGCCGTGAGGAGTCGAGGATCGAGGAGTTGAGGAGGTGGAAATTTGGGAAATGAGAAAGGCCCCTTCTTGTCTCCTTTCAGGTCTTTGTCTTCCCTCCTGCCCTGTGTGATTACCAGTCCCCGTCCTAATGTGCTCCACCTGTGCCTCGTTGTCTCCCCTGCCCTAGTGTATAAGTACCCTTTGTACCTGTGCCAGTTCTTCTTGATCCCCAGTGTCAGCGTTATAGCGATTTTCCCAGTGTGTGTGCTCTAGTGTATTTTTGACCTTGGACTTGTACAATAAACTGTTATTTTGTGAACCACATTGAGTCGTGCCTGGTGAGTCCATTTCCTCTGTGTGAAGCCTTGATATCCCTCAAACCTGAGGACCTGCTCTATGCGGCACCCTAGCTGTGCCACCAGCCTTTCCTTTATGTCCCTCATGTGGCATAGGTATGTCCATGGCCTGGACAGGAGTGTTGTCTGTGAGATGGGATGTGACAGCCCACATGTCACTGTAGCACCACTCACAGGATGCTTGAATGGCATCTGTAAATGACAATGCGGGCTGTCAACATACAGCAACAGTACATGCTGCTCATGATCAATGGCCACAAACTTGCTGGCAAGGTAGACTGACTGCCTTTACATATACCACATCTACTATCTACTACATCTGTGGCTCCGGAGCTTTTTGGCCGAACTGGTTCTTGGTTAACATAACTTTCAGAAAATACCTGGAGTTTGCCTCCTCCAATGCTTTATCTAGCAAACTAAGTATAAATGGCATGTCCTGCCACAGTACACCATACCTTCCGGTGTTGCTTGTCCCTCGTTTTTGGCCAAGCCTGTTCTCGTCCCTTGCAGAAGTTTCCAAGTAATGGGTGGGTGGCTCTTAAAAGAGCCATTTTGGGTTTGCTTGTGAACTTCTTGGTGTCTTGTCATGGGACAGTTCCCTGTGCAGAGAAGTAGGATGTGAAGGCCTTCCTCACCCAGATGGCCTCTCTTGCTGAGTTGTTTGCAGCAAGTTTTCCTAAACTGTGGCTACACCTTACCAACAGTTCCTCACTGCAGTTGTCTGGGTTGTCCTCCACAGGAAGTTATGGAGAACTTAGGAAGCCTTCACACACTTCTCTGCAACTCATGGATGGAATCAGTGGCACACCTGCACATACACTGAGAAGAAAGGATCCCAAAGTTTCCACAACCAGCCGACTGTGGGACAGACGGTAGTTGAACATCCTACGCTTTCTTGGATGGATGCACCCAGGTAATGACATTTTCCCACAGTGGAAAGGCCTAATCAGCAACAAAGATGTGTGGCTAGAGTCCTCGGTGGTCAGCTCCTAGTAGTGGCAGGTCAGCAGGCAATTGGGGGGTGTTGGATTGAAGATCAAACACAAAGTTGGCCAGAATCCTGCTTGTTGTTGCTTGTCTGTAGCCCCCGACATCGATCACCCAGAACAATACTGGGCATCCACAACTGCCGGAACTAACGAGAATGTTCCCTTGTAGTTGAAGATCTGCGATCTTGAGTTAGCAGGGGCTTTGAGAACGAAATGCTTGCCATCCAGTGCTCCACAGCAGATAAGAAAATTCCACCGCTCCTTAATCCTCTCTGCTATTGACCTCCACTCTTCTGTAGTGGGCACAGCCATGAACCCCTCCGCAAGACAGTCCCACATAGCAGTGGCAACATCAGGGAAAATCTTGGAGACTGTGGAGACCCCCAAGCCGGAAGCTGTTTGTGATGGTCTGGAATAAGTCACCAGTGGCAAAGCATCTGAAGCATAGAAAACCTTTAATTTAACTGAGTTGTAGTGAACATACTGTAGGAGGTATCTACATAAAATCTGTTTTTGTCACACTCTGCCTGTTTTGCACTTTTGTGTTTAATTAGCGTTATTTTGGTCTGTTGGGTTTTGGGGGTCTGTCTTGTCTGTCATCTAGTGTTTGGTAACCCTTGTCGGGTCATTGTATGTTGTCACCCTGTGTAGCAGTGTGTTGCTCCTGTTGTCAGCCTCACTCGTCGTGTCTCCCTGTTTCCCTGCTCGTTTTGGATTTTGGTTTTCTGTTGGACAACCTTTGTTTTTGGACTCAGTTTGTAAGTGTGCTCGCCTTTATTTGTTTATTAAAACCCCTTGAACTGTACCTCCTTTGCCTTGCGTCCTGCGTTTTGTAGCTACTACCTGCCTCCACACGACAAACCTTGACAGTTTTTAATAGTATTATCATCAAAATGATTTGTCAGGATTAAACCGGAATTCTGGATTTTCCAACCTGAAAATGTGGAGCCCATTCTCATCTCAGGGCATCATATACAGATTTGAGAAATCGAGGTTGGATTTGAGGGTGACAAAGCGAAATTATTTGACGTAAAAGGTATCCTTCGGCATCTTGTAGGAGACGCCTCCAGGCGCATCTATCTCTCTCTCTCTCTCTCTCTTTCTATATATATATATATAGAGAGAGAAAGAGAGAGAGAGCCCTGGGATGACAGGAAATGCCAGTAACGTTGCCGGTCGCTAGCTAACGAAGTTTGTGTTTAAGGCATTGACAGCCCCCAGAAGCAACTTACCCTAACCTTAACCATCATATAAGTTTGTGCCTAAACCTAAGCCAGTAGATGTATATGCATGTTAACCAGCTAACCCTACAGCTGTGCACACTGGCCTTGCAGCCGATGTACTAGCAGGTAGGGTTAGCCTCCCCAGTGTTGCAACGCACTAGCAAACTGCGCCGTTTCATACGGACGCTAAGGGGTACCTTTTGCGTAAAATAACTACGCTTTTTCACACAGTCTCAAAGCGTCTGTATTTGACATACTGAGATGAGAACGTGTTGAAATGTGACCCGTGTGGATTATGCAGATCGTAAAAAAATATTTTATAGTCATGGTAGCTTCTCTGTCCTCTCCCCTTCATGTTTAATCAAGGGCAGAGCTCAGCTCGTACACGCACACACAGCAGTGGCAACGGTAGAGACAGTGAACCAGGTGAAGTAAAGGGTAAAAGTAGAAAATCAATGTTTCTTTCTGCTTTGTTAGGAGTTGTTAAGCTAATAGTGAGTTGTGAACTAGAAAAAAAGCTGTCTGTAGTAATATGTATTTAATTTTATATATTGCCAATTCAACAGAAGTTACCTAACTTTTCAGATAGAGCAGGCCTATGGAAGAGGATTAGGGCCGCATGCCGAAAATACCCAGACTTTGTACTGATTCGGAAAAAATCTCCAGTACGTATTGGATCAGTCTACCTCGCATACTGTGCCTCATAATGCAAAGCATGGAGTCTTCTCTTTAGTGGCCAACAACAGAACTTTTTACAATTTTAATAAACTATTTAATTACAAAATCCACAAAAAATATAATATTTAATCACAAAATATGCTTGAATGTTTTCGGAGTTGAGAAGCTCAGCAAGTGCTGGCAGGGAAGGCTAATGACCCAGCCGACCGGCAGGGTTAGCTTGTGATCCAGCCAAAACCAGAGCCCTCTACAATCACACAGACCACTGTAGCCAACACAGCAGACAAGTCCAGCAACAACGGCAGAGGAAAGGCACATAAATAACTGTAAGATAGTTTTAATGTCCATACCGCTGTAATTCTTTTTTTTTTTTTTTTAAACCTGTCCTGTCCAGCAGCCTGGTATAGAGTATAATGACCTGGATACCATATTGTGCCAGACAGATTTTACTTTAACAAGAGAGTATTAAAATACTCCTTTGTCTGTTTTATTATTTATTTAATTATGTATTGATTTGTCACCGGGCCGGACAGGGGGGCAGACACGGGGATGGGGGGGCACAAACAGACAGCACAGAGAAAGGACAACACCTGTAAGAGAAGGGGGATGGAGGGTGGGGACAAGAGGGAAAAGCTGTGGGAAACACCAATTGCAGAAAGCAACGAAACCTGCAATAGAACAGAGAGGGGGGCTTGGGGAGGAGAAAAACAACAACAAACAAACACAAACAAAAAAACAATAACAATAATAATAATAGTAAAAGACAACCAGCCGAACAGCAGCAATAAACAGCTGACATATTAAGACAACTAAGAGAACAATGAAAACAAGAAACAGTCACACACACTAAATAAGCGACACAACACAGCCACGAGAGCTGGAATAATAATTAATTTAAATAAGTAACTGAAAGAAAGGCATCAGGAATAATTCTACCAGGGACAACCTAAGTTTGTTTGTGTCTGTGTGTGTCTGTGTGCTTGTGGGTGAATGTGTCTGTATGTGTGTGTTTGTACATGTGTGTGCGCATAAGCCTGTTAAAGAATGTAGTTGTTAGTGAGAGTGGGACGCCACGACTGTAACAGGCAGGCAAGAACCCCAGTAGCCAATAGGGGTGGGAGAAAGAAAAAGAATAAATAAAAAATAAAAAAAAAACAAAGACTCCCAGATGCACTGCGATGCAAACGCAGAAGACCCCGACCCAAATGCCAGTTGACAACGTAATGCCGACGGAACGCAAAAAGCGTAACCCGTGGAAGAGCAGCGCCCGGACCGACCGCGGCGCGCACACAACATAGATCAGTGCTCCCCCCCATCCAGCACCCCACCGCTGCGCAGCAAACAACCAAAATGCCCAAATGCCACGCAATCATCAACACCAATGCACAAGTGATGAGCCCAACGCGCACACTGCGCGAGCACGGCGACACCCAATGCCTAGCAGCCCCCCGCGAATCCCGCGTGCGAGGTCGGGCAAACGAGAGAGAGCAAACGGAACAACACGACAGCGAAAGCCAGCGGAGAGAAACACCAGCAGCAAGTCCCAGCCCGGCAGCAAACGCGCCGCACAGGTCACCGTGCACCCGCCAATAAAAGTCCGCCGTCCCCCCAACCGCCGGAAAAAACTAAGGCCACCGGCGCCAGCCGACATCCCCCATGCCCAGCGCCCCCCCCGGCCGCCGGGCAACACCAGCCAAACCAGCAACGAGGCAAAGTCAACTAGCTCAGCTGCATGCCACCAACAACCCACCCACCTGTCAAGGGCCGAGAACTCCAGGCACAAACCCAGAACAAACCGGATCACAGCCCTGCCCCGCACCCACACTGCACATCCCGAAAACTAACTATATACCTCAGTATCCAGAGGGGTCCAACAACTGGCCGACAGAGAAATGGGCAAGCACGGATCCGAGGCCAACAAAGCAAAACAGGGACGCAAACAGGTCCCTCCAAGCCAATGAGGAAATGCCTCCCCCGGACTCCAATGCACAAACTAAACGCCCAGCAGCCATCCAGAGACCCTGCCCAGGGAAAAAGTATAATGCATCAAGATGCATCGACAATCGCCCCACAATCCCACCGCAGCCCACCAAACCGCAATTGGATCAACCCGCGCAGAGACCCCCACCCCCAGAAGCCAGGACACCCTGCGACCCCCCAAAGCGCAAAGGACCCCAGACCGCATGTCCAGAGGGAAGCTGTACCCCGCCCCAAGGAAGAACAGCAGAAAGCCGTGCCGGGAAGCTCCCTGCCGCCAGGGAGCGATAACGCGGGAGAACCAGGCCAACGGTCCCCCAGCCCAGCCAGAGGCATCCCTCCCTACAGTGCACCGCTGTAATTCTGTCAATTAGTTCTGAGTGTTGTTGTCCATAATACAAACTTACGTTCCTTCTCGGCCGTTACGCTCCTCCAACGAACGCCACCTGGCTCTGCCATCCCTTCACACAAAGCAATCCCAGTCCCGGCTATTCTCAACTGTGACACCACGATGGTGGAACGAGCTACCACACGCCATCAGAGCAGGGGCGTCCCTCTCTAACTTCAAGAAGCTCTCTTCCGAGAACACTTCCTCTTATAACACCTCTAACTCCTAACCTCAAACATGCACTTCCTGTGCTCTTCTTCTTCTATCCCCTACAATGATCTTGTATTAATTGCACTTTTTGTTTTGATTGCACTTTTTGTTAACTCTTACTTCCTTCCCTAGATATTTACCCCATTGATGTGATATGTACTGTGAGCTCTCACTAGTATTTATTGCTGCTTTTACTAGTATGTATTGTCAGTTGTAGATCTGTAGTTGATGCTCTGTTGATGCTTGTATGTTGTTCCTCAAATGTAAGTCGCTTTGGATAAAAGCGTCTGCCAAATGAGTAAATGTAAAGTTTTAACTTAAGAGACACCTGGCTCGTGATGTACAGGAAATTCTTAGCTTATGAAACTTTTTTGGAAAAAATAAAAAAAAATAATCAACAGAGGTAGCATGAAAGGGGACTGTTGTTGCTTTATTATTATCATTATTATAAATGGACATACATTTTTAATGTAATGTTACAGTTGTGGTTACAGTACTTGCTTTTTATTTGCTTTTAATTAAAATAATTACTTTTAAACCACCAATATACCAAAGGAAACATCTGCTGCAGATCGGCTAAAGCCTTGTGTGGTGTTTTAAAAGGTACTTGATTTGATTCCGCCTATTGTTCCGATTTCAAAACTGGAAACTCGCTAAGCTTGGCCTAGCATACTGCAAAAAAAAAAAAATCAATTTAACAGTTTCATACTGCATATTACTACATACAGTATGCAGTATGTAGTACATGCTGCATACTGCAGTTGCCAGTAGTATGCAGTAGGTGGTTTCAAATACAGCCTGAGAATTCTGAGACTAAAGTAAGAATTCTGAGATAAATTTTTTTTGAGTGTTCCAAGATCTGTAGCCTGCATATAAAAAGCCAGTAGCGAGAGAAAGGGTTGTGGGAGTAGGTGAATGAAGAAAGGAGTACAGAGACACAAATCAAAAGTAAAGGAAAATTAAGATAAGATATCATAAAAATATTAGAAAGCAGAGACACAGACCAATTACCTTGTACTTATTTTTGAGGTTGTTCCACTTCTTTTTGGCTTGTTTGGCATTTATTGCCAGGCCACATACGCCTGCTGGTGAACGGGCTCTCGTTGGGCGCCCGCCAGCTAATCAAGGCCCGGATTTCCTCAGTGGTCCCTTGACTGAAATATTGTTGATGTTAGTTTTATGCACATTAATGTTCATTAGTAATATAGTTTATTTCTGTAGAAAAAGGAATAAAGATAAGCAAACAATTCAGTCAAAAGTACAAAGTCAGAGCTCTAGTACAAAGTTAAAGTTATGAACCATAATGTTGCCCTCACCCAAACCGATTTTCCTGGGAAAAAAACAATATAATTAGACTCTGAAACGGTAGTTATGTACTGTAACTCCAGATTCTATGAGTATAGGCACATGCGCGGCACTGAGAAAAGGTTGTCTACGCCCACCCGCAGTGTAGGCCTCTCACAGATCTGCACCTTGTATAGACACACACACACACACACACACACACACACACACAACGGTGAGACCTAGCCTTTGGCTCCCATAGTGCCTTTTCTTCAGCACTGAGAACCAAGGACTAGTGAGGCCCACAACTTAGAGGGCTGAGCCTATTCTCATAGAATCTGGAGTTACAGTACGCAACTACCGAGCTACATAATGAGCCACCCAGTCCCCGTAGTCCGCGGCATTGGTGTTAGCTTGCACGCAACCACCGATGGCGCAACATGGGGAGGCAGAGGACGGACCCATGCGTAATAGGCCGGAGAACGGATGGGGAGCCCCGCAGCTATGCAGGTGCAGACGAGGTCACGAGCCTGCCCTGCGCCAGGCAGCGGTGCGCGCCACGTAGCAGGACAGGCAGAGGAGATGGGACGTAGCTTCGTCCTCAGACCCACGGGGGGGACGAAAGAAGCCAGAGAGGGTAATCACCCTCGACCGAAAAAGAGTTGATGATGCTCTGCAGGATTAGGGAGCAGGATAGCCGAGCTGCCGTCACCATGGGTCCTGAGACACGACGGAGCCACAGAGAGGGCAACCAAATCGCTGACCCTCTTGGCCGACGTCAGAGCCACGGAGCAAGGCGACCTTGGTCAAAAGGAACTTCAGTTCAAAAGGGGCTTGGGTCAGGGCACGTAAAACCAGCGCCACATCCCACTGAGCAGCGGCAGGCCGCGACACTGACCTGTGCCTCCGCACCCCCTTCAGGAAACGCTTCACCAACAGGTGAGCAAACACTGTTTGACACCTGTCCTGTCACGAGATGGCGGCAGCATAGATCTTAAACGTACTGAATGCCAGACCTGTCCATGAGCAGCTGGAGGAAGGAAAGCACCCCCGGCAGCGGACGGGCCACCAGGTCCAACACATGATGCAAACACAAGCGTTAGAATGCCGACCATTTGGAGGAGTAAGAGGACTGAGTAGAGGCGGCTCTCGACCCCTGTATGGTGCACACCATGTCACGGGAGAGACTTAGACCCTCCAGGCGCCACCTCTCAGCTTTCCGAGAAGAGGAAAGTTCCTGATCGCGACCCCCACCTGAGAGAGAGCATCCCCCCTCCAGGGGAGGAGGGAAAGGAGGCAGGGAAATCAGGACGCGCTTGTGTGCTCCAGAGCCACCAGAATCACTGCCAAGGCTGAAACCTGTAGGCGGTCCAGGAGTCTCACAGCCTTGGGGAAAAGAAACTCAAGTCTGGTGGTAGAGCTCATCTTCAGCACTCAAACATAAAAAATAGTTAGTACAAACTGAAATTCATTATACAACCCTGTGTTGTGACAATTCCATTTTCATTTAGTTATCAGGGTACACTATGAGAAACACAGTAATCAGATTACTCTCTACTTATCAGGTTTAACTGTCTGAAACACAGTAATCAAATTACTCTCTAGTTAACAGGTTTAACCGGGGGTAACTGTCTGAAACAGACACTGTAAATTGGTTCAGAATACTCAAAATAATTGTGGAAACTGATTACCTCAAACTTTTTAAGTAGTGGCAATAATAGTTTTGAGTAAACCTCAACTTAAATATAATACATTTTTAAAAAACCTTTAATTTCCGCATACTAAATTACACTGATTCACTGATGCTTATGACAACTTATACTCTAAGGGAAATCTACTTTTTGTGCTAGACTCAAATACTAATGGAAACTCACTCAACAAAATTACAACTACTTGAAATTTTCAAAATGCCCATTTTCAGATAGTAGTCCTCAAAAATACAAATATAACTCCATTATTACAATTCAATTTCTCTTTATTAGTATCATCTACTCACAACATCTTCTGTCATTTCTACACTTAACAGACACAAAATAAGGCACATCTTGCATAAAGCTGAACAGAGTAAGTAATTGACTGCTTGATCAGATAATTAACCAGCAACAATTTTGATAATGAATTTGTTTTCATTCTTTTTTGCAATAATGTTGAACATTCTCAATTTCCAGATTCTTAATGATATTTTTTGGTGTTAAGTGATAATAACTTGAATCTCTTGAGCTAAAAAAAATTCCTTTTACTACTTACTTTACTGTGTTTTGTGGAAAAAGCGACTATGCATAATTTTATTCCATCAGTAGCACTTTTACTTAAATAATATAAAAGGGAGCTTTAAATGTGTAGTTTTATGGAATCATAAGCAAATAAAGATACCTAATAAAGATTGTTTAAAATAAGAAGTTCCACACTATGCAAATTTTTAGTCAGGTAGACGAGTTAATGGAACAGTATCAGCGTTTCTGCCTTTTTCACCTGGTCAAATTTAAGACTTTTTAAGACCTTTCTAAGATCATTATGAATGAAATTTAAAACCTATATCAGGACTTAAAAAAAAGAAACGCACAAAGGAGATGCAGTCACAAAATTAACTGCAGAGTAAATCAATGTATTCAAATTAGGGTTGAGTGATGTCTACAAAATTGGCATCGGACATTGTCAATAATGAAAAACCGGGATGGACGATGACATTGATAAGCTACGTAATTAACAAGCTGGCATGCAGTGGACCTGCTGACATGAAAAATGGATTACCGGTAGAAAAAAAGAGTTCTGTCTTTTCGGTGACTTTATAAAACATAACCTACTACTGATGGATAAACTCAAGGGAGCAGACAGGGAGACAGAGAGAAGCAGGGAAAGCCGGTGTTTTTGCAGTTAAGAGACCAGAGGTAAAGGTGTATGTGTGAGTGAGTGCAGGGAGAAGTCGAGGCAGGCGCAAAGCAGGTACATATACAAATAATAATAGAAATAATGTCCATGGGAATTAAAACATGCTTTCACAGGGCGTTATAATGTAAAAAAAATTAAGATTGTATTTTTGTGGGGGGGATTGGGGGTCCTCCCCCAAGAAAATTATGTTTTCCAATAAAGAAATATGCAATTCCACATAATTTTGGAACATTGTTAGGGCTCGACAATAACAGTGGCCCTATGGCCTGGGGCCAGTAAAAAGTAATGTCGGGACAGTTGAACTAGCAAAAATATTTTTTTATTTTTTTTTATTTTTTAAATAAAATAAAAAAAACATCCTGCAGTTATTTTGGAGCTCATGGCACGCACCGTTATCTAATCAAGAGTTGTAGTTACGTGATGAGTGGTTGTCAAATGTTATTTCTCTAATCTTAATCAAGCAGCAACCTCTGGGTCTGAAAATAAAACCATGCAGACGGAACTTAAAACTGCATCCTCTCTAACGGCCAGCAGGGTGTGAATCCGCTGGTTGCAAAAAAGAATCTGGTTCCATTAGAAATAATGGTAAAATGTTTCTACTGATTTATTACCCCAGTAAACACTTTCATCGCGAGTTTACGGTCTCAGTCGCTAGTTTCAAGTATTCAACATAAAATGATGTTCATTGATTAAATTATGGTCCTATTTAGGGGGAAATAGACGATGCTACCATGGAGACCTGTCAATCAGGATAGAGGCGACTTGTATCCGCTGTTCTGAGTTTTTTATGAAATGGCTGTCAGCAGGAGAGAGAGCACATCATGTTTGAGTCTATTAGTATGTTTTGTTTTAAAAGTAAATTGTTTTGTTAACCTTTTTATAATTTTAATTGTGATATTTTAGTTTAGTTTTTTTATATCCAGGATGTATTTCATAACCGAATAAACATGTTAACAGTGTAACATAACTTAAAAGTCTTTGGTTTTGTTGTAACACTGATAAATAACTTTTGGAAGGAGGGCCAGTAAAAATTGTCTACCATCTGTGAATAAGTAGGAAAATCTAGAGCAGATTTGGAATAAACTAAACCCGAAAAGCTAAACTTGCTAAATAAGTCTACTGGGGTTGAATTATAACCATTAGATCTGGGAAAATTCATTTGGTTAGTTTTGATGCTCTCCACAATGATTTTACATTCACTGTGCAGCACCAAGCAGTTTTGAGCCTCACCACCTTTTAATGGCAGGAAAACACTGTTAATATGACCTCAGAATCATTACAGATAGTATGATTCATGTTTGCCTTTTGTGTCTTAATTTACTGCTTTATACATTTGTAGAAATTAACATAAATAATAGGCCTTATTACAAGCATTTCATTTGTACATCAAAATCCAAAAGAATAATCTCCTCATTAGCTTAAAAGGACTAACGTTAGTTTGCATCCCTAATTTGCTTTAATGTTACTAACCTTAGCTCCTCCTTGGTCAACACCGTCCTTTCTTTTTAATTTAACTATAACTAGAGTTGAGCCTTATTTAGCTTCAACTAAACTTAGCCTCCTAAAATCCTGTGTCATGGGGAATTTAGGTTTTGAGGTCCACGCACACATACTTCATTCTGCTCAACTTAGACCTATTGTCCTCATTAGTGGGCACATGCCTGTGCCCTCTAGGGTCACTTGCCAGCCATGTTCTGATGTCTGTTTCTTCTTTGTTTAACATTGGATACACATACAAATTTTTTTCTAAAAGTACACACTGTTCAAAGACAATGCTACTAATATACAGTAAATACACACAGAATCACAGCCCAGGTCTTGGGAGGTATTTGAAACATTTTTCATGAAAGGAAAAGACTGGATTTGAATTTGGCCGCGCCTATGAAGGGGATGCTAATATCCAACAATAACCTTTTCACTGTACACATCATATTTTAACATTGTTTTGAGATAGACTACAAAAAAACACAAACCTATCCTTTCATCTTTTTAAACCTGTCAGTTGTTGGAAGAGGTATTCGAGTTGGTTTTCCGTAGTACATTTCATTCCATTCCATATTACTTGTCATTGATATTGACATTTCTGTTATTATATAGTGTTATTCCTAGATTGACAATCAAAAATAATTATTATTATACAAATATTTTTACAGCACATCATGCCATAAAGTGGAACAGTTCTACCAATGTAACTCTAAAATAATAATAATATTGATAGCAATAACAACAAATCCATCCAGCTGCAACTACTAAAAGACAAGTCAAATTTAAACAAACACAGTGACTCAAACAATGGGTGAGAAATAGAAGCTAACTCTAACTTTAAACATGACAATAGAAGAGATTTGGAAGCCAGTGCAGTAGGGCTGGACCCAAATATTCGACTATTCCTTCATTGGGTTGGTATTCAGTCTTCAATTTTGGGATGTGGAGATTCGCACAAGCACCTACAGTTCTGTCCCACACAATGCTGCACACACACCAGCTTGCACCGCCCTTTTCAGTTTCTTTCTTGCTGTATGATACAGCGACAGACACATACAGGCTGCTATCTGTCCGCTTTCAACTTTCACTGTCAGCCGTATGTTTTACTGCTCAAAAAATACAGCTCGCATTTTGAACTTTTTCACCCTGTCGCAACAACTGCAGGTGAGCTGCTTGTGGAGAAGGCCTATAGTACATCTCTCTCTGTTTGTGTCTCTGCAACTGTCAACAGACCGTATGGATGGAGTTGGTCTCTTGGACGGATAGAAAATAAAGCGGAATTGAGGATTTTCTGTCTTGGGTTATGTGTTCAGGGCAGCCCAGGAATTTAAAAATAAGCTTGTAAATGGCTTTTAAAGTGATCATGTACTGGAAAACTTACAAAAATAAATGCAAATGAGAAATGACAATTGAAAGTAGATGGCTCTGTCTTCCTAGTCATCATAAGATAATCCCATAATCAAATTTCACTATTATGGTAGCGAGGTCCCAATCTGTATTGACTGACCATTATGTGATCAACATTGTTACTACAGCAAAGGTAATCTTAAACTCACCTGAAGGTCATAAATCCCAGATCTCTGCAGGGCCTCTGCTGTCTTGGCCTTCTGCCTTTACAGGGCAATCAGTTGTGGTGTGTATCTCTCAAGCTCGCAGTAGAATTGGTTGCATAGGTTCAGCATTTGTAAAGTGATGAACTCAGCAAACACCTGCAAACACATAAATGTATGCAGATTAATGGTTTCCAACTTGGGCCTTGACTAAAAAACATAATGCATCAATTACTTGTTTTAAGCAGGATGGCTGACTATATGACAAACAGAATATAGTTTTTATCTGAGAAATGGACATGGACCACTGCACTGACAAGAAAAGAAAATCCAGGGTCATCCTGCATATTTCTTTAATCTAATTTAATTTAAATCAAATTTTTTGCTGCATCAAAATTAAATATTATGTGGCTAATTGAGTTAGCCAATCAAATATATTTTAAACTAGACTAATTGTATAATATTTCATCATTTAGTTTCTATCTGAAGCAACATTCCCACACCAACACAAACCCTTGTGTTTTTTCTCAACAGCACCATTTTTGGTCTGAACAGGGTTGTGACAGAATTTCAGTCAGGTACTAAACAGTTTAAGAACCATTTAGGAGTCATTCAACCATCTCATCACATGTTTATAACAGCCTTTAACAGAGCATACAGTGAAAAATCTTTATACTTAATGGTGTAATAGTTTTCTCGGCTTTGATCACTTCCAATCATTTCTAAAAGAAATCTATGAGAATTTTAAACTCTTAATATAATGTACAACTTCATAGAGAAAAAGTACAAAATTAGTTTTTTTTAGTGCTGAATTTACATTTATGAATGTGACATTTTGCCAAAATAATTAATAAATTTATAATGAAGTACATTGTTTGCATTAGGATCTATACTGTACATGAGCCGAGATTAACGTCATCACGTTTTTTGCTTGGTGGCTTCTGGGACAAACCATATTTGGAAGGTCAACTTCCGTCAACTTCTGTCAGGGGTCTGCGGGCTGCAGCCGGATATACTTGAAAAACTTTCATACACAACTGTGTGTTCAAGGGCCCACCTTTGGTAAGAATTAAACTCTTACCCCATATTACCCTAATAATAATTTTCTAAAGCAGGTAAAATCATCTCCAAAAAAGAAACCGCCTGAAGCCCAGCACTGTGGAAGTGTTATTTTTAAATAAAGATGAATAAAATGTTGTCTCTATTATCTAAAGTCACAAACCAAGTTATCATAACCCTCTCCCTTGTTTCCACATTCCTTATGACCCTGTCATTGTATCATAAAGACAGAAACCTTGTTAAAAAGCTAATAAGTCATGTATTGGCATCACAAACATCATTCATTCATTTATTCAATTCAAAGCTTCACACACCAAAGCCATGTTGCTGTTATAATCACTCTGCCTGTTTTACATTTATTGTCCACTTGATGGCACAGTAGAGCAAATGAAGCACTGTGAAGGTTCGGCCCATGAGTGAACCAATTGGATGGAAAGCTTCAATGCTTCATGATTAATAATAATTAATAATATTTAATTTATAATAATAATTAATAATTTCGTGACGTACGAAGGTCGGATGTCATCGGTCACGTGGAATGTCATATATAAGCAGCAACACGCGCTTTGTGAAAGTAAAACGAGTGTCGACGTTGCGGATCAAACGTCTCCTTATTGGACTGTGGTAAGTCTCTCCTACTTATTAAACTATTGTTTTGTGTTTTAACAGAAGCAGTGTTGTAGAATAACTTGATATTGATGTTCATCATAAACTCCTGCTGGCTGGTTTTACCTTAAAACAGAGCGAGTTGTTAGCTAGCTTAAATGTGCCATTAAATTGAGAAGCTAAGTAACTTACAAGTTAATGTCAAACTAGAACGTTACCATGTTGGCAAGTGGTAACGTTATCATTGTCATCATGGAAGAGTTATTTTGTTGTAATATTTGGAATCTTCCATATCCATGTCAGTCCATGTGTGAGGAGTTGGCTAACGTTAAACAAGCTAACATTGTAACTTTAGCTTGATGTACTGTAGATATCCCTGCCAAACAATTCGCGGGCATTCCTACAAGAACGTTGTAAATTAGTGTCGCATGAATAAGTAACTGCCTATTTAGTAGTAAGTAGTGTTACCTTACTGATTTACTTTCACAAAGTAGAAGTGTGTTTGGTAGTCATGTTACCTAGTTAAATTAATCTTGCTTTGTTAATGCTTGTATGTTCCTGAAATGTAAGTTGCTTTGGATAAAAGCGTCTAACGGTACCAAATGAGAAAATGTAAAATTGACAGTCTTGTCTCAGTAATGACTTAAAGAAACATTGCTATAGGTGGTGGTCTTGCCAAACTGTTATGTTTCTTTTAGGGATGGGTATTAAATGAGCCCCAGGGCTAAATTATTAAAGACTGTAATGTTGGTATTGATAAGCTGCAACATTACTGGTTCTTTTATCTCTGCTTCTTAAGTTTTGGTGTAAGTTAGTTTTAACATAATGCTGCAGCATCTGCCTCATACACACCAAGCAAAGTCAGCAGACCTTAGTGCTGAAAGGGCGTGGGGCCAGTAAAGTGAACCAGGTGGAGTGTATGCCACTTGTATAATAAATACATTTAGTCATTTAACTCATGCTTTTATCCAAAGCGACTTACAATTGCTAAAGGTGGCACACCTCTGAAACAACTAGGAGTTAAGTTGTGCTCAGGGACAAATTGATGGAAGTGTCACAGTTGAAATTGATCGCAGGACTCTCACACCAAAGGCATGTGTCCTACCGACTGCTCCACAACCAATGGAGCAGGTATATACCACCAAGTATGCTCATTACTGTATGTAGACTTATTTAGCAGGTTTAGCTTTTGGGTGTAGTTCATTCAAAATCTTACTCTACTTGTTATTCACAGATATGGTAATAACAATGTTCCAAAATTATGTGGAATTGCACTTCTTTTATTTGGAAAATTTGTACATTTTACACCCTGCAAAAGCATGTTTTAATCCCCACGGACATTATTTTTTTCATTATTTCTAAATGTACCTGCATTGCACCTGCCTCGACTTCTCCCTGCACTCACTCGCACACCTTTACCTCTGGCAGTGTTTTCCCCTGTATGCATTCAGGAGCGGTGGTGCGCCACTGCTGAATCATGACCGCCACTGCTGAATCATGACCACCACTACTAAAATTTCCCACGATTATTGATCGATGCGCTTACAAATGTTTTCAATAGCACACTGATGGTGACTAGATGGTCCTGATTCGTCCCTACCAGTTCATCACCAGCATCCTGAGAAACTGGGTGTCCATTCACTACAACACGCTGGGAGAACATATCAAGGCCCAGCTGATCAAGAACAACAACCAGCCCCGCAAGAGGTGAGGATAGATGGATGAGGACAGATAGGACAGAGGTGCGGACGGTCTTTGGGAGTACCTGTTGAACAACGGTTGTGTCTCCGTCCTCAGTCTTCGCAGTTCCAGCAGTAAACTGGCTCAGCGCACCCTGGAACAGATCCTGGAGCTTATGGACAACCTGAGCCTGAGCAACACCAAGAATGGCTGTCAGCACACACACGCTTAGCTATCGCTTCAGGAGGTATTGATAGCTGTTTGATTGTATCTGTCTCTGCCAGTCTTCACTCAGACCCCGATCCTTCGGCTCTGCAGCACGTTCAGGCCAGCTGTGACGAGGTCCACAACATGAGGTTCAGCGACCTGTTCGCCCTGGCGGAGGAGTTCAAGGACTCCCAGACCAAGGGCCTTTCTCACTTCCCAATGACTCCTCGATCCTCGAGCGTGTGACACGGAAATCGATCTCAGCACGCCATCTTGAAGGACATCTCAATTCTTAAAATGCACAGGAGCGAGGATCGAGGAGGCTTGCTGAAGGAGCTATAAGCGAGGATACATCAGTGTAGTCTTTTCAGCCGCTGTGATGTTTACAAGAGGCGTGACAAGAATCTGGACCAATCCACAGCCGTAGCAGGACGCTGCAGTGTTCCTGTTGTATCAGTTAAGCCTATTAAAAAGAACCAAATGTGTGACCGAACTTTCTGCCCTTCTCCGTTTGTGTAGCGCCTCATAAAGAGGTGTTCTAACCGCATTCCTTAATGTCATTTCACTTTGACATCACTGATGTTGTTATTGTTGAATGTCATGCAGGATTGTAAAAATGAACAGTAAATAGCGGCTGGATGAAGCCTCTCCCCAGTGACACTGTGCGCATTTACGCACGAGCCACACCAACATAAATTAATAATAAATCTCCCGACACGCCGACAGGATCGGTCAGGATCTGGTGTTAATTCATATTCTGTGTTCTTCTTCTACACATCTGAACGGTCTCACACAGACTCCAGTTTCATATAGTAAAAGTGTTTGGAGTAAAGCAGCCGTCCTCCTGATCAACCCGGAGCTCCATCAGAGTCTAAACGTGAATTATAGAAGCTGAAAGTTTAATTCTGTTTCCTCTCTCCGTCCTGTCAAGTTTATTACTGCATTTTTTTTCGGTTTTGTCCCACGGTATTACTGCACCGATGGAAATGTTTAAAATCATCAAAGTAAATCATTAAAGAAAACACTCACATCAATATAACACACAAGAAAGAAATCGCCTGGAAATCTACAGAGACCGGTGGAGGTGTCGGTAAAATGTCCATGCAGATGCTGGTCTCTAAATCTGATAAAATAATTGGTTGGTGGGGGTCAGGGGGATGATTTATGCGTATAGGCCTATATAAGTTCCGTTGATGTCCGAGCCAATCCGCACATCACACCAATTCAGCTGCAATAATCGTGACAAAACAGCTGCTGAAGTCAAATTATTAGGCTGTAATATCGACCAGAGCATTCAGACCTGATCTGTTTCATGTTTTAATAATAGTGCCCATGTAGTCTGCACGTTATTCCAACAGTAGAGTCCTGTGATGACAGCTGTAACTGGGGCTATATGAGATAAATGTTAGGCTACTGTGTCATTTTGTAAAGGGACTGATGATAAAACGCTCATCAGGCTGAGGGCTGTAATGATCTCCTGTTTACAGACAAAAGGCGCACCGCAAAAAAGTGGTAGGCATAGTCTGCTGTGTAGCCTATGATCAGGCTGCTGTAATCTGACTGTTTTCAACAGATAATGTTTATTGGAACCTCAAGATCTTGACAGACATGTTTCTGGATTGTGAAGAAATGATCTGGAGCCTTTATTGCTCCGGCCTCCTCGCCTCGCTACCACGCGACAACAAGGAGGAGAGCGCCTCGGTACGTAGCCCCACCTCCACCTGCTCCTTGGATGTCCTTTGGGTTACTGCTGGCGGGCCCACGTGGCTGGGTCCGTCCTTCGGTGGGAGCAGTGTAAGTTAACTCGACGGAACAAAGCTTAAAAGAACTTGGTCATTCTTAAATTAAAATTGTGTGACTTAACGGTCTGATAACTTCTTACAAACAAAAGAAAATTAAAAAAGCAAGTAAGTTGCTGGAAACAAGGGAAAAGCCGAGGTCGCGGCGCTTCGCATGGGGGCTTGAAAAGGACAAAGGGTCTTCGCGGCATGCCGGGCCGGACTTCTTAGGGCGTTGCTGGGAGATGGAGCACGCTGAGCTCATGCCGAAGTCCAAGGGAAGAGCAAAGAGAGCCAAGCGAGCGCAAGTCGCTGCTTTTGTTGGGGCGTGTTCCCAGGGGGCTTGGCTTTGTTCCCCTGAGGGCTTGTTTCCGGTTTCCTGAGAGACTGTCTTTTAACTTTTAATATGTCTATTCTAAAACCTATTTGCGCGTATTGTAATCAAATGTCTTCCCACACTCAAACCTTAATTGTCATAACAGTTATACCATTCTTAGCTTCAAGCATTTGATAAAAAGGATAACAATTGTCAGTGGTTAAACCTTAAAAAGCTTAGCATTTCACAGGAATCAGATGAAAGGAAAATGAAATTAGATGAAAGGAACTTAACTAGCTTCCTGGATAATATTGGCTGTTACACATTCTTTCTTAAATATATGAGAGCAAGTTATACGAACATGGCATCATATTATGAACAATAAACGGTAAGATTAAACAGCATTTCAGAACGATGGCATGTAATACTTATTTTGTCCTCTTGGGGGAACTCTGGTTCCATGAGGAGACTGAAGATAGCAAATGATTGTTTCTTTAAACAATCATTTGCTCAGGAGCTGGGGAAATGAATTATTTAACACAGGATAACATTTCGGTATATATCATTTCTAAGTATAAGAGGTCAGAAGGAGCTGGAAATAATCCATTAGTTAAAAACACTTAAACAAATGTCAGGAATCATTGCTGAAAATTAAAACACTGCGGAATTAACTTATATGGATTCTTTTCAATGGCAACAACACAGTAACATAACTACTCAAATGAAGTGAAGTTGCCTGTTTAGTAACTTAGCAAAGATTATTTAATTAAACAAAGTAATCTGGCGTCTGGAGTTCCTCACACCTGGCTGTGAAAGTGAGAGGGCATGTTAAGAGTCCAAATTAATGGGTTTTTGGTGGGTAGAGTCACAAGACTGAAGAGGAGATCTTTGATGTTTGGAAGTAACCTGAAAGAGGAACTTCATTACCATGGTTACTCTGCCCTTTTGGTCTTGGGAGTGTTTAGAGGTTGTTTAGTTTATGGCTGCGGAGGTCCACACAGCTTGGTTCAGGTTGAGGTTAGTCTCTGTGTAATGTTAATCTTGTCATTTTAACAGTCAGGCACCAGTCAGCTGCACCAAAGGTGGCAAGTTTTACGACCGAACTGCCCAAATACAGCACTTAGGGAAAGCAAACCTTTCACCCCCCTCCTTTGGGGTCTCTTCAGCTGTCTGTTGGTTGACATCTCAACCCCCCCTCTCTATCTCTCAGGGAGAGGGAAGGAATTTGGAGTCTCCAAATTTATTTGATATAAAATGAACAAATCCACACTGGCTGATCACTACAACATACACTTACAAAAACCTGTGTAAAATAGTCATTTTTCATGTTATTGGTATGTAATTTAAACTAGGACTAGGTAAGACTTAGGCCCTACAGTGCTAATAATTTCCAGCTAATAAGTCCCAGCTATAGTTGTCTGCATGCATTTGTTAGTTTTAGTGTGTTTAAACTTATATTAATCAATTCCAGTAGCACACAATCATTCTGACTTTTGGGTCAGACACTCCAGAGTGTTGCCCAAAACCGTGCATATACTCTAAATGGTTCAAGAACTACATTCAATTTACTTTAGAGATGCCTTGAATAGGCATTTTGCGGTTAAATAATTTTAAAGGAGTATTTATTTTCTAACAACCATGTAATGCTCATTAAAATGTCCCTGCAGCTCTGAAGAATGTGGTTTTTATGTTGTTGTTTTTTTTGCTTCCCGTGGTGTAGTTCTGTCGCTGGTCCAAATATAATTTGCTGTATTATGACTACAAAGACCATCAGGCAGCTTTCATGTTATTGCCGCAAGTCTCTTTCAGATTGTACCACAGAAATAAAACAGATTTATTCTTCAGCTATGGGGAAGTGCAACCTTATCGGTTCTTGGATAGAAAAACAGATCTTAGGGCTTAAAACCAGTCTCTGGCAACGTATTTTAAGCCTACTGTCACTGCCTAATAAATGAGCGCCGCTATTAAAATTTCACACCATCATTAATGATTTTCTAAAAACGACAGTAACACTCAACGCATGGCTGTCTCCCTCTCGTTGTTCTTCAAATGACGAGCAAATGTGAGAGCGTCAGAAATGACGGTGAAAGTTAGCAGACGAAAAGATCAACATTAAGTTGTCAGGTTACAGCTCTGTCCTCTACTGTACATCTTGATAGTTAAATTAAAAAAAATGACGATGTTGACCACGGAGGAGCTGAGGTTAGTAACGTTAAAGCAAATTAGGGATGCAAACTAACGTTAGTCCTTTTAAGCTAATGAAGGGATTATTCTTGTGGATTTTGATGTACAAATAAAATAGTTGTAATACAGAAGGGAGGTGGTTCTCATGTTGCCTATTTGTCAGTTTCTACAAATGTATAAAGCAGTAAATTAAGACACAAAAGGCAAACATGAATAATCCTATCTGTAATGATTCTGAGGTCATTAACAGTGTTTTCCTGCCATTATAAGGTGGTGAGGCTCAAAACTGCTTGATGTGCCATGAATGTAAAATCACTGTGGAGAGCATCAAAACTAACCAAATGAATTTTCACAGATCTAATGGTTGGAATTCAACCCCAGTAGACATATTTAGTAAGTTTAGCTTTTGGGGTGTAGTTTATTATTGTCTCCCTGTCTGCTCCCCTGAGTTTACAGTAGGTTAAGTTTTATAAAGTCGCCAAAAAGACAGAACATTTTTTTAATATTTTTTTTATTTCCACCGGTGATCCATTTTTCACGTCAGCAGGTCCACCGCATTTCGCCAGCTTGGTAATTATGTAGCTTATCAATGTCATCGTCCATCCTGGTGTTTCATTGACATCGTCCAATGCCAATTTTGTAGACATCACTCAATCCTAATTTGAATACATTTATGAAAGTAATTTTGTGACTGCATTTCCAGTCCTAAATTTGACCAGGTGAAACCTGCAGAAACCCTGATTGTTCCATTACCTTGTCTACCTGACTTAACAACAGGGTTGGGCAGTAACGGATTACATGTAATGGCGTTACGTAATCAGGATACAAAAATAATTTTTTTGCGATTACAGTACAGAAAAAATTGTACACAGTAATCAGATTACTCTCTAGTTATCAAGTTTCCTTTTACTACTGTGTTTCACACAGTGTGACCTGATAACTGGAGAGCAATCTAATTGCAGTGTTTCCAAGCGGCAAACTTCTGGTCTCCGGGCTGACGCCGATACGGAAGTATCTGAAACTGCAATTCATCGAGTGGCCACTTGAGGCTGGCTCCAAAAAGGAGTCCATCCCCATTGACCCCCCAACTTCACAGCAGAATAAAACGTGTTTACAGCCTGGTTCAAAAAATTGTTTTAGTGTATCCATAAAACTTTGCCATTATTCATCCGGTGTCTGCATGTAGAAATCTACCAAAAGGCGGAGAGAGAACCTCCAGGAAGTCCGTTTTCCAGTTAGTGAGTAAAGTTTTTGTATTTGTTAACAATATTTAACAGGTATCGGTGTCAGCATATAGCTTGTTAGCTTAGCTCGTTACACTAATTAGCCAGATACGAGACAAGACAAGTTGGCAAGTCGGTTAGACATTAGGGTGATAATGCTTTGAAGAAAAGGCATGTGTGAAGTTGTAAAGTAAAGGCTCAGCTCTGTTAGCTGATGTTATGTTAATGGAAAACGGGCAATGTTAGATTTGGCTTCATCCTATAACGCAGTCACTGTTCAGTTATATACTAGTCAGATACTATCATAAGTGGCTGCACCTGGGTCAATGACATGACATGCATATTTTTGTGTGAATTCTTTTCTGTTAAAGTAATTTTAATCAATTCACGACATATCACTTTATTCTACAAAACCAATTTTGTGTGAATACATTTTCACAACACAATAATATATTGTTTTGGCATCTAAAGTTGCCAAAATGTCAGGTGGTGTAACCGTCTGTGCAAATAAACAGATTAAGAAAAGATTTTAAATTGTCTTAAGCATATTAAATTCAAAATAAAATACTGTGGCATGATGTATTTTAAACCTTTCAAATAAACCAAATTTTACAAGTACCAATAGTTTTAAAGTTGCTTAAATAATTGAAAAACTTCTGTCCAGCAATTTGATTGTTTTCAATTGTCAGGGGGGTTATTGCATCATCCAGAGGACCCCAAGTAACCTTTATGTCTGAGTGAAAAGGTTTGTAAATCCCTTTCAAATAATGATAAAAATACCTATGTTTAACTTATAGTCAGACTGGTTCACTCTCCATGTCAGGTGTTACAACCAATGTAATGCTTAAATTAGTCATAAAACCTTTTATTTAATCAAAACATATGTATGAACTTACTAGCAAAAGTTAATACAAGTTTCATAGTATAAGCCTGTTTCATTTGAAATAAGTTGTAAAGTCAGGTGGCGCAACTGCAAGGAAAGTTATTCTAAAGTGACTATGTTTTGATTGATTGAAATTAATTGTTTTAAATTAATGTTTTACACTCTAAGCTTTTTCATGAGAAATGTTTACTAGCTTCAGAAGAGCTGTGTCCAATTTAATAAGGCAGCTAAAAAATGAACACTAAACAGAATACACTGAGTTCACTCGGGTAACTCAATCCAAAGCTGCCCCGAAGCAACACACTAGGATACTTTTTAAGGATAGAGAAATTTAATTAAACAGAGCCATCCTGAAGTGTCCACTGTGCAACTGTATTTAGTAAAATACAAGGATCGGGACTCGAAATTGGCAGATCCTAAATATTAAATGACTTGAATCGTGGGCAAAAAAAGTGATTGGGACATCCCTATTTATAGTAGGTTTGGGCGAGGTCTACAATGAAACATCGTGATGGATGTCATCGGGTGCGCGGGCGGGGGACACGCAGTCATCTTATGTGCATGTGTTCTCGCACAGCCTTCACTCGGGAAAAAAAATTGGTAGACTATTAACTTACGTAAGCAGTCGCGGTGGATATGTAGGCGACTGCTGATGGGGGGGCGGAATAGAGGGGACGGCTCAAGCCGGGGTGTTTACCTGAGGTGTGGGGAGAAGAGAATTCCGGGCCAGGTGCAAAGCATAGCCTACTTAAAAACAATGATAAGAATGTTTGTGGTCATTAAAACCTGCTTGCTGGGGGCCATCGGCAATGGACGATACCATCGTCGATCGAACAAAAAACTTTGTTGTTCAATTACAATCTAATACATTGAATCCATTGCACTGTAGCCTTTGCCATTTGTTTTACTGAATGTGATATCATGTATCCTGTTTTTAATCAGTTCATTACTTTTACTTCAATAGAGATTTAAGACTAAAACACCTTTTTTGTATTTGAAAGAAAATGCAATTTTTCAGTATATTCGCTGTCATTACTAATATGTTATCAGGTGGCCTAACTGAATTGTCAGGTGGTGCGACCAGCTAAAATATTGATTTTAAACTGATAAATAATAGGTTAAAGCGAACATATGGTTTAAAACGAAGATCATAGATACCGTAATGAAACGTTAATTTGTATTTGTATAATTTTTCCATCAATAAATGTAAAATTGGATGTTAAGATACTAAATAACTGGCCTGTAGAATGCAATAATGTTAGATGATGGATACACAAGCACAAAATAATTAAGCCTATAGACATTAGGGAATACTTGCCAAAGCTTTCTGAGAGAGAGACGCATGTTACTGTTTCATTTATTTTAATTTTTAATATTTCTATCTAACACACATACGCTTTAATTTCTTGTTTAATGAAATGTATGTGGTTGATTGTCCTTTAGTTTGTATGATGCTTTGGCAATATTGTTATACATTCATGCCAATAAAGCTAAATTGAGAGAGAGCCCACCTGACATGTTGTTTAACAAATAAAACTTGTTTATACACTGTTCTAATTTCAAATATATGAATTAAATCCATTTTGAAGAGATTTTTTAAAAATGCATTTTTAGAAGCTTTGTCATTGACTCACCTGAACCGGAGGGACACAAAGGGTTTAAAGGTGGAGAGCCAAAGAGGGAGCGGCTGCAGAGTTCTGCCTGTTCACCGAGGAGAGCCGTGCACATCCAAGTGTACTGTTTAAAATGATACACTATTCTTTGTGGGGTTCATCAGTGGGGATTGATTCGCTTTCTCAGAGGGGGGGCACTCTGAGGTGAAAACCGAGTTTGATCTGCGACGTCGACGATGCCAAAAAGGTTAGTACAGTTCACTAAGAAATATAAAAAGATCCTTATAATAAATGTTCCAGTAAGATCTGACTTGAGTAGTCAACAGGTGTCTAACAGCATGAATTATTATTGCACAGTGTCCAGCAACAAACCGTATTGCACATTAGTAAACTGTATTTCACATTGCCACCCCTGATTACTGTTACATGCCAGAGAGGTTATCATGCTGAGGCGATCTCAGAGTTCAGTAGCTTTATGGCACTCTGGAAGGACTGTCAACAGCTTCAGCTCCTGCTTTGCGCAGCCTTTTCTTTTTACTCACAACACCTAAACACCACTGATGTGAAATTATGATTCTATCATTATAATAACTCTTACAACACATTATTTCAAGTCATACAAAACTACTACATTTGTAACCTTTTAATATTGATGATTTCATGAATGCAAGACAATATATATAATAAACATTATCATCACATTATTCATTCATTAGTTTCCTATGTTAATTGTAAATAGTGTGACTCAACAATATATTATAGTATACAGCTAAATGAAATTGAAATAAATATTAAGATGGTATTTATAGGTTAACATTTTACATAGTAAAAAATGAAAGGTTGATGTTATATACTGTTTTATTTTGACATGTCTTTAAGAGACAAATGTGACATTGACTGAGAAGTTACCCTGTTGTCAAAAACAGAATTATCTGCACACTGAATAGTTTTAAAGCCCTGTACGAGGTGTCATTTATTGCGACCCCTAAGAAGATTACTCTGTGCAGATCATTCTTTGTTTCAGCAGTTACCCACTGGATGGTTTGGAGGTGTTGAAATTATTCTGTGTTTAAGCTAGACCTATATCAGAGCAGCAAACAAGGCACTCTTCAGAAACTTCAGGCTCTGTTACTAGGTGTATGGCTCCTTATTTATTTTAAAGTATAAGGTAGAGAATTACAAAGTGAACCATAAATCATCTTTTTTTTCTTTTCTTTTTTATATAAATGAACTATAACCCAAAGGAGAGAAGGCCTTTCCATGTCAGTCCACCCCAACAGATCTAGACTTCCAGCACACTGAGGATGCATCCCAGGTCTCTGGTCTCCAGGTGGGACATCTGATCCACAATGTGACTCTGGGAGGAAAATGCTCCAGGTAGTGAAAAATATAAAGTAAACGATGCAGAAATGTTTTTTATTAAATATTATAATTATATATATATATATATATATATATATGGAATATTGTGGAGAAGTTACTTTTTAAATATAATTCAAAAAGTGAATCTTTGATATATACTCTAGATTCATAACGCAAAGTGAAGCCCCATTTGTTTTCATCTTGATTACGGTTTATAGCTCATGGAAATAAACTCCATAATCTCAAAGTATAAAATTTTTTAGAATAAATACATTTCTGTATTGGAAATTATACAGAAAAGAAGGAGAGAAGAGCTCTCTAATTAGCTAATTAACTAAAACACCTGCAAAGGTTTCTGAAGCCTTTAATCTCTGTCTGGTTCTGGTGCTCACAATGAACTTTTCCTCAGTATTCTAATTTTTTTTTAGATGCTCTAAAAGATGACTGTTTTAATGTTGACAGCACTATTGTCACATACGTGGGAGAAAATGGAACAAGGGAGACAGTCTTTAAATGTTTGTGTTGTCATCTTAAAACAGACAATTTTATATCAGCTGTCAATGTCCAGTAGCCAAGTTGTCCTAGTAACATTACAGTTTAAGCTTTGACTAGCAGACATGGAGGCAACAGAACCTCAACTAGAACTGTTCACTAAAATCTCGTGCCAAACAAAAGAAGTACCTTTCTCTTTCAAGTGTCCTATTCCAGACAATAATCTCACAGCCCTGTTGACAACAGAAACATTACTAAAAATAGCGGTGTGGGGAATTAATTAACGTGATAGTAGCCATGGGTAACGTTTTGCAAGTTATACAGTTTCCATCATGTAACTAATGACTCTACCGCTAGCTTATTACGTTCATTACAAGTGACATACTGAAGTGATGTCCAAATAAACGACTCATAACTAACTTTGTTAAAAGTTTAATTGATTTGCTTCAAATCGTTCATTTGAGCTGTAACGTTAAGTAAACTTAAGATAATTAATAACTGATTCATAGTTAACTGTTAACGTTGGTCTCAACAAAATCTAACGTTTGTGTTGCAGAAAAATGTTACCCCATTTATATATTAAAAAGCGTTTAAAACCTTGAAGTATAATGTCAATAACAGATATGGTAGTTATTTTAATATTTTCCGGTGTCTTACTTTGACTGTGAGCTGGTAACGACCATAGACTGGTAGCAACAACAGTCACAGGTTCCAACCTCCACCATACAGCACTGGGGATTTAGAAGCTGCCTCTGCTAACGCAGAGTAGCATATAGCATTAGCTCCTTAGCATGAGCTAACTCGGTCACGTCGAGCTAGGCGGGAGTGGTTTCAGCAAAACGTTGCATCAGCTCCACCCACGACCTGCGTCTTTGCCCATTTTTCGTTATTCGGGAGTGATGTGCGGTGACGTGCTGCTAAGATGGCAACGACCAGCTCCGCCCAATTCAGGCTTCAAAACTGCTCTTCAAAAACCAACGGGTGACGTCACAGATACCACGTCCATTTTTATATACAGTCTGTGTTTCACACAGTGACAGTGTGACCCGATAACTACAGAGTAATCTGATTGCTGCGTTTTACTCCTCTGGGGCTGGTGACTGGCAATTTGTGCTGGTTCTTTTGTCTAGTAACTAGTTTGGAACTGAGTAAATTTTCAGTAAGTTGGGCCAAGCAGTCTCAATTAGCCTGGGTGATTTCAAAGTTGTGAAAACAGCATGTTTTGACTTATTATTTTTAATTCCAAAGTCTATTAAAGCCTATGATTATGAAAACAGAAACACTTATTGAATGTAATATTAAATATATTTGAATATTATTTTCAGCAGCACATTTGCATTTCATTGCATATTTTTATCCATCATTTTTTAAGCACAAATAACTGGGCAAGGTATTAGGTTCGTGATGTGTATCAACCTCTTCATTATGTTCCTATGTGGAGTGTATGATTGACATAATCAATCATATAAAACAGCCCCGCCCCTCCCCCATCTGTTATCTTACGCAGCTCAAGTACTGTCCCAATACGCAAGATCACATTTCACAAAGAACGGTTAAAGTCTTCTTAACAAGCCAGTTTTACCAGGATGCATCGGTTGGTAACTTTTATGAACTTGACCACCCAAATTTCCCAGCATTCATTTTGGAATTCCAGTGAGGAGCGGAAAGCAGAAAGAGGCCAATATGTTCACGTTTGAGAAGATTTGAGGCAACTGTGTAGATTTCAAATATTGGCAGTTTTAATAAAAATGGATGGCAAATTGAAAATGTGCTCCAACGTTTTCAGAGTTGAGAGGCTACACAAGCGCCTGTGGGGGTAGCTAGCCAGCCAGCTAGCCAGTCACACTCTTGCCCCACAGTCACACACAGACCACTTCAGCCAATGCAGCAAATGACTTCAGCAACAATAACAGAGGAAACCAGGCCTACCCCAAAGACCATTCTTTCTACTTGCAAATTAGGGTAGGCTATAGCACATCACCAAAGGTTTTGGGTGATTAAGCCTGCCAGTTATTTTGGAGCACTGCAGGCGGCCTCTGTGCTGGGAGTGTTGCACAATACCAGGAAACATATCATCTCAAACTGTCAACAGTGTTCTGTATGTTTTGTGACATTGAGTTCATTCTTACAAGAACGACAAGCATGAACTTTCTCCCCAAGAACAAAAGTCTGTCTTTTGCAATCTTAGGATTTAGAAAAGCCTTCTGTCTCCTCCTGACTTTAATGTTTTAGCTCATGAAAATGGAAACCTCAAAAAGCATCTTTAATATCGATACATAGGCTACATGAAACCATGCTAATTAATCAAAAAGGTCTAAAGGCTAAAGGTAGGAGGTCCCAAAAGTCTGCATCCTAACCAGTTAATTATCCATTTAAAAGCAGCAGCATTGTTCTTGGATGTACATACAGTCCAGATCTTTACTATAGAAATAGACAAGTGGGATAGAAACACAAAGGTTAGATTTATGTTATGATTCATGTTTGACACAAGTGAAATCTTTGAGTATAAGGATGAACTGATTAGTCTGGCAAAATCTTCTTGGATAAACTCCCCCACATCCCACCTAATTGTGATATAATTATTACTAACATCCGGAGCTGGCTCCCACAAAGCAGATGGGTCTGGAATAACATTCTGGTAAGTACTGATTTTACTTAAGCCCCCTGCACGCTTCCTAACCCCCAACTCCTCCAATTGAACTGTACGTTGTCACAGCCGCTGCAGTCAGGATCCTGGCCTTCACTGCATTGATTTCACGTTAGTCCACTGTGCTCGTTTTAGGCGGCATCTGCAGGGCCAAAGTATGAAAGGCTCACAAGGTCCTAACAAGGGCAACTAAATATGTAAATATTATTCAAGTAGGCCCTAATGACTTGCAATGAAATTCACTAATTGTGTTTTATATACAGCATATTTGTGTGGGGGGGGGGTTTACATATTCATTGATTACAAAATAAGTCAACAAAAGTTGGCTCATATAGTGTTTGTCCATTCAGAGTTGACACGGCTCTGGAGCAGCTTTTTAACAGCAAAAGCTAGTAATAATGTTAGTATTGCATCAACAGTGGGTCTGTAGCAACCAAGTTAATTATCAATTTTCATTGAATTGAATGAGAGTGGCCCCTGGTGGCCACTACATGCAAATGTATCTTTCAGATTTAGATAATCTCCACTTAAAGATTCCACAATATGTTTTATTTTTCTACAATATTATTATACCCTGTCATTACTAAATTGGTATTGAATAACAAAAATTATTTTAAAAGCCCATTTAAACCAACATTGTTACCCCTTCCCCTTGGTCTCTCTTAAGGTACCCAGTAAGTATTTAATTGATACTCTTTATGTACTAAATCATTTGAATGTATTTTGGTCCCTGTAATCTATGCTTTAACATCTTCTTTCCATTCAAAACCTGAACATTGCAATGTTCAATTGTTTTTGTATTATGTATCATTATATATGTATTACCAGTTCATCCCAAGTACTGAGTGCATCTGGTCAATGAGTATTGTATACTGAGCGCATCAGTGTTTAAGTTCAAGATAACTGAGTTATGCAATCAATGAGGGAAATAACAATTCTGAATGTGCCAACATCATGGCCTGACTCTTCATTTTCCCTAGGACATTCACAAAAATACCAGAATCCATCATTTTTAGAATCCATTTATACATATGGCAAAATCCTCTTGGATGGATAGAGATAGAGAGAGATATGTATAGTGATATATCTGTGTGTGTGTGTGTGTGTGTGTGTGTGTGTGTGTGTGTGTGTTTTCACAAAAAATGTTACCATGTCAGTGTTTTCATTTCATAGGACATATAGACGGTGTCCATTCTGTTAACAACACACTGACGGTATCATAGTTGATGCAGTGCTTGCCCTCTAGCGTTCAGAGGCTGACAGTGACAGTACAGACGTGTTACATCTCAGTTCGTTGTGCTTGCCATTTCAACTGCTGGGTCCTGATGTGTGCTGGCAGCCCTCCATGATCACATTTCACCCTTCACTTAACAGCAGGGGTGTAGTACAGCACAGCAGCGGCAGCTCTGGAAGCTCCATCGTGTTGCCTCTAATCTGCTCAGGTCCCAGCGAGGTTGACAAGCTCGCTTTCAAAATCAATCAGTTACACATTACTTTCTCCATGCCTAAAACTGGATCTTCTGTTGTGGTGTTTTTCCTACACAGTAAGATAATAACAATTGCTTTACCAATTTTACTTTACTTATTATTATAATTATTATTATTATTGCACATTCAGTATTCCTGCCCAAAGTGTTGCCCTGGCTCACACTGGCCTGTTGGTAAACTCATGTTATGTGACGCACATGTGCACACACACAGAAGCACCAACAAACCACTGTACTACATGTTTCAAACAAGTAAGCATAAACACACACAAACAGAAAGTTGTAGTTTGTTTTTCAAACCCCACATGATCTGTGTCAATGGCAACTAGGTGGTATTTGGTCCCTTCAAAATGGACTGTGTATGGAAATGATAAGAAACGCAAGAATAGAATTGAGTTATATAAAAAACACTCGTGTGATCTCAGAACATCAATCACGTTCAATAGTTCTCCTGTGTACAGAACTGGATGCTAAATGTCATGTTATTGTTATATCTAAATATGGACTAAGATACCACATGGTTGCTTGTTTGAGGCAGTGATAAAATACATCTTCACATAGAAATAACATCTGATAAGGTATGATATGGAGCTGCCAGCGCAAGACTCTGGCAAGATGAGAGGAGGTGGACTGTGTTTTACATCGATGATGCTTGGTGCGCAAATTCAGTCAAGATGGACTCTGTTTCCCAAATATCTGACTGTTTATTGTGAGGATGAAACTTTCATATTATCATCTGGTTGCTGCTGTTTACATTCACCCCATGCAAATTCAAAAGATTTACTGTGGACTGTTGTGTGTATACGTGTCTGTATATATAGTCCCCTCCAAAAGTATTGGAACGGTAAGGCAAATTCCTTTGTTTTTGTTGTTCACTGAAGACATTTGGGTTTAAGATCAAAAGATTATTTATATTATAGATTATAGGATTTCAGCTTTTATTTCCTGGTATTCACATCTAGATGTGTTAAACAGCTTAGGACATACCACCGTTTGTATTAGACCACAGCATTCTTAGGTGAGCAAAAGTAATGGAACAAATAATCTTAAAGTAAATAACATTTAATATTTGGTGGCTTAACCCTTGCTTGCAATAACTGCCTCAAGCCTGCGACACATCGACATGACCAAACTGTTGCATTCTTCATTTGTGATGCTATTCCAGGCTTTTACTGCAGCTTCTTTCAGTTCTTGTTTGTTTCGGGGTGTGTCTCCTCTTAAGGAGGTGAAATGCATGCTCTATTGGGTTAAGTTCAGGTGATTGACTTGGCCAGTCTAAAACCTTCCACTTTTTCCCCCTGATGAAGTCCTTTGTTTTGTTGGCAGTGTGCTTTGGCTCATTGTCCTGCTGCATGATAAACTTCCTCCCGATTAGTTTCAATGCATTTCTCCGTAAATTGGTAGACAAAATGTTTCTGTCCACTTCTGAATTAATTCTGCTGCTACCATCATCAGTTACATCATCAATAAATATTAACGACCCTGTTCCAGAAGCAGCCATGCACGCCCAAGCCATTACCTCCAACATGCTTTACAGATGAGCTTGTATGCTTCGGATCATAAGCAGTTCCTTTCTTTCTCCACACTTTGTTAGAAATTAATCTTGGTCTCATCAGTCCATAAGATTGTGTTGCAGACCTTTTGCAGCTCATCTCTGTACTTCTTTGCAAATTTCAGTCTGGCCAGTCAGGACATTCCAAATAGTTGTGCTTGCTTTGGGGACTGCACATGGATCAGATGAAGGCCAAACAGCAGGGTTTGCAGTGAGATGTGTTCCAGAAGTCTCTAAAGTCTAAAATTGTCCTCTGTCAAGCTGTTGCAAAAAAATGTCCTTTGTATGATGTATACCTTAGAAACACATTTTTGGTGGTGTGGGTGGGCATTATAGCCAACAATGATTACCAATAGTGATTTTTCATATTTTTGTAATTTAAAACCATTTAGTGTGCTGTGTCAGTTTGCACTTTAGGCCACTAGAAGGCATTGCTCTCTTGGAGGTGGATCAGATGATGTGATGTCTTACTTTTTACTCTCTCTTTAAAAGTTAGAAGTTCACTTTTTAAAACACACAGTTCTCATTGCCAACCTTGGTGTGGTAGTTCATCTTACATCCAAAAATAGATTTGTCAAAGTACATGTCACGGTGGCATGTCCAGACTTTTTTGACTGAGGTGGCTCAAGTGGGACTTAGGCAGATGTGGCATGAACCACGTCCATGTGCATGCAAACATCTTATATTACGTTCTGTGTTTAAATTTTGAATTTAAAACATAAATAGCGACCATCAAAACACAATAGATTGACGCCATACAAATTTTCTATAAATATAAAGCTTTTGTACTTTATACTTTTAGTCCTAAAAAAGGAATTATTTACCTCTAAAAGTAGGTTTTGCACAAAAGAAAACGATACACATTCAAAAAATATAAAGTACCAACAAAATCAAATGAACAAAACTGTGTGGACAAAATATTGTATTGACAAAATTGTGCAAAACTTCCCGCTTTGACACGAGGGGGTCCTGATATTTGCCAGGTCTGCCCTGACAAAATGTATCCGTTTCTTTTTGTTGTGTAGTTTTGCTACAAACCTGTACTGCAGAAACAATCAGACATTCTTTCAGGAAAAAAGTGTACATCTGCCTCCTCCTGGCATGAGGCTTTATCAGTACAATATCAATTAAAATAACAATTTCCAAGTTAACACAATGTTTAAGATTTTAAAATGGGATCCTCAAGTTGGAATACAAAAACACACACATTTGGCTCTTCAGAATGCATTTAATAAAAACTTGATCACAAAAAAAAGAATGCATTTAATACTTTAAACACTGTAATGAAGTTCAGGCAGACACCCTTCTTACCTGTTTAATTAACTGCAAATTTTTGTTAAAGTCTAGGATTTGTTGAAGGAAACTCGGTTTATGAATTGCTTCACATACAGTAAGTAGCTATAAGCACTGTCATAATGTAACTGTGATGTGACATGGTGAACATATATATATATATATATATATCAACCGTTATCAGTCTGTTGTCAAATATTTTTCAAGCAATGAAACTGATTTTATGACCAAAATTCTCAAACCATTTTAGCGATCCTATGAATGGTAATTTCCCAAAGTATAAACTCAGATTGCCCTGTTTCACACTGCAGGCTTCATAAGGTGCTCATCCAGCAAGCACTGCCATTCAGGACTGCCAGTAAACTTAAGCCATCACATCTGAACTCAACTAACACTCATTTCTCCAGGTCCAAACACTGAAAAGCAACTTCAGCTTACACAGCAATTACAATTCCAGGAGCAAATAATAGGATTTTTTCTGGCCTAGTGGTTAAAGGTGTATGACAGGAGTCCTTACGAATGGGAAACGGTGTGCAATGCTGGAGGAAGCATGTAGGGACATTCCACTGGAGTCCATCCAGGGGAGGATTTGACACACCAGGGGGTACTTCCCCCACTGCCTGGCTAAGGCTGACATCGCGTGTGATGTGTGGATGGTATTTTATGGCCTCATGTAGCCAGAACCTTGAAGCTGAGGAAGATAATATGATGTGAGTGGATATTTACGCTATTGCTTACAGTACTGCATTGCAGTGGAATACTTAGCTTTTGATTGGTGTAATCTCTCCTTTACAACATCTGATTGGTGTACTGTACAGTCACGAAATAAAACGTTTGAAATCTGAGTGTTGAGTTTTTGTGTTCTGTCACATTTGTGTAATTTGTATTGATCGCAGTAGAATAGTGTTTCAAAGCATATAGAGGGTTTTATAAACACAGTATGTTTTTAGATGTGTTTGAAACTGAATTTATTACAGATCAGTGGTGGATTTTGTCTTTATCATTTTGAAAAAGTGGTGCATAAAATGTGGATGTGAACAGTATGGTGGGAGCTGCAGAGCACAGGGGCCAGGAATGTGTCCGGTCTAATCCCAGTGAGGGACAGAAGATGTTTTAGCAGATCTCCTCTTGTCCACATGAGTGGCCCTGGTGTCTGATGTTCCCACAAACTCCGGAACTGGATAAACAGAGGCCAACGCCTGTTTGGTTAGCACCAGACTTTCACACTGACGAGAGGAACTGAACTAAATAATCAACAACAATGCCAGCAGAGATGGCTATAGCCCTTCCTCTCCCGATGGTATGCTAAGACATCACAAAATATCAGGAGCAGAATGTCAAACCATGCAGAAGAGCTGAGTTAAAGCTGCATGGTACCACATGGAGGAATACTATAGGTAAAGACTACCTTACATGGTATGGTATATGAGCTCAACACACTAATGTACCAAGTCAAAACATCTTTCTTAATCACACCATCACTTCATAGGTCTTCACTCATTTTAAAGCAACTTTTTTGTGTCGTTGTGATTCATTCTGCCATTTTCATGGAAGTAAAAAGTATTAAAACCTAAAAATCTAATTTATTAGTATCAGTTATAGTATATATTTATATAATTTAAAATACTATGGTGTACAAAATTAGTACAAAACAAATTTTAGGTCAAAATTTATTTTTATTACAAAATTAAATTGATCAAATTGAAGTTCCCATCATGCACCAGTCTCAATGAGAGAAAATGTCTTCCAAAGTACAGTTTGGATTGCATGCTTTTAAATGAGTCAGATCAACGTTTCACGCCTTATCGCTGTTTAAATAAAGCGGTCAGAACATTTGAATTTGCCTCTGAACTGAAATGTGGGAGTCGTGGCTCCTGACTTGAGAATCTGATGGGAACCTTTCGGTGAAGAGTCCGGAGCACCACAGCGTGTGCTAAGCCAGACGGACAGCTGACTCAGCACCTCCCCTGTTGTCTGTGTGCTCACTCGACAATGTCTTTATCCCCAGCGACAGAGTACAGCTTCAGGGCCTGAACATCCCTCAAAACCATTTGAAAATCCTCCTCCCAGCCCGGGACCTAGGATTCTTGCAGACACCCCTGATCCAGACACCCCCCCCCCCCCCCCCCATCCCAAGCTCTTATAAAACTTCAACAGAAATCCTAAAAGTCTAATTTGAGATTTGGGAGAGTTGTGCTGTGAAAGAAGTACTTTTAGCACCAATCACAGATACGCAGCACATGGATATCCATTGTTATTAATCATATTATCTTCAGCTGGACTTCTGAGAACTTCATTAGTCAAAATGTTTATTAGCAATTCTCAAAATGTGAGATTTTTGAAAACTTGATGTAAAAAGTCATGACATAACACGGATAAAGTAATGTTAAGTACGTCTTTTGGACTGTTAAAGAGGCCCCCAGGATGTTGAGTGTGCTCCAAATAATAGGAACACCTTACAACATAATGCAGTGCACCCTGAACTACTTACAGGTGAGTTGAATCAACACGTCTCTGATACAGCGTCAACTCAAATATATATATATATGATATATACAGTATATTAAGCCCTACAACATTTATTAGTACATTTACCCTTTGAAATTAAGTTGATTACCTACTTTTGAGTTTAATAATGATTGAAATATATTTATTATTTCTTTCTTTGTTGAATTAAAGCACATTTAATTGTGTGATAGTTTCTCACTAGCATCTCATCACCAACATCTTTTATTGATGCACTTCTGCTGTCGGTTATCTCATTTCTTTTTTATATCTAGTCAACGTTTAGTCACTCTACACTGCAGACAAATTCAGTATACCAACCACAAGAACATCCCCTGGCTCATAATTTCACATGAACGTAACACAGACAATGAGGAAAGCCAACATGGGACATTTCCATATATTAAACAATAGATATTATTTTCATGAGTCACACAGCCTTAGCTGTGATCAGTATTTCACATTTAGGATGCTTTGTTACAAAACTCTTCCGGTAAGTGTGATATCATTAGTACCTTTATTTCTGTTTGAAGTAGCAACAGTATCATTTTTAACACTGTGGTGCTAACATTTCCATATATCAGACTCTTATTTTACACCAGTGGTTCTCTATTGTCAAACTGGGTGACAAACCTGTTTCTGAGGTGAAACATTTTTCAAAATGAAACAAGCAAGGTCTGATGAGAGCTACAGCTATTCTATAAGTGACTGACGACACAGAGAAGCTTAGTCACTGTGGCTGCTCTGACTGAGCTTAACACATGCACAGACTCGTCCAAAGGTAATCACGGCATGGGCTGCTCTGCTCTGCTTTAGGCCAGTGAATCCTGCAAACCTGCATTCCCGCACCTGCTTGAGGCACACAGTGTTCGCTTCTGTACTCTGAGAGAGAGAGGAATAGAGAGAAAGAGGGAGAGATAGAGCAATCCACTAGAAGATGAAGAGCCACAAAGGAGGTGTGTGTGAGAGAGAGAGAGAGAGATGAAGACAGAGAAAGACATATGGAAAATGGCTGGAATAGAGAAAGAGAGAGAAGCCTGCATACCAGAGGGACAGACAACGCAATCTTTACACACATTCTCGTTAAGGCTTAAGGCTTTATGATCTCCAGAGGGAGAAAACAGGCGCAGATGATCTGATGTTCTTTATGGGGGGGGGGGGCACATGCCACTGCCTGCACCTGTACACTGTCTCCACATATCAGGGTGTATAATGAGATACAACTGTGGCTCCAGGAATACTCAACATCCACTCCAAACAGCCTTTGATGCACATGGGAAGCCTTTTTCTGTCCTACACATACACACAGCATGGGCAGAAAATCACTTGTTTATGCATCTGAAACAGGAGCTATTTCCTTCTCCCTCTGCATGGGCCCCAGGAGGAGGAAAGAGGAGAGCAAGTGGTCAACAGAGGTCTTTCTAGGAGCAGCTGAATACCAGAGGAGCTGACAGGTATGTACATATTGGAATGTGCTTCTCAGCCACACCTGTGGGGAACACACCCGCCAAGCCTGGCCTCTCTCATCCCACTGGCTGATCTCTTCAAGATTGACAACTGAACTATTTGGCTCCCGTCCACAAGAGCCAGAGGGCAGGTATGGCAAGTTCTGAATGTGGACCAATGGGAGCCAAGAAATCCCTCCGAGCCAGGCGGGGCCGCAGTGAAATAAAACTCATCAATGGGGTGTGTCTCAAAAGTTTGTCAGCAGTCAAACAGTGAAGTGCTACTGCTGCAGGAGTCCACTTTGACCGGTTAAAGCTTAACTAGTTCTTCGCTGCGTGAGGATCTGAGCGGTTTTCAGTTGGCAGAGATGGTAGAAAAAGACAGAGAGGCACTATTTTCCCATGACCTTTTCTGTGGCTGAGAGATCACTGAGAAGACAACAGATCTCATCTCCTCCAACTTCAAGAACTCCTCTTTCAGGGCCAGGACTTGAAGGGAAGGGATGGCAGCTTCAGGCAGTACATGGTTGGAGACTTTTTAAACCTCTCAGGACTCATTTTCGTCCCTTAACAATAGGTACATCATCACAGTATGATAGAGATTTTACAGCTGTTACTACACTGTAGTCGCTCACATCTCCTTATCACTTTTCCAGCCCAGCTATAGATTCTGTATCCGTTGGACGGAGAACTGATAAGGGCATGTGCATGACATTACCTACAAATACTGGAGACATCTGAGTAAGAGAGCCTTTGGGGTAATTAAGTAATTCAATTTTAATTGGAGATCATTTTGAAGATTGATATCTGTTTTTGTGCTTTTGTTGTTTGCTTTTAAGCAATTTTTAGATGGATGACTTGAACTGTAATGTATTGCTTTTTAAAGATGTCAAAAAATAAGAGCTATAAGTTGTAAGTTTTAAAATGTGAACTTTGTAAGTGGCTAAAAGGTAAGTAAGGGGCTAATGCAAGTTCATGACAACCAACGCTAACATTTTGCTTGCATTGTAATCTATCTTGTGATTTGTCTGTAATGACCTTTTGGTTTTTTTTGATGATTTAGCACTGGATACATCAACTTGTGCCAAGGACTGCAAAGTGGAAAGGTTTGTCTTTCTGCTTCTGTCATGTAACACGAGATTGAGTGGAATATTAATCAAAACAAATTCCCTTCAGGCAGTTCTGAGCACACCTGGTTTTAAGTCCTATTTCCCAGAAATATGACAGAAAGCAAGAGTGCAGCTTTCTTTGTCAGGTGAGACTTCAGGCAAAATGATGTATTTCTCTTAAAAGGCAAGACCGGTGATTGACACAATCTGGTTTGGGAAATCAGTATGATCCATTAAAATTAAAATAGCTTTCCAAAAATGGTTCCATTGACATCAAATTTAGAAAGAGGGGTCACAGTGAGCTTGGACACTCATGACACACATGATACAGCATGACTGACATAATCTATTGAGACCTTAATTACGCTGAGGATCGTGGAACTGGTGAACTGGATTACAAAAATCTGGTGAGTAATTTAGATATGATTCACACCAACATGCTTACACGATTCTCACACCCATAAACACGCAGCCTTGCCGTTTTTCTGTTTTATTACAGATCACACAGTGGATTGTTCCAAACATAGGAATACATCTCATACTTAACATACTTTGCAGGAATAAACATGTTGATACAAAATGACGAATCAACATCAAACTGAGCTGGAAAACAGGAATATGAAAATCCATAGGATGTTATATAAAAATAACATCCACACACGTTGTTGATTCAAAGAGAAAAACATGACTTTCTTTTAAAAAGCGGTATGTGTAACAGCTGAGGGACGCTTTATTCTTTCAAACGCCTAAGATAATACATCTAAGTTCCTTTTGTTTCATTTATATTTTCATCTGGCTTCATTTAAAAGAGCTCTACAGAAACTCTTTTAAATAACTGAGCTTCCAGTAAGGAGCTCAGACTGGCATCTGTTTTTCCCACGTCTTAAGATGCATAAACTGCTCTCAAACACAAGTTGGGGCCACATTCAGCCTTTCAGAACATATCATGTTCTTGAAATGTGTTAACCTGATAACAGAAGCCTGAATTCTCTATTTGTGTCTGCTAAGTGACGTGACTCTAAAATACTGTTTCATTTGTTGTGGATGTTTTTTTCTCATTTACAATAAATATGTAAGAGCTTTAGAGCTTTACTGCACCTTTTATTAAGTAACTGCCAGAATCCCTTCTAATCAGACATTTATTGCCAAATGCATTACATTTCTGATGCTTCCCATTTTAAACTTATGTATTGTTCAATCAACAAAAGGCACACAGTGCAATTCTCACTGTTTACAATGAGAGCAACAAAACACAAAAATGACATTGTGATCATACAACAAGCAGCATCTATTTAAAGAAACACACTCACACATACACAGGAGGGCACTCAGTAAGCTGACAAGTCTTCTGGATCTACTAGCTGCTTCTCTGCCCTCAAGGTGTCCACTCCCTCTTTACACCTGGTGGAGGATCTCCCCTCCTCTGAAGTGCCTCTCACTGCCTGCCGACACACAAGGTCACCTCCCAGGCTTTAAGCAACACCTCAACGCTACTTCAACACAGTCTACCTCTTCAAACTGCATACAAATAGGCTCTCATCTTCCCTTTCTTGTACTTATTAGGAAAATGTAGTTATGCTTTACGTTTTTATCACTGTGTTTCTGCAATTAGTTTGATACAGAACTTTACTGTATGTTGGCAATTGCTGTTATATGCCATGAATAAAAGCGGCAGTCTTAAATGTCTCTTGGAATTTGCAGCACAAATCATTTGATGAAAAAATTAGAGCCTGTTTAGCACCTAAGCATTTTAGCATTCAAACCCTAAAACAATTACTCAGCAAAATGCAAACATCTACAAAGGTGGCAGATTAAAAAGTGTTGTCTTGTTTTTCTAAGGATATGACAGCATACCATAAATATACAATAAAGCAGAAAATATAATGCAGAATATAAAGATGAAGAAATTATTTTAAAATGCAATCAACTGACTGGAGTCTGAGATTAAATGTTTCACTCATCAGCAAATTGTTTTGGTCTAAAGAAATTAACTTGGTAAAATCATCCTTATTAATGCAATACTTTTTAACGTTGAAAAATAAGTGCTGTGTTTTATCCACCCATGCAAACAAGGGCACTGCTGTTGTGTTTAAGCCAGACCAACCATGGAAGCACTGAGATCCCACAGCTTCTTGGCTGCGGCATCATCCAGGGCCTGCGGTGCTGCCGTTTTGGGGGCACAATCACTGTATGATGGAAGAAATAAAATAGGGAGAAAGGATCACCGAAAGTCTAATACTGTGTGCTTATAATCTAATCTGATGTAGTACAATCTCTAATGGATCAGCAGAAGCTTCTGTAATAAACCATGTCACTGAATTTCAGACAACTATTAACAATGAAGTTTATCTTCACAATCAGGTGAGTTTTATTGCAGATGTACTTGCCTGTAGTAGAGGCCACTGACGTTTGCCAGGCTCTCGTCCACAGCGCAGTATATGGTGGTCTGAGCTCCTTCCCAGGGACTTTTAATCAGCATGATAAATGGCATGGCTATGATCCTCTTCCACAGCGGTATAGTAGGGAAAAAGTGGCGGCCTAACTCGGTGCGGATGACCCCAGGGTGAAGACTGTACACTGTCACACCTGTGCCTGATGAGAGGGATCCATCAATTCAAAAGTTAGCTACAGTGTCTGAAACATCATCAGACTATTAGGAAAGGGAGAAGGAAAAAGAACACCAAGGCAAAAACAAATCTGATCAGATCTGTTCTACATTAGGCTTTATGTTAATGTAAGAAATTAAAAACTGGGACAATGTGAGGGAATTATTCCCCAATGTCTTTCCCCTTGCAGAGTAGAAGATTAATAATAACATAACTTACATTACATAATAATAATGCTGTATCAATGCTGTATTAAGGCCACATAATGTGCATTGGGCACTACCTTCCAGTCTTTTAGCCAGTTCTCTGCAGAAGAGCACATTGGCCAGCTTGCTTTGGCGGTAGCTCTTCTGGCGCTGGTAGTCATTATCAAGGTTGATGTCATCAAAGTGTATATGACCTGCAAGTGAAACAATCCAGTGTAGTCTTTAAGCAGAAATCACACATTTTTTTAATCCAGAAACGACCACGTGAATTTGTGTTTTGTGACATTTCAGAAACGATAAAACACACAGCTGCTTCAATCACAAAACCTTTCTCGTGTGCCAGGCTGGAGACGGTGACAATTCGACTTGGAGCTGACTTCTTCAGCAGGTCAAGAAGACAATTGGTGAGGAGAAAATGTCCCAGGTGGTTGACACCAAACTGCATTTCAAAGCCATCCTCAGTCTTCCACTTGGGACACATCATGATACCTAACAATCAACAAAAACACTTATATGGAATACAACTAACTAGTAAATAACCTCTTGGTTCCACCTTCAGTAGAACCCAAATTGAGGTAACTTTTTGGCCTATAAAAGTTGGGAAAGGACAATAAATACAGCCAGTTCAATTTCAGCTGGAAAAAATAAGATGCCTTTTTAATCAACTGACTTTTTTTTGATCGTACGAATTGTTTAGCTGTGATGTGTTATTTAAGTCCTCAATGTGCTTCTATGTCATGAAGTTTGCTTTATGCATCCTGCATTTATCCTGCTTGTACCCACACTATATACTATACACACACACACACACATATACATATATATATATACACTGCTGCCACCCGTGTAAGGGAGAACCACTGCAAAATACCGGCATTGTTGATGAGGATGTCCAAACGTTCCTCAGTCTCCTGCACATCTTTGGCCAGGTCCCTGACAGACTGCAGCGAGGCGAGGTCCAGTTTCTTTACCACGACGTTACCGTTTCCACTCTGCTGCCGGATCTCATCAGCTGCAATGCGGGCTCTGGTCATGTCCCTGCAGGCTAGAATCACTCTGGCTCCTTGTTTAAAATAAGGAATGTAGTCAAGATTTATACAGTAATAAAGTGTAAGTATTACTGAGTTAGTAGTTTTGGTTACAGTCAGTTTAGGTCAATCCAAAGCCACTCTATAAATAATAACTGTGCTGCGACAACAGAGCAACTAACAGAAAGTGTATGAATAACTTTAATCACCTCGCTTGGCCATATCCAGGGCCGTCTCCTTCCCAATGCCAGTGTTGGCTCCTGTGATCAGGACTGTTTTGCCATCCAGCCTGACCTTGCTCCGACACACTCCCCCAGCCAGCCACCTGCGCAAGGCCAATACGCCTGCCCCTGACAGAAAAGGGGGGAAAGAAATACAATGTAGTGAAATATGCCTTGGTTTGGTTATTTTTTTTATTTTCCCTGTAATTGTATTGCCATGCCTTGGTCCTTGTTTATGTGACATGAAAAGCTGAACTAATTCCCTTACAGGAGAATGATATACTGAATTGAACCTCTGCTTTGGATAATTTAGATGTGACTCGGGCACCATAGAGATTATGTTAATTTATGATTGTGAACAACTGAATTACTAAAATTCTCTTTATATTTGTATTTGTGAAACACTTCACTGTGCTGATTCAAACAGCTATTCCACTGACATTTCTAGGTGTTCACAAAGTGAGCAGCAGTAGCAGTGAATGCCTCAACAAATATGATCTTATCTGACGCGAGGGGTTTCAAAGTAGCCTATTACTTAAACTATACGCTCAGTAGTAAGAGTTATTTAATTTCCCTTGCACTGACATTTAAGACGTTGTACAAAACATAGCTTACGTAGGCTAATATCCTTATGATAATAGAAATGATTTACCTGCAACAACAGCAACTGTGAGAACGGTCGCATGCCTCTCTACGAAGTCCCTCATTGCCTCTGCGTAGTTTTGCATCTCTTAGGCTCTTAGGCTGTTAATTAGTAACTACAAATGACTACAAGCATGAACGGAGAGATCATAGCACAATTAAAAACAATTGATTAGTATTATTAGAAATTGCAAAACTTCCCGTTTAGGATAACTCTACGTAGTTCATTTGATATAATGTCAGAGTACTACCAAAAAACTGTCCAAGAAAGTGTTCTTCCTTTCCGTGCGGCGTTGTGGTGTGTACGCACCCACTGGGATTTTCAGAATAAGATGCCTGTTTGTGTACTATGTTATCATAGCAAGAAATTTGTGCCATAACTGCTATGTTGGTACTTTGCTTCTATCTACAATAAAAAATTACATTTTGAGTTAGTGTCAGACTCATCTTGTGTGTTAGTTTACTAGTACTACGCAATTTTACAAATTAAACAGCAATGTTGAGCATTTCAGCTGCGTCTGGACCAGCTGCAACAAAAATGCTGCTTACACGTCCGTGCTTCAATAACAGGAGTCCAATACGCTGACCAGGCCCATTGTCTCTGATATACAGCATAGGTCTAATGTTTTACTTCTGATACTTTAAAATATTGGACATTTATTTTGAAATCTAACCTTCATGACGGTTGCGGTGTAGATGTGTGGCTGTAACTTGTCGATTCGTGCCTTTAAGTAGTTTAAAATGTGCAGTCTCAAAACTAACAACTGGATCTTGTTTGACAGTAACTGCCGTTTCATAACCATTGGCTTTTATTTATTTTTTTTACCAAAAATTTAACAAACCTGACCCGGAAGTTGTTCGTGCTCGTGCCACGTCAGAGCTAAGCCAGTTATAATCCCTGCAATAGTGTCTCTGCAGTTTCCAGCTATTCATTTTTATGCTTTCACCATGCTGTGCCTGGCACTGAGCGGTCTGCTGCTGCATGTGTTTGTGGTGCTCGGGACTGAGCTCACATTTGAGCTGCCTGACAACGATAAGCAGTGTTTCTACGAGGAGCTAGAGAAAGACGTGAAGTTTGACATAGACTTCCAGGTAAGTTACTCTGAAAGCTTCATCCCGTTTACACTGTGCGTTTTTAAAAGATCCTGCCAAAGTTATCATGTTTCTGTTTTTAGTGAGTCGCCCTTTTGGTAACTCAAATGACACCCTCATTCATTAATTTAGCCTACCTAAAAAAAATTGTTTTGATAAATGTTTTCTTACCAACTGGTTTGCTGCAAAGTCAACTTGAGTGAGTCAGCTCATTATTTGCATATATTACAACAACACAAGGGCGGCGCGTGTGCAGTGGTTAGCACTGTCGCCTCACAGCAAGAAGGTCGTGGGTTCAAACCCCGGTTGCCCGGCCTTTCTTTGTGGAGTTTGCATGTTCTCCCCGTGTCCGTGTGGGTTCTCTCCGGGTGCTCCGGCTTCCTCCCACCATCCAAAGACATGCAGGCTAGGTTAATTGGTGTCTCCGAAATTGTCCTTAGGTGTGGATGTGAGTGCGAGTGGTTGTGATGGACTGGTGACCTGTCCAGAGTGTACCCCGCCTTTCGCCCAAAGTCAGTCGCAGGATAAGCGGTTCTGGATGGATGGATGGACAACAACACAACTATTTTGACATGCATGTGAGCTGTCATTTTTTGCTTCTTTTAGGTCATTTCTGGAGGCAACTATGATGTGGACTGCTTTGTCACAGATCCTCTAAACAATGTCTTGTATAATGAGAAGAAGAAGCAGTACGACAGCTTCTCTCACACCACAGCCATGAAGGGCGTCTACAAGGTCTGCTTTAGCAACGAGTTCTCCACTTTTACACACAAAACGGTGTACCTGGAGTTCCGCTATGGAGATGAGGAACCTCTCCTGCAGAGCATGACTGGTGTTCGAGCACTGACACAGGTAAGTCTCAGGAACATATATGCAACGATTAGTCACTGTCTTTACTCCTCAATGACAGAAAACTGAATATCTTTGGGATGTGGTCAAAACATGACATTTGAGTGACGTCATCTCGGGGTGTGGGAAACACTGATCGACATTTATCACCATTTTCTGACCGTTTATGGACCAAACAACTTAGCAATTAATAAAACTGATCGATAATGACGTGAATCATTAGTTGCAGCCCTACGCAAGAGCTTGCTTTACAACTACACTTGAGGAAGAAGGGGCTCAAATTCTGTCTGCTGCAGTGCAAAACATTTTTAATGGGCCAGAGGGTGGCTGTCACTTGGCAGACTGTTCACAAAAGATCAAATGGGCTCCCATAAAGAGGTGTTATTATGCTCATTTTCAGGGTCAAAATCTTATTTAGGGGTTGTATCAGAACAGGTTTACATGGTTTCATTTTCAAAAAACACCATATGTTTTTCATACTGCACATTGCTGCAGCTCCTTTTTTCACCCTGTGTTGAAGGCTTTGTTTTAGCTATGGAGTGATATATCTTACCTCTCTACAAGATCTTTGTTGGGAGTTGCACATGTGCAGTTCCTAGTTAAGGACTACTAGTGTTTGGAAGGGAGAGGAGAGACAGCAGATGTCTTGTCACTGTGTGCTGCAGCAGCTGAGTGTTTTTCCACCGGTGTTTTTTGAGGGCGTGTCAGACAGCGGCTTGGTGAGCATTTTGCTGTGTAGTCACAGGGATCAAAGGGAAACAGCTGGACTACAAACAAGCTGTTTTCAGACATTTCAGAGCATAGTTTTCTGTGGGAGATATGAACTCACTTTGGGGTAGACTTTGGGCTTTTTCACTTTGCAAACCGATTTACATGCAAAAAAAAAAGATATATAACTCAATAAAGGAGAGGGGAAAAAGCCAAAAAGCATAATATGACCTCTTTAAATAGTTCACTGGACCAGAAAATTGCATGTTTGCCTTTATGTTAGGGATTTGTTTAAATCCTTCTGGCTTGCTGAGCATTCAGGTTTTGACTCCAGGGTTCGCCTCCACCCTGTGGCCCTTTGCTGGTGTCATCCCCTCTCTCTCTCCCCTGTTTCCAGATGCTATTCACTATTCTATAACTCTCAATAAAATGCACAAGAAGCCCAAAAAACATTTGTTAATGCATCTTAGTGGACTGGCAAGCAGAAGAAGAAAACCACAATATGTAGCAAAAACTTTTCCAGCAGGGGCTAGCTCAAATAGTGGCATCAGAAGCTACCAGTGGCATTTCCAGTGGCAGGTACTGTGTTTAGTAATTCATGCTTACTAATCAGCTGTTGAGGTGATGCAAATGAAGCAGAACTGTTACTGTTACATTAATGTTGGATTCAAGTGAGACGGTTTATATTAAGTCCACAAGGTGGAGCCAGAGTCTAATCATGTATCCAAAGGTTCTCAAACGTTTTCTGTTCTGCCCTCCTTTAGAAGCCAAAAAAAGTTCAAGCCCCTGATTCTAGCAAAAGGTGGATAATTTTTTAAAAAGTCATTAACAACACGGGTGATAAATAAAACTAAAGATCCAGTTCAACAAAATAGAGTTGCTTGCGTCAGAGCCCTTTTTTTGTTTGAATCACACTCGTGCAATTTTAGGACTCCTCAACATCCATGCTTCCTCAGCAGTGGCACTATGCTCCCCCAAGGGGGGCGTGCCCCCCAGTTTGTTAATCATTGCTGAATCTTACCTGCAAGTCTTTTAATGTGCTCTCCTTATTGCACAATACCAGAAACACCGAGACGTGTTAACCGCCCCTTTTAGAGGGTGGTTTTTCCTTTTCAGTTTTACATAAACTGGAGTTACAAATGAAAGCCATTTTCATAAATACTTCATCATCAGATTCCCCATATCAGCCCACATTTGTAATTCCCTAGTTATGGATAGTCTATACTGTACTACGCTATACTATATACAGGACAGTATAATGTATGTGTTACATTTTGACCACTTCAAGTCCTGAGACTTGCGGGAAAAGTGTAGGAAGTTGAAGTGAATCTTTTCAGGAGCAGTTTGGAGAATATAATTCAACATTTGAGGATGTCTGACCCACCTTCCGCTGTATGTTTTGCCACAGGCCATTGCTCTGCTCTTGATTAATTTGTGTTGACTTTTTCTACTTTCAGTTGGAGTCATCTTGCGTCTCCATTCACGAGATCCTGAAGGTGGTGGCTGATTCGCAGACATGGTACAGACTGAGAGAGGCGCATGACCGCACAAAAGCAGAGCATCTCCTCGAGCGGGTGACCTACTGGTCTATCGGTGAAACCGTCATGTTGTTTGTCATCGGCATCGGTCAAGTCATGTTGCTCAGGAGCTTCTTCACGGAGAAGAAAGGCTCTGTGGCAGCCACTACTTAGAACTCTTGATATGCCCTCAGAAACAGGTGGACACATAAGTGCATCTGGAGCCAGCATGCATCTTAGTGTTTTCAGCAAACACTTTGTTAGAGGGATAGTTCGAATAATTCTTCTTTTTTCCTGCTTACCCAGTGTCAGATAAACGTGTGAATGTCTCTCTTTTTTTTTTTTAAATGTCTGTATTGATTTGTTCTGGACAAGCTATACTGAAAAGAAACTTGTACTTGTGTTGAAAATGAGATTGACACCTTTCAACCTTGCACAGATTATTTATTACGTTTTATAGAAGTAGGGCTAAAAGACAAAGCGGGTTTAGTTGGATCTTTCTGTTAATAACCCAGATTGCCTTACAGTAGGACCATTGTGGATTTTCATCTGGGTACCCAGCAAGTAAATAGTGGCACACTGATAGAAACCAAAGAAGTGTTGTTTCTGAATGTTAGTCTTGTTTGTTTTATAGTGTGTGTGTGTGTGTGTGTGTGTGTGTGTGTGTGTGTGTGTGTTATGTTTGGTATTACCTTTTAATTTAAGTGCAAAATGTTGTTATGAGTTGTAAGAGCTCTGTCTCAGTCATGTCCTTGTGTGTCTCATACAAAGTGCCTTAAGAAATCCTTTTTATTTTTTTCATTTCCTACCAAGTTTAAAGCTTACGTTTAGGTTTGTCTGTTATGTGCCATCTTGTTGTTGTTGTTACTGATTCATTGGATACTCCCTTCTCATTATGTTTTACATTTGGGTGTGCTTACAAGTCTGTTATTTCATAAAGAGATACATTTAATGGACATTGTTAAGTGACCAATTATTATAGCCTTTTTTCCACAAAGACAGTTGTGTATTTTTCTATTTCTTTCTGTTTATTATCTGTAAAAACCTGACAACAGATTTTAGTAAAATTTGGTGGAAAGTCATTTGTAGTGACGCTACAATCCATTTTTTCTTTGCAAGATTATCCATCTTTCAATTTCTCATGTTTTCTTTTAAGTTAAGACACCGGATGTGAATGTCTTTACTCTTCGGATAGGCCTACTCTGTCATCCCTCATGAACAACAGTGCGGGAAAACAGCGGTCTAGACATGAGAGATGGGAAATAGGAAGAAGGATTGAATTGAACTTGAGCCTACGGCGAACTCAACGTGCGCACTTCACGGTCCTCTAAGCTGACGTGGATGGAAGTCATTGGATCTTAGAGGCCCGGCGTCACCAGTTTACCGGCCCGTCATTCATTCATAAGAAAAGCAGGTACAGTTCCAGTGGCCGTGTCCGTACGCAGTCTCTAAACATGGCGGGTTACCTAAGGGCTCTGACGACCGTATCGAGAAGTGCAGCTGCTGTGCTGTCGGAAAACCCCGCAGTGTTCTCACCGGCCGTCGTCTGCCACCACAGACCGCAACAGAGGAACTGTAAGTCCGCCGTCGACCATATGACTCAAAGACCATTGCAGTGCGCATTTTCACCGAGGTTCACAACATTAATGTGGTCGCCTGGGTGTGAAACATAGTCTACAGTGTGGACAGCGTGTTATGAATGAGTAGGCTACTGAATTAAGTGACAGTGGAAACCGAGGTAATTAGGAAGTCGATGTGGCTGATTGGCGTAAAGCCATCACTGAATCACAAGATCCTGAAAGTAGTAAAGTCAGTGCCATTAACCTAAATCAGTTTTCATTTATACAAATGTATCAAAACTCAAGGCAGAAGAGAAAGTTAAAACTGCTCAGGCCTAATAGAAAACTTTAATGTGTAAGAGGAAACCAAAAAGCAATATCACGCTGAATACGAAATAAAATGTGAATCATTTGTTGTATAAATCTCACAGGTGAGAGCAAGGATGTATTTATACCACTAACAGGCTGTATGTTACAAAAAGTAATCTTATGAAGCCCATATGAGCAGCTGGTGCCAGTCTGTCTTGGCATGCAAGTCCATGTGTTACAGTTACAAAAAGGCCTTGACAGGTAATAACTGCTATCAAAACTGTAATATAATCCCAAGGTCACAATGTCTGGCAGAGTTTCACTGTCTCAGCGTGAATGAGTTTTGCGTAACAAAGTAAAGAAAGGGATATAAAAAGGAAAGCAGGCTGTGCTGTGTGTCACTGTCATCAGTTAGTTGGTGGGTCAGAGAGGTTCCACAGGTGAGCGGAGTACGTTAAAAGGTGGTAATTTTTAGAGATATTCTTCACTTGTAGATGATCCAACAGGGATGTGAGTTTAAAGACTACTAACCAGATTGCAGGGATAGTCACAAACCAGCCAGAATGAACGGAAGTGTGGGCTAATATAAGGCAGTGGATTCAGTCTGAAGCAATGAAAACATGCAAATTGTGAATGACCCTAAAGCTAAATTAAAGTTAAGTAGACAGACGAGAGACAGCATTGACTGTGTTTCTGCCCAACATTTTCAGTGTCATCACCTCCTTGCTGCTGTGAGCAACAGAGTAAAGCTTGAAAGATAATGTAACGTACATTTTTCAGATGCCACAAAGCGCATCAAAGTGGACCAGCCAGTGGTGGAGATGGACGGAGATGAGATGACTCGCATCATATGGGAGTTCATCAAAGAGAAGGTACATGGAGCAGAGTAAAACTCGGCTTACTTCTCAGTGATTTAGGCCTTAAAATCATCAGACTGTGTTTGTGTGTGTGTGTGTGTGTGTGTGTGTGTGTGTGTGTGTGTGTGTGTGTGCGCGCGCGCTTGCTGTGCAGTTGTCTTCATACATATAACACATTAAACATCTTGTACATGTACAGCTCATCCTGCCAAATGTTGATGTTGAGCTGAAGTACTTTGACCTGGGTCTGCCCTACCGTGACCAGACAGACGACCAGGTCACCATTGACTCTGCTCTGGCAACTATGAAATACAACGTTGCTGTCAAGTGTGCCACCATCACCCCTGATGAGGCCAGAGTTGAAGGTAACTTTGATTATTTTGATATTTAATTATATGTTAATTGTGCTTGTGCTAATTTATATTATAGCATATTTCAACCAATAGCAGCATTAGCAATAATATCTATATATCTATCTATCTTGTATTTTAAACTGTTTACTGTTTTTTCTTTTCAGAGTTTAAGCTAAAGAAGATGTGGAAGAGTCCTAACGGAACTATCAGGAACATCTTGGGTGGCACAGTTTTCCGTGAGCCAATCCTTTGTAAAAACATCCCTCGTCTGGTTCCCGGTTGGACACAAGCCATAACAATCGGCCGGCATGCTTTCGGCGATCAGGTAACAAATGTGTGTTTGCCCTTTACAGAGATGCATCCAAACTGACAGAAGATAAATCTTACATACCTGCGGGTTTGATTTTTAATCTCACAGTACAGGGCCACAGACTTTGTTGTTGACCGGCCTGGCAAGTTCAAGATGGTTTTCTCCCCAGCTGATGGAAGCAAACAGAAAGAGTGGGAGGTGTATGACTTTCAAGCAGGAGGCTGTGGGATGGGAATGTACAACACTGATGAGGTAAGAATGAGTTTGTTTATATATTTATTTACATGAATGATATACCAATGTGATATTTATAAATAATAAACATAAATAATCTTAAAAGAGGTGGTATTATGCTCATTTTCAGGTTCAAAATCCTATTTAGGGGTTGTACCAGAACAGGTTTACATGGTTTAATTTTCAAAAATCACCATATTGTTTTTCATTGCTGCAGCTCCTCTTTTCACCCTGTGTTGAAGGCTTCGTTTTAACTATGGAGTGATACATCTTGTCTCTAAATGATCTTTGTTGCACATGCTCAGTTCCTAGTTAAGGACTACTAGCCAATAAGAAGCAGAGAAGGGCGGGTCAATGAGAAGCAAACATGGCTTCGGTTCAGCTGTAGGCTACATGTTGCCGACCAACTTGACAGCTGTGAAATTGCTGTGATGCAATTTCAAATCTCTACCTTATTGTTATATTTTCTTTGCACAGTCGATCAGTGGGTTTGCTCACAGCTGCTTCCAGTATGCCATCCAGAAGAAGTGGCCTCTGTACATGAGCACCAAGAACACCATCCTCAAGGCCTACGATGGGCGCTTCAAAGACATCTTCCAAGACATCTTCGAGAAGTGAGATACTGTGCAGATGAGGAATCAGACTTGGTGCATTGCTCCAGAAATAAACTCTTTAGTAGACTCATTGCAATTAAATTATGTAAAACCAGATGAACAAACAGTGTACTTTTCTCCAATTGTATTGCTCAGTGGTCTGGGCGCTGAATTTAACAGTCACTGTTATGGTGACATAAACATTTCATTATTCTGTGTTTTTTCAGGAAGTACAAGCCAGAGTTTGACAAGCTGAAGATCTGGTATGAGCACCGTCTCATTGATGACATGGTGGCCCAGGTCTTGAAGTCTTCTGGAGGATTTGTTTGGGCGTGCAAGAATTACGATGGAGATGTGCAGTCAGACATTCTGGCTCAGGGTAAGCACACTTTAATTAGATGATGGGTAAACGCCATATTGTCTCATTAGTTACATCTGAACTAAGATCACCTTGACAGGCTTGTCTGTGTTTTTTGTCCAGGTTTTGGTTCTCTAGGTCTCATGACATCAGTACTAGTGTGCCCTGATGGCAAGACTATCGAGGCTGAGGCCGCCCATGGTACCGTCACCAGGCACTACCGTGAACACCAGAGGGTGAGAGCCACCAGCTGACAATGCTGGGAGTGTTTTTACTTTGGGAGCAAAATACAATGTTCTTGTACTTCTACCTCTGCTCAAACTGATTGGATTTTTAGACCTTGAGAGTGAGGAACTATGATGTGCTAAGTGATGGACATTTTGGCGGGACCCAAAATTTAAGACTTTGTGTTGGGTTTGAAGTTAGGTTGTAGTTGAAGTTTAGATGGTGCCAAATACTGCCACTGTCAGACAGCTGTCACTCAAATCAGCCTTTTCAAGATATTTCCAGTTTTGTGAGATTACCCACTTTTGAAGTGTTTAAAGCCAGTGCAAACACATCAAACATGGAAACAAAGCCGGATGCTAATGTATCCATCCACGGTGGCATTACTAGATCTGAAGGGAATGCAAAGCAACTACAATACATGCCCTTTGCTTTATAGGGAAGACCAACCAGTACCAATCCCATTGCTAGCATCTTTGCCTGGACTAGAGGATTGGAGCACAGAGGCAAACTGGACAGAAATCCCGATTTGATAAAGTATGTTATCTGATTATATAGTTTTATTTACTCATGGGATATCTGTTTATGCAGTTTTACATAATAATTTGTCACTCTGCACTGTCGCTCTCCAGGTTCTCCCAGATGTTAGAAAAAGTCTGTGTGGAAACTGTGGAAAATGGTGTGATGACTAAGGATCTCGCAGGCTGCATCCATGGTTTAGCCAAGTGAGTTTACATTTTCAGATACCACACTCATGCTTAGAGTGTGTCACATATGCTTGTGGACTGTTTTTAGGAAACTTATTATGATGTTCTAACATACAGACTGATTTTATTACTTATTGCAAATGTAACCCCTGCACTATGATCTTGCAGCTGCAAGCTGAATGAACATTATGTCAACACATCAGACTTCCTGGATGCTATCAAGACTAACCTGGACAAATCTCTGGGCAAATGAAGAACAATCTGAAGACACACTTAGAGAGACAAAACCTGTCTGTAGATTTTTAGCTTTTGTTTGTATGACCCTTTGTATCTGATTTTGAAGGATCTAAGTTTGCTATTTTATAGTGCCATTTTTATATTTGTATAGCTCACTAACACATTACTGTGGTCGTGGTCCTCTGCCTTTCCTGTTGCCAACGGTCCACTTTTGTATTGCACAATTAAGTGATTGTACTGTAAGAATTGGTATTAACTTACGTTAACTTATAATGTCAAAGAAATCACAATTAATTAGAGGGCATCTTCAGGGAACAAAGGACAATATGCCATGTTTTGTACTGTCAGCATTAATATTAAAAAGAAATAGTGATTGCTTATCTCTCAGTTACAAGCAGTGTATGGGCTTGCTCTCATTTTGTCCTTTACTTCAGTAGCTACACTGTTCGGTGCTGTTATCCTGAACATTGGGGCAGAAAACAGACTTATCAGCACACTCTGGACAGAATGATTATGGGGGTTGTTAGATTAACTTTCAGACTCCTCTGCGCTCTAATGATACTCATCAATTTAATTATTTAGGCAGATGGAGGCGTTATAATTAAAAGTAGCAGTGAAGCATTTTGTTTCAGTTTATCAAAATCTGCAAAGAAGAAGAATGTATTTACTAAATGTTTGAGATGTCAGAATAGTACTCAGCTAGTATTGGTCTGATCAGTGTTGTGGTTGCAACTGAGCCTTCAGGAGGAGCTTTGAGAATGATAAATCAGACAGAATGAGAAGTAGAGGGCGCTGTAGAAGTTACCTCACTGGAGCCAAATGGCAAATCCAGATGTTTAAATCAGAATCACTTATAGTAAATGTCATCCACATGCAATTTCCCTTCACATTTTAATTTCAAGCACATATCCAGCAGTGCATTCATGCAGTGCTCATTTACTAGACGTCATATGCACCCTCTAGTGCATGACAGTGAGTAGTAACACTCTGCTGTGCTGACAACTACAGTATATCACCAGCAGATGTCAACATGGTCAGTTAGCCAGCTTTTAACTTTACACTGCTCTTGTCTGAAATTGATTGTGGCAAAATTGCACCTTTTAGATCATTATTGGTGCTTGTAATTTAAAATAATTAATAGTGGCTTGCTGCAGTAGGATAATTCAGGTTATGTCAGGAAGACTGTCAATCATGGTTACCTGAATTATTTCCGTTTATCTAAATAACCTGGTTTTCATCAAGTTGTTCTGTATCCAACCTAAAACCTACCTAACTAAAGCAAACACATGTCATTAGGAAGTTATGTGAAAAAGATCTCATCCAGCCTGTTGATATAATTGAAGGCAACTGGAGCCATCAGACACAGAAGCACTGACAGAACAAAGGTTAGTTTGATAGCATGATATTCCTTCTGTTCATTCTTAGTCATTTGTTACTCAAAAGTCCTGCCAGAGGTGAACTTTATAACTGAACCACTCTGCAGGGAATATGCTAGTCTGTCTCTCCCAGCCACTAAAAAGTCAAAGAAAATGAACAAGGTGCCTCTACCACAAAATTACCAGAAATTAGCATTTAGATTACCTTTTTTAATTCCCTCCTGGAAGAACATTCCCATGCAACTATTAAGTGCTGAAGAACCTTCTACTTAATATGATCTGCAGCCATAAAAGAGTCATATCTCTGAGCATATTGATCAATCACTTCCTGGGAAATGATTTCCTATGGAAGTATAATGCGTGCACAATGCAAAGCATCCGTGAAATAGAGTAGGACCAATCTTTGAGTGCACATTTTGCAGTGGGACAGTCCATACTGGAGCTGACTGAGGCTTCAGAAAGACCACGGACATAACTCAAAAGTAACAATTCAATTCCCACAACGGGCAATGTGTCCTTAAGCAAGACACTAACCCCCTACCAGCTGACTGCTAGAAGCACATTTTAAAAACATGCGTAAGAGATGCCATTACCAATGAACAATAAAGGAAGTTACCCCCTTGACAGTTAGTAAATAAGTCAGACATGCAGTTTGCCTTTTTTTACTGCTCTGTCTGCAGATTTCTCTGATACATCTTTTTTCACATTTAACAAAATACTCTTTTGTCTTTCAGAAATGTCCCAATTTTCTTCCTCACATGTGAACGTCCTGAAACCCTGAATGACAATTACACTGAGCCATGATTCATTGCAAGTTTGGGTTGGTCTTCAGCCATGCTAGCAGCTCTGTGACACTGTGCTTAGGCAGTGCTTTGCTAACATATTCACAATGACAACGCTAACATGCTGATGTTTAGCAGTATGTTTACCATTTTCACAATCTTAGTTTAGCATGTTAGCATGCTAACATTTGCTAATTAGCACAAAGAACAGCTGGGCAGATGGGAATGTCATTAGTTTTGTAAGTTAGAGTTATGTTCACATCCATAATCAGTATCACATCAGTAGTACCACCACAGTAGAAACAAAGCAAACTTTAATTTTATTTGCGATGTGTCAACCAACTACAGCTCTCAAATACCCACAGGGTGGAAATGAGGGATTACATTTATATATATGATTATAATGTCAGTCATTTTGCCATAGGCTACAGTGTATATTCCTCAATTTCATCCTGTGTATTTTGACCTGAGGAAGACACGTAGTTGGTTGAACAGCCCTAATAAAATGAAAAGGAGCTATGGTTCCAGTCCGCAGGTACATATCACTAGTTCCGTCAGTAGTTTTTTAGTCATAAACCAAAGTACTGAAAAATGTTTTATTTATTTCTGATGATGGCCACCCCTAGAGCTTTAGTGCTAGCATGGCTAAATCAAAACCAATAGTCCACAGCCATGCTAACAGGTATATGTGAGACTGTATTTAGACACAGTGGTGCTTTGAGCTAAATGCTAATGTCAGCATGCTAACAATGAGGTATGTTTATCATGGTCACCATCTTAGTTTAGCATCTTAGCATGCTAACATTTGCTAATTAGCACTGAACACAAAGTACAGCTGAGGCAGAATTCTGACCAGAAGATGGCGCTATCTGAAAAGTTAATTAATCAACATATTTATTACAATTCCTACTGAGGGGACATAAATGTGTGTACCAAATTTAAGAGATATTTCAGTCTCAACCAAAGTCTGACAGACTGACATTGCTATCCATACAGCCACTAGCATGGCTAAAAATACAACATGCTGAGAATTACCCCCCAAACAAAACAACAACAAAGGGACAGATTAAAGCATCAGTCTCATTTAAACTAGATAACCTTTATTAAATAATCCATGGTCAATTTCCATGAGGTCTCAGTTTGATACTCCTCATTTCAAAAATGAACAAGTAGACCATTCCTCTGGTTTAGTGTGCATATCAAGGCTGACCTGCATGGCAGGACAGGGGGAACTGACGGTCTTCCCCAAAACAGAATTATGAATAGCAGGACTAGCATCAGTCCACTTTCAATTCAACCAATCAAAATTTAACCAGGACTACCAAATAATAATATTTCCTTCTTTTAAATCTACAGATTGGATTTATATCCATTTTCAGTGTCTTTTTCCCATTGAGAGGGAGGAATATCTTTCTGAAGTAACTGAATTGAAAGTGAAGTGAAAAGAGCCCTGGATTTAAGAGTGCTGAAACTACAAACAACAAAAAACCCAAACTGCTGATTCTCCATACAAATTGCTCATTCTTCAATTCACATTTGAACTGACAACTGTGAAATATCCATATCAAGGAAACTGCAGTTTACAAAATACCTACTGAGAAAGCATATCTGTTTGTGTTTCATAATATTGCCGTTATGGGGGTTTGGAAGATTGTACAATCTTACTTCCCCCAGCTCTTCTCCTTGAGGCAAATGAGTTACAGAAGACAGCCTTCACAGAAAAATGACAGGTCTCAATGAAAAAGTGCTTTGTATTGTTCACTCAGTAATTCAAAAACTGGAGCAGATTATTCACTACACGGGATAGATTATTAATGTAAAGCTAAACCATGTGAAACGAAAACGGTAAGTAAGCACACTGCATGTTGAAGAATCATTTGTACAGTGAGAGGGCTTTACATGTCGGTGTCATTGTTTTCAGTTGTCAGCCGACATGGGACAGTAGCCACTTTGGTAGGAAGTGACCTGCCAAGAAAAAGGCTATAAAGTCCTGTGCAAAGCACACAAGCATTGAAAGACCGTCCTGTTTAAACGGAGGGCTGGGTAGAAACAGGTTACTACAATTAGGAGCTTTTTAGTAAGAGCATTCAAACCTATGAATATGTTGTGACTATGTATCAAAAGTTCGATATACAGTGAGTAAATAGCTGACAAGGCGGAAGCTTAGCTGCGAATGTCTCTAGCTGGCACTTTCAGTCAAAAACTATAAGGGCATACATTGGTTGTGAATGTGACAAAAATGGCAAAATGGTAAACAAATTTTTATCACATCAAATGTAACTGATGGCTCTGCAAATGCAACTTTTTTCTTCTTTTTTTTCTTCAAATAACTGATACATACACACAACATACAGATTTGACTGTCCGCCAGTGAGAGTCTTTGAGTCTGTAAGCGCAGTAATCCCCCCCAAAAAAGGAGCTCCAGCCCGCGTCAACAGTTTCGGCGTCTCTGCTATCAGCAACAGAGCTGAAACGTCTCCTTTGAAGTGCGTCTCCTTCCTGGCCTCCCATCAGAGTTTGTCAGTTCTGGCTCTTCTGCAAGGAGGCCAAAACTAAATGAAAACCCCTTTCCCAGTGTCTCCCAAAGCCTTGTCAACAACTTTGTAATTTCCTTCTGCCTTCCAAAAAAACAAAACAAAAGCAAAACATGTCTTCTGGCCCATCACCACTCAAGGTGTAGTGTAGCTGCTTGTATCCTTCCCAAAATTGTAATACTCCTCCATGTCCTCCATGTTTGCTGTAGTGAGTTTAGTGAGGTTTTGGGAGCCTCCATTGTCCATATTGTCTGGTGATGTAAAGCCGAAGTTCTGTCCTTCATACTCCCCCTGGCTTTCTATTTCTGGAAGAACTTCTGGAAAATACAAAAAAAAAAGCTGTAAAAAAAAAAAAGATATAAAAGTACCAAAGCTACCATATTCCTTTCACTAATAAGTGTCACCATGCTGAAGAAATTGTAGACATATTATATCAATAAATGAAACATAAATGAACTGAACAACAGAAAAGCAAAAACAAGCAAGAGAAAATATATATATACAGTATCTCCCAAAAGTGAATACACCCCACCCATTTGACTATATCTTTTCATGTGACAACACTGAAGAAATGACACTTTGCTACAATATAAAGTAGCGCATGTACAGCTTGTATAATAGTGTAAATTTGCAGTCCCCTCAAAATAACACATCACACAGCCATTAATGTCTAAACCGCTTGAAATAAAAGTGAGTACACCCCTAGTGAAAATGTCCAAATTGGCCACAATTAGCCATTTTTCCTCCCCGGTGTCATGTGACACGTTAGAGTTACAAGGTCTCAGGTGTGAATGGGGAGCAGGTGTGTTAAATTTGGTGTTGAATTTGTTGGACCAGGGTCCAGGTCAGTACTAGGTTTATGATCAGAGGGTCACTGGTGTGGAATGAATAATAGAAATGATGTGTGCAGCGGGTCTCACCTTGTCCTTCTGGTGAGACGTCCATTCCGTGTTTGACCTTCATGTGCCTGCTGAGGTTTCCCTTCAGGTTGAACTTACTGGTGCAGTAAGGACACTTGAAGGGCTTACTGCCAGCATGGAGATGCATGTGGCCCAGCAAGTTGTACATTCTGTTGAAAGACTTGCCACATACCTGGAAAAAAAGGAACCAAAAATATTGACACTGATGAACAAGGACATAAATAAATGTAAATATATACGTCACAGTAGCTACTTGTAGATGGGAAGTAACTATCATCCTGCCTGATGTCAGGTGCCTCAAACCGCTGGGAGTTTATCCCACTCTAATAATATGAATTTAATTGTAGCAAAACTGCACTGGTATCGAACCGTATGAATTGCTTCCTAGCAGCATATTTTCTAATTTCTCCACTTTACATAATCCTGTTAAATTAAATTGAACTAATTTTAAAATGTGTCATCACATCTCATTTCACACCGAAATTGATTAGAAAAGCTTACATTTGCTACTAACCCAGAATATAATCTCTTTTCCTTTTTTATTCATCAAGTTCAAATATTCACCTTGCATTTAAATGGCTTCACAGGTAGGTGGACGATCATGTGGGTCTTGAGGGTCTGTTTCTGGATGAAGCTCTTGAAGCATACGTGACACTGGAAGGGCCTGACGCTGTTGTGGATGAGCATATGCCTCTTCAGGTTGGCTGACAGGGTAAACTCCCGGGAACACACGTCACACTTGTGGCCTTTCATCCCCTGCAGAGTCCAAACAGAAGGAAAGGGTTAAACACTCAAATATAGCAATGACTAGATTTATTGCTTAAATCACAGCTTTTCAAACTGTGAGTTGGAGGGGCACAAGAGTTGGGAAGAGACTGAGGAAAATACAGTGTGAGGTGAAAGACACACGTACATGCTGGTGTTTTTAAAACGGGAAGTTAGTATTGTAGTTTGGCTGCTGATATGGCCTGACTTGTCAACACAGTCAGCAGTTGGAGGAGCAGCAGTGGCACACAGCTCATGGAGGCAATTAAGACACTAAAACCCTTAGCACCCGATTGCCGCAGTAAGTACAAAAAACTGCACTCTTCTCAGATTTATAACGCACTCAAATTTGAACATACAGACATTATACACATATTTTTTCAATTTGGTGTGACTTATACTTTCCTGGAATATAACAAAGTATCAAACTTTGTTGTGGTACTGTAACAATATACAATTCCATCCACAAATCAACAGGGAATGTATAACTTTCCTGTAAAACATGCAGGCCATGATGCCAAGATGTACTCTAATGAACAGAACATTTTTCAGTTGTTATCATGTCGTGCAAATACTATGTAAAGCCAATGTGCTATGACGGCAAAGCAACCATTTGTCTGGGGTGTCGGTGGCAATTTTGTAGAATATTTTAACCTTATGACATTCACATTCTGCCTGGGAGATGCTGCTCATTTGTTTTACTATATCAAAATCTAAGGCAACCAAGGTAGGTGTATCAAAATGATTGCTATAGTACAGCAAAAAAAAAAGAAAAAGCCCTTTCTATCCCTCCTTCTTCTGTTCCCATAACATTCTCAACCACATGCGACAGGATATGTATAAACATTAAGAAGCAGGTCACAAGAGCAGACAATTCACAGCATCTAAGGCCTTGGGGCTTGTCTAAATGAATGTGCTGTAGCCCTATACACTCCACTCTGCAGTCAATATCAGCAGACAAAAAAAGTGGGTCTGAATAAATGGATTCTGGGTTATTGAGAAGAACAAATATGTATCACAGGTCACCAGTGTGCCGACAGACAGTGTTTGTATAAGCAGACAAATCTGGCAGACTGTCAGTCCACCCGCTGCCTACACAACAATCGGTATGTGTTGCTGTTGTCCACCAGGGGGAGCAGTGAGCAGACAGCAGGCTCAAATACAAGCCACAAAAGAGAACATTTTCTCTACTGAGAATACAGACAGCTCTCTCATTTCGATGAGTGTGGCTTAGGATTTTTGCTGCCCTGAAAGTAATCAAATTTAGGTAAATCCTTGGGAATTCAGCATTTTCATTTGACGCTGTGTGTGATTTCTATTAGAAACTAGCGGAAATGATCTGATCCATCTATACGTCCGTCGCTCTATCTATCTGTATTAAGAAAATGATGGCAGTTTCTAAAAATTGCCTCATTCAAAGGTGAATTGAAGAGTGCAGTTTCAGAGAAATTTTAAGATGTCATTTGCTGCGCATTTCAGAATGACAAGTAATAATCAAGGCTTCAAATTGAGTCCTCTGGTTACATTAAATGAATTGTGGTCCTCATCTCTCTCTTCCTCACCTGTGTGTGTGAGTAATTGTGTGCATGCGGGTAGAACAGACAGGGGGCACTGAGCAATTACAGACATTTCATTCAGACGAGGACTATAATGAGGAGTACATGACGACACTCAGTTTTGTAGATGTACAGAATCAAATCTTTGTGAAAATGCAGCACTGAACAGACATATCTATTCTACTTCTCATTGCCATTTCTCTAAAAGCAGATGAAACATCACAGCACACTTGAACAGTTTTTTTAACTTTACAGCTTACAGGAGAATTATTTGGCCGGATTTGTTAACATGAGCAAACTTTTTTGAAAAGCTAGAAACTCAATTCTCTCATCCTGGAGCTTAATCTATTGAATAGTGAATGAGTGATCAACTGGATTTAAGGTGTCTGCATGCAAAAAATAGGCACATCCCGACCCAGACTTGTTAGCACTACAATGATAAGTGGATGAAAATAATCCTGTAGCAAAGACCGTCCTTGGTATGTTGTTGATGAAGTTGCTTCCTATTATTTAATTTGACTTTATTAACATTTAGATTCAGGTTAGCCTAGTTTAGTCTAGTCTATGTTAGAACAGGACATTTAGCTGTTTGTACTTGCTTCTATTCTGACTTCAGAAATTCCAAGCAAGCCTTAGTCACACCAAAAATCTGACATAAAAACACAAAAGGACGCAGTACAGAAGATGGCTGCCTGCCAGGGTAAGTGCTCTTACCTGTCTACTTCACCCAGGTCTCAGTGGGTAAAGGACAGAAAGGCCTTTGGACAACAGAGGGGTGGTATCCTCCCTTTGGTGATCCGATTGTGCCTCTTTTTGTGTGTGTGTGTTTGCTTTCGTTCTCCACTATCATTTTATTTTAGATCACAAAAGGAAAACCCTTAACAGTCTAATGAGCTATACAGGTAATATTTACAGCGTGTCTGTAACTAGAGCAGTCAGGAAGTCTGGGTGGGAGCTGAAGTGTCCGGCGGCGGTGTCAGTACCTTATGAGTGAGTGAGTGCTGACGGAGGTGGTGGAGCTGCACAAACTCCAGGCCGCACTGGGAGCAGGTGTAAGGCCTCGGACTCTGGTGCTTCAAGAGATGGTTCTGGAGCTGGCTACGGTAGGCAAACGACTTGTTGCACTCTGTGCACTGGAAGGTGTGGGGGCCCTGGTGGCTGGTCTGGTGGCGTTTGAGGTGGGCGTAGGTGGGGAACTCCATGCCGCACTGCGAGCAGACGTGGCAACGTCCGCGCTCATGCTTCACCTCGTGCGCCCGCAGCTCGCTGGGATAGGCGAAGCCGCGGCGGCAGAAGCGGCAGCTGTAGGGCTTGACGTCAGTGTGTTGGAGCATGTGCCGCTTCAGGTGGCTGGTCTGGGTGAAGCCCTTCTTGCAGACCGTGCACTTGTGGGGCCGCGTACCTTGGTGGGTCAGCAGGTGGGTTTGAAGATGACTGGGCTGCTTGAAGAGCTTCCCACAATGTGGACAGGCGTGTGGTTTGATGCCATTGTGGCCTAGGATGTGCGTGACCAGGTTGTACTTGGAGGTGTATGATTTATCACACATGCGGCACTTCCAGCGCTTCAGACCATCTCCCACGTCTACGCAGTAAGATTCATCAATCTGGATGTTGATATCTAGCCGGTCCACTCTGCGGCCGCCGTGCCGCCGTGGAGGCTGGGGGTGCGGAGGCTGCTGGTGCTGCCCTCCTCCACTCCCATCTGTCCACATCATGCTCTGGCTGCCGTCTTCATACTCACCCCCCCCAATGCCCATTTCCGCCGAATCATAGCTGCCCACTTCACTGGTCTGGAAGTAGCTGCTGATGGCTTCCTCCTGTTGTGTAGGCTTCATCATGTTGTTCCCCTGATGTTCTACCTCTTCATGATCCTCTCTGCCACCTCGACCGTGGCCCCCCATAGGGCGCTGGCCCTGCAGTCCTCTGTGGCCCTGCTCCCCTCCTCTGTGGCCCACCTGGGGGGGAGGAGGGTGAACATGTGTGTTGGCTTGCTGCTGGTTGGATGCTTCCCGCTCACATTCTGAACAGTTCTTGTTGGTGCCTCTGAGGGTGGCTGGATCCACTTGTACTAAACCACCTCTGGGAGCCATATTGTTAAGCATGTGGACACAGGAGGACATCCCAGAGTTCACCACTTCCCCTTTCACATGGGATGAGGAGACGTCACCGCCTTGAAGGCTGTGACGCTCGGGGCCAACCATTTTCCCGTCAGGATGTTGAGGGGGCCCCTGCTGCCACCTCCTCTGACTGCAGCTGGGTTGCATCTGACCTTCTTCGCCCAAATTGTCTCCAAGGTAATCTCCGTTGGCTCCGATAAGCTGGTCTGCGTACTCGTAGTCGACTCCGTCTACTGGTGGCGCGGGGGACTCTTTGGGTTCGCCGGTGTAGAAGCCGTTAGGTGCAATGGTAGCTCCGAACACTTCATTCTGGGAGATGAGACCTAGCACGGCGGCCTGGGCCAAGGACAGCACGACAACTGGATCTGTCTGTGTGCCTATGTCCACCAGCCTGGCCATTACCTTGGGCTCACATCTACCCAGGCGCCGGCTCGCCTCCTCCTGGAACAGAAAGACACACACATGCACGAAGAGGCAAGATGTCAGCACTGCACGGAAGCAATTAACAAATATATATCTGACAAAATAGAGTTTACATTCTGCTGCATGGTACTGTGGGGAAAACAAATGAAACTATGGATTTCTTCTCTGTCACCATCTTAAATATAGGTAAAGGTCTGTTTTGTTGTTTCAGCGAATTTCTCAAATCCAAACAAAACAAAACTAGCTAGGAGAAGCTAAGAAAACAATCGAGAACACAACACAGCTTGGTCTTGACAACATTTGTCAATACAGGATACTTAGCCTACAACCAAATACATCTCATCTAAACTGTTACACAGGCAGAAAAGTAATGACATGAGTAATATAATGCATGCAATATAATGCAACAGCATACTGTCCTCCAACGAGAATATGTCCTTCATCAAAAGTGACCCAATAACGACAAAAAGGTGTAAAGACTCATCATCCTATCACAGTGTCTCGTTGAGCCAGTTGTTGAGATAGACAGAAGGAGGAAGAGACAAAGAGAAACAGAGATTTTTATTGCATCACTACAAAGACTACACAACAAAACATAGAATATTTCCTCCTACTGAGACTAACCTCATCCCAATTCAATGGTTCTGGTATAAGAAGTAAACCTGAATCAAGACTGCCCAAACGCAAACCTTTAGCTCTAGTGACTGAGACACAGGAACTATGAAAGACACCATCCTAATCCAGCGTGCTAACCATGTATGGCTTGTGTCCGTGTATGTGTGTTGTGGGGGATTAGATGGCCTACTGAACTATACACAAACACACACATTCAAGTGCAAGAAGGAAAAAATATTGAGAATAAACTGAGCAAGATTAAAGAAATTAAAAAAAAAAGAATGGAAAAGCAGGAGAGGAGACAAAAACAGAGGAGAGCAGAGTGAGAACAGAGGGGGGGAAGAGGAAAAAGCAGAGACAGAGAGAGGGTGGGAGGGAGAAAAGCAGGAGAGAGAGAGAGAGCTTTGAGCAGGCAAGAGTCTTGTGGAGGGGAGGGGTAGAGGAAAAAAGAAAAAAGAGAAAATGAAAGGTAGAGAAGAGATAAGGAGAAGAGGGGGCAGGAGGAAAGCAGAGAGAGAGAGAGAGAGAGAGAGAGAGAGAGAGAGAGAGAGAGAGAGAGAGAGAGAGAGAGAGAGAGAGAGAGAGAGAGAGAGATACACTGGAGAGGGAGGGGGGAGAGCTGAGTGAAAGAGTGAGAGGGTGAGTGTGAGACAGCAGTCAGAAGAGAGCAAGAGGAAGACAGAGAAAGAAAGATTTGTAGACAGGGAGGGAGGGAGAGGCAATGAGCAACCAGGAGACAGAAGGAGAAAGAAAATGACAAAATGAAAGCCAGACAGAATGAAAGATAAAAATTGTGAAGTGAAAGAGGCAAGCGAGAGAAAAAAGAGGAACGGAGAAGAGTTGGGAAAAGCTCAAAAGAGGGCGAGTAGAGAAGGCCATGATGCCAGAGACAATTCTTAATTTGTGAGAAATAAGAAATCCGCAAATGGCAACTTTAAAAACAAAGAACATCTACAAAGAATCAAAGCATCTCCGAGGGCCATTTTCTACCTGTCTTTCAGCTGGGACGTGATCAACCCATGTTGCCCACCCCCCGCTCAGCAAACTACCACTTAATATGCTACGAGTGAGAGCCAATAAACTCACCACGCTCCTCCTGCTGTGAGGTTTCAGGTGCTTTAAGGATCTCATTCTTCAGTGCAAGTGTTGAAGTGAGAATGGACTCTGTTCGCCTCCTATTTATACGTGAGGGATGAGGGGAGGCGGGGCTAACATTGCCCGCCTCCACCCCTCTTCTTCTTCTTCAGCACAGTTTCGGTAGTGACTCTGGTCACACGAGCACAAACACAGGCCAGACACAAAAAACAAACAAACAAATACTTCCTCTGGAAAAGGAGCATGTGGCCAGTAGCGTTTTAAAAACAAACAAACAAACAAAAAAAGCTTGTGTCACTGATGCACACGGCTCCTTGATAGTTTGGTGATAAATCGGCTAAGTCACCTCAAAGTCACAAGACACACACACACACATACACCCCAGCAAGAAAAACAAAATCAACATCACATCAGTCTGAAATTATGGATCCACCAGGCTGCCTCCCACCTCACTCCTCACTCGCCCTCCTTTCTTCCATCTCCGTCTGTCATTCTTTGTCTTTGTTTCTGCCTATCCCTGTCTGTCTCCCTTCCTTTATCTGTTTATTCCTCTAGCTCCATCTATTGCTGAGTCTTTTCCTGTGTATCCTCTATGTATCTCTCTCTCTCTCTCTCTCTGCCTTAGTATTTCACTCTCTCATTTATCAAGTAAGGTTTATGAGTACAGAAAAGTGTTGGAAGATTGTTTCGTGCACAGACTTGGATGCAAGTATGTGATAGGAGAGGGGAGAAGAGAGAGAGAGAGACAGACAGAGGGAGAGAAAGAGATAGAAGGTGACTGACAAGGAGATGAGCGAATGGAAGAGAGAGAGAGAGGGAGAGAAGATGGAGAAAGAGAGGAGGAGGAGGAGGAGGAGGGAGTGAAAGGAAAGAATACTGAAGGAAAAGAGAGGGGAGGGGTGGAGGGGAGAGACAGAAAGAGAGAGGGAGAGAAAGAGAAGGAGGGGGATGGGAAGAGTGGAGCAGAATGCGGTAAAAGAATAAGAAGAAATGGAAGATGGATGTAGGGAAGAAACAGATCAAATGAGAGTTACAGGAGAGATTAAAATGTGTTGTTCTGCTCTTAATGATGCATCAAACAGGCCAGTGTCTCCCTCTCTCCTTGCCTCAATCACACACACACACAAATTGGGCCTCTGACTGACACCTCGGGAAATGTCGAGGTTCGATTGTGAAGAACTTTCATCCCTTTTTCGCATCGTCTCGCGAACCAGCGCACCGCCAGCAAAGATTGGGGATGCGTGGAAAGAGGAGACAGCCGCGGAGATGTTGCCAACCGGTAGCCTGAGAGTCCACAAAGGTCATGCATATCCTGCCAATGATGAAACTGAGAGGAAACAGAAATTGTAGATTACCATGCTGCAAATTACGGAGGGAAATTAAGAAAATGGGATTCAAATGACTGACTGACGCTTCCTCCTAGCCCTAAGAAATAAACAAGGATACAGCAACATTCAAATTTCTTGTATGCACTCTGCAACAAACACTTCAGCTGGTGTCAATATATGCGAGGACAAACCAAAGCCTCATGTCTTTTGCTGGAGTTTCCTGAGACATTGTGAAGCTGCCAGGAGAGAATGGACAGTTGAGGCCATGCTGTATATGTTCAAAGTGTGCGCTCTCTGCAATATGTAGTATAGCCACAACATTAAGTTTCATAAAGTGAGTTTCAACAGATCAATCTGCACCCTCCCATGTCACCGAACACACAGTAATAATGCAATGCAAACAACAGACCTTTGTTTACTTTGGGCCGGCCAGATACTGGTTTTCCTTTTTTGTAGCATTGCCACCTCTCAAGCCAGAGTAGTTTTACATGGCTCCCAAGAGAGATGATAGATGAATACAGTGAAAAACTCCAGGTGCAAGAACCGCCAAATGTTCAACAAATGAAAGACACAACCGATCGCTTCAAGAAACCAAAAGTTCTTGCAAATCTGAAAGAGGAGGTGAGGAAAACGGATGCAGTCATTCATTGTTTAAATGATTGGCTGATCGCCAAAATATTAATCTGCAGCAATTTTGATAATCAACTCATTGTTATAACAAGTTTTTTTGAAGCAAAAATGACAAAACTTTAGGTGTTCCTGCTTCTCAAATATGAATATTTTGCTGTGGTTTTCAATCTTTTATTACAGTGACCTGAATCTCTTTGGGTTCGGAACAAAACAAGACATTTAACAGACATCACTTTGGAAAACTGATGGAATATTTTACTATGTTTTATAAAATGTTTAATGGATTACTTGAGAAAATGAATAACTTAGAAACCATCCAGCATCACCAGCATTGTTGTTTCTTTGACCCTTTGTTTATGTGGACTGCATTTAAAAGGTTTTCTAAACAAGGTATACACTAAAGAATTTTGGGGGAAATTTTCTTAGCAGGTAATTTTTGGCTGTTTTGCAGCAGTAGTGTTGATGGTTAATTTGTGGATTTGTTTCCAAGCCTGTCTAATAAAATCACTATTTCTATGAATATTTTAAACATATTAATTATGTCATAATAACTGTTTCTCCTACACAAAGCCGCATCAGAATGTTTAAGACTATACATTTTAAATCAGACATCTCACTGTTTCATATGGAAGTGCACACTGAGAAATACTTCAAGGGCAGAGATGTGACAAGTGGGGCTGACTTGCCTCTATTTTCAGCCTCACTGATTTCCGTGTTTTCACTGACAAAATAAAACTTTCCACAAATAGTTAACGCTCTCTGCGGTTATGCTACAACCCACCTCCTGCCAATCACACACAAAACAACACAAGATGTTTCCACTGAATTTAGTCTGTACAATACGATTTTGCTTAGTTTTACAATATTTCTATGGGTTAAGACATGCAAATCCTACAGTGTGATAGAGCAAAGGAATACAATCTAAAAAAATGTACAAAAGTAAAGAAATCCTGGAAATTAACCCCCACTCATATTGCTCTTTTAATTGGTTTCTTCACCTTTAAACTCTTTATCCAAACTGACTTAAATTATTGAAACGCTTGCTTTACTGTTTTATCTTTAAATTGATGGCTGCCCATGATCACAGAGATACATTTTTCCATTTAAAAGGAAACTAAACTGACCATTCCCCAGCGCACCTACACAACATACCATGGGGTGTGAAGTCTTGTTCACAAACTCAGCAATTAAAATGTGACCCGATCCACCCACTAGCCACTGCAAACCTATTTTCTAGCTGTATGGTCAAGAGCAAAATGTGCATGTTTTCTGTTAAGCAGCAGTCACTGTTTCCTACAGATAAGATCAAATGGGAGCGGGAAGTGAAACCTGACCGAATGTGGCGGCTCGAGATACATTCTGGTGCTAGGTGTAAACTGTCTCAGCTGTATCCAGACTCGTTCTGGATTTTTCTGGATAAAGGACACTGAGGTGGGAGAGAGCCTGGCAGGGTCTGCACTGAGCTTGCTGCTGTTGACCTGTGGAGTCCATCACAGAGCCAATGAAAAACAGTTTGGCCATAGCTCTCTTTGCAGGCAGCCATATTAGCTCCACATTCTGGCTCAATTTGCTAAGTGTGTCCATAACTTCAGATTTAAAGTCAGAGAACTATAAATTTGTAAAAGTGCACGAACAATTAGCTGATTAATCAATAATCGATAAGCCACTGAAAATGAACAGCCAAAAATTTTGATAACCAATTAATAGTATAGTTTTATCACGCAGAAATGCCAAACATTATTGGTTCTAACTTCTAAAATTTGAGGATTTGCTGCTTTTGCTGCTTCATTTCATATTTTTTGGCTATTAAATTGTTGGTCAGACAAAACAAGTGACCTTGGACTCAAGGAAAAGTGTGATGCGGCATGTGTGGGCATTTTCTATTATTTTGTGACATTTTAAAGACTAAATGATAAAACACAAAACAATCAACCAATCAATGAAAAATAATTGTTACAGCTCTAATCTGTAAATGTTTTTTGGTACCGACAGAAATATACTTGTCAACCACCAGAAGTTGCTAACATTTGCAGTCAGAGTTTCTGGTTTGAATCATCATTTTTCATTTTTCATTTCCTTTTAATTCGATTTACTGAACAAAGTCAATACAAAGACGCGTAGAGCCGCAATTTCCTGTCGGGCGGCGCAAAGTGACGCGAAGGGGGCGGGGCCAGTAATGCGAAGGCAACGTGAAGGAATTCGCGTGAGTTTAATATTTTCAAGCTAGAAAGTCGCATGACACTGAGTCGCGATGGCCTATCAGTGTTGAGATTGTCCGTACGTCACCAAGGCTTCAGAGCGTTTACTCGCGGGCGGAGCTCGGAGTTAACTGCTTTTATTAAATGAGCTTTTTACTAGTTTTTGGGATTTCAACGTTGATTTATCTTCACTGGAGCTTCTCAAGAAAGCAAGGAGGTTGAACTACCTGGTGAGTTCAGAAAACATGTGTCGTTGTACTTTACTGTGACCAAGATAATAAATTCATATGTTTAACAAATCTGCATCATGTTGTAGTTATTTCGGTATCAGTTTAATCAGTTTATTGCTATTTAATCACAGCAAAATGTTTACTTTGGGTTCATACAGTAGTAATGGCGAGTTGTGTTTATTCACGTTATCGCGTTAAAATCGCGAATGTACTCGAATGTACTTTAAAGGGTAGACTGTAAAATCAGTTTTCTCAAAAGCATAATCTTTAGCTCCCGACAGAATGTGCTCTGTAATTGGAAATTTCTTGCCAAAATGCACCATGGGAGTTGTAGTTAAGTACTCACCTCATATTAATATGTACACTGGCTTTTTTTTTTTTTTATCAAAGAACCAGATAACACATAACATTGTCTTTGAGAAACATGAATTCAGGAACCAGTGGCGCCTGAAATAGCTCATTTGACTTGGCAACGCTACAGTATTGAGAAAAATTCAAATCATACCCAGTATTTTGATGCAGTAAAACCTCAGTAAATGATCTATGGATGAGGCTTCCAGCTATGCAGACGGGGCAGCTCAGTTTATGAGGCCACCATGTCTGTGAAAGTGAGAGGTGAGGCAGTCACCTGGTTTATCTAGTTTACATTCCTGTGAGGATGATGACTGTCATTTGTGGCGGTTTTGTAGGCTGGCAAGTTAGGCACTTGTTGAATATAGACAAACAGAAGGGTAAACAGCTAGCTTTGGGTCAGATTGTTACAGGAGGCAGGCAGTTATATTTGGGTTAATGTGAATAACAGCGGCCAGTAAAAAGCTCCATAGACGGACCGCTTAAATAAGAAACAAATATTTAATGATGGGGAGAGAAGCTTTTAGTCAAGCTACAGCTTTTTTCGTAGAATTATAACTGTTTCTCTCTCTAATGTGTTTGTTTTTTCTGTGATAGAAAACTGTTTTTTTTAATAGTTTGTATCATAAATGTCATGCAGGAGTGTGGTAAACAACGGGATAGAGAGAACATGGAGGAGAGAGAGAGAGAGGGAAACAGCAGAGGACAAAATGGGGGCGTAATAGAGGAAGCAGAGAGAGAGAGAGAGAGAGAGGGAAGAGAGACCAGATGATTGCATGGAATGAAAGAGGGATTGAAGGGGGAGGGAGGGGAGGAGATAAAGAGAACAGGGATGGGAGGGGGAGTGAGTGAGCGAGTGAGGGAGTGAGTGAGTGAAATGGTGGAGTGAGAGAGGAAAGCAGAGAGACAGAAAATGAGAGGCAGCAGTGGGGGAGGGGAGGATGTAGAGGGAGAGCAAGAGAAAGACAGAAAAAAGATACAAAAAAGGAAGAGAAAGAGAGAGAGAGAGAGATGGGGCAGGGAGCAACGTGAGAGTGAGACAGAGAGAGGGAGGGAGGGGTAGTGTGCAACGTGAGAGAAGAAGAGAGAAAGAAAGAGAGAGAGGGGAGGGAGGGAGGGAGGGGTAAAGCTTGATGGAAACCAAGAGAGGAAAAAAAGACAGAGGGAGAGAGAATGAAAGAGGGATAGAGGAGGAAAGAGGAACAGAGAGGGGGAGGGGAAGAGAGCTGGAGAGAGAAAAACAGAAAGAGGTAGAAAAAAAATAGGGAGCGAGCAAGGGAGAAAGAGCACAAAACCTTTCTCGCTCTATTTTGTGGTTTAACAAACATGGCTGCAGCAAAAGAAGAAGAAAAAGAACAACGGTATTGTTGGTTCTCAGAAGTCCTCTCTCTCTCTAACACACACACACACACACGATCAGTAACATTTTAATATACCAACATCAGTTGTAATCACCCATGTGATTCATTATAAGGTGAAAACAGCTCCACTGAGGTATACTGTGATGTGTTCACAGATGGGAGGTTTACCCTTGCTAAAAGGCCCTAGTCTTTTATTCTGCTCAAATGCTGAGATTCTCAGTAGTAAAGTACAACTGCTATATCGACCAATTTTATCTTACCACAGATATTTTGGCATTGGGGAGGAAGTCTGACACTGTGGGTCCAAGCTGCAACCTCCAGGTCAGAAAAGTGAAGTCAAAGCATTAGTGCTTTAAACCTGCATTCTTTATAATGGCCAGCGGGGAGTGACACCACTCGTTGCAAAAATAATTGATTGCTTTGGCGTCTATGATAAAATGACCCTACTTCTCACGTGATTTGCTACCTCAGTAAACACCTTTTGATAACGCAGGGTTTGTTTTAGGGAATGACAAGTTGCTACCACGGCGACCTGTCAAACAAGATAGAGGCAAATCGTGTCCATTGCGTACATTCAACTAGCCGTGAACTTGTTTTTGAGTGCTTCCATTGTTTTTGTCTAAGTTCAGCGTTTGGCTGTACTAAAAGACACTCTAAGGAGCCGGCTGTTCATTTTTTTAATTTTAAGCCCGTTTTTCATTAGACAATTAATATCACAGCTAACATGAACTACTGATGCACCTTACTAACCAAGCTAGCCATCTCCACACTCTCTTCCAAATATGGCCACTTCTGGTTCCAAAATCCCAAGATGCCGACAGCCAAAATACCAAACTCAAGGCTTCAAAACGGCAGACCAAAAACCTGTGGGTGAGGTCACGGTGGCTACCTCCACTTCTTTAATACCATCTCTAACTTATTGCAATGGATTCAAGTAAGTACATTTGAGCTACAATTTGAGCCCTATTTTATATAAACTTGTTAATATAATTTCATATTTCAATAATTTGGGCAACATTAGCTTAAAGAAAGTTTTCTAGATTAGGTTGAATACTGAAGAAAATTTAAAAATGTGATGATTCTAGGGCAAGTTCTGGAGTTGGAAGGAAAGTCTTTGTTCTATGATTTCTAAATGGATTCATGGATGTTTATTTGTGAATAAATGATAATGAAATCCTCGGACAGCGTAAGTCATATTGAAGCTACAAATTTGTGTATCATGTTTGTGTGAGCTATGACTCAGAAGGAGTCAGATTTTTGACATAAATTACAGCAAACCTTGCATGAATTTTCCACCAGAGAGCGCAGGCACATTTAGTTTTGTAATGTAAAATATCTTATTCGAGGTTGAGGAATTGGAATCAGAGAAAAATCTGGATTCCTCATTAATTATTTAATAACTAAATTTAAGTTATAAGATCTCAGTACATGAGTGAAAATTATGTACTCTGGAAACACAGGATGATTAGGTGCAATATCGACCAACTTTGGAATTCAGGTGACAACACTTGTATAAATAAATGTAGAGAGATAAGAGATATAGAGAGACACACATTTTGTAATTTTAAGCCTTCAGGACGCAGGAAGTTCAGGAGAATACAGAAGAAGAAGATGTCTCAGGGACAGAAATATGTTTGGAACAGGAACAACACAACCATTACTGTGTGACACTAATACTATGTCAGCAGCATTGCTGTATTTCTAGCTATAACCCTGATAATATGTGCAACTTTTGTCAGTTCCTCTAACTGGCCAGAGAGCCAAACAGCAACAAGACATGTAGGATAGCTGTATACCCACCTCCAAAAGTAACCATTGAGAGGGTCCTAAAACACTGACATGACCTCAAAGAACTAGTGCCAACAAAAGGCCGACTGGCCAAACATCTTTTGTTAAACGTTGCGCTTGACCACAAAGCAAATAGTAAAGCACTGGCATAAGAAGAAATAACAAGTCAGCAATTCTCATCAGGGTAGTTAACCATGCTGAGGTCTAAATCTGCAACTTATTCATGTGTGGTGAACAATGTTTAGGCTGCAATTACAAAAAGAAAGTATGCTTCTAACACTGTTGACTCATTTAAAGGGGAAATGTGTAGTTTTTCCACCACTAGCGGTGGGGATTTTAGATTGCAACCAGGTGTGTGCTCAAACTCATGAGCGAGCAGAATCTGACACAAATAGACAGACTCACTGGTAGACAGCTTCACACAACATGCTGGAAACTCAGGTAAACTCCCACTGCAACGTTACAGCGATATTTTTATTAGCTTGAGGTTGAACTAAGCCATGCTCGTTACATGATAACATTACACTGACTACATTTAGCCGACGTGATACATCGCGGTTAGCTCATCTGCCTGCTTTTCAGAAACTAACCAGCAATTGTTCCAGCCTAAAATGCCTGATTCTGCAGCAGCTTTTCTAAAAAATTGTGATAAAAGTTGCAATGTTTTGATGTGATGAAATTGTGGGAATAAGTGAAAACTGCAAAGGTAGATGTGAGTTTTTAAATGTTAGAATTATAGTTGAATCAGTAAACGGGATTTCGCTGACCTAACCCTAACCATGCATATTTTAACCAGCCTACCTTATCTCTCTCAGCGCTTGTAACTGGGATGCAACAGCCTGTGTGACAGCATGTGTCTCGTCTGACGTCCTCCATGCATTTTTTCCACTTTTTTCCACAGTCTTTTCTGTGGGTCAGTAGATTATTCCTTTTATGTTCAACCACAATATTGCACGTTGTGAAATGTGAGACTGTGGTATCACACGTCTGCTGCAAGGAAGTGACAAGCTGTCGTATGACAACATTTTGCAGGAAATGGCGACGATACGTCAAATTTGTGGAAAAGTGATTGGTCTAAATTGCAAGTCACGCTGAATTTTACGGGGATTTGTTGAATTTGTGTTCATAGTTGCAAAATCCTGGAGGGACTGACTAACGTTATTATTTGTTTATCTTTCACCGGAGGTTCAGAATGAAACAGTTAACGAGCTAGACTGAATATTATAAATGAGATTGTTGCCACACTTTAACAGTTAGACCACAGTAACATTACTGTAGTGAATGGGTCTTCCACTGTGTTGTTGTACTGCGCCCTAATGTTGCATTATTGTATATTATGTGGGTCACATAAGTTACAGCGACTGAGACGGTGGAGAAGCTGTGTACCTGAGTGTCGGTAAAACAATAAGTCTAAATTGAACATTACGAAGCAGCAGCGGGAGATCCATGCTAACCTTAGCTAGTATAAACAAATCGTTCCACATTTGATTTGTACTATTTAGGGATCGACCGATATGTTTTTTTACGGGCCAATCCCGATACCGATTATTAGTAACCAATTAGACTGATGACCGATATTTGGATATGGTGATATTTGGAACAGATACATTTACTTTAAAAATTTTAATCTTGGTGTCAAAATTTAGAATAACACAAACTCCAACACAAAACTTTGTTAAAAATAATAAGATTTTAGTTAATTGTCATGTTTAATCTTTATAAAGTAAATTAAATGAATTAGAGATCCATCCCAGACATGGACTTGTTAACTATGAGTGATAAATTATCATAAACTTTGTCTTTACCTGCTGCCATTTATATTGTATTTATTTTATATTGTTAGGATTTTATTGATTTATTTACTGATACTATTTACTGTTCTGTTCTTTATCTAAACTCTTATTGGTTTTTATAACTAACTGTTTTCAGAGCAGCAACAAAAGTAAAGTTTATTACAGCAGCAAAGTCACTATTCAAAATCAGTGTCTCACTAGAAACAAATGGAACATGTAAAATAAACTATATTCCTGACATCAATATACTGAGTGAAGTTTAGATCGAAGACACCAGTCAGTTTCAGTCCTCCTCCTCTCTCTGCTGCTGCTGGTGGAGGGTAGCTGGTTTCTCTCAACAAGCAGCTGAGTTTGCAAGGATTTGCTAAATTTTAAGGTACGTAGCATCTCAGCTAAACAGGCTGCATACAGAGATTTCGTTTTAGCTTGTTTATCACAAACTCGCTATTAGCAGAGTAAGCACATGTGCTTGTATAAAACTAAAACACAGCTACAGTGGATGAGACAGAGCAGATTGAAATATCTCTCTGTACACATCTGTGCCTGTTGTACTGATGCAGTAGCAGCCTTTTACTAGTACTGCTGGTTTTGCTGCACTTACTTACAGTTACGGCCCTAGTTATTGTCAACTTGTGTAAGAGACACTGATCTTCGCTCACTTCGCTCTGTGTGTGTGTATTTGCGGAGCTCTGCTGAGAGAGGAGGGGAGGGTCTCGTTCTATTGGCTACTTCTGCACAATAGTCAGTGTCGATAGGCTGTTACTCGTGACTTGTAACCAATCACCTAGTACAACAGGCGGGACATTGTACTCACCACTCTGTGGGCTCAAGCAGACAGAGAGAGGCGGCTGCATCAAAGCCAAAGGAGCGCATTTTTTGTTAATTAATTATATCGGCGATCTGTTTTTAAAATGACCAATACAGATTATTGAAAAAATGCTGAATATTGGTGCCGATAATCGGTCAGACCGATTATTGGTCGACCCCTAGTACTGTTAGATCATTTCTTGCAGGCTGAATAAACACTATGACATAATACCAGTGGTAAACAGGATAGTAATATGGATTGCGTTCGCTGGTGAAGTTACTGTGGAAAGCCATACAACTATTGTATTTTGCACCAGATAATGTTAGCAACTGGTCGGCATTAGCCGGCGAGCTGAAGTTATCTAACTTGAGCCAACTAAATCACAAAATCCCAACACATTTCACATGCTTTGCAGTAATGTTAGTTTACCTGTTTCAAACCAAACCAGAGGTCTCTCCTTGACTTAATAGCACGTGAATATTGATTAGGTGCTGCTTTCTGAAAGTGACAATGGGTTTTTCCACAATGGGGAGGTAGTCGTGACCGACCTGGGCCCATGCAAAACCCCTAATTGACATGTAGTTTCTACAGAAATGTGTCAGGTGTGCATTAAGTGTGAAACTGAGTAGTGCTACAAGTGGCTCTGCAAATTCTCTTCTCGTTATTCCTATGCAGTGGTCCAGGTGTTGGCAGCTATGGACAGGCAGTCTGTCCTCAAAGATGATAGATGGGTGGAGTGTGACCTTACACAGGACAGAACAACAGCCCAGACAGATTTGCTCAGCTCTTTAGAGCTTCCATAAACTTTGCACAGACCCTCATTATACCTAAACTCTACTTATCTTAACATGCACAGATGTCATTTAACACATAGACGGATGTGAGTGCTTGTTCTTTTAATAACACAACTGCAATCAATTTATGTACAATTTAGTTTTTTTCCTCAGCGTTCTTGGTTTGATAGTTCGCCTCAGTAGAATAAAGCTCTAAATTTTAAAGTTTTGTGTATTTTAACACATTTCAGACTGACAGACTACTTTACATCACCTCTCCATAAGCATCTACCATTAATATAAAATTAGCCATGATGCACTTGTAATCTGACATTTAGTGGAAGAAGGAAAGAACATAGTTCCATAACTTGTACTTTTTTCCCCATTGTGGTAACATGTGAAAGGTCACACCAGTTCACTTTTCACATACACAAAAACAACTGTGTGAGAACCCTGCTTAAGTTGGTATGGCATTGTTTATAGTCAGAATATAATGTTGCTGGTTAATAGAGTGGGTTGTTACAGAGATGTAACTGCCATATAGTTCATGCACTATTAATAGTAAACATTTGTAAATATTGGACTGTAGTGCTCACTCATAGATATGAGGCATGAGAGAATTCAAAGTTCTACACTTTGACACAGTCACACTATAATGGGTTGAAATGAGCATTCATAAATAATTGAGCCCTTATAATAAACACTAACTCTATACAGACAAGACAAATTAAAGGATGAACCTGTATAAATTACATACGAAAATCCTTCCATGCCACGACGGGTCACTGAATGGTGTGATGAGTATGAAAATGTTGTGAATCATATGCTATACCCTTTACAGTCACCAGATCTCAACCCCCATTGAACACCTATGGGAGTACATTTTGGTCTGATGCCTTTTATTTGTCATCCATCTTTATATCTCACCCAAACGTTGCTACCCGTCTCCCTGCAGTCCCTTGAAATGAGCAACTACTACAATAAATGTACATTTCTGTTTTCGATCCTCAAGCCCTAAAACAACAACTAATAACCAACTAAAAAAATCAAACACAGTAGTATAATACATTTGACCCCACAGATACATTTCTATGCAAACAATCCAGATAACAGCATTCTGGATCTTACACTAATCAGCACTGTGATGGGAGGAAACCCTCTACTTGAAACACACATGCAGCCAACATCAACAGCAGCTCTGGCACAGAAATTGCCATTTTAAATGGTAGAACTGAAGTGGTGAACGCAGAGGTCGAGCACCACTGGCTATTGGGTCGAACTATATTGAGTAGTAGTTCTGTGACCCATAAACATCTCTCTCTTTTCTTGAATTTCCGCTGAATTGGAGTTGAAAGTGCTTGTTTACTTGTGCTGTTTACTTTTGTCGTGGAGGCCAATAAAGGAAAACAAATTAAGCTGATAGATTTATATGTTCTGACATGATACCCTCATTTAACTGCCATCTATGAACGTGCCATCAAAGCTGGCAGCAGGTGTAAACAGCTGATTTATGGTAGCCTGTTTGCAGCACTTAAGGCAAGTATACAGTATAATATATGTACGAAGAGTGCTGTCCTTTGGGAATCAAGTCCCAAATTCCAAAACAAGTGGCGTGTTAGCTGTTCCTGGACATATCTCATCTTTGCTGTCCTTAAATATGAGTGAAAAACAGCTACATGACTTGCGAGATACACATTCCCACACCGTCCCGTTCACTTTCTCAGTTTTTTTACGCAGATATAAATGACCAGGGAGACGACTCTGGGTTTGTTCCATGTTTACGAGGTCATCAATCTAAACCAACCTAACAGCGTTAAAAAACATCAGTCCCACGTTTCATTTTATTCCTACCATGTTTCACCGTTATGTTACAAATTCACTTACAATGTCATAATAAAATATCACGGCATAAAGCTATCAAACACAATCACTTTGAGTGTAATTTAAAAAAGATACAATTTAAAGTCTCAATAAATGTCGGATCTGCTGCTCTGTTAAATGCTGCTGTGGGCCTACCATTTTGTTCCAGTGCTTGTAACTAACAGTTTTAAACTACACCACTCCTTTCTCCTCCTCTCTCTCTCTCATCACTCTCTCCTCATGTTTCCATGGATACACCCCCCTCCCCTTTTTTCTCTCCCTTTCCCCCCCACTTTTTCTTCACTTCCTTCTTATCTTTTCCCTCCCAGTATCATCCCTATCTGCTCCTCCACTCCTTCATTGCTCCATTCTTTCCCCAATCATTTCTCTCTTATGGTGATCAGGTGATCTTTGACTGCAAAATGTAAAAATGATAAATAGGACATTAAAAGGAAAGTAACACACTTTATAAAGGACTTTCAAACAACAGGATTAATGTTCTAGTACTATAGTCCTGGAGGGAATTTATTTTTTTTTACTTGTTCTTCGCCGGTTCAGCTACAGATCAGCTACACAACAGCGCCCCCAGAGACAAGATTGAGACTTAGTGTCTTGGTCAGGGACGCTTCAACAGGATTTAAACGTCCTAGCAGAAATTTGGTTTACCTGCTCACCATTTAGTCACTTAACCATACAGTGGGTTCTTGGATATGGAAATTGAATGGGGCCGTCATGTACTCGTGGCATGTCTTTTTCTCCTCGTTATGTTGAAGCTTATCTCTTCAAGGCTCTCAGATACAGCCAGCGATAGCTGGCACAACAGACAGCTGTCACAGGACGTCAGAATACACAACAAAAAGCACCCATTGGGCTTGTTTAATAGAAAATGTAGCAGAAAGGACATAAATAATACGTATAAATACATGGGGTAAATAAGACTTTATTTACATAATCCCTTAATGCAACACTGAAAAATTCAGAAAATAAGCATAAAGATCCTAACCATCTGATCTGAAATGACACAGCTAACAGTCTCACCAATGCACGCAAAGTATTTAGTGCATTACAGTCCAATTGCCAAAGTCTTTTGACATGATGCTGATCCAGTTTGTATTGTCCCAATCCTCCTAAAACTGGACGCCGTAAAGTAAAGCTGCTACCAATATTATCATTACACAATTTTAAAGTTGATTTATTTGCTAAGAGAAGCAATTCAATCTATCTAATCTTATACTAGAAAACAAGTGGTTCAGTCAGAAATCAAAAGTCTTTACAACTCCTCCAAACGGCCACTGTGGAAAAGGCCCCCTCTAGCGGTGACTTTATTGCCAGTTCCCCCCTACTATCTCTCTCCCCACCTGACATCTCTGACTTTTGAGGCAACTACGCCCAGATTCTTTAACAACCTGTCATCTGGTGTGAAGTACGTGTAGCGCAAGTGAATAACAGTGTGTAAAATTCTAGTATGCCTTCAGTATGTCTCTGTGGCATATAGTTAAGTTTGCTTGCGCATAATTTATCAGCCAGCAGAGAGCAGTGCTGCACAGAGACAAAAACCTGCGGCTAAAGTGTTAATAGGCTGCTTTTAGCTTCAGATATGCCTGAACACATTTTTTGCGTTATTTACAGCTATCTTTTTTCTTGTATATTATTTGATTTTATATAGAACCACTTATTCACCAGACAGTTGTGCAGAAGGAACGTGGTTGTGGTGGTGGAAATAAAGGCATTGGAGTTGCAGACATCTGTGTGGTTCTAAACGATCACCTGCAGCGGGTTACTAATTAATCGAATCCAGAACAGAAACAGCAGGGAAGCTATAACTTCCTCACACCCAACATCATAGAGACGGGGAGATGCAATATCGTTAACAGCTAAACATCACTCATCAAGCATCACTAACTGTAAAACTACTGAGATAACTGCACCAGCAACACTGGCCTGAGTATCACAGTGTCACGACAAAAGCCTCAACACTGACAGAGACAGACACAGGAACAGTGTGAAAGGACAGAGAGGGAATGAGAGAACGGGAAACAAAGACGATAAGAGTAGGAGACAAAACAGAGAGATCTCCACATACACACAATGCGCACACACACACAGCCAAAATTACATCCAAGAGGGCATGAACTAGGCCATTGCTCTGCACTATGCGGGAAAATGGTAGTTAGCTGAGAGAAGAGAGGCTGGCAGAGACCTTAAGGCTGAAGGCTGACACTAAATTTCGTTACCTATGTGACTGAACGATCATGTGACTGCACACAGTACCAATTTTGTCAGCCCAGATGGACTATGATCCGATCACGACTCAACACACAGGCTAATAATCAGGATCCAATCAGACTGAAAGAGAAAAAAAAGGAGCAAATGATGAGGAGCCAACAGTCGCCTTTATACATCAGAACAGAACATTCCAATTAACAGATTGTACAATGGTTCATTCTGTTAAACTGACAAACTGACTCACCAGACAACTAGTAACAACTTCACAAGTACAGCATTTAGCCAGACCAGCATCCAGAACATAACTGACCAGCATGACCGGCACCTAATAAGCATTACATACTGGTGTTGTTTATCAAATATTCTTTCCGCACACAGTACGCGCCATGATAGACACAACTCCATGGCATAACTGATGATGGCGCTTGATGAAAAGTTGTTTCATGCCGAGGGGAGACATGAATACTTGTACCAAAATCCGTGGCCAACCATCCAATAGTTCTTGAGACATTTCACTTGAACCACAAATGTCAACTTTATGGTGGTGCTGGAGGAAAAGTCAAATCACCATAGGATTCAGGAAATTTCATGGCAATCCCTCCAGTGCTGAGACATTTCAGTCTGGACAAAAGCGGTGTACTGACTGACCGACTGCTCAACGTTGTAACTCCATGAGCCAAACCACTAGCATGTTGAAAAAAAACTATCCCTGACATTAGCTACAGATATTGGGTAAAACATAGGTTGTTAAAGCAGAATTTGCTTCAGCCTTGTTAAAATATCAAAAAGATACACAGATTAGTCCAGGTTAAATCTAGATCACATTTTGCACACATAATAATTATTTCTCACTTGCGGTCAAAGTGTAGAGATTCTTACAAGTGATAATAACAGCTGACAACGCTGTTTTTGGTTTTAAATCACAATCATATTTACTCACATTGTCATTGTCAGATACGCTGACAGTTGTGTTACTTGCGAAAAATCCCAATGCTCCAACCAAAGAGTCAACTGGAAAATAGCAAGTTGCATTTATTATTAATGAAATCATATAGAGTAAGCTGCAAGCCCACTTAACAACAACAATTCAATGCCCCCCCCCAGAAGGCCTGAGTATTGTGACAAACAAACTAGCATTACCCTCTGGAGGTCGTTCAGCTGGTTGTACCCAACAGGCCCTACACATTAGGCCTTTGTGCTTCGAGAAACATCAGCCTCTTTTTTTAAAACCCTGCCTGCAGCACAGCAGAGCGCTGCAATGTGCTGACACCATCATCAGCTATTCTAAACCTTTTACCACAGCTATATTCCCACATCCTGATACAGAAAGGAGGGAGAGAAAAAAAATGGAACGCCTGATTTTTATTTATCTTTATCTGCAATAAATGGGTCTAATTTTGAGAGCCTGGTAAAACAATTCCGTTTGTTTAGGAATATTGTGGATGTCTTGATATGCTCTCTGTTTGGCCCTGCTGGAACGCACTCAACACAGTCACCCTGCAGCTGATGATCCATGGACGAATGGCTTATGATCCCCCGAGTAGAATACAGATTGTGTAGAAGCGGCAGCAGCGTAATAACACATCATCGATCCAAACATGGAGAAATTCATCATCATCATCATCATCATCACTGTACAAGTCAAGCTGGCCTAGAAATAAAAAAACTGTATAGTTAAACTTGGAGGCATAAATTCTGCAAAGTATGAGCCTAAATTGTTGAGAACTCGCCAGTGCTTTTTGTTGATTTTGACAATTTTCCAACAGACTATTATTAAATCAAGTTATGGGATCATCATACATGATGTCAAATACAATTATATCATCACCAAGCAATCTTTCAACGCTACAAAGTAGTCTGGTCAAAGACCAAAACACAATGCCTGTGTTTTTCATTAATGAGCACAATACGTGAAAATCACAAGGCAGAGCAGATTAGACAAACCATTAACACAAGGTTAACACAGAACACAACAAATATAGCAGCCAGCTGAGAGACAACAAGTTTGCAAAGCAAATTAATATTTGGCGAGATGCCTTCAAGCTAAAACAGACTGGAAATGTTATCATCAAACAGAGGCTCAAAACTGCATTCAGTGAGGCAGAGCGCTCCAATCCACCATGGCTGGTCATCCAGTAGAGCTGCTTGACAATTCAGGGGGGAAAAGCACAGCAAGAGCCAATAAATGTACTCTTTAGAAGACGGACGTTGACTCAGTGACAAAACACCAGGCCAGCATCACTTGACCAACAATCATAAGGCAAGAAAGGAAAGCCAAAAATGACTGGAGATGCCCCATTTAAGAGCTGCAATGAAATAGGACCTGCTGACAAAAGGCTGCTGTTAACACTACGACAGGGCGAGTTGGACAGAGGCGGGTGACGCCCTGCACTCCCTTGGGCACTGAGATGATTAAGTCAGTTAAGTCAAAGTGTCATTTCAGGACGCACGTGTGTATAAACTGACAACAGTGATGGGTCACTTTCAAAAATGCAAACAGCAAGATCTGCAGCGTGAATTAAGATAACATGGCAGCAGTGATACCTTGACGAACAATGCCGTCTTTTGAACATTTCCATCTAAAATGACCATCAATCAGATGACCATAGACTACAAGGGGAGGACGTCTTTCTAATTAGTGCCAGCCACCGAAGTGCACTGGCACCGAACTGCATCACAGCACATCTATAGGCCCAAGGCTGCCAACTGGTATGGACAGTATGCAGCTGCCTTGCTGCATGCAGTGCACCATCCACATTACAGGATTAGATACTGCATAGCAGGTTTGCAAAGGGTCAGCAGTGATATTGCTCATTCCAACTTTGCATTTGCACCTATGAAACAGCACTGAAGCAGTCCATAAGAGATACAGCCTATGCAAACCCAGACAGCCATACAGGACCTTTATGTCCCGTGACAGACAGTGTGAAAGGCAGTGCCCTTATTAGGCTTAGTGCAGTGGGGGATACCTGTGGCCTATCAATGATCTGACAGCTCAGTGAAGAGTCAGCCAACTGGTGGTGGCCTGTCTCCCCTCAGGAGCAAACAGTCCGGGCTACAGGTTATCTGCTGCAGTGCATTTTCCCGGTGTCAAAATATTACCTCTGCACTGGGTTGTGACCAAAATCTGGTCTCTGCACGATAACGTTATACACCGAAGCTGACCGGGGCGTGATCTCCACAGTGTGGACACTTCAGCCTACTTATAATAAACCATTATTTCCCCTCCCCAAAAAAACTAGCGCTGTATCTTTAAAAGAAAAGGGCCGACAACTTAACAGCAAAAACTTTGTTCAAGGCAGGCCTACGCAAGACGTCTCGGCCTCCCGCGTCCTGGCATGATGAGGTGCGTTATGTGCACGGTATCTATCAGTGATGGGGCAGACCCGGGCTAACGTGGCCTGGTGTAGCCCCTACTCCTTTATGCGTCTCCTTCCCCATTCTCTCCATCCCCCCCTCTCGACGCCATCTGTTTGTGGCATGAGAGAATGTGGAAGTAAAAAAAGAAAAGACGACATTTTGACTGTAGTTGCTGACCTACATCGAGCATTTGTTTGCAGTATAGCGTAAACACCGCACCGAAAGACACCCGTCCAAAGCGTACAGGCAGTAAAATCGCCATACATGACGCGCGTACATTTTCTAGCCTGGTCAGGAGGAATTTAATAAGTTACGCTTGAAACACTCCTCCGCCTCGCCGGGCCGGACAAGTCAACGCTCCCAGCGGCACATTATATTCCCTCTATGATCGCCAAAGGAGGAGAAAAGGAAAATCACAACTCACCTGATTCCAAAATCGGTTTATGGTGGCGACGTGATTGTGGTTAATTTTAATATGGGAAAAACAGTTACAACGGTGGGTCCCCGTTGTGTGGAGCAGGAAGGAGGGAAGGGAAGGCGAGAGGGGCTGACGTGAATGAATAAACAACTGAGCTCCTCCTCAACGCCACAAGTAAAGGCGGAATGTGGCTGACTTGGTGGAATTCACCACCAGCCATCAAACACCCTCTTTCCGAGTCTTTATCAATTCATGCTGTTTAAAAAATTTAAAAAACAAGCTTTACAACCCTTTGATACCGACAATCGTACCTAAGCCACAAGGTGTCAACTTGCTCTTTTAAAAATGCATTGTTTCTGGAAAACCCATATGGCAATTCTCATATTGTATTATTTTAAATGTAATATTAAGTAACAAAAAACAGTAATTTTTACAGTAAAACACATTGATTGTATGACATTAACGAAATCCAGAAGGTGGCACTGTGTCTGCGCCCTAACAACAGGGCTGAAATTGGCATGATGGCCAACTCCATTAAGATCCCCTTTAGCCATGTTTTACGAGGTAGAAAATACTTTGTTTTGGATAATAATACTTCGTCTGATATGGTTATTCAACAACAAAACACATCTACCACTTCTTCCTCATTGAAAAATCCAGAATTTATGAATATGCAAATACATTTCTGTTGGATGCAGCTGAAAAATCCATTCTCAGAGTACAGTATGTGTATGTGAACCAGGGACTTCAAGTTTCCACTTCACACTTGTATAAGTTGCATACTGGACCATGATTGGCTTCCAAACTAATTGTGTGGTCTACGCACATGCCTTAAACTTTCATGTAAGGTTTGCACAGAGAAACTTTCTTCTTGTGTCAAACCCCACTTATACATCATTCTGCAGGTTAAACATCCAAACGAGGTAACAATGGACTAAACCTATTTTTGAGTGGAGGGGGAAGCAAGACATAGCCTACCCCTTAAATATATTTGGTTTACTTGTGAGAACCAGCTTTTTGTCCCATGTGAGTCTCCATTTCTGTCCTCACAATGTATTACAAGCACACACACAAACACGGAGACAAAAACATTGTGACAAAAACTAATTACTTATTATTTAATTAGCACGCTATTTAAAAAATAGCTCACTCGCCTGTATATTTTGATTTGATCATTTCACATAAAAAAACGACAAAATCAAACCAAAAGGATTTAATTTATACCATAAAAAACTGACTTCTGTATTCTTAAAAGAGCCACTGTTGAGGTTTTGATTAAATAGATTCAAAAACTATGAATTAAGAGTAGAGGTTTTGAAACTGTGCTGAAAGAATCCATATCATAAGAGAAATATACAAGTCTGACAGTAGAGGGCACAAGCACTCCACTGAACTTGTGCCACTGAGCCTTGAACATCTTTTCAGTCACCAAAGATTAATGTCTCATATGATTAAGATTCCTTAATTCATTCATTGTTGTTAATGTGGGAATAACTACATCCTTGTTCCACTTATAAAGTGTCAAAGAAGATCAAGGCAGGTCCACTGTAACAGCATAAGACTTCTGCTGAAATCAATACACGTTCAGTGGTATGGCTCTCCCCCTTTAAATGCACTAATTTTTTACAACATGCTGGATTGATCCAGTTAATTTGTTGTTGGTAATCAGAAATTGATTGAAGGTTTGTGTTGTATGATTGTAAAGGAAAAAAATGATGTGTCATAACTGTGTCTTCCAGTGCCGTTGTGCTATCAGTCTACACAGAAGGCCTGCAGCTCCCTGCAACCTCTGATTATCCAGTGTTATTGACACAATCTGCTCTTTTACATAAAGATGCTGTGCCCTTCAGTATTCAGAGACCCATGACATCACTACAAATGTGCCGTGAATTTAAATGTTTGCGGGTTGATAGTTTTAAAACCTAGGTTAAAACTGTGTCAGCAAAGTGAGATGAGTTTTTATTGATTGTAATGAAGAAGATTCAAGGATATAAGAACACTGCATGCATTGTCAGAGGGAAAATCCGCTTGTTTCCCTCAGGCAGAGAACATCTGACAATGTGGGGGTGTTAGGGGAGCTCACTGGATTATAAATCGTATTTATGGCCATATATGGCTTTCTCACATCTTTTGTCATTGTCATATGCTTCTGCCTTTCTTTCAAGTGTCAGCAGAAAAGGTGCTGTTTGCATAATATGTGAGGTAATGTGCATCAAACGCTTTGACTTACATTAAGACATACTCCTTTTTTTCCCTCCACACCAGCATATTAATATTCAAGCCTGGTACTGTTGGTTCATCATGATGTGCCACCATGATAATTTGACTGCCTGCTTTTTCGCATTGCAGAAATCTGCGCAGTCTTTGAAAACGGCTTAAAAATGTTGTTCCTGTGGGTGGGTGATTTAACAGAAGGCCCATCTCCTCCTCGCCTACCTCCTCTCTGCCCTGCCTGTCTAGACTGTGATTACCATCTGCTTCATCACTTTGGAAGGTCCACTGTTTACTGCTCTCTCTCTCTCTCTCTCTCTCTCTCTCTCTCTCTCTCTCTCTCTCTCTCACATACACAAACACAATAAGATACTAGGGAGATTCTTGTCAGACTTATTGCCAATTTTCTTTTTAGTCAAAGTACGTTATTCAGTAAATCATGGCATTAGAAGCTGGTGTATATACTTTAAAAACAGTATCTCCAGACTGATGCAAGACTAGTGTGGTGAGGTTATGACAGCATTTGTTTCTCAGGATGAAACACGTTGCACAATGATTAATCTGAAACACATATTCTCTTAAAGGGAAAATGCATCAGAGAGAGAATTCGCCATGTGCTATTTGTTATGGCCTCAGCTAGCTGAGAACTATTTTATGATCAAGTATATTTTTCTTCTAAAACTACACGTATAGAGCCAATGATGATCTCATTTGCAAGCCACCTGCACAACCAGTTACTGACAGGGAACGTAAGAAAGAGGTTGTGACAGAGAGAGAAGAGGCAGGTTTGTGCAGCATACCTGAAAGGTGACAGAGAGAAGTTTTCAAGATTGTAAAATGACCAAACTACAATTTTGAGCCCACAAACCAACTTACAATCACTAATAATAGACCAGCCAAGTTTCTTCATTACATAATAGATCAGAGCCTTTATTCACATCTAGCCTTGGGACCAGGATCACAAATATTTATTGTGCTTTCTGTTTTGGGCTTTTAGCCATGGTAGTGGCATGCCCAAGGAAAATGGAGATGTTCATCTGGTCAATCAGTCCACCACTTTAGTCCGGATAGAAATATCGCAACATCCACTGGATTTATTGCCGTGACAGACATTCATGTTCCCCAGAGGATTATCGACTTTTCCTGTAGCAACACCAGTAGCTTGATCAATCCTCCCTCAGGATGAATTGTAATCATTTTGGTGATTCCTTTCATTTAACACCATCATCAGGTCAGTTTGTCCAATGCTTTGATTCATGACCAAATACCTGCAACACTAATCACATTCTCATCAGCCTTCAGCTATACATGGTGTCTTGTGCTGATTAGCAAATGTCCGTATGCTCACATGCTCAACAAAAATAGTAAACATCATACCTGCTTAATATCAGCATGTAAGCATTGTTATTTTGAGCATGTTAGTTTACCAACGTTAGCTTTAGCTCTAAGGCTGCGGTCAAAATGTCATTTCCCTAAACAAGGTTCCTAGACCTCGATGGAAAACGTCATGAGGTCAAGGAAAGATGTGAAGAAGAATTCATAAGGACTTAGCACCGCTGTTGTCTTTTCCGAGAATCCGACTGCACGGGCCACATTATAAACATACAGACATTCAGCTGGTAGAGATGGAATTAATATTGTTGTACAATTCAATTAAATGTGTGAAAAAAATAAATATCAATAAATATAAAAAAGTAAAGAAATGAGATATAAAAAAGTGTCTAAACATAATAAAAAACACTAACATTAATAAAAGTCAATATACCTCAAACAGGGGCCACAAAAAAATCGTTCTTTAAAATTTAACTGTGTGTGTTCACTTTTTGTCATAAGTGTTAATGTATCTATGTACTAATTGAATTCAACCTGAAAAATATCAAGGCTTGGGAAGGACTTGTCTTATGAAGTATGAGATTTTTCATGGAACTCCAAGGTTTATTATTAAAGCTTAATTTAGTAATAATGTCTTTAGGCATAATTGTTAAAGAATGTCCAGTCTTATCTATGTCAGCAACAAAATAAATGCTAATGCTAATGCTAATAAAGTGTTTCTGGCTCAGTGCCATAAAAGGTGCATTTAATATCTATGTCAGTAAATCTGGAAATAACAGTGTTCTGAAGGTAGACATGTTGGTCATGTTTATAATTTTTTTCAATTCAAATGTTGCTGCTGCAAGGAATTGTGGGACTGCATTATCTCCTTTCCTTTCGTAAGGGATGATCCAGTGTGTGCTATGCTAAAGGAGATAAGAAAGGAAGCATTGAAGCACCTTTCCATAGCATATAGAGAATTTGTCCAGCTCTTATCATGGCTGCTACTTAGATACTTCAGGGTAATTTCACTCTGATAAGAACCTTCCTAAGCAAAACATATCATTTGACCTCAAGCTTCTTCATGTTCTTTAATGATTAAAATAGATATCCAGTAATTGTTGGCTTTAAAATTAAGTTGTATCAACTTTTATGAATCAACCTGATCCGGCTTAACTTGAAGACAATACTTAAACTCTTCATGTCATTTAATATTTAATTCCATGTATTTGAAAGGGCATACAAATGCAAGAGCTCAGCTTGCTCAGTTTTTTACACCAGCGGATTTTAACTTTGGGCTTCCATGTGTTTGCTATTCATTCAAAGCAGTGTAGTATTCGGTTTTGCCATTTGCTTGACAGCGTGTTTTTATTGGGGTGTAACAGTATTACCTCATTCGTCCTCTGACAGCTCACTCCGAGCTTTCAGTGCTTTCCAGAAATGTACTTGCAGGGTGTGTTGGGGCAAATGAAGTTCACATGTTCAATTCAAACCAAAGCCCTAAGGAATGCACAAGCTGTTACATAAGACCGCCTTTCAAAGAAATACCCTGTGTTGTCATGAAGCATTTAAAACAGAGAGCATTCTTTCTGTTTTCTGGACAGCTGTGCATGTAGGCTCAGGTGAGGATTTAAATCCAGTCTGTGTATGTTAGCATCATGCCTTTGTGTATGCCTCTTTCCAAAATGCTAAAATACTGGAAGGAGTTGCACACACATTCCACAGGATTGTAGGAAAACATGTGAACTGTGACAGCACAGCAGTGAGAATGCCACAGTGGGGTCAGGGTGTCTCCAGAATCCCACTCCCGGTGAGGAGTTTAATATAGCCGAGGTTGCTCTCACCCCCTGACGAGAGACCAGTAATTAACACAGGGGCATCCATCCTCCTCCACATGCAGCCCACTGCACCAAGTTCTTGTGCATATTTCAGGATGGACAGCTCCACTTAGGTTTGTTCAGGAGCCTACACGGTTATGAGAGTGTGCAGACAGACTGTCCACAGACAGACGAGAAAGAGGAAGAGACGTCTCCTGCATACATGCAGAGTGGTCAATATCATGCAGCCCTCCTGTATTTCTTGCACTATTCCTTGCAGCCTCTCACGGTTGCAAAATTTTAATAAAGAAAAACAAAATACAACACTTTAAGACAGAGTCAGATAAGTTGTTTAACATTGCGACCATGCGTAAGTAAAAGCGAGACCTCTTTGATGGCTGCAGACCCCAGTGCACTTCCACTCAAGATGAACAACACTTCAGAAAAAATATATCTGAACATTCTTTTGAATACTGTGTACTTGATTTGATTACTTGAGTGCATGAAGTACTTGATTATGATTCTCCAGCCAACCTGGAAATGCGGTAACATGATTCACTAGGTGAGATAAATCAAATGATCCTCATGTATTGCAAAATACTGTATGTCTGAGCTTTTGAGTCCACTGAAAAAGGGAGAAGCAAGTGTACAGACAGAAATACCAGAAATACTACAGTCTCAGCAAGTGGGCTAAATACCTTTGGTAGGAAATGTAAAGAAGAGGCACAATGTCAGACAACGTATGCATGACAGACAAGATGGTGGGACAAATGGACCACTGCTTTAACGCACGTCCTTTAACATCCATTTGAATGAAAGCAGCCCTTTGTACACACACTTTCATGGTACATGTCCTACAGGTGTATTTGCACCGAAACATGAAGGTTTCATGTGGCCTAAACTAAGGGCTAGAGCGCTGCTGATGTAACACCCGATTGCTTCTAGCTGCTGGAGCACATTGAACAAATTGAACAAGCAACCCTCCAATTACTAATTGGTCCTGCTATCCTCAAGACTATTCCTATAAATTCTCAGTGTGATAATCCCTTTTCCTAGAGGTTCTCTCAGTTTATATTGCCCTAATAAGCAATAATTACTTCATAAATATAACTAATTAATAACATAATTACAGTTGTAATTTCAGTCCTGGTTGATCTGGCAACACCCATGTTTACTGTGGTAACAGTCAGTGCCATTTAATACTGTTGCTTTTCACACTAAATTCCGTGAATGTGAAGCAGTTGCCGTAGGATCCTCCATTTGCATTATCAATAACTTAATATAGCCCTGACATGGTGCAAAAAGAGTAAACAATAAACAGTGATGCTGTTTATCAATCATACAATCGTACTGGATTACTTGATGCATTTTTTTCTGTGAAAGTTAATTCAAGGGCAGGAATGGCGGGTCCACCACTAACAGTGAAAACTAATTACTGAACGTACAGGTACGTCTCAGAAAATTAGAAAACTGTGAAATTTTTTTTTGAGATATGGATTTTTGATTTCCATGAGCTGTAAGCTCATCAAATCATCTAGATTGAAACATTGTGCAATCGATCTAGAATATGTGAAAGTGTCACTTCTGACTTAAATTGCTGAACAAAATTAACTTTTTTCACATTATTCTGATTTTCTGAGATGCACATGGAATGACTATTGCAGAAAATATGCTGTACATAAAATACTATCAAAAATGAATGAATGAATGATTTCATTAAAATCTTAAGCATTATAACTTTATGCAGTAATTGTTATTGCACATTAAGCGTGTTGTTGTACTCTGCTTCTTGACAGACCAACAGTGGAAATGTGCGAGTGCCATTTCCATCATATTGTAGCTAATATAGCTTTTTCTTTTTTATATGATAGAAATGTGTTCATGTCTGTGAAGGATATCATCATTACATGGTGGTGGAAATGGCACTGACCTGTCAAGTTTCCTTGAAAACTGCCCTTTAAATCATCATGGAAGTCATACCACTGAACACTTCATTGTTCCTGTGCCACTTTTTCCTTTCAAAGCCTACTGGCCATTTCCATTTGTTTAAAACATTGTTTTAAAGCCAACGGCACTCCTCCATTCAATACACCAACATCTGTCATGTCGTTGGTCATTATTGCTAAAGAAAATGATCATCTAGATTTTTTAAAACCCTTTTTTTTTGTATTTCATACATTTCTTCTGCAATATCTTCACAAAGCTATTTTTCTAATCAGAACAATAATTTGGACTAACCAGCCAGATTTCAGCTTATTTTTGAAGGTCTGTAGACAAGTTTGTATCTGTCTAGCAGTTTGTAGGTAGTAGATCCAAAATACTGTAGGCTGCTCTAAAAAACTGCTTTCGAATTGTAGCCTACATTTTATCTAACGTTGTTAAGAATTTTAAATAAAGAGGGTATATCTTCTACAGTATTAATTTGGCTGTGGATGGGTCAGTGGGCGAAATCATTGAGTGTACCTTATCCTCCCCCCCCCCCCCCTCCCCCCCGAAGATTAGGTGTTGTCTATATTCATGTTACCATAGAAAATATAGCTTTTTATCAACTGAATAAAGCAGAGAATGCAATGTGTGCTTGCCTGTAGTGAAATCATGAAACAATGAATGCAGGTGTAACCATTCAATTGATCACCAGTATACAATGCTGAGGTTGTGCTTCCTTCCAGTGTAATACAATAAAAGCTCTCTCACTTATTCCAAATATATTGTGAATATTCTTGATCACACAGTGATTGTAAAAGCCCCCAAGTTCAGTACAGTGAGGGTGTTTTACAGAGCAAAGTGAGTGAGTGTCTGATCACAGCAACAGTTCCTGTGCTGTAACAGACAACCGAGAGTCCATTTAGGCTCAAAACCTCGATTCTGAACACATTTATAGACTAGATGACCATTAAAGATTTATATAAATTAGAGTAAAGTATAAATTCCTCCTCCTTGTCAAAACCTGCTACCTACATTGCAGTGATTCGGGTGTTTTATGCTAGCAGAGGCTTATGTAGCCTCAAGCCACTGCCTCAAGCAGAGATTAGGAGCTGGCTACAGAGGTCAGGTAAGCTCCCCTCTTTCTAACGCCACAACCCGAGATTTCTTTCATTTTCAGACTTGTAGTCTTCAGCCCCAACTGACACTACCTCAAGTGACATTACTTAAAGGTTCAGTGTGTAAGTTTTAGTGGCATCTAGTAGTGAGGGTTGTGAATTGAAACCTGATTGCAACCAACTGCTCACCGTTCAGCCCTCCCTTTCCAAGCGCATAGGAGAAGCTACAATGACTGACATGGTCTGTCGGCTCTTGTGCTAAACAATTCGTGTGGGCCTCCATTTGTCCAAATTGCACTTATTTTCATACTTTTAATAAACCAGATGACTGCTACTACCACTACAATTACTATTACTGCTACTACTAACGTCACTTCTTCTTCTTTCTTGTTCGTAGTGATGAAACATGCTCTGTAGCGCTGTTTGTCCGTTTGGGCTACTGTAGAAACAAGGCAACGCAACATGGCAACATCCATGTAAGGGGATTGGCAGTGTATGTAGATAGAAATGGCTCATTCTAAGGTGATAAAAACATAACGGTTCATTATGTAAGGTCTTTATACACAACTGAAAACCCTGTTATGTGTATTATATTGAATTTCTGACAATAGATCCTCCGAAATGTTACACACTGAACCTTTAAGGCAATTTATCGGACTTCACACAGCTCCCTCTTGAGCCAGAAAAGGCTTTATACAACTTTTTTTTTTTTCACAAAACCTCTAAAAAGTCCATGATTTGTAAAATTGGTGGACTTTTCCGTTAAGGATTCAAGTGAGAAAACAACATCTAGAATTAAACTAAAAGTGGCAATCTGATGAACTGCGTGCAGTATTGCATTTTTCTGAATGCAGCAAAAACCTCACCTAGGTCTGCTTATTGACAAGCAAACAATCTTGTTCCTCTGGAAAAACATTTCTGTGTCTCTCCGGCTGCAGTACAAAGCTTTGATACAAGTCTTGTAATTTGGTGGATGGGAGGATGTAAGCTAGCTGTGCACCTGTAAGGGGTCTTTCCCTCGTTCCTTGAAAAATAGAGTGTTTTGTAGCCTGAGGTGAGTGGCTAGCACAGGTGTTGCCTCTGTTTGATGTAGACTCTTTTACTGGGGGAAATCCACCCATCTGTATCCACCTGAGTTATTAAAAACTTTCCCTCCTCTGAATTCACATATTTACCTTTTGACATAAAGGACGGGATAGAGATTGTTGTCATTTAAAACTGAGATGTTAATCTGAGGTTTTCCTTACTACAGGTGTCTTGAACTAAGGGTTAGCCACAGTTCATGGTTCATTTTATACTTTATATCAATAAAGGCATTGGAATTTTCTTTTTCAGGTACATTTAATGCCAGAAACAGAAACAGATGGTCTCCACTGATAAGTGGATATTAATTCTGAATATGAAGATGAATTCAGGCATAAGAAAACACATTATAAATATGTATGTTAAGTGCAAGGTATGGCTGGCAGTATATATATTGTACAATAGTTTGCTCTCTGACTGCAGAGAAATATGAAGCTACAACAAATACCTCTATAATTATTGTGACTCCAGGTCTGTTCTAGTTTGATAAATTGTTGGCTCTGCATCAGGTACAGCCAACCTGGGCTCAAAACGTTGTATTCTTATTAAATTAAAGAAAAACTGTTTTTGAAAGGGAATGGAAGCATAAATGTGGCCTTTTGTACACAATAGCAAGTCACAGAAACCAAAAAGGCAAATTTGTCTTTATTGTTTCACATTATAATGTTGATGACTGGCACAGTGATTTGGCAAGCAATTCAGTTGTTTTCAATTTAGTAATTTTTCAATGATTTGACACCACAAATAATCCTCTTCACCCCCGTTGTAGTGGGATTGCATTACAATTATTACATTAAATCTATTTAGTTTTTAGAGTAAGTGCATTTCAACCATGTGGATTCAATCCACCAAAATTGCAGCACATGTCTCTGCAGTGGATATCTCAAAATTTCAGAAGATAAAACCAAAACCTTAGGGGGTAAGTTGAAAAGTCTTTTGGTAATTTAAGTGAGCCTTAAAGTAAGCTTTCTTGTTTTAAATTAATATTCAACCTTTATTTAACCAAGAAGTCTCTTGAGATTCAAATCTCTTTTCCGAGGGAGCCCTGACCAAGACACACCACTTGCAGTTGAAATAGAAATAAAACACTACAGACAGGGAAGCCACCAAACATTGTTAAATAAAGGGCTTCTGTGTGTCTAGTTCTTTATCGTTTCATAAGCGATAGGAAGAGAAAAGCTTGCAGCAGCAAGCAAAGTGTCACAGAGGCCACATTTACCACATGGCTAAAAATACAAGATGGGGCTTTGGACTGACTGATTTCAGCTGTACTTCATACTCGGGAGATCTCAAGTGTCTGAACGAATGTGCACAACCTGCCGGTGCTATCATTCAGCTGGTAATAGAAAAAAACCTAGGATATTATTTAGTCTGTTTCTTTTCTTTTTCTCAATTTGGTAATTGCCTCCCTTGAGTTTTTATTTTACAAAATAATCTTTTGGTTTTTTTTGCTTTTCAGTAGACCTGAAATAAAGGTTTCATAGAGATGGCACTTAAAAGTGGACCGAAAAGGAAAGAGTTTAACCTTACCAGTTCACATCAGCAAAAGGCACATCCATTATAAGTCATTAAAGCATCACATTGGCCACTGACTCATATGTCACTGAGACACATTCCTGTGTCATAGTTTCACGCATGCTTTTATGTATCAATTAAAATCCCACCAGTCAAAGGTTATCCAGTATCTAGAGGGTCAAAAGATGTGCTTCAGCACATCCTGTTGGCAGTGACTCACTTCAAGAATGAAAGAACAATTGTATTCAATAAAGGGAAGCAAAATGTCCCGGTGGCCTTGTTGGTCTTATCTCCCTGACTTTATTGTGTTGGTTATTATTCTTTTCCTCTCTCAAAGGTGCATTAAGCAATTTTAACTCTCCCACTTCACCGTGATGTTCAGATTTTGATGTAAGAATTTGTGAGGTGAAAAATGCTTTAAATGTCACTGAAACGTGATTTTAATGGTGCCACAAGAGAACTGTTTCCTTGTAGCTTGAATGAAATGAGAAATTACATTTCGACTGTAATTTTTCAATAAAAAAAAATAAAATCTTTTTCTGGATGGGAAATTTGATGTGAGAGCAGGTTTCCTCAAAAGACTTTGTTTCATTCATTCATTGCTCCTTCATTCCTACAACACTGTGCCATAGTAGTGCTACACATTCTGACATAAATCACTCCAGTTATATTTTGCCATAAATCAAATCCAGATACGTATGTTTTGTCTCAGCCAGTGTTACATAAAGGGGTTTTGACCTACTGGTGTATGAAAATGCTTTTTAAAGCTGCGCTGTTTATTTCAGTGTAAATCATAAATCATAAAGTGGAACTAGAATCCCCTGTCCATGCTGATGTTGTCGTAGATCCATACTTAAAGGTAGCCTTGTTTATTAGCAATGCAACAAATACCAATGAGTAATATGAAGAAAGAATCTTGTGCCAGATCCACAGGGAAATATCAAGCCAATCTGGAGTTTTTCCTTAAACAGAGCTTTTTACCCTCTTTTAGCTCCTTCTTTTGATTTCACAGCCTGAAACTTCATTGTTGCATTTTGTGTCCTACTGCGAAAAAGCTTTGAAAGCCCCTCTGTATGTTACCTGCCCTACCACTAAATGTCAGACAGGCAATGTTCACGGCTAGCTGGTGAACTTAAAAGTACCTGGAAGCAGGTACGGGTACAACTTTTCCACAATGGAAAACCAAACAAAGGCGAGTTGAGTCGAGTTGGTACTGTGCAGTGGAAAAGGGGCTATAGTGAAGTATTTAGAAGCTAAAAAGTCAGATACAGAGCTAAAAGGAGAGTGAATATTGGATTTACATTTGTCAGGTGGCTAGACACACAACTCCAAAAGAATTCCGTTAAGAGATAAATTCTGTCTTCTGGATATGTAAGAACTCAGCATGAGATATTCTTTTATATCCTTCAGACTGATCATCATAGACTAACCAAGCTCCTAAACATGGATCTTTTGTGCAGTATAATATATAATGTAGGAGGCAAACATGTGAATCAGTGTGTCTGTATCCTGAAACACCATAAGGCACCAAGGGATCTCGACAATAAGTAGAAACTGATGGGCAGAATGGTGCTAAAGTACTGGATATGACGCATGTTTCTGATAAATGACTGTAATTATTGTCGAAGCCCCTGTCATACATTGCATCATATCCTTTTTTCCTCCTCTGGGCTGACTGGATTCATATGTGCTGAGGTGGGCTTGGCCGGGCTGGATAGCGATGACCCTCCTACTTCTCAATAAGGTCAGAACTCAACAGTGTAAGAGCGTGTTTATTGTCTGCTCTCTGCTGGCTCTCCTTCTGTCTCCCTCTGTCTTTCTTCTCAGATGTGTCAGACCATCAATGATTGATGTCTCCCCGTAGGACTTGACTCATCTTTCACCTGCAGCCTGCCTCACAGCTGTTCAGTGAGCTCAGCACAGGCCCACATGCATGAACACACAGCTCGGCACACCATAATATAAGCTGCTCAGAGGCTATGTGGTTTTTGGAGAGTCCAAAGGCTGAGGTATCACATGCCTCTGTCTCTTCATGAATCATCTCGTGTCCAGTATTTCTCTCCCCACTGAGCTTCTTTCTCTGCTTGTTTGTTTCTTCTTTAGACTAGGTTTGGGAGGAGATTCAGGAGTGACAGATCAAACTTTGCCTCCTTTTAACCACTTGCATCTTTGTATGAGAATCAATGCTATTATTCAAGAAATATCCCACCCCTTATCGCCATTCCCAGGAGCACAGGAATAAAAAGCCATTTTTCAGCTGCAGAGGCTGTAATTCCATGTTGTCAGAGCCCATTGTATTGCAGAAGCTACATCTGTTCTTGTCTTGTATTGTCTATTGATGGTGTGGGAGCGGCAGACGCCTCAATGGGCACAATTATGCTGCTTCACACACAGCAAAACTATATTTCCCTACACATGGATCAGCGTTTTTTGAAGGCAAAGGTGAGGAAAGACTGAATAAATATGTTTATTCTCTTCGGCAACAGACCTTAAAGCTTTATGCTAAGGCTCAGTTCTCACTGTGCCTACAGTAACATCCATCCATCCATCCATCGTCAACCGTTTATCCTGCGTACAGGGTCGTGGGGGGCTGGAGCCAATCCCAGCTGACATCGGGCGAAAGGCGGGGTACACCCTGGACAGGTCGCCAGTCCATTGCAGGGCCGCCTACAGTAACATATTCATGCAAATATGATGAGCAGGTCATATACTCTCAGCACTGCCTTAGCTACGATATCGTTTGTTTGGCCTTGGTTTTTGGTTCAGGGCAGAGATTATGCTTGCAGAAAGTTTTAAGCTAAAATCCTTGCTTTAAACAAACAGACCGCCTGTGTTTGGAAAGACGTCTGCAGAGCTTTTGGAGGGATAACAAAGTCAAAGAGGCTATTGACAGCAAGTATTTTGTAGTTCTATACAATGCGCAGAGCTCAATGACTGTTTCACAAAGCAGCCGATGGTAACATGTTTCGGTTGTTGTTGCATTAGAGCGGACGTCCACCAACAACACAAACTTTGCAAGTTTGGAGGTCCAACAGAAAGTAGTGGGGATTATCAAAGTTCACTTTATTTAACTACATTTATTAATGTGATTATTATGTACACATGACTAATTGTTAAGAAGCATTAACTCATAAAAGTACAGTAAAACATGCTGAATACAGTTTGAACTCCAAAGAAACAGAGGGCCTAACATTGTCTTTAATCTTGTAACTGCAACCAAACAGCAATGTTCCAAAATCACAAAACCCATGCCTGGCTGTTACACAACGGATATGCACAAAAAACAATGTTAGATGAGTCATGTCTCCACAACACTTGATATGAAACAGGACACCAGTATCCTGGTTGTTTATTCCAACTTTTTCAAGGTGGCCTTCTTTCTCTGTTTGGAAAAATTCAAGGTTCAAAGACTAGAAAGTCAAAGACAATTATGACAGAATCAAGTTTCCTTGACAATAACACAAATCCACCTATCAAATCAGAATTGCTTTACTGGAACTAGACAAACAAGCATCAACAATGCATCAGCACTGTTCTACATGGCTGATCCTGAATCAATCTCTGAAGAAAACTGACACAATGCTCTAGTCCAGCTGGGAAGAAATATGCTTCGACTGCTGTGCTCAGTCACTGGAGCCAAATAAAATAACACTGCTTCATATGGAAGTGTAATGCATTCACCTGAGAGAAAAAAAAATCTGTTCTGTTTTTCTGAATAAACGGGACACCTCAAAATCCCAAGAGAAGCTCGTTATCGCATTAATTCAGAAAAACAGAGCAGATTTTTTTTTCTTAAATGAATGAATTACGCTTCTGTAGCTTCACATTCCCACTACACATGTAATTTTACTGTTTGTCCAAATTCATGTTCCACCTTTATCCTATACACATTCTGTATGTACAAGTAAAATGGAGAAGGGATGGCAACTGGCAACTGCAAGTTTCTCTTTAATTTCAGAACAGAAAATAGAGAGAAGCTCTGGGAGCGACTGTGACTGATTAGCGCTAGCCCTCCCGGGCCAGCTTGCAAGTTAATGGTCAGCTCGTCAGCTACACCAACTAGCCCTGCGTGTAGTCACAACATCACCAAGTTTCTGGCCTCACCTAATCTCACACAGACAAGCAAATATAACCTTGTGGTGAGATCGCCTTTATAGTCTGTTAGCAGGTGTTGCTCTCTTAGATATAAGATTTAATGTTACAGTGAGTTTTTTAGTTAATTCAAATATAATGAGAGTATCTCTGCTGATTAAAGCATCCAGCCTCCTCTGCCAAATATAACTTTAATTACATTCTTTCCTCATGCACGCACATGTTCTGACAGTAGAAGGGGCCAGAGTCAAACCAAAATAATTTGCCCTGATAGATGTTGACAGATGATTAAATTAACAGCATCAAACCACAGTTGTGTTGGAATTTTATTTGCAATTAACAAAGTCCCACAAAGAGCATAACACCGCTGTGTTACTGACAAAAAAGAATGTGATTTCAGTAGCACATTAATCGCAAACTGCTGGCACACTTCTATCAGTTAATTTATTGCTGATATTTGAAACTGTAGTTAAGGAAGTCGCATTGGCAGCACCAACAAACTAGTTAAGTAATACACTTCTTTAAGAAGTATGTATCCCATGTCTTATGACATGTCTTTGAACAGAAAAAAGTAATCACTTGCGATGATAACAGATTGTCAGATTGGTTGGAAACTATCTCTTGTATGTTATATTGAATATATTTAAATGGACCTTATATTGTTGACATTATATTAAGCATTCAAAATTAAAATATTCCCCCAGTTGTCAAAATACTTTATGCAGCTGCCACAAAACTGAACTCACAGTATCAGGATGAAAATACTCTCCACCCTTGGTTTAAAGTCAAAAGTTTGCTTGAAAAGGTATATGCAGCCAAGAGCATCCAGACTCTGTTCCCATTTAGCCAGGAGGAAGTTGACCTCATCAACATGAGAATCGTCAGATGGCTGACATCATGGGGAACCTATCCACAGCACTAATAGTCCCCCTGTCACATCTCAAAGAGTTTCCTCTCCCCCTTGTTGGTGCATGTGCCTCATGTTTAGGGGGACAAAGGCAAGTGTGTGTGTGTATTCAGTCCTGAACTGGCCCTTGTACAAAACACTATTGAGACGCATCGGGGACGTCCGCCTCAGGCTCCCCTTGACGTCACATTTGTTATAATAAGACAATCAATTGCTGGGCCTTCCCCTACAGTGCTGTGAATGGACGTCTGCCACTGCTTGACAGGTCTTTTTGGTTTTGGGGAGTTTAATTCCCTTCATATCTAACCAGGCTCAATGTCGCCAAGATGACATTTACACATGACCCTGACAGACTGTATACAGCCAATCACAGAGGAGGAACAATGAGGTATTCAATGATGCATTTCTGATTGGCTTGAATATTTACTGTATATGATCTCTCTTGTTTGTGGTCATAAGAGGGGGAGCTGTTTAAAACATGTACCAATAGGGTACAACTTGGTGTTTGGGGCGGCTGTGGCTCAGGAGTTAGAATTGGTTACCTGTTAATCGCAAGGTTGGAGGTTCAATCCCTGGCTCCTCTAGGATGCATGTTGAAGTGTCTTTGGGCAAGATGCTGAACCCTGCCAGTGTGCGAATGTTAGTTTCTGTTTGAGCACTCAGCTCAGTGAATGAATGGTGAATGCTGATGTAGTGTAAAAGCGCTTTGAGTGGTTGAAAAGACTGGAAAGGTGCTATACAAGTATGGAGCATTTACAACTTCAGTTTTATATGTGTACATTAATTATTTACACATTAAGTCCCTTATAGCCGGCCCATTTCTTCCTCTCTGCAATCCAGCTGGACTGTGTAAAGTGCTTCACATCTATGACAATATTTGTCCTCATTGAAGGAAAACCTTTCGTCAGCCTTTTTCCCCATTTCCCTTATGTTCCCACTATGTCATCAGTCTTGTGGATGACTTGCTGTCGAGCTGATTAATTGGCTGGCTGGCTGCTTTGCAATCAAACTGTGATTGTGTGACTGACTGACTGGCAGACACACAGAATGAATGACTAACTGTACAATACATGGCTGTTTTGCTGACTGACCACCAAGGTGACCGACTGGCTAGTTTGCTGGCTGACTCTCATTAGTTGCTTTTGCTTATGATTTATATAGAACCAAATGACTTAAAGGATAAAGCTGGCATTTTTCTACATTTTTATTTTTGTCATTATGATTTTTCCAAAAAAACCCAAAACAAATAGTGTGTTAGTACGTGTCTCAATACTTTCTGAATTCCCCAGCTGTCTGTGGCTCTCAGCCCCAAACATACTGGTCCCGAATGAACGTATGATATTGTTGGAGTGGTGATGGTGCATAGATACGATGCTTGCCGTTGGTGTGGGAGACCTGGGTTTGATTCCCACTGTGAGACATCCACCATTGTGTCCCTGAGCAAGACACTTAACCCCTAGTTGCTCCAGAGGCGTGCAACCTCTGACATGTACAGCAATTGTAAGTTGCTTTGGATAAAAGTGTCAGGTAAATTTAAAAATGGGACATGGATATATACTGTCATGTTTACAAAAGGGTAAAACATTTCCTTAAACAGCTGGGCACTGTAGTTTTTAACATTGCTCAAACAGGACTAAATTGTGCATTTGTTGGGGACTATTTTCAGCAATGGATGAATACACATTTAGTGATTTGGAGATTTGTTGCCAATAAGACAAATATAGACTACCACTAGAAAAAAGGCCATGAGAACACATGTTCCCCAATAGGTATTAGATTAATAGCAATGGGGACCGACATGAACACACAATTTTCATCCAAAGTTTGATAAATTCTAATTATTTTACATTTAGTTAATGAATCATTCATTCTGCATATCTTCTAGTCAGTCAGTCACACAATCACACTTTGCCTGCAAAGCTAGCCAGCTAATTAATCAGCTCAGCAGCCATTTGCTTGTGTTTACTGACATGGTCAATGATCTTTCCTGATGATTAACTAACTATTAAGTTATTTTAACACCTGATGAATTATATTTTTCTCCAACTCTGACCTTTGATTGTTGCTTTTCAGTCATGAATATGAATATTATTATGGAGAAGAACTTAAGATTTAAAATCGAGTTTACATGAGCTTCAAAATTAAAAATAAGCAATCTGTAACAATACAGTTTCTATTATGCAACCCATAAAAGGGAGCAATCTGTGCATCTGTGTGCTGAAGGCAGTCATCTAGATAATATTATGCAAGGATCAGATCTCAGAGTCCCATATAAGGTTTGGGTTGCGTTTCACTTTTGAAACCATCATTCAGCGAAGCTTGTGAGTTCTCAGTTGTTGTGAAAGATCTGTCAAGCTGATGGAAGCAGATGAAAGAGGTTAGCAGGGGACAGATTTTCTCATTCTCATAAAGCATTTACTTCAGTCATTGTTTGTATTTATGAGTAATTATCTCATTAGGTTACTAGAGTGATTTGTGTGGATCACTGCCAGTGTCAACAAAACAAGCTGTTCCAGAAGATCTATCTGTCTGTCACCCCAGGCGGTCACAGTCAGGAATCTCTCCAAGAAAACTCCATATTTGTCCCTTTTCTTTTCCTCAGATGCTTTGGGAAAGAGGGTTAAGTGATGGTTTAAAGTTTGGAGACATCCTGTTTCTCTCTTCCTATCTATCTGCACACACTCAGACACTAAAAAGAAGTATCTCTTTCGACTCTCGCTGTATCTGGAAGCTAATAAATGCCAACTATCAGTGCCACTGCTAACCATTCGCATACTCCAACTCAGAACAGGTTTAATACAAGTAACAACCCTTCAGTGTATTGTTCCGGAAATACAAGATGAACTACACGGTGCACCTGCTTCTCCCATTCTTTGTTCCGCTAAGCCTTGAGAGGCCATTGACCAGAGAGTCTATTAAACTGGAAGATGTTGTCAGAACAGAACGATTTGTTCTGCCAAGGGGGAGACAAAACATACACACACCAATGAGAAAAAGTTCCATCAAGACAAATCCAAATAATTAAAGCTGATGGATTACAGCTAAGGAGATAAAGCGATAAACCATTCTTCATTAATTAACGCAAAACAGAGCATGGGAAAAGGCCCCTCGGTTTTGCATTGTACAGTGTTGATGTTATGGTGAAGTTGAACGTGAGACTCCAAACAACAACATCTGCTCTCAACTTTACATACAGCCCACTTCTGTTAGAAAGTCAGTTGGATGGCTTACCATCACAGAGCAATTGACATCAGACTGACATGTCTATTAGTGTCCAATCAGCAAGACCAGGATGCAGTAGTTTGGATAGGGTGGCATAGGCAATGTGAAAGTAAGACAGGTAAAACAAAGACTAAATGTGCATGCTTCATCTAGAAATTATGAATGTCAAAAAATCTAATAAGCCTAAATGTAAAAATCAAACTGTGTTGGTTGTTTAACTGTGTGAAAGTTGCCAGTAACTGAGCATAAACCTTAATTAGTAAAAAGGTAAAATTAAAGTAAAAGTGAGTGTAGGTGGGTGGAAATAACATCACCAACTGTTTGTCTACTGGTGGTGGAGGCCATCGCAGTGTCTACACAGAGAGACGCACAGGGCGGCTGATAGTGTAACTGTTCAGTGGTGTCCCTGCAATCAGAATCAGTATCAGAAGGAGCTTTATTGCCAAGTAGTGTTTTGGTGATAAGGTGCTACTTGTAGACAAACATACAGTTGACCAGTTGACATAAATCCATCCATCCATCCATCCATCGTCAACCGCTTATCCTAAAACATGGCAAAATAGGGTCCAGGTTGAAGTTACTCTTTAACTGAGTCTTCTTTTGTCAGTCAAATTGTTTCAGGGTAGCTTAAATCTGTTAAAAAAATATGCCTAGAAGCACCTTTAAAGGTTCCTTATCAACACGGTTATTTCCGCTTGATTACCATACAAAAGTGTAAATCTGCTGTAATTATTTGACAACCAACAGTTTATCAGAGTACTTAACAGCTTATTTATTAGGCAAGGAAAAATGTTTTGTACTTGTCCTAGAGCTATATGAATCAACTTCATACACATACAGAAATAAGAGAAAATGGAAAGAGACACACATATGTTGCTAGCTAGCTTACAGCCAACTTCTGTACAGTTAACACACTGGCTGTTTGGGGTGAATAAACACAGATTACACAGTCCAGTGGAAAATGTTGCTTTACCTTCTTTCTGAATGCACATTTGGTGTTCGTAGGTGTATTTTTCCCCCCAACTTTTTTCAACATCTGTTTCCTTCTGTCTACTAAGCTAAGCTAATTTTCTGATGGCTCTAACTGTGTAATTTAAAGCACAGACATGGGAGTCGTATCAATATTCTCATCTTAGTTTAGTGAGCCTTTTTGTCTTGCACGAGCTTTAGCAGAATGGATGAGACGGTGGATGAAAGCAACAGAGACAAAACTTCTGTGCTCATGCTTTATCATAATGGACACTAATCTATTTGTCAAAATGACACAGCACATTATTGTATTCTTGTTTGGCACTTCCTATCAGCTGGAACAGATCTTTTTGACCTAAAACTCTGGGAGTTAATGGCAAACAGAATTTAACCTTTACTTTCAGTTTTCAGAATATATATATATATATAGTGCTGTTTTCCACACCACATATATTTGTAAAGGCTTTATTCAGTTTGAGTTCATGCAAAGAGAGAAAAGACAAGGACAAGCATGTACCTTTTTCTCTACACAACCTTAGTGAGTCTTCTTAGTGAGCTACTTCAGCAGCTTGCAAGAACACAAGTCCCTGTGTGTGTTCCAGAAAGAGAGGGGGTGAGAGAGGGAGAGAGAGAGAGAGAGAGAGACAGAGCAAGGGAGACGAAGGGAGACAGAGAGAGAGAGGCCTGGCCATAGGGTTGCCAAGGCAACAGGGACCAGTGCAGGCATGGTGGGGAAAGAAGAAGAGGGGTCGGGGCTGATAGGGATAACTGAAGACGCCAGGGGACACCTTTGTGCATTAAGATACTCCACACTCCCCTTTGAGGGGGAAAGAGCTTTATTTTATTTATATTTTAAACCAAACTATATTAAACCGTAAATAGTGCTGCTTAGGCAGTGTCTGAAATTGAAGACCCCAATATCAGGGAATATACCTCACGGGCGGACACAGAGAATTTTTCTGGTATCCAAACCAGGGTGAATGGGTACTTTGATCCATTTCTTATGTCTGCTTTATTAGATACATGGTCTCCGGTGCACTGAAAACGAACACACTTGAAAATATGTGAAGTTATTTGTAAAAAAGAAAAATACAAAGCTTAACATGGGCTCTTCCCTTCTACTTGATCATTTTATTTATCTAAAACCAACAGATAAATATATATGCTTATAGTGTTGTTCTGCCTTTTTCTAGGATATAAATATAGAAAAGTTTACATCAAATTTGGGATACAAATGGAGACATATTGGGGGGAAAAAAATAACCCCTATCCCTCAATTCCTGTTTCAATTCACTTTCAAATATCAAATACAAAAGAAAAATACCCCAACAAATTGCCTTAAAAAAGAAAACAGTACAAGTACACACACATTCAGAACTTAAAGTCGCACAAAACCATCGCTATCTGGGGTTTTCTTTGTGCCCAGCATCCTCACAAGGTTTTGAAAGCCACAATTTAATAATCCAGGTGTAGCTTATTGTTATAGTTTATTGTAATAGCATTACAGTGTCCATCCACTAGCTTATATATTGCCAAATATATAATGGGATTGGCCACTGGACATTAAGAAAGTAGGTGTAAATAATAAAACCAAGTTGCTTCAGTCTCAGGTTGCTGGTGTGTGACTGTCACACTGTCTTATGTGGGACACTTGAATAGAGCAGAGCCATCATTAATGTTGTTAGTTACACCTGGGCTTTTCTTAATATGACAATGTCTACTGTGAAAATGCAGTAATTATCTGCACATACTGTAATTTCATAACTGCAGGATATGAACTCCTCTCACATTATTTTATCGTTCAACAGGATTAACACAGTTTGCTGCATTTGTTTTCCCAGTGTGCTAATTAAATCACAAGTTAAGCAATATGGCAGCATACAACATATCTATGCTACGTAATATAGCCAGTCGAACACTGTATGTGTGCTTGCCATACCGATAGACCATCCATCACAGTTTGGGCTGCCATTCTCATGTCAGCGGTCTTAATTGGTGCTTAGTTTCCAGAGCCTGGGAACCCTGCTACCATGTTGACTTTAGATGTGGCCCCCTAGGAAGATACAGCTTTACTGGAACTTACACATAACAAGCTGGCCAGAATGGGCATGATATGACCATTAACGTAACAGCTTCGGGGTGCTGTTTTATCTTTTTTGATCAAAGTGTACAGACCTGAAATGCTAATACTTTTGGAGACCGTGCCTATCACTAAAAAAATGAATCCTGGATTGATCCAATACTCTGACACCATAATAACACGCTAACCTGATACAGTTTTCACACTGCACTGCATCGTCATTCCCCTAATCCCATCTGAATTGAAAGGATGGTTTGATAAATTACATTACATTAATGTCAGTTTTAGTCTTTCACAGTGGTTCTTACAATAGACCCCAGTCTAGGAAGCATACACGTTATGAGCAACATGTAGACTAAATGATTCACATCCACTCACATGTGGGCGCAGGTCCATTAGCCTTTGTCACATTTCATTTAGTGAGTCAAGAGGATCTCTAATGGCTTGTGACAAATAAAAGGTCAAACCTATTTAGAACAGGTTACAAAAGAAGAAGTGAAGAAGTTAAGTTGAATTGAAAAGTCAGCAGCATTACCTCAGAATAGACACATGATGGTGAACTTATGACCACGGCTGTGATTTTCTGGTAACATTACAACCGCATTGCCCAACAAATACCTTGAAATTAGTTAAAATGAGGCACATTTCTGATGTTTGACAGCCCACCTCACAGACAACTGATGGCGCATTCCCAGTCAGCAATTCCTATGTGGGAGATGAGAGGACAAAGACATAAAAGGAGGCCATTCTTTAGCCAGTCAGTGATTATGGCCAAATCTGCCTTAATTTGAAACAGCAGCAAGAATCATTAGGTGAAGGTGTGTGTGTGAAAATATCCAGTATCTCATAAATTGATATTGGCAGCACTTCTAAAAGCTGGTATAACACCAATGTGCCAGAAATGTTGTAAATAGAAAACAATCACTAATAATTCCAATTCAGTAGAAGCTTTTTTGTTTGTTTCCCCACTGAGATTTCCGCCTGTCCTTTAAGGTATAATACCTACATTTGTGTTGGATTAACCACTGCTGAACAATTGTGCTGGTTATCTTTTAAAGAGGTAGTATTTTGCATTTTGGCTTTTTGCCTCTCCTTTATTGAGTTATATTCCTTTTTGTGTATGTGATAGGTTTGCAAAGTGAAAAAGCACAAAGTCCAGCCCAAAGGGAGTTCCTATCTCCCACAGAAAACTCTGCTCTGAACTGACTGAAAACAGCTCGTTTATAGTCCAGCCGCTTCCCCTTGATCCCTGTGACGTCACAAGGATTCTCTTCAAACTTGGTGACACAAGAATATTGCAAAGCGGCTCCCAGTATGTCTGCCATTGCAGTCAATGGCTGCATGGGGTTCAACTTTGATGAAATGTTACGAGCAAATTTACACCAGAAAACTATCTGTCTTGATAATTGTGTGTCACCTCTGTCGGAGTAAAAACTGTTCCACAAAAGAGAAGTGGTTTACAGAAAGTCATGACACAGGGGTTGATGGTACAAATACATATTTTGAATAAAGTTATTGTTCTGTTAGTCACCAAGCTGAGCTAACAAGGTGACAAATTCGCTAACCAACCATTGGCAAGCTTTTTAGGTGAAAGGGCTTTATGTTCCCTCCTCTAGAAACGTTTTATTGAACAAACGGTTCAATGGTGTGCAGTGACCAAAATGCCAGGGGAGAAGAATTAGACAGAACAGTACAGAGAAAATAGAGAGATGCTCTGGGAGCTATGGTGACTGCCAAGAGCTCGCCCAACGGTTGGCTCGCCAACTAAAGAAGTTCACCAACTAGCCCTGTGAGTAGTCACTATGCCGCCTCACCTGTTTCGTGTGAGACATTAGAGGGAGGAAATACTTCCTTCCATCTACGTGTGTCTGCCACCTGCATCCGTCCTATCTCGTTTTCTGCCTGTCGGGTGCCAGATTGGTACAGACAGAGCAGAGGTGCAAGGTATGACCCTGAGCTGTCATTGTTTTCCTACTCTCTTCCTTCTTACGCTCTCTCTTTCTCTCTCTCTCCTTCCTTCCCCCGCTCTGTTCCCTTTTAGGGATGGCAGGCTGCACAAAGGCAGGTGATTGCTGCTATAGGGTAAAAAAAAAAGTGTGTGTGCGTGTTTTCTCCTTTTTCTTTTAGAGATGTGCTCTGTCAAAACCAGCAGAAAGTGTTTGGAATCAATCACCTGAAATGTCAGTGACTTCCTAACAGGGTGTCCATCTGGATTTTTTTAAATGGACAAGGGAGCCATTAGCCAGTATCTCTGAGTGTGTTTACTGAGGTGGAAAGGGGCAGGATTGAGATTTTTTGTCCATCTGCAGCAAACTGTTGACAGAAACATAGATCAGCATCTGGAATTTATCTGTTCATGAAACCTGTGAGAATATGTATAGTCACCTGGAGGTTTGGGTACATGATCTATGAAATGTGGTGGGATTATTATACCATCTTGATTATAGCTGTTGCTTATGTTCTGTTTATGTACACAAACACACACACACAATCGCAGACACACGCACACACACAGGTGCAGGCTCCATGACGACGCAGCACTGTATGCAACATGGACAGTCTTTAATCATCTTGTGGTCCGCTGCAGAGGGAGAATATACAGTGATGTTGATGCAGACACAAACACAAACACAAGGACACACACATGCACCCGCACACCTTCCCCCACCCGTAGTCCACCCCCTGCAAACCCACTGTTCCCTAGTCCATGATGTAATGCTATCAGACCCCTCCTCTGCTGTCTCTCCCTCCCTCCGTCTCTCACACACTCCTCTCTCTCTCCTTCTCCTCATTCTATTGGTGGCTCCCGTCTGCATCTGCTGGATCAGCTCTGACTCCCTGCACACACCACACTCACACACACTTGCATGCACACACACACAGAGATACACACGCACTCACGCACACAAACATCCACGCTCCCTCTCACACACTCTTACACATACACTACCAGGGGGATTCCTCCGCCACTGCAGCCTCTGCTCACTCCACCTGGCTCCTGTCTTCCGCCGAGGGGGGGAAAGCACGGTGAGTCCCTCCTTTCTCTTATGACAGCAGGCGATAGTGGTTCACAATAAGACAAAAGGATGAAAGGATGTTTTTTTTATGCAGAGAGTGGCGGACAAACACCAGGAGGCATTGCTGCCACCGCAGCCTGGGAGGAGAGGCTTGCAGCTGAGTTTGTGCTTTGGAGTAATAAAGTGGTGTGAGGTTGCTCAGTTACTACAGATACCGGTCATCTAGGCGCTGGGTGCCATGGCAATAGATTGCATTCAGTCAGGGTCTGGGCTTGTTGTGTGTCTGTGTCCTAGTAAGGGGCTGGAAGCCGTGGTGGATGCACGTGTGTGTGTGTGTGTGTGTGTGTGTGTGTGTGTGTGTGTGTGTGTGTGAGTGTGATAAGGAATCTGTTTATATGCATATGTGTGCTTGTGCAGCTTGTGTTAGGAAGCCTAAATTTGCTCCAGGGTGTCGTGTGTTATCTGGTTTCCTATTTGAAAACCATCAGTCACCTTGCTTTAATGCAGAGAAGGGGGGGTGGAAGCTAAATGACATGCAAACCAGAGCTGCTATTGCATTGCAATTTGTTTCCTCTGATGGTTTAGTTTGTTCTGACCCCTTACCGCTGGACTGGGAGGATATGTTGGCTACAATACAGTCCTGACAGTCTCATTATGTCCGTAGAGATTGTTCCTGTTGTGTCACTGACAAAACAGGGTGTGTGCATGTGGCGTGAACTCGTGCGCCTGTGACATTTGGACACTTGCAGTGCTCTCTCTCTGTCTTTTCTTTCCCCATGGTGCATGCTGGGCTCTTTCACTGTGAGGCTCAATGACGCTGAGTCTATTAGGAAAAGTAATTACATTATTGACTTTGCTTTTGACTGCTAAATGACACAATAATGATAATGAAGCTGAGGCACGAAGCGACTGGTGCACATTTCTTCCTGGGCGGAGGTTGACCAAACTGCATTTTATGTAGCAGCTCACTGCAATCTCACCTTTAACATCCAATGTGTTGAAATGTAAATATTTTATAATGGTTGGTCTACTCCACATGTGGACACTCTCATAACTAATTCATCCAGATGTTTTTCCATTACTCTTTCACATGGACCTGACAAAAAGACAGATATGAATCGCTGCTTTTCCATTTCAATATGAATGCCTAAAGTTGTTTCATTTTTCCGGCTTCGCCATCCTGTTTTGATGATTATTGCATTGGAAGGATCCATAATTCAAACGAATATCTAGTAAATCTGGATGGAAGTGTAATCCATCAAACGTCACCATCTCACTGGCGGCAAACTAAACAATACATTTTTTCATGCTAGATAATCCACATGCCATCCATCAATTAACCAACAAACAAATTAGCTTTGCTATGCTCTTGAACTTGCTCATTATCATCAATGATTGCAGCTATAACCACAAAGAAAGGAAACAACCCACAAAGATATTTTGAAAGTCAGCTGGCCTTGTTCAAGTTCTCCGCAGTACTTAATGAACAGTGTGTCTTTAAACATGTTGGGGGATTTTTTAATCAATGATTAGCACATGAAACAGCTTTTCCTTGAGGCTGTTTAACTCTGACATACTCTCTGTAGGCATAAATGAAAAGTAATTAGGATGGTGGTCCAACAACAAACTGATAAACCAACAGACAATGAGGAAGTGCATTGCACAGTCAATTCCCATTGGCTATTGAAGCATTATTTCTAAATGGTGAAAATCTAAATGGTAATGTTGTCCCTGATCATTTCTTCTGTTCTCAGATCGTGCTCTGATTGTGAGGATTCTCTTCTTTCATCTGTTTTGTCACAAATTTCTGACTCTGGAGCTTCCTGTGAAGTGAAGTTGAGGATGCAGAACGTGTGTTGTTGGTACATTAGATGTGCTACAATTTCAAGCTGACTGAACCTGTTAATTTTGTATCTTCCCCTCACTGGGCGCACTGACCCTGTCAAACCAATCATCTGAAGGAATTTTTGAATATTTTAACTCACTCAAGATAGAATAGTGAAAGTCTGCGAAAGTAAAAAGGTCAATTCAATCAATATTTCATCGACTTCGCCAACTGCATAACCAATTTGGAGCACCAAAAAGGATGTGTGCATGTGTGTACTGTTTGGTCTATTTACTGGCTTCACGAGCAATGTCAGCTGTGATTTTCTCTTTTTTTATCAAAGATTGAGAGTGATAGTTGTTTTTTCCCTGTTGACTATAAACAGAGACACCACAAGTATTCCTAAGAATAAAACATGTGACGATATGGGCCTTACTTGTGGAAAAACGGTTGATGGTAGTGGTTTTTTCATCCTGAAAACACTGAAGTGCTTTTTCACCCAAACTGTTTACCAAATGTCATGCATACAAGGTTTTCCATACAAAAAAAACTTCCTCTAGCCTCCAACATCTAAATGTATTCAGTCTAATTTGTAACTGCAATGAATACTTTTAAAGTGAAGAGCTGGGTGTCTGCAAATGGACACAGCTTAGAGCATACAGTAAGGATGCCTGGTAATGCACAGTGGTTTAACAGAGACCAATCACAGAACAGAAGGTTGAGAGCAAAGAAATATATGGAGGATAGCTGAAAATCTAGTTTGTATCTTGCTGTTATCACTACTAAAATGCCTAAATACTTAAAAATGTGTTTAAAATGTGTGTTAAAAATGTGATTACTAATATCTTGCATCCAAGCAGCTGATCTTAATCTTCTTTTCAGGCAGCTGTTTTTCATAACATGCTACAAACCTCTACAGAGCTTTACTGAAAGTGGAGCAGCTCCAAGTTTAGATTTTCTGCTCTGTAACTTGAAGAAAGGATCACAAGAAAAACTTAATGGATAAACCTTCCATTAGACCTAACAAAAACAAAGGCAATTTCTTACAGTTAATGATATTCCCCTTTAACGCTGTACTATATTTAATGTCAAGATTAATAAAGTTACGCTGAAAATGTCATCAAAAATCAGAAACTCATTAATTCATTCCGAGTGCCTGGAGGCTTTCTTTCACAGCCCCCACCCCTCCCGCTGTGCAGCTGTGCAGGACCTATGCCCTCTTGCTGCAGCATCCACAGCCTCCCAGCTTCAAAAACCATGAGGAAAAAGCCAGACAAAGAAAGTATATGTATTGAGCAAACACACACACAGAGATGTCTTCATTTAAACTGCACTTAAGCTCTCAGGGGAAAACCAGATCACATTAACATGCAATAATCTCATAACATCCAATAGAATTCATCTTAATGCCATATGTCAGCCGCCCTTCCCCCATGTGTGTGCACCGAAGCTGTTAAATATAGGCTAGCAGATATTGGTTCTTACTCATTGTGGAAGATAAAGAGGCATCCAAACAGTTCAGCTACCTTCAGTATGTTCGGCATACGGCATCAACGGTACGAGTCCATTTCATAATTGTTGTCACCTGTCAGACTCTCTTTATCTGTGTAGCAGAAATGCGATGAAGCTAATCCAAAAGACAGGCCGCCTGCATCCCTCTTTCCCGCCAGATCTTTCAGATCAATTCAAGATTTTCTTTTGTGAAGTGTTACCAAAAACAAAAGTCACATCATGAAATATAACACACCGCTGAACCTTGAGGGTAAAGTCAATATTTTTTACAGTACGTTAGTAGTTTCAATCATCCAGTCTTCAACTCTTTTGTATGATGAGATGTATTAACAAGTTAGCTGGTAAAACCTTAAGCTTTAGTTATGTGGGCGAACCAAAAAGCCTTAAACTCACTCTGGGATGATTGAACATGTCAGGAATGAAGTTAAGAGCCAATTAAAGCTGCAAATGACATGATTTGCATCTACTTTTTAATTATTTTCCCTGTCACTATAAACACAAGCCTACTTCTGTGTGCATCAGAGAAAGAGAGAGAGAGACTGTTTTTATTTCACACTTTCTTTGGCAATGCAAATGTTTGTTTCCCATGCCAGTAACGCCCCAGTGAATTGAAATTGAGAGAGAGAGAGACAGAGAGACAGAGACACAGAGAGAAAGAAGTGGTAAAAACAGGGGAAGCCGGCTCTCTTGGCTTTGATATGGACATGAGCTGTTCTCTCTCACTGATGCTGTTTGGTCTCACTGGCTGTTACCAATAACCTACATGGACATCAACACAGTCCCTGGTTTCTCTCAGGGTCAGTTCTACAAAAAATTAAACATATTCTCTAACATACCTCTAGTGGTATCTAGCCATGCAGATAGTTTGGGTTTTATGTGCTCAGATTTGGTATATTTGTTGAGATTTCTGCCCTGACCCCAATACAACGGAGGTGAATGGAGGATTTTGTTTGTGGTGCTCACTTAATTCATATACAACATGCCTTTCCATAAAATCCACAGGTCACAGCCTCTGCATTGACAATTTTTATAGGGACTTACTCATTTATTTGGTAGAAAGGTCTGGTTTAAAGTGAAGCCAGTGGATTGTTCAGAATAACCAGGTCACTGTTTCAGTTGTGTGTTTTTATATATGTTATTGGCTCCATCAGTCTGTCAGTCTGCCAGACCAACACTTTGGTCTGAAATAAACTATTGGATTACCATGAAATTTTCACTTTTCCTTTAGCCCCACCAAAGGGTTGACATTTATGACTTTTAGTGAAAGTCTTGATGACTATTGGATGGATTGCCATGCAATTTGGTACAGAAGCTCATATTCTTCTCAGGATCAAATATCTAATAACATTGGTGATCCTCTGACCTTTCATCTAGCACCATCCTCTGGGGAAAATTTCAGTTTGGCCAATACTTTATTTTGTTTATTCGGTTTACCTGCAAAACTAATGACATTCCCATCAGCCTCAACTGTGTATTAACTGTGTCCCAAATCCATACAATACTAATTTTATACAGTGTGTGCTCATAGTAATCATCATAGTACTGTATACTGATTTAGTAGTTAGTAAAACAAAATACATTTTGTACTGACAGGAAATTATACAATACGTGAGATGTTGGCTGTCAATTAAACTGTAACAAATTCACATTAAAATGTAACAAATGTGACTTTTTTTCTGTTTTTTCCAAGATTTTTTGGAGCTGTTTCACCACCACCCACAATGTATTTCAGTTTTTTTTTCAGCTGTGAGCTGCTCCTCCATTTCCCTTGTGAATTGCATTGTGGGAGAATAGTGTGTACTCAACAATCAAATATATTTAGGCCCAATCCCAATGTCCACCCTCACAGACTCACAGACTTTGAGGCGCGTTCCCGGGAAGTCCGTGAGGGCTTAAGGCTGACCCACTGTCAAATCGTCAAGTGCGCAAGGGCTCTCTCGCAGATATTTTGAGCCCTTTATAGACCCTTTTCGTAAGTCCACATTTCTGTAGACTGTGGATGAGGGAATTGCCCACTGTTCATAGCAGTATGACGTAAAACACGGGGGTTACCCATAGACTGTATTGGGTTACCAGGGGAAGCCCGGAAGCGAGAGAAATATCACGGCAAATCCGCGTATTAAGAGAAGAAGAAAACAGTAAACAAACAAGCATCGACACCAACGCTGATGTCAAAATGGTTGAAAGTTTTCTTAACTTAAGATGCTGCATAGAACACATGAAGTGAGAGGAATGCAATAACCTTTTGACATACTTAGTTTATTCAACTATTTATTTTAGTTTTTGCTTGATGATGCTATTTGACCAACAATAGTGTATTGATTAATTACAAATATATATTGACATTTAGGCTACCTCTCCTCCACTCTGTAGGACAAGAGCCTGCAGGACAGGAAGGCAAAAACATAAAATAAAAAGTGTGCAATGTGTTTCTGCGTTGTCAAGGTAACGTGATAAAGTGGCAAAGGGCTGTCCCGTTCCTGTTTACAGCATTTTGAGCCCTCACAGCCTCTTGCACTCAATCACTTTCAAAGTGACATCAGTAAAGTCTGTGAGAGTTCAGGGCTTTGGGTTTACGGGGGGACATTGGGATTGGGCTTTAGTCTGCATGTTGTCTGCTTTGAGTCTACTATGTCACTTTTCAAGTGTACTCCTTACAGGTAGAAATCACGGGGGGGTGGCGGGGGGGGGGACAATTGTGTAAATAGTAAAGCAATACAAACGCAAACAGGGCAATTCAAGTACTTTTTAAGTTTAGTAACATTTTGCGTCCCCCCTCCTTTGCCTCCCAGTGGTTTGGTCCACTGCCTGCTTTCCCTCACAGGAGTCCGGTGGCAGAAAACCAGTTGGTTCCTTCAGTAGTTGTGGAGCTACAGTAATGTTAGGAAGGCTGGTAGGGCTGTTTTATGCACTTTAAACATTGGGGATGAGCTGATTCTTTTGTCTTTAATACAGTTGATGTTGAGTCATTAATAAATTAATCATGACAAAAAGTTGTGATAACCGATTAGTTTTCTATGAGCCCACTCTGTAATTATAACATTACCTAGCTTGTTTAACAGCTTATTGGACTGGAACTCACCTTCTACAGCCAGAGATGCGCAGATTAATCAGCTGGGGACTGAAATAGGCCGTTTATTCTCGTTTACTCGGCTCTGACCGGGCCGAGCAGTGTCAAATATACAATTTTTTGCCGGTCACATTGAACGTTACTAACACGCTGCACAGCGCCGTGTTTCACGTGTGTGCACAGATCCTCATGTCGTAGCCACACACACAGGCTAAAACATGTCCTAGGTGTGTGGAAGTTATTCACGAGAGTGAAGAAGACGCAACACTCGCTACATCTGCAGAGAAACACACAGAAAGAGACGCTGTGGATATTGTAGAGCAGGGAGCAGGGAGCAGGTAAAGCAACAGTTTATACTGGTGCTGATGGGGATCCTAATAAAAATAGATTTTTCCAATAAATAGTTACAAAAATGTTTGTGTATGCTGTCAGTTATAGATCTTAGAAAGAAATAAAATCGGAATCGGCCAAAATTAGAATCGGTAGGTCAGACCTTTTAAAAAATCAGTAACAGGAATCAGCCAGGAAAAATGTAATCTGTGCATCTCTTACTACAGCGATAATCCTGTGTGTGAAAGATATTAGGCTAATAACATAGATCCACCGTTGTGTTGTGTTTTGCGCAGTATGATGTTAAGTGGCAGAGGAAGTTGGCTTGTTTCAGTCAAATATCTAATAAATATATATAAATGTGTAAGATACATCCTCTATCCCAGAAGAAACATAAATTACTATGTAGCCTAGAGGACACAAGTTATTTAGGATAATATGGTCGCGTGGTGAACCTATGAACTTAAGTCACATTTAAACAACTATTACTTTGTGTTGTTGGCCAGAAAAATAGTAGTAAGACTTCTCTCTGTGTACACATATCCTATACAGGTACAATTTTGGCTATATTATTTGTGTCCCCCTCAAAAATTGCTCTTGTGAAATTTTATGTTTATTGTCCCCCCCTACAGTGAGATGAAATTTACGCCCATGCTCTACATACTAAAAACTAAAAACTAAAAACTATATACTAAAACCTGCTTAGAATCAATATGGATTTGGGACACAGCTTTGTATTTAGTAAACATGCTAACTTGGTGAAATAGTAAACATTGCACCTGCTTATCTTTTGTTGCTGTCCTTCACCCCCACTCTGCATTACTAGATAGTAGCATGCGTGAGAAAATGTGATTGATTAATTTGGATGAGCTGACTAAAACTGTATCTGTGTCATAAGTCATAAGTAGTTCATTGGCCATTTTGACTATTAGCTATATTTAATTTAGACTGTTCTGATGCATAATTTTAGAGTGAATTTTGAGAATGCATCAATGCAGACATATCAGAAGTTACATCGTTGGGAGTCCAGCAACCAAGCAGATGTATGATGGTTTTACGTGTGCATAAATGACAAACCTATTTACTCTGATACGCATCTGGTCCAAGAATCATTAGTTTACCTTGGTTACCCGAATGTGTGGAAAAGAAGTGGTCATGGCCAACAGCATCCGGCAAGTCATTCCTATCCATGATATATGACCAACTTGTCAAAACAACTCGACTCAGGATCATTATAGAGGAAGCAAATGGGACACTTTCAGACTAGAGTGCAGCATCAGTTGAATGGTCATGAATCGTCAGTGTGAAGAGAGAAGGTCTCCTGTGTAGAGAGAGACAGTGAGTGAGATGTTGGGACATTTGGGGGACTGTCGGAGCGGGACAAGGTGAGGACACGGGGATGAGTCATAGTTGCTCTGACTGCGTCACAGCCTGCAGGTTGAAGCTTACTGGTCAGGTGGAACACACCTTGTACTGAAGGAGCCAAGAGTTTGACCTTGTTGACATGTCAACAATTCTTGTCCTAATCCCCTTTAACAGATACTATTCATACTAGAAACAATTGAAATTTAAATATATTTGGGACTTTTTTGTACGATAGCCTACTTTTCATAAAGGGTTAAAATCTAATTGTCAGCCAGGTGAAATGGAAATTATATTATACTCTTATTCATTAAGCTTATCATAGCTTACTGTTCTCTTATTATAAAATCTGACACTTTATGAACACTTTGACATCTTTATCTTTGTGTGAAAGTGTTCAAGATACCATTCCCAGCAGTTGTTAGGTGTCATTGATGGTGACTCAGCAGAAAAAGGCAGAACGTTCACCTCAAGATAAATACAACTATGAATGGACAATTGGGTGAACAACTTTATATCAATTCAAGGTCAAGTGTGGTCTCTAAGAGGAACAAATGTTCTGTGTTGCAGGAGACTGTATCATTGAAATACAACTGATGATTTCCATAACAGCATTCTCTCAGCCTACTAGCAGGAACAGCTATTTGCAAATGTTTGAAGGACTATTGCAATAAATCTGAAATGAGCTGTTCTTGTTAAATCCACTTTATTTAGGGGATTTGTATAACACTAGTAATCAATTAACAAGACTAGTGCTGTGTCTCAATTTGGGTACTTCCTAGTATACTAACATGCAGTATACTGCGTACACTATGTACTTACTTGCTTAGTGCGTTAATTTTGACAGGGTAGTGTTGTCTCAAATCAAATACTGCTGTTGTGCACAACCAGAAATGACTATGACAAGATTTCATAGAGGCTGCCTGCAGAGCTCTAAAATAACAGCCATAATAATAATAATAATAATAAAAGGATAGTATAGTGCCCTTTTCATATTTCTGTTGTTTATTTATTTTTATTTTTTTAAGTTTTACAAACCAATAATTTTCTTGTACTTCACGAGCCAGATGTTTCTTCATTTAATTTAAACTACTCAAATGTAATGACAGAATAACAACAGTACGAACATATAAACTATCTTACAGCTGGGTTTTCCTCTGCCATTGTTGCTGGAGTCTCTGCTGCGTTGGCCAATAGACAGTATGAAGCTGCAGTACCGGAGGCTGCAGTTTCAGGACCCCTGCAATCCTGGGACCGCAGTTATACAGTAATACACAGCAACACAAAGGAGGTTAACCCTGTCCGCTAGTATGTCGGCCGTGAGGCGTAGGGTTAACCGGTCGACATGCATATAATCAATAACTTAGGTTTAGGCACACATTTGGTTATGGTAAGGGTAATTGGCTTTGGGGGGCTGTAAAGAGTAACACAGCTAGCTAGCCAGTCAGCTAGCTGTCAGTATCAAAGTAAACAAGGGTCCTGGAATTGCAGTTCCGGTCCATGCTACTCAACACGGTAGCATGTAGCTTTTCTATTGGCAGATTGTTAAAAAACAAGAAAGCTTTAAAGACATCCAATATCTTAAAACATATTATAGACAGAATTTAGCTGCTATCTATTTATTTTTATATTGATTTACTTATGTGTCTTGTTTGTTTTTCATTTGTTTGTTTTGTTTTATTATAACCTATGCTCCCTGTTTTGTTGTGTCTGTCAAGTACTATTGGATTAATAAAGTTGTGGGGGGGAAAAAAACTGTCAACGTAGTAAGCATTGTCCATTATGCGTTAATATTTACTATACTATAATTATATATTGTTAATATAGTATATTAATACTATAATTCCTGAAAATCTTTATAATAGCCTAATGATAATAATAAAGCAATGTTTCCAAAGTGATTTTAAGTTTCACAAACCAAGAATATTCTGTAATGTTACATCATGAGCCAGATGTATCTTGATTTAGGTTATAACTTTACAACATTACTGAGAATTTAATGATAGAATAACAGCGGTACGAACATTAACTCTATCGTTCAGCTGTTGCTGGACACGTCTGCTGTGTTGGCTGTAGTGGTCTGTGTGACTGGGCCTGGGGGAGCTAACCGGAGCTAGCTAGCTAAGTATATTCCTCTTACCCTAACCATCACAGGGTGTGTGCCTAAAGTTATTGATTATATGCATGTCGACCAGTTAACCCTACAGCGGATAGCGGATAGGGTTAACCTCCATTGTGTTGCTGTGCAGCCTCTGGTAACGTTACTGCAGCTATATAACACCTGTCGGCACCATGGTCAGCACTTGCGGAGCTTCTCAACTCAAATTTCTCAACGTTTGAACACATTTTCGATTTGCCGCCAATTTTTGTAAAACTGACGATATTCGTAATCTACACAGTTGATTTCTCGCATTAAAATTTCTCAGAAGTGTATTTAAAGTTCTATTGTTGGCCTCTAAAGAATAAAACAGTTTGCATTAGGATCTATCCTGTACATGAGCCGAGATTAACGTCATCACGTTTTATGCGCGGTGTCTTCTGGGACAAACCATATTTGGAAGTTCAACTTCCGTCAACTTCCGTCAACTTCCATCAGGTCTGCGGGCTGCAGCTGGATATACTTGAACTAATTAGCCGGTATGAGTGCACCATCCGGGTGCTGGCAGTGCACTGCATTTTGCCATATTTCTCAGTTTGAACACACTTATGCCCTCAAAATAGTGTAAGTATGGAAGTGCGCGAATTGAGACACAGCATAGGACTCTACAGCCATGCTAGCGGCTCTGTGAGCTGTGACACAGGGATTCTTTGAGCTAAATGCTAACGTCAGTTCTAACAGGCACTACTCATTTTACATAGAATTTAAAATGTATCTGTAACATTACTGTACCATAACCTGCTTTTCATTGTAGGTATAAAGGCATAAAATGTGTCTGTCACCAGTCAGTTTGCCACCAAGCCAGTAATTAATGAACAAGACTGAGGGCCTTCCACCTGGCGCATAACGTAGTGTCCGACCTACGCAGTTTAATTTTCACGCCCAGCGCCCACATTTTGTAAATATGTACTTTGAGTGCTGGTGTTAAAATTACTTGTGGTCAGACACATTTTTGGCACATTGTTATCTCGAGGCAGCAGAAACAGTTGCCCCATTTACCAACATAAACCTGGTCTTATGTCAATTGCTCCATATTTTTAAGGGCGCATTATTCAGATAGTAAGATGCACAGGTTCTAGTGATCACAGTTATATCCACACATCCAAAAGGTCTCACACATAGTCCAGGTTCATACAATGAAAGTGGAGTAAAGCAGCCATCCTGAATAATCCTGAGCTCCATCAGAGTTTTTACATCTCGCTGATACTTCTGTTCATTATTTGCCTCTCCCAATTCAGGTCTGTGCATTGACTTTGCATGTAATCGTACCGTGCGAAAAATTCCCTATGCTTTCTGTTTGAACACAAAATTTCTCGCATGTTCCCTCTCTCTTTCTCGTCCCCTTGGCTGTGAGCTACTACTACTTAGAGCTTGTTGAGTGGGTAAATTCACAAAACATTTAGGCGAGTCTCCAAATCTGGTGTTGTGTATTTCTGAAAGAGTCTGCCATATACTTAACCTCAATAAAAGCTCCACGGGTGGCCGTGACCTTAATATGAATGGCTCCTGTATGTCCCTGAATGTGTTCGCGTGCCACGACAAAGGGATATTATTTGGGTGCAGTGGCAGATTAAGGGTGATGTAGTCAGCAACTGTGCGTTTGTGAAACACAACCTTCAGGTCTTAAAAACTGCCCTGGTGATTTTTTTCTAATTCAGAAAAACATGTGTATAGCTCCAAATAAACGTAAAATGCATGCTCATGAACAGGAGGCCGCTTAATTCTTATCAAAGTGCTTCACCCAACACTGCAGAGCTACTCAGCATCTCGTTATGGCATCTTCAGTTTGGGAGTGCCAGTGTCTGAGGACTGCTTGGCACTTTCAGTTTTTCTCCTTTTTTCGTGTGTGAGCTGGAGGCTCATTTGCACTCATTATTATAATCCATTTGTTTTTGGAGAACGCAATCACAGTTTTGGGGGACTCGCAGCTTAATGCATTCTTATATTATTGAACCATATATCATTGCAGAGCGAATAGAAAAGTAATAAAGAATTTTCCATTTTTTGAGGAATTCATACTGCTGAGTGGTTCATCCACCCCCTGTTGCTGCAAGCCTGACTTTTGCATGACTTGGATGATTTTAATCTTCTCAGAAGTAATCCCTGATTGAATTTGAAGGATTACTGAGGGCCCGGCAGATAAAGGAGAGCAACTTTGATTTGGTGTCTGTCTATCACAGAACATACAACAGAGAGAGACCTGCAAAAAGTTGAAGAAAAAAATAACTGAAAGAGAAACAGAGAAAGTGAGAGAGAAACAGAAACTTGTCCACAAATTTAATGCACCTGCAACATTGTTTTCTAGTTCGGCCTTTGCTGCATCTGTGGCACAGTCACGCAAAACCAGCCAGAGAGTGAAAACATTTCCAGAAGTGTCAGGCTTCTGTCAGATTGGACTATCAGGGCCCTCAGGCATTCTGTGCTTGGATACTGACACCACATTTCTTGGTGTTAACAGTAAGAATATCAGACAAATTCTCACATTGTCGCATGTCACTGGAAGCAAGGAGCTACAGCCTAATTATTAATGTTATCTTCTCCACTGCCAGTTGTACATGAGAACTTGATTATGTCCCTTCTGTCAAGAAATGATAACGATAATTTTGATTGGCCGTCCTGAGCAGAGCAAAAGGTGCAGCCTCGCTGTCTGTTGTTTTGTGCTTTTAAAGGAACATTAGAGGACTGCAGTTCTTTACTCTTTTCTGGGGTCAAAAATGAGATTACATGAATGGCTGAGTCTGGTTGTGTTCAGGTCTTTGCCTTTGTATATAATCCTCTGTAATTCTCTTTGTGGTGGACGCTCCCATTTGTCATACATTGTCTGACGGCTGCAGGGTATGGAGCTAGAATTGTGTCTTTATTACATGCGAGAAAATAAATGATCTGAGAGGGGGAAAAAAGTTTGAGAGAAAAAGTTATCAACACTGATAGCAAAAAAGCATTTCATGAGAGAAAAAAGAATATTTGAGTTTTCATACCAATAGCAAAAAATAATAATATTTGAGACTAAAAAAAGTTTTGAGAGAAAGTATTTTCTCATAGAACATAAAAGATTATAAATTTTAAATTTTTAAAATTATTTCTGCGAAAAAAAATCTCTCAAAATACTTTGAAAAAAAATCTCAAATATATATTTTTTGCTATCATTGTGAAAACATTTTCTCAAAAAAAAAAGTGTTTCTCTCAAACCGCTTTCCTTTGCTCTCGATGCAATTTCTTGCTCTCGTGTCAGGATTTTGCTTTCGCTGTGAAAATTGTGTCATGGGCGGGGCCACGTTCCTATTGGCCAGTCGGGTGAGCATCGTCTTGTCTTGGGAGTCGAACTGAACCATTACACCATTGTTCGGTTCACCTAGATAGATGCCGGTGTGACAGTTTAACTGGTGGCAAAATTAACTGGTGATAGTCCCAGATGTGCCGTAGGCGTGGCTACAGGATCCATTGACTGCAAACCAGGAAATACATTCTGATTACTTTGTTTATCTCTGTAATGTATCATCATGTAGATATATGCTTCTGAGTGTAGTTTGCAGGCTACATCGTTAGCTGCACAATGATTCACAGGGACCTCTCCCACCAGCAAATGAGTTCAAAGCGAGGACTTTGAGCGTGATCATGGAGGCGACTGTGTCGCTGTTCAAAACACTAGAAAACCTCAATAAACCGTCCAAATCTTCATGTTGTCTGTCTGATTTGTGCCACGGTCGGTTTAAATGTGTTCTTACTTTCATAGGGAAACAGGCTGAGGTGTTTGACATTCATGGACCGCTAAGTGGAGACGCTGTTAGCTGCAGCAACGCGCCCAGATTAACCTGTGACACAGCTTCGTACCATCGATCGCCTTTATAGTCCGCTATCTTCGCCATCGTTACCAACATCGGCTTGCCAGTCAACAGTTGTATGATGTATTGTTATTTACCTGACGTCGAGTTGCTGTGAGCCAAACAGTTTGTCATTCAGCCTGTAAGTGAAACAGTCTGGAGTTCAGGCTGAGTTACACTCTACCCGAACACAGCGTGCAGTCAGCTGTGGCCACGGTAAATGCTCAAGTTAACTTGTGATCCAACAGCTGTAGCTACCGTCGCTCATTTCACTCACTCATTTAGCACACACACACACAGAAGTTGGAAGCAGGGGTGGTGTAGGCTATTGTGAGTAGGTCTCAGAAATAATTTAAAAAATTTAAAATTTAAATTTTTTTATGTTCTATGAGAAAATACTTTCTCTCAAAACCTTTTTTAGTCTCAAATATTATTATTTTTTGCTATTGGTATGAAAACTTTTTCTCTCAAATATTCTTTTTTCTCTCATGAAATGCTTTTTTGCTATCAGTGTTGATAACTTCTTCTCTCAAACTTTTTTTTTTCTCTCAGATCATTTATTTTCTCCGATGTAATAAAGACACAATTCTAGCTCCATACAGGGTAGCCCTGAGAAGAGAGAGAAAGAGGAACTCTGATAACCAAGACAACAGAGCAGTGAAGAAATCAGTTGCTGTAAAATTTGAGTCTCTTTTCTCTTAAGCCATGTTCTGCAAAACATATTTGATACAAGTTTTGAATCAATCCACTACTTCATACTTATAGGTCGTTTTCGGCTTTCATTATGTGGGGACATAACTGTCTGTGCCCCACATCAATTTGGGCCTTTTTACACTCTTTTAAATATTGTAAAACAATTATGTTGCATTAAACAAATGCAAAACAAAAACAAAAGCTGAATCTGAATACTGATTTTTCCAAGTTCCCATAAGTCTGACAAATGTTCAAGAAAGGGCCTTCACAATCTTTGCATAAATACTTGAAGCTCTTGCAACAAATAATAAAAAAAGAAAGAAAGTGTCACATCATGCAGGGGTTATGTGTGTGTATATTGTCTTTTTCTATGAAATATACATTTCTATATTTCGACCTTGCAAACTTCACAAACCTTGTAGGTTACTTTAGGAGTTTTCTCTCCGACAGAGGGGGAAAACTAGACTGAACTTAGACGCTATCCTCTTGGTTTAGTTGAGGAAATGAGTGATAGTGATGCAGGCTCTTTACTTACAGTCTGTGGCTGCAGGGAGGCAGCGTGTGCTGTGGGAGGAGCTAAAGTTTACAAGCTTGAGAGTGACCAGCCCTCTCAGTTTGTAGTAGAGGAGGCTCGTCTTCTAACGGAGGATGGTCTATACTTCACGGATAATCTAATGGGCTCGAACATACATGATCATAAGCGCACTTTGCGGATTTTAATACTTTTCCGGCCCATTTGTCGACAGTTTTTCTAACGACTGTGAAGACCTGAGCTGTGACCGACTTTTTTTTGTTGGGGTTTTTTGCGCTGCAGTTCGCGGATGGTAAGATCTCTTTCTGTGCATGCTCCGTGTTCTTTGGATTTCAGGTTAAACACCTTTACGATGGTGACAGATGAGACCGAATCTCATCTAAATCTAGTGTAGCCTATTTATGTATTCACGGGTGAAGAATAGGCTACTTTATGCACTTAATTTATTCTAAAATGGGATCTTTAACGCATAAATGAAGGTTTTCTGAGAAATTGTGTTGGTTGATGGTGTTTTGCCTCAACGTTATGATAGCTGACACTAAACCAGACACTGAATGTATTCCTCATAGTTTGGGGTCTTGCTCTCCTTTTCAATCTTTCATGTCCTTTTCAATCAGATGTGCAGCCTACTTGGTAAGAGTCTCATGCACACATTGGCTGCTTGCCCCTGAGCAAAATCCCCAAATCACCATTTATAAATCTGAACTAAGCCTAATAAAATTGCAGCTTTGGCAATGAGTTGCAGCATTGATGTAAAATAAGTATATGAAGGTGGGGAGGCAGCCTGATGGACTGGCCAATCTGTTTTCTATATAGCCATGTGGGTAAACAGCTGCTATTTGCATTTAGTCCAAAGAAACAGCAAACAAGAAACACAGTTCTTTTACACTGGCTGTGCTTTATTTTCACCAGACTTAAAGACTAAGCCCTGATTGATCTGTAGGGCTGTTAACACCACATGTAGCCTTTTGGAATTGATCCTGTCCAACCCTACACTTGCTTAATGACACCTTTAATTGTTTTAATTCTGTTTCTGTTATTCTTTTCCGAACAGCCAGTCTTATCTCTGCTGCACATATCAGTCTGAATTTCTGTGAAATAAACACAGTTTGACCCTGGATAAAGCATACCTTTTTATTTTTGTCTCTGTACATCTTCAACAAGGGAAGCCCAAACCATGAATGCTTCTAAACTGATGGACCAAATCTGGAGGATATGATCAGTGTGGAAGCAGAAGCCTAGTTCAGTGTTTGGATGTGCTTTGTTGAAATCAGACCGTAAATGACTGGTGGAGCAGTCATTCCCTTTAGGGCCTCTGCTGTTTGTCTACCCCTCTTACTAGTGTGTGATACTGTATCAGTAACACTAATAACTCCGATAGTGTCTGGCTCTTTGACTGTAAACCTAGCTGCACAAACCTTTACTCTGGAAGCACTTGCAAAAGCATCTTGTGTGCTTTGCCCCCCCCCCCCGACTTTCATTGAAAAACACACACATATGCATGAACCCCTCCCACACAACTGCACACACATTCAAACACTCAAAACAAACACATAGACTCCACCCAACACTCCACCCACTGTAACAACTTCAGAGGAATGGTCATCATGTGGCTGGAGAGGTTGCGGTAAAGAGTTGGAAGGGAAGTGGAAGCCGAGGAGGGGAGACACCCAAAAGGTTAGTGATATCCCAAACAGTGTCCAGAGGGACTGGAAGTGATCAGTGCAAACTGATGGGAACTTGCGTGTTCAGGGTCCCTGTGCAGCCTTCCAAACGCTGCTGAGATGTGGGAAAACAGTCATTTCTCTGGGCTAAAGCCAGATTGCACCCAGGACAGAGCAGGCTTGAAGCCAGCCTTTTCATCAGCAGAGTTGAATTAGTGCAGAAGAGTTCAAAAAGGGTTTGTTGTCCACCCCCCCACCCCCCAGCAATGTGTTAAAATCCCATACAGGCTTTGTTTTCTCTGAGGTTTTACTGCAGCTAAAACATTTGGCATGGGAGGCGCCTAAGTTTGAGGAATCTGCACAAATTCTTGTAGCATTATTTCAACCTAGAGTGTGAAAACCCTGAAAAGTCACACTGCGCCTTTACACATGGGCAATAAGGTTTATTGGTTCACATTTGCGTTCTTTAAGACCTGGCTGCAGTCCCATTTGCTGACTGTATGATAGCGTGTATGACCCGCAGGTTCTGTAGAAGACTCGCCAGTCCCTACAGGGGTGTAGATGTTGGGCCAAAGGATGGCTCTGAATGCAGGTGATGTCCCACTGGGGGCCATGTAGATGAATCTGAAAATATTTCCCTGATTTTACTTTAAGACTGTCTCTTGTTGCTTGCTCTTTACCCACTAAAGAAATTACCTTCACAAAAAAATCTTTAAAAAAAACAAACAAACATGTGTTCGACTTGCAGTCGACCCTTTTATATCAGACTGCTGTCATGCCTAGTTATCACTGTTCACACTGGATCTGATACTGTGGCAGCAAGTCCATACAGATCACTGCTCACGCTATTTAGCAAAGTTAACGATATTTATATAGAGGGACTGTAATTTAATTTATTAAATAGGCTTTGTGCTGGGTTCGGCTATGTAATTGTTTTCAAATAAGTCTGAGATTGAGCAGGGAAATAATGTTTGAGAGGAGCAGTATATTAATTAGAAACTTAGATTAATGTTACAATATTTCTATTCTAACCCTATAGTAATCATATAGTTGTTAGATAAAAAGGTGTTCGCACTCTCATAATAAAGCTGAGCAGTGACATATTATTACAAAGGCAGGTTGATCACTTTACTGTGTCTGTCTCACAAGCGTTTGTCAGAAGTACCCAATGCATTGATTTGGATGAGGCCTTAACGGAGGTGGCTGTCTTTGGATAGAAATATATTTTGTAATCTGTTCCTCTCCAGAGAGAAATTAATGTCTTCCCCATTTTCGTTCTCTTGTTTTGAAAGAAATGTAGTGAGAAAGAAACTGTGACTTTGTAATGGAACAGACTTTCTCCGTGCCTGGAATGTTTTTCCTTGTGAATTCACTGATAACCATATCTTATATTTCAGTTGGAGTGATACGGATACAGTCATTGTGTTTTTATTTTGCCCCAAGATTGTCTGGAGATTCAGTATTTACATGGGGAATTACAAAATACAAGTACATTATTTTTCTATGAAAACAATGAACTTGTATTGTTACATGTAGGCAGGAGAGGGACTTTATCTGGCACTTGCAGTTAAAGAAATAGTGTCTTGTATTGAACAGATAAGCAAGCCATTTACTGAAGGAAATACTGCAGTTATATTTCTTTTTATCAACCTCTTTATAAGCTTCTATTCTACATCAGAAGATGTAGTGCTTCCATGCACATGTCCAGTTTCCACGGTACACACGGTATCAGGTTATTTTATGTGATGTATATAAAGCTATAAGAGTGTATTTATTCAAGCATGGTTCAGTAGAGGAAACTAATTTATGTTAGGGACTGTATGAAAATGATTATGGGGTCAGAAAAGGGTTATGGTTTTATAATTTGTCTTTTGGCTGACTGGAGGGTAGTCTGCCTCTTGAGATAGCAGAGGAGGTCTTATTTAAATTTTTTTGCCACCCTGAATTTAGATTTTATTTCCACCTTGACTTGTAATATAAGTAATAGTTACATCATACATAGTTACAGATGTTACAGCTTCTATGTAAAAAGTTATACTTTGCCATATGCACCAATTTGTTTGTCATACATTTTGCAATTTCCAATAAATCCTTACCATCTGTACCATGACAAATACCATGAACGCACAACGACACAGCAAGTAATGTAACGTTAGCAAAGTTGTGGGTTAGCAAACTGTTGCCACAGTTGCTTTTGCGAAGCGAAAACATGCAGAGAGGAGTCGGCCCCAGAGCCAGCACAGCAGCTCTAGACAGTGATACTCGCAGCTCTCCTGTTACTATAGCTAACATCACAACAGCATATCATCATATCTATCTTTATTCAGGGCTTTGTACAAACACCGTATTTTTGTTTGTTTTTTTCAGCGCACACAAACAACAGACAACTTGCGGACCATGAGGAGATATCCGCTGAATTTGACAAAATGTTGTGTATTGGATTAGAATTGCATATATCACCTTTTAAAATGTTGCATCAGGGATTATATTATTGTTGCATTAAGATATTAAGGAGTGTCGCACTTTTCCTCTAATTCCAAAGAAAATTTCATAATGATGGTGAAGATTTTTAAGAACATAAGATTCAGCCCCCCCCCCCCCCCCAATTTATTTTTGTAATGTCCCTTACTTATAAAAATTGTCAAATCTATTGCATTTCATTGGAAATCATTTAATAATAATCTTTTTACACGATTAGCTGTTATAAAATTCATTATGATACCGCTCCTTATCTGTCTCATGTATCAGCGGGATTGTTGCAGGGAGGGGACCACACTGTTGACTTATTACTTCCTTTATTGGTGGCGACTGCTGGCAAAAGACAAAGGAACTCCTGACAGTAAACAGAGCAGAAGTGCTTCAGTTGCTTTTTGAAGTCAACATGTTTGCTGAGCCTAAACAACCGACAGCATTGAGGCGGCGGACCAGACAAATGACTCGGACAAACTGTGTCATGTTTCCTCGTGGGAAGGCCTGTCGTTACCATGTTCGACGTTCGTACTTGAACACACTGAAGGGGCTGCGGTGTGGGTCTGACGAGGTGAAGCAGGGGTCAGAAACAGAATATCGTCATCTGATACGCTTTTAAATCCTATTTCCCTGCTTGTCAAATCGAGTAAAGAAATGAGTCCTCACACCGGTTTAACTGCAGGGATTAATCGAGCCCCCCCCCAACTCGATGTTTAAGTCATGAGACGAATTGCCTACTATGGATAGCCAAGTCTTTGGATTTGATGGTGTAATTAGCAGATGAACTGTGATGCTAAACACAGCGTGGTCCAGACCTCACAAAGGCCTCTATTGTGTGATTACATGACTGCAAGTCTTCCACTGTCCTTTGTCACGCTACAGAGTTTGTTCACAGACTTGACTGACATCATCATTAACCCAGCAGATGAATGAGATGTTGTTCTGTGTTGTGGTTGTTTGCAGCTTTGATAGCAACAATGTTCCCTATACATCGTAGCTAGAAAGTCACAAGGAGACCAGAGTGTCAGGGAAGTAAATGAAATGCCTTTTTTTTTCTCTCAATGCTGTCGTCTTTGGACAAGCATTAAATTGCAGTCTGTGAAATCTAAATTTTTCTTTTTTAAAAAGTTGTAAGCGGAAGCAAAATGTTAGGCTCTAATGATGAGGATTTCCTTATTGGTCAGCACACTTCGTTAGTCTAAATGGGTCATCAAGTTTATAGTGTGGAGAGCTTTTCAACCCAGAAGCACATAATAAACAAGAGGAGATTAGTGTAATCTCACTTCCACTGAATTTGTAGTCTTCATAGCAATCATTTTAAAATGCAGTAAAGTTATTTCTTTATTAGTGGCTTGTGCAAAGGTTCCCATAGTTTCCATGACACGCACAGCTCATTATTGACGGTTTGGAAGTTTTTCAAGAAACGATATCCCACTGTTCCCCATCAGGCTTGAATAATTCGAGGCAAGGGCAGCTCTGTATCAGAGGGAATAAGGTGACCCCCAACTCTCCTTTAAGCACTTATCTCCTCTGCCAGTTCTGCTTCACTCACTCGTTTGAAATGATAATTGCTCTTTCCTGCGTGGCAGCGTTGAGCAGTATGCGCACAAATGTAAAAGAGCTTGAATATTCCACAGAGCCTTTTCGAGCTAAGGATCACACTTAAAGTGGTGTCACACCACGCTCATCGCTCTTCATTTCAAAGCACGTGTGTAGCGTGTTGGGTTGTGTGTCACTGAAAGACAAGTCCCATTGCTAACTCAAAGATGACACAGGGATGTGAAGATCTGAGTTCATCACTGCATTTTAATGAGTACCTTTTGCTCCTAGACACGGGCGTGGGATCATGGAAACAGTGCACGTACTTTAATTAAACAATTAACACAGGCCTGTCTGGTAGCTTTGGGTCATGCAAAGTCAGTGAGGGCATATTCAATGTACCTGAGTATAACTTGAATGTGAGCAGATTAAGAAATTCTCCAATTATCCTCATGTCACACCCTAAACCAGGTTATTTTACTCACAATAAGATTGTTATTATTATCTAAACATACCATGATCAACTAATTACTCTCTTAAACCAGTGAAAGCTAATAACGACTGCTTAAATGATGGCTTTCATTTGACATTGCAAGTAACAGACCTTTCACTAAGGTGCTCTGTAGATTCAACAAAATCCAGCACCCTTATTTATTTTCGTATGACTGACTCAATCCCACAAAACCAATCACGGTAAATCTCCAGCATTACTGGGAAAGTTATGTTCCTGTGAACCATTTAAACTCCTAAATCTTACTAATAGCTTTGTCTACTTACAGTACACAAGTTATGTGTGTGGATGTACAGGAACTGAGTGAAATGGTTAGTATTTAGTATGGTTAGTATTCAGGTGTATGTTTAGTTCAAAGTAGAAGATTTGCTGAATACTGTGCTACAGTGTCACTGTGTGGATCCAGAAAGAGATTAACCACAAACACTGTTACTAAAATAGTGCATTTGTATACATGAGTACTGTGCAGCCCTGGCAGAACATGCCATGACTGAGTGCTTTGTAGTTTACTTAGTACACTTTGTGTCAGTTATGCTAAAAGGAAACTTTGATCCATATTTATTTTTACCCGATGGCAGTTTGAACCACCAGTGAGTGAGTCATTTGGGGGTCATGGGAAGTGACTGGGCTATGACCGGAATTGCCTTTTATTTTTCTAGCAAATTTGAATTAATCTCTTGAGTAAAATCCTAATTCGTTCTACAGAATTTTGCAATTATTTTGTTTTATTTTTTGCATCATCTGTGTGTGTGTGTGTGTATGTGTATGCATCAGGGACATACCACAGCAGGATGCATTACAGTCATCAATAGAAAGATGATTCTATGAATAATTAATTATACATGCAGAAAAAATCAGTATCCTCATATTATCTCTCTGGGATCACATGTATCAATAATTCAGTAAAGGCTGTTGGTTTCAATTCTCAGAGATGTTCATATTACTGTCAAATAAAGCAGGATGTCTGCTATTATAAGATAGTTTTTATATTCTTCTTGAACCTTTTTGGAAACTATACTACAACTAGAAAGCATTGAGAAGTGCATTCAGGAGTTAGTCATTTAAATAAAGGTTTAGAAATGTGGAATTTTTATTTGCATCAAAACACAGTGAGTCTGAGTTTTTGAGACATATAGCTAACAGAAAAGATAAACTGGACTGAAAAACAGACAAACAAAATAAGACAGAAAACAGTTGATGAAACATGCCGCAACTTATACACTATCAGCTGCTTGCTATCATTAAGAGAACCACATTTGCATAGAGGAAATGCAGAGGGATACGTTAAATGAATGGCTCTTGATTAGCAGTCAGATCTGTTTTCTTGTGGCATTTGTACAAATTTGTCTCTTTCAGGGGAAGTTTGCCTTCAGGCATCAGGATCCAGAATCTTCAGTGTGCAGCTGTCTCATATTATAGACCTAAAAGTTGGCGTGTGCATAAAGGTTTTTATTTTATCCTGGGTTAAAGTCTCTTCTGTTGTGTACTGGCCTCGGTTGGTTTCAGAGCCAACAGAAAATCATGTTACCTGCAGGGTAGAAATGATATTGGAGAGATAATATAAGAACATTTTTCTCTCTGTGGTTGGTATAATATATGTGTTTGTTTTCTCCTGTCAAACTGTAACTTAGGACAAAAAGTGAAAGCAGAGAGCATGCTGCTTTTGCTCAATTTTGATAGTAGACGTCCTGTTGATTCCTCTACTTGAGTTGACTTTTTTTTTTTTTTTTAAATCTTCTTTTAAAATATATACATTTAATCAGGATTTAATTTCCTGCTCAATAGAAATTTTCTTTAAGAGGTGAAAAGAAAACAATATCTGGATGGAAAGATGTTTTTGTAAGGCCTGTATTGTGTTCAGCATGTTATGAGTTATGACGAGGTTGTCCATATTAAAAACTACTCGAGGCCTCTGTGAGAGGATATACTGGGGATTTGTCTCTGATAGACGTATTACCTGTAAGCTGCTGTACATTCCTAAGAAAGCATTGGATTTTAGTACCTGTGTAGACATATTCAAGATTTTACAGTTACAGTTTATTTTTAACTCAGTGGTGATTTATTTAGAAGTCGGCTTTCTGGGTGCTGGGAGCGGTCTGCTCGGGTGAAACCCTCCTTTTTACTCCCCTCCATCCCTTTCCCAGGTGGGAATCAGAACAATGTTTAGGATTTAAAAACTTCAAAGTTAGTTAACAAAGACTGCTATCTGTTAGTTATATTTCAGATGGACTAAATTGTCTCTAAGATTAGTTGTGAAAAAGGTCAACTTTGCCAGTAGATCAAGCTAAAATACAGTAATGTATAGTGAAACATAGTGGGCCTACCTGCCTTATTACATTGCATCCTTTGCAGTTTGACTATTACACGTGTGAGCATGATGTAGATTCTGAAATTATATTGAAAAATTTTGGCATTTTATGTGTTGCACTCAAGCGCTGCTGGTACACAACTACAAGTGGTTTAACATCTTTTGGACTTTGCACCTGAGCGGTGAACTTGCAGAACCATCCGTGCACAAAACAAAACATTCTTGCACTGCCACTCACCTATTAGCCACAGTAGCTAAATTGACGATCCATGATGAAACTTTTACGCCCTGCTCCCACCTCCCGAGGTGTGAAAATTAAATATTAAAATTAATTTATAACGTGTTGTTCACAACGAATTACTATACATAATAATTTGTATTGACAAATGATGATTCATTTGTGCTGTTTTGCCAGTTTTATGTCTGACGCTGATGGTCCGGGACCGTCCGTTCCGAGTTGGATCGTATGTGAACCCCTGGGTTGATAGGACTTCTGAAGTGCTGCTGTGTTTAGCCACCGAGGCTAAAGTAGATGTCGATGAGTTGTTAAATACAGAAGATGTGTCATGAGTGTGGAGGCTATAGAGTTGTTTTAAAGGTATCAAGATGGCGCTGGGCTGAGTAACAAGTGACGTGGCCAACATGGCTTTTAAAAGGTACCAGCAATACATGTTCAGTACAAGACTTTGGAGTAACAAGCTAATGTTATTACAGACGGCTATAAGTGAGAGTTACAATGACAGACACAGTAAGGAGTCTCTGCCTTGTCAGCCTTGTAAATGGATAGGGAGCTCAACAAGCTAATGTTATTGAAATTATACTTGAGATATAAATATAATGGCTTTACATCTTTTTTTTAGCAATACAATTAACGAACATCTCACAGTCACTGAATAGCCAATCATTGATTTTTGGGGGAGAAATGGTTTACCTTCCCCCTACCATCCTTTGGTTGACTTTTAACCAATCATGCACTGCCCACTCTGCTAAGCAGACGGCTATAAGTGAGAGTTATAATGGCAGACACAGTAAGGAATCTCTGCCCTGTCAGTCACCTGCTGAGGTCTTTTCTGCCCAACATAATGGCCCCATAAATTTTCCTGAATTGAAATCTGTTTCCAAGGGGCCATGTTGTTTTTAGGGTCAGACATGGGAAGAAAAAAAAAAACTTCTGACATTATTGCATGGCAAGGTGCTGATATTTGACCCTACAAAAACAATTAAACCTGTTTTTCTTCTATTCGCACTGAGCAGTCACTGATAAATTTTCAGTTGCATCTCACAAAGTCACCCTTAAACCTGGCAAAAAGGGAGACACTAAAGTTTCACATTTGATTGCAGCTGGGCAATTAAATGCAAATGTCTTTATAGTTATCTTTCACTTTGGACTTAGATGTACTCATGATACTGTTAATGGATTGGACGGCGGCCCAATCCACTCTCATGTCAAGCTCTGTGATAGCGCTCTCATCACAGGGTCCTGCCCGGCAGTTGATTATCTCCATAAGTGCCTTGGTCCGTGCCAAAGACTAAATGAGAGACAAGACACTTTGCAGGGATGAGTTATTGGGTGCTGGTTGTTAAGCACAAAGCCCAGTCGTTTATACAAAGCTAGCCAAATGGTTAGCATTCATGCTGCTCCCTATCCAGTGAACTTGCCATGACCTGGCAGACTGTATCGTCCAATATGTCTGTCACATCCTTTCTCTCTCTCAACAGATGCAGGTATTAATAGGGAGCCTCGAGGGAGGTTCGAAAGGTTAATGAATCTGTAGCCTTAAGCAATATGGCACCAGATTCACCCTTCATAGATACAGGAAGCAGCAGACCTTCTCCTTGATAAGCAGATGGGTCCTGTGGCACCAAGAACAGTGGGTCGCCTGTACTGGCCCGTAACAGCTCCAGTTGAATAGCGCTTTAATCCTGTAAGTCCTATAATAGTTGCTTCTAATAAGATCACTTTCTTTGGTCCAGTACTTGATTTAATGCTTATTAAATATTTAATACTTTTTCTTCAGATCCATGCCTTGTTGTTCTTCAGAATGGATTAGTACACTACATTATTAATTTGACTAAAATGATAACATGGTATTCAAGCAGAAACATGTGTCAAAGAAAACAGAACAAGTGCGTCGTTACATCAGTTTATTTGCCCTTTATGCCCTTGCTGAGCCTCAACAGATCTTGTGCTTTGGATTCCCCACATATGTTAAGTTGCCCAGTCTGCTGCAAGGGCTTCTACATATTGACATAATAAATTGTGAGGAGTCACCTGAGAGAAGTGTTCAAATATATGAGTCTACATGGAATAAAATTGGTGAAAGTTTATTGAATTTTTCTAAGATTTGATGTAACATTAAAAACGTTTTATTTGGCCCTTTTTTATTTTATTTATTTATTCCATGCTAGAGATTTCACACCAGTTACCTGAACCAGTCTCCTGTTTTCATATAGATCTTATCTGAGGTATTTTGATATAATACATTTAGTGTTTAGGATAATGGTTATTAATATGTCAATGACGCTAAAAATTTGTTTGCTATGCATTCAGCTCTTTACCCACCACCACTTATCTCTCCTTATTTGGTGTCCCTACAGAATTTGCCAAAACAATTCTAATTCATCAGAGTGCCAGGACACCCTCCTAACGGCACTCCTGTGTTTTCATTAAAATTTAAAAGACCTCTGGAGTTACATAAGGATATAACCTGGGAACATGGAGGCCTGGGGTGTGCGACACACGCAGGGCTGCCATGCTTGTTGTTTCAGTCTCAGCAGGCATGAGAGGGACCAGCCGAGGAGGTGGGGGATGTTACAGGTACCTATCCATGTTACACGGATGTTTCAGCCTCCTGTGACTCGACTAGCTTCAGAGGAGCAGCAGGAACCAGCGCAGGCTAATAGGGAAGTGAAGAGTGACACAGACATATTGGATCACTGGTTGAGACTCAAGGGACGGACAGAGATGGGTGTGACAGCGAGACACAGATGCAGAGATAGGGGAAAAGGTTACACTCAGTAGAACTAGTGTTGGGTCAGACCGATGACCCTCCATCTAGCTACAAAAATGCAAAGAAGAACAGCTTGCAACTACAATCCAAACTAGCCATCAACTCAACAAGCCGTTCAGTCACCAAGCTGCTAATTTTGCCTAGTGCCAGTCTGCAAGTCTGTTAGCCAACAGTTGTAAATCTCTGTTGTAGTCCAGGTTGATCAGAAGTTTTTAAAATGGTGGTTCCCAGCAGGGCATTGTCTCATCAGACAACCAGGGGCCACTAACTCACCCCTGGTCTTGTAATGTTGTTGGATTTATTAGCTACCATAAATATTTGAACAAGGTCTTCTGGGAGTTGTTTCAGTGACGCAAGCTCTCAACCAGAGACGCCATGTGCTCTCCAGTGTTTACTTTCTGAACGTCACCACCTATGTGGGAGCTCAGCTCGAGGGGGGGACATCCACTGCTGTCAGGCAGTAAGGAGTAATAAGTTGTGTTCTATCACAGGAACATACTGTGGTGTTCGCTGATTTAGGTGTCTGTACTCTTCCCAGGATGTTGGTAACTGTTTGGACTGCCATTGTTTAGGGTTTGAAGACCTTACCAAATAAAATAACCAGAAAACTGTTTGTCCTCCGGTTTAAGAACTACTAAGATGCAATTTTAATCACATAGCTATACAACTTATGTCCTGTGTTTATTTAGCAAAATATGGATTAAACAGGGTATCAGTATCTATTTCAAGTGTTTACCAAGAAAGCTGACCACCTACTAAATGAAATCTTTCAGCATACATCTACGGCAATAAAAGTCAGAGAGCAGCTTTATTCATTGCATCTTTGAGACAAATTACAGAGTTGTCTTGGGAGTCACTGTTCTTTCATTTATTTCCCCACATAGCCGCAAGATTGGAGCCAAGCTGCCATATTATCTTCTTGGGGATCTCTAACAGATTGTTGACAGCATAATTAAATACAGTGATTAAAAAAAAAAAATCTAACATGCGTTTTATCTCGCAAAGAGAAACTTTGCGGGCTGCAGTGCAAATTGGACATTCATTTCCACTTAAAAGTTTGTAAAACTCTTTTAAGTTACCACACAATGTGTGTCCATGGTAGCTGGCTCGTGGTCTGAATGATCTATTTAGCTGTGATTTTCCTTGGCATAGTGGTGTGAGAGTAAACAGTGGAAGCATAAATATTTGTTTTTTGTCATTAAGGCTTTAGCTGCAGCCATCAGTGTGCGGCTATATTAGGGTCTGAGGACGGAGAGATGAGGCAGGTGATATTTGAGTGATGTCATTGTTTGCTGTCAAAGCTGATCAACACCTTTTTAACTCTTGAAACTCATTGTTTGCAGTAAAATCCACACCATCCTCCAGAATGAACTGCAGCCAAATGTATCAGTTCTCTTGCTTTTGTAGTTGTTGGTTTTATAGCGTCAGAAGTTGGATATAGATCTGTTATTCGAGCGTGTGTTTCATATATTTCTTTCAGCATGTTCTTGGATCAGACATAAAGAATCGACCTCTCTCTCTTCTCTCCACAGATCCAAAATGACTTTTACTAAATGGCCACTGGTCGGAGCTTAGTGCTGAGCCATCGAAGAGAACTATGAGTAGATGACAACAAGCAGCTTTTAATCCAGAAAGGATTGCTCTTCTCTGTCTGTTAACCGTGTGTAAGGACCGCTGGGAGTACAAGAATCGAGTCAAGGACACGTTCACTCCCCCTCAGCCTGCTGTACGATGGGAGTGAGAAAATAAAGCTCTGCAGTGTCAAGAGGAGGTTAATGAATTCCAAGGAATCTTAAAACAAACTGCATTTGTGTATGTTTGCGTGAGAGGATCAGGCAACCATGTGGACAACAGCTGCAACTGCCCACTGTTTTCTGGCCACTGCACTGCTATTGGCTAGCTGCCTCCAATCACTGATGGCCACCGAGGATGATGTCACACCACGCATCAGTTTCTCTTACAGTAAGTCCCAATAACCTGACACACTTTTTCAACATTTGTTATTACAGTTTTTCAAAATATAATTGACCGTTCAGAAAACCCCAAACAGTGATTGTCAAATCATAGGTTGGCAATCGTAAGCATGGGGCTGGAGTAAGAGCAGTACACTGAGTTTGGATGATCTGGATCTTTTTTTAACCTTTAAAAAACTAAAACTACATGAGCTTATCTGTTGTAAGGTAAGCTGTAAACATTGACATGTATAGCAAACTAGCGTAACCCAACCTAACCCAGCATTACTTACAGCGGTATTTTATACCACCATTATTTTGTGGGTTACTGTGTAGTATTGTGTGGAGGCTGGTCCTGAATGTGACTATGTCAGACTGAAGGTTAATGTTAGTTCTGTCATCCTCAATTGGATTTGGGGAAGTTAACACCCAAGACAGCGTAACGATCACCCAACACCCGGCTTGTCCTCATCGTTCAAACTTTCTCTCTTTTCTCGTTTAATTATATAAGCTAAGCAGCTTAGCAACTGGGTTATGTTATGAAAAAACATCAGTCTAACCTTACATTTTCCCAAGCCATCTTACTCATAGTACTGGGACTAACTAGTTCCACACTACACTAAAAAGACAACGCTTTCTCCTTTTACAGGGTTCTTGTTTTAAAACAAGCCACCTTGAAAAAATAAAAGCACAGATGCCGTTCAACCAACTCATGAACACAAACTTATCTTGATTAGATAGCTATCTAGCTACAGCTGAGAAATCTGCTAAAATAATCTGTCGCTAGGGAGAAAAGACTAGCCTGCTTTTGTCTACCTTTGTCTAAAATCAATTGTTTCAAAATTTGAATTTTGAGAGGTAAATCTGCCTGTCGTTGCTCTAAACTGCATCCATGCCGTGTGAGAGCGAAAAGACAGTTGTAGCAACAGTAACTGAAGGGGGCGGAGCTTTACGATCTGTCAGTTCCATGCAAAATAATAATTTAGGTCAATGGTGGACAAACACAGCAAACACAGCTGCAACAAGTGTGCAGTGAAGCATTCTTTGCAACAGTATATTCACAAAAACATGTCAGAGGCCACAAGTGCCTGCAGGCCCAGATGCACACGTGCAAACTTGAAGACGCCTGCACTACAACAACACTTCCCATAAACACATGCAATTATGAGTTTGTCCCTGTCGGTCTTTTTTAAGATTATCTGTCACTTTGCACAAAATTCACTGTGTGTTGTTTTCTCACCCTGGGCCTTGACAGAACAAAGGGGGTGAAATATGTCCATGCAGTACATGTGACTCCTCAGACTGTTACTCAACTGAAGAACAAATAAGAGTGCAACGTTGTGGGGCCTAGCAAGTATTCTGCAGCACATAAAGTCTGCCTTCGTACCTTCAAAAGCACTTCACTCTTAGTCCCTTTTTGCTACTAATTGACCTTTTGGTAATGTTCAGCTGAATGCAACAATTTATCTCACAAATATAAACTCTCTCCAGAAGTCCACTGATTGAATGGAAGATGTTTTTGCACCTGATTTGCATGCAATTACTCCACACGCACACTGCAGCACTCCTCTTATTATGATAACTGTGGATTAAGCTTTTATAATGTAAAAACGTGGAGCTGTTTTTCACTATTTGTTCAGCTAACAGCTTTTTGGTAATGGATTGATGCATTATGGAGTCTTATGACAAATGAGGGAAAAGAGAAATAAGGTTGCTGTTTGGATGTGGCTCACAGGAGAAATTGACTTGGACAAATTACTTAACACTTTTTTTTTACATCCTGTGTGGCTGTTGGAAAAGAACAGTTCTGCATAGCTCACAAGTTGATCCTTAAAATTAACTCCCTGGTTCCTAACTTGTATTTTTATTCTGTCCTTGGCTTTGTTTTGCAACACTGCTTATACAGGCAAAGATGCCAATCCAGCAGCAACCAAAGTATAGGCTTATGTGGATGTAGGGGTGTGTTGGCTCCTGTAAACACTACCTGTCTGAATTTAAAGTTCTTCCCTCTGAAAACAACAATCTGATGGTTGTTTTCTTCACTCCTCAGTCAACTTAGTTTAACTCAATTCACCATTTCAAATTGGCATCGCTTATACCCAAGAACAACCTTTCACATACTTGAGCCATTTAACTTGTTTCTCAAAGAACTAAATGGATTAAATTGGCCTAAGGCTGGTTCCCAGCAACCGAGTGTTTTGCAAACCACTGATGTTTCTTTTTTTCCCCCGCTTTGCTTTACTCCAATCAGCATTCATAATCTAAATTTCATGTATTTTGACACCAGCAGTTAGTGACTGAGATTCTTTCATCTGGAGAGCATAAGTAGTAGTGTGAGACAACATGCTTTCAGCTGATAATATGGTGTAGAAAATCTTATTCAAACATCACTGGCACTAATTGTAACCTATTCATTAAGAGAACAGCTTTGCATAAACGGGGTCTGCAGCATCACTGACATGCTAAATGTTTGATATAAACTCGCCTCAATTCAACCCACAGCATTGATGTAAAGCAGGTCACAGCTTTAACCCCCATTCTGGTTTGTATAGTCTATAAGAAAAGGTGGACCCGGGCTGTTTTCTCGAGAGAGAGAGAGAGAGAGGACCCGTGCTTCAACATGGCAAAGCGTCCCTTCTCTTTTTGTCGTTCTTTCCCCTCCGCTCGCTCCTTCCTTCTCTCCTAATGAGCAGGCTAATCTCTCGTGTGTAGTGAGTGGAGGTTTTTGTGGTTGCTGCAGTGGGAGAGCTTGTCTGTTTTTCATTACGGCTCTTGTGCAGAGAGACAGCACAAAGGATCATGGGAGTTGAAGCAGTAAGCATCGGTTAAGCATGTGGTGTGTATCACTGCTAGTTATAAGAAACTTCTCAGGCAGGATGTTACTGTCTTTCTCCAGAGATGTGCTGAGCAGATGGTTTTATTTTTTCTTCTTTTATTTATTAATTTTTACACTTGGAACAAGAAGAGTTCTGTTCAATTCAAGTTCTGCACTTAATAGGAACAGTTTGCATTAATTAACTGGTTAGGGCGTTTGGCAACAACTTGATCTTTTTTTTTTTCTTTTTTTTTAAGTTCTGGCTCAAGTGCATGAGCTGTATTGTATGTCACCCTGTTTAGCTGTGATTCTGGTTCCCCTTAAAGCAACAGTTTAACATTTTTGGAAATATGATTAATTACAGAGAGTTGGATTACATAATTGATAACATGCTCATGCCTGTCCTTACCTTAGCATAACGACTAAGTTGGCGGATTTTACTACTTTTTGGTCATAGCCAGGCTAGCTGTTAAACCCTGATTCCAGTCTTTATGCTAAGCTAAGCTAACAGGCTGCTGGCTTTATATTTACCATACAGATATGAGAGTGATATCAAGCTTCTCATGTAATGCGAAACAAGAAAGCATATCTCCCAAAATGTCAAAGTATTTCTGTAATCATCTACTAAACTACATAATTACGGGAATACTTTGACATTGTGGGATATAAGCTTCCTTGCCAGTTTAGAATAAAAAACTAAACAACACTGACTTCATTAATTTTATTCTAAAACTTATATCACATGCTCATTAAGTGGTAATCAGTAAAGCTTATCTCATGTTTTTAGAATTACTTTGTTTTCTTGAAAGGTTTTTAGTTAGATTCTGCATAAATCCTTACACCGATCAGTCATAACCACTGACGGGTGAAGTGAATAACACTGATTATCTTGTAACCATGGCACCTGTCAGTGGAGGGGATATATTAGGCAGCAAGTGATCATTTTGTCCTCAAAGTTGATGTATTAAAAGCAGGAAAAATGGGCAAGCATAAGGATTTGAGCAACTTTGACAAGGGCCAAATTGTGATGGCTAGAGGACTGGATCAGAGCATCGCCAAAACTACAGCTCTTGTGGGGTGTTTAAGGTCTGCAGTGGTCAGTACCTTTCAAAAGTGGTGAAACGGTAGCAGGGTCACGGGCGGCCAAGGCTCTCTGATGTATGTGATGAGCTACTTTAGGTCAGATTGCCAACAAATGAATGCTGGTTATGATAGAAAGTTGCAGTTTGTTTCTTACGGGGCTGAATAGCCACAGACCAGTCAGGATGCCCATGCTGACCCCTGTCCACTGCCAAAAGTACCTACAATGGGCACGTGAGCATCAGAACTGGACCACGGAGCAATGGAAGAAGGTGGCCTGGTCTGATGAATCACGTTTTCCTTTTACATCCAATGGATGGCCAAGTGGTGTGTCGCTTACCTGAGGAACACATGGCACCAGGATGCAAAGAAGGCAAGGCGCCAGAGGCAGTGTGATGCTTTGGGCAATGTTCTTCAGGAATGGTTTGAGGAACACAACGATGAGTTCAAGGTGTTGACTAGGCCTCCAAATTACCCAGATCTCAATCCAATTGAGAATATGTGGGATGTGCTGGACAAACAAGTTCCATCCATTGAGGCCCCACCTCGAAACTTACAGGACTTGAAGGAGCTGCTGCTAATGTCTTGGCATCAGATACCACAGCACACCTTCAGAGGTCTAGTGGAGTCCATGTATTGACGTGTCAGGGCTGTTTTGGCGGCAAAAGGGGGACCTACACAATACTAGGCAGGTGGTCATAATGTGGCTGATTGGTGTGCTGCATGCCATTTTGTCTTCCCCTATGAAAAGGAAATTTGTCATAAAGAGGCTTTTTGCAGGTAATTTTCATTTGAATCTTATATTTAATTAATATTGTCACAATTAGCATCCACTGATGTACTGTACCTGTAACAAAGGAAACATTCAGATCAGAAGGGAACATTTTCAGTCTTAAAACTTTCACACAGGCTGCTAGTAGAGAGGCAAATCAAAATGGCCCCTTAAGCCGAGCTATATCAAGCATGCTGTGGATGCTCAGTGTACAGAGTGTCCTTTCCCATTTATGTTTGGTTTATGTTCTGCGAATATTGTGCACTTTCTCTCATGCATGCTAATCCTGTGACCTTGGCCGTGTGCAAATCGCAGTACAGAAACAGAGGGACAGCAAGAGGGGGGTTAAGCCAAATACTCAGGACATGCTCGGATGCCCACCTAAAACCCGGCAAGGACACGCCCACTGATCCTGAATGAAGCGGTCTGTGGCTTCCAGCAGAGGTGGCACTCACAAGTGCCTGCATGTAACGCCATAACAGCCGCAACAATAGATCATAATTACAGCACATCAACTCCATATGTTTCAGACGTTTTAATGGCTTCATCACTTGCACGCTCCAGGGAATGTACAGAAAAGTTCAGTCTTTGCAGATTTCGATCAGGAACGTTTGATTTGAAGAAAATGGCAAGCAGCGGGAAATAATGGTGTAGCTGTTAATTAAGATGGACAGAGAGGAATGTGAGGTGAAAGGGAGTCATTAGGTTTTGTTTTTTTGCTGGGATGCAGTGGAGATTTGTCCAAAACAAAAATGTGGTTGGTCTTATCACTATCTTGCAGCAGAGATTTACATAGTCTGGCAGTTACTGTGACACACACACGAAAAAATTTAAAAAATCATTTCTATGGACTGAGTTGTACTTTTCATTGCACGATGAAGCATTTAGGATTTATATTGTTTCTGTGGTGCTGGCTGTAAATCCCTCTGGACAGCTCTTAAGTTGTAGTCTCACAACATAACATTTTATTTTATGACACGCAAACAAACACTTCAGTGTCCACATTGCTGTCAAAAAGCATTTTCTTTTTGTTCAACAAATAAGAAAGGTGTGGAATAAATGCACTGCTTTTATCATGGTATGCTTTGATGCTGCTCGTATAATATAATCTGAGACCTGGCTAAGTGTAAATGCATTCAAGGAGCATTCAAGATGGATTGAAATCTCCACAGTTTGAAATGGTGTAAATGTGAATGATTTTCTTAATACATCCATGGTCTGTCTCCTCTGTCCTTGTGATACACTCTGTGTGTGTACAGTGACAAAACTGTATATAGTAATACGATCAGAAAGAATAGGATTTGCCCCTATTAACAGTGTTGTGTACTGAATAAAGAGTTTTTTTTAGGTTCAGCTGATGCAGAATATCAAATCATGGTACTTTTGGTCCTTTCCATAACACCTCATTATCATGCTATATTCTTTCATGTGCTAAAAACCGGCTGGGTAGTCACAGTATTTTTCAGCAGTAATGAATTTCAGATTTTTTTTTTGCAGAAGTGGTAATGCTGGACTAAGCAGAATTATAAGATGGCTTGCATTTGTTAATTAAGACTAAACCATATGGTCATATGAACACATTTTAGAATTAATGCATGTTAAATGAAAAATTAAATCTTTATATGCACTTAAAGATATATCACTACCACACACCATTATTATATAAAAACAACAACGTACTACAGAAATAAGCATGTCCTCAGGAAACATTTTATATTTGAGCAGAGGCAGAACTTAAATAGTTGAAAGCAGTTGTCTCATGTATCTTTCATTAAAAGTCAGAACTTTCCAGATTCAGTTCCAGTATGTTAATACGCTCCACATGTCTCTTATTCCTACTTGTGGGTGTAAGTAAAAAGACTGTGAGATGTGTGTCCTTGTGAGGCCTGACTATATATATTATATAGACTGAGCTGAAGGATTCTTTAAAAGTGTCTTATAGAAATCCTATCTGTGTGAACTTTTTTATTTGAGTTGATCAGTAAAGACAGATGACAGCCTGCTGTGCGTGCAGGTGTAGATCTCACGGATTCATGAGAAGAAGTGTCGCCTTTATCAAAATGAATGACACCTGTTGACAGAGAGATGGAGTTGAATTTCTTTTAAACCGCATCAGGGTTATGGGACAAAATATGGAGGCTAATGCAGCCGGCTTGGAGATCACCACGCTCCTAACTACAGGAAGTGTGTGTGTGTGTGTGTGTGTGTGTGTGTGTGTGTGTGTGTTTAAGAAAAGCCATTAGCAACGAGCATAAACCAATGTGCTTGACCACTTCTCCTACTAAGTTACTTTGTGGTGGATGAGTAGAGAGCAGGACACTCAGTTATGACTGCAACCTGCTCTTCTCATCAAGGTCCTCTCTGGACACACACACGGGCAGGCTAGAGGGTTGTGTCTACATGCTCATGTAGCACTTAAAGACCTTCAACACATGCCAGTCCAAAGTGAGTGCACTTAGTAAACTGCACATAGCTTCGCTGGTGCCCTAAAAAGTGTGCAAGCTAGAAAATGGCTGGAGAGATGTATCAAAGTGTATTTTGATGGGATTCTAGCTGTAGCAGAAACCATCTGCAAGCATGTGCAAGCCAGCTGGATCTGGATGTTTTCAGTGCCAACCCAAATTAAGTGTTTTCTCTTCAAGTCCACTTGGCTGAGCAATAGATCTCATTCATCAAGCCAATCGTGTGTGTGTGTGTGTGTGTGTGTGTGTGTGTGTTTCAAAATAAAGAAAACATTTGAAGGAGTGGAAGGTGGATTAATAATAATTTTATTTGTATAGCACTTTTCCCAACCAAGTTACAAAGTGCTGTAGAAACAAACAAGAGTCATACTAAAAAATAAAAATGAAATAAAATAATTAAAATTTAACAGTAGGGAGTAAAGATAAAGGCAGGAACCTGACAATTCAGCGCTTTAAAAACAAGTAGTCCTCCTCTTATGCTGTTTTTCCATTACCAGTACCAGCTTGACTCGACACTACTTGACTCGGTTTTGGCCCGCCGTCCTCCATTTTCCATTGAAGATAATACCCAGAGATAGTACCCCTCAATGTAGCTGGTTGTCATACCAACCCCACGCACAACTGCCACGACTTAAGGTTCAAAGCGACACACACACCAGTGACCCACATACAGCTGTCTCTTGTGCTGTTTCACAATACCGAGTTCAAGCTCGGACTTGGCAAGTTCGGGAGCACATTCGGGAAATGCATTCTGGGATACCTGGCTATACGAAATCCACACAAGTCACCACCAATGCAGGTTCGGTAAAACGGGCGTAGTGAGAACACATCCAGGTATTTGACTGTACTTGGCTAGACCTTGCCTAACCTCACTGACAAACGCATTGCATTTCCTGCAACTACTTCACAATAAAAGTCACTCCCTGTAGGACATGTTGAGTTTGGCAGTACAAACAGTAACACTGGATCACATGCAAGCATTGTTTCCTGTGAATTCCTCGTGCATTTGATTCCCAGATAGGAATGGCAGACCCCGCCATAACAGTTAAAGTATTATATACAGAAGTAATTACAGAATAATGACAATGCTGACTATAAATTGAAAAAGAAACAGGGCTTGCTTTCGTGAAAATGTGAAGGATTAACCCCATTAACACACAATTTTTCACCCCCTTCAGGTGAAAAATTGCAATTAATAAAATATCCTTGCATAACTTTCTTTGGTCCTTTTTTTTATTTTTAAAACAGTAAGTATAGTTACAATAACCAACTACATTGGTTCCTAGCCATCCCATTTGAACATTAAAATCACTCTTTCTTTGCTTTAGTTCTGGGCATCACTTCCCCTGGAGCACAAACAATCTGCGCAACGGCTGAGTCTGTGTGTGTCAGATTCCAGTGACATCTACTGTCTTTTGCCCGTAGAGAGAAAGGGTATGAGGAGGTTGAAGAGGCATCCCACACATGACAAGCACAGGCATGTCGGCTTTGATTAGTGGGAGGAAATTATACCAACTATATGTGTCCCGCTCTGTGTTTGAATAATCAGTCAGATCTCACTCACTCACTCACTCACTCACTCACTCACTCACTCACTCACTCACTCACCCTGCTAATATCCAGGAGTTTGTAAGCTTTCAGCCATGATAGACCATTGCGCTCCATCACTCCACTGCCAATCCACTGTGCATCAGGATGACACCTAAGAGCCAATAATTACAGAGCATAGCATCATGTCTTTGTCAGCCCCTTGTTCTCTGCTTTTAGAGGTATGCAGTGTTTCGTGCACTGACCTCATCCTTGGTACATGTGTGTCAGGGGGATGTTCTCTTTCCTTCAGAGGGAGAGAGGGGCATTTTTCAGTATTTCATAGCTTGTACAGTACACACAACTGTTTGACATTTATTTTAACAAATATTTCGTCATTGCATGGTTTTCTGTTGTTGCCCTGATTCTGAGGCTGCACATGGAGCCACGTGGCACCATCAACACCTCATGGCTGCATAATCCTCACACACACACACCAAACACTGTCAGGCTCTGGTTATTATCTGCAAGGTGCAGCCGTCTGTCTGTACGAAGTGTACACACGCTCGCTCTCTCTCTCTCTCTCACAGACACACACACACACACAGACTCTCACAGACACACACACACACACACACACACACACACACACACACACACACACACACAAACATAAAAAACACATAAAATTGCAGCAAAGCCCCACCATCATCCAGTGATTACAGGCAACACAACACATCTGTGAGCCTTACTGCCTGGCCTTACAGATACTGTAGGTGTCACACTCTTTCTAATTAATATTCAGTGCTGTCAGCTTTTATTTATAGTCCAGTAAGTCCAAAGTGTGATTTCCTCTGCTCCAATTTCTCTGTGTCTTTGTATCTGGGTTTGTAGAGGTTTTACTCATGGTGCATTCATTTGTAAATTTAACCTTTTAAATATAACATAATCCTTCTATAACCTGAGTGATTTCAATAAAGACTGAGTAGAGAATTCATGTATTAATGGAAAGGAAATATGTGAAGTCTGTTTTAAAGTTTACTCAACTCCTCCGACCCAGTCGGCCTTCTCATCAGAGGTCTGTGTCTTTTAGCTGTGCAGACTAACAGTGTTTCTTTGCCTGGCATATTACAGCGGGAGCGCATAGCAGGGCTGCTGTTGGTTGCCAGTAGTCACCTACAAATAAATAACCATCGCTTTGCCCAAATGTCAGGAGCAGCAGTGCTGCGATGACCTTGAAGTAACTTTTGTCGGCTTCTGTCAGGGAGCTCCAGTGTGCCGCTATCAAGTCCATTGTCAAATCATGTCAAGCAGAGAGCCTTGAAGCTGTGCGCTGTTGTGTAGCTTTGGTTTGTAGAGGGCAGAGATAAATAGTGGGGGTGGATTTTTTTTGTCTTGCATGTAAGATAAGCAGAGCTCAGATTGAGATTAATATCATTGTGCTGCGCTCTCCTCTCCTTTGGGTCTCTCTGCCCAGTAGCAAGTGAACCCCTTTGTCCCCATTGCCCCCTTGCCTTGTGACTTGGCTCATGCTGCTTTAGTAAATCTGGGGCATGTTTACTGTCAGGGCTTTTAGGAGTGTCTTGGCAGGCGTATGGCTACCAAGCAGCCAATCAATTGCCCCACCCTTGGAGTACTATTAAACCTCAGAAAAATAGGTTGATCCTGCTCTGTTTTCTCTGAAATATGATGCCTGCCAAAGGGTCGGCATGTATGTTATTACTCAGCGACACTGTCTGCAAGCTGGCACCCTCTGATGATATCTAACTTAGCTCACTCGTGAGTAAGCGCACACTGTGAGGTGAATGAAAGGATTCAGATTCATGCAAATCTTAATTAATGTCACCAAGCTATGGAGGTGTGGTCTCTCAACACTGCTATATATATATATATATATATATATATATATATATATATATAAAATAAAGATTTCACTAATGTGTCTGGAACATAATTTTTTTTTGATGATTGATACACATTTTTGCCCAAGAGCATATTAAAATATGTGTTAGTGCTTCTGTTAAAGGTATAGTACAATATTTTGGAATTTGGCTTATTTTCTTTCTGCCTAAAGTTAGATAAGAAACTTGGTACCACTCATTTATGTACAGTAAATATGAAGCTACAGCCAGCAGGCAGTTAGCTTAGCATAAAAACTGGAAACAGGAGGAAACAGCTAGCCTGGCTCCATCCAAAGTTTACAACATTTGCCTACCAGCGCCTCCTAAGGCTCACTAATTGAGATGTTAATCTAATTTAGGTTATCTAGTTTAAGTTAAGAGCAGAAGTTTGTGGTTTCATGGGCTCTGTGTCTTATTTCTTGCTTTCTTCGGACTACAAAAACATTGTCCTTGCAGATGAGCTCCTATTTGAGCCAATGCACTGAGAATTGGAGATTTTAAAACTCTATAAAGCGTAAATGCAAGACTTTGCCCTGATGTATCTCTGTTTTAATTCAAGACGTTTGGGGCTTCTCATTGTGTGTGCACATAATTAGTCAGATTCTCTCACTATAGAGCAAACATTTCTGTGATCACAGAGCAGCTGCTGTCTAAAATCCTCTGTGATGAGATTTGTTCCTGCCATCTTTATCTTCAATGATTTAAAAACAAACAAACAAAAAACATACACTACCAATGTCGGCAAATTAACTGCTGAGAGGTTATCATGTGCCAGTAGAGAAAAGACCTCCAGTTCTTGAATGTTGTTGGTATCGCATGCAGACCCTGCTCTTTCAGCTGTAAACTTCCCTCAAATTATGCATCTTTTGAACTATGCCACCTCACTCAAGTTTGGACCATTGGCCAATTTCTTTTGCAGCTTGTAGGCTTTCATAACTTCAGAATTGAGGCAAATGTTCATGGTTTGAATTCCAGGCTTAAATTCAAACCCCGTGGTACTAACTAATTCAGCATGTTAGCACTGGCAAAAAAGCAACCATATTGATGGAAGGTGTGATGTGATGAGCATTAGCAGAGGTTGAGGGCCCGGTTTGGTGACAGCCAGCTGATTAAACAGGCGGGTGATGAATGGACCTGGAGCCTGGCTGTGAAATGGCCGGCAGATGCCCGGCATTCTGCTGCAAGCATGTCAAAACACACACAACTGATCTGCTGTATCGGAATATATCCCAACGAACAAGCTTCTGTAGAGAGAGAAAGCCTCGAGTTTTTGAAAGTTTGAAACCTCCGCTTCATGACACAGCACAGACGTTCGTTATGGGCTTGACCTTCTTCTCTTATCAAAAATCCATCTCAAAGTTCTTTGAAAATAACATTTATTTCCATGCATGTTTCTTCATAGGTCAACATCTCAATCCAGTCTTCCTGGTTACCGCAACTACCACTCAGTACCCCGACATCAACACCCCACCCCACCCACCCCCACCCCCCACACTGCTCTCTGAGTTAAAGTTTCATGAGTTTGCTCTCCTCTGCTCGTTATTCCATTGTCTGTCTAAGGGGATGTCACTGTGATTTATGTCAGAGAGTTTTAATATGCTGAGGGAAGGCTGTTCTTGGTTCCAGTGAATGGCCAAAACTCAGGGGAGCTGAGACAGTCAAACTATATGTCCCCCTGTTGAGAGGAAAGACTGCTTTTGCCAACGGCGAGGTCCGCTGGGACTGAGTATACATCTCTTATCTCTTATCAAATTTAGGACAATTTAACAGACTGCATTTACCTTTTTAAATAAAGTTTTTAATACAGTTTTCCCCTTCTCCACATAGTAAAACTGTGTATTTTTCCTGTCCTGAGTGGCCTAAGGATGACAAGAGGAAGTCTTTTTCATTATTGTTATTTTGTATCCCCTCCCTGGATTTTAATGATGGGCCCCTCTCTTCATTGATTCCAGATGTCAAAACGCTTTTAACAGAATGAGGGTTGTTGATCTGGAAAAGGCCTAAGATGTGATTTTGGACAAGATGTGGCTTGTGCAGCTGGCTTTGACTCCCATAAGAGGAAGACAACATCTGCCAATGGGCCTCGAGTGTTAGATGAACCATTTGTTTGCGAGCATATTGAAAAGTTTAAGTTGTAGGGTTGTAAACATTTATTGCCATTTACCGGCTCCATTTGCATTATGGTCCAGTGCACCACCTGGGGTTGGAGATAAACGTGCTGTTGATGTCTTTTTCTTACTGTCAGAAGTGTCTAAATTTGAATTCAGTTTGCTGGTTATTCAGAAGGAAAAGGCTGTAAATGGTTTAACTGCAGCAAATATTAGTGTTGACGACTCCAGATATGAGCCAGTAATCTTATTTGGACAAGCAAATGGAGTCCATGACCCGCAGCGTTTTGGCTTGGGGAGCACATCGAGTGTGTTTTAATATGTTTGGAATGGGAGGCAATAGATAAACATTTTCAAAGATGGTCAAAAACTGCAAAGGGTAAGAAGTATGTAAGCAATGGACGTGCAAATATTTCATTGCATATATCCCGTGTCTTTGGTGACCTCTAGAAGATTGTTAGTCTTGCTGAGAGATATCCTACGATAACATCTACCCATCCAGAAACACACTGACCCCAATTATTCAGCCGTTGTTTCTTTCTCTAAAGATCACTATGCTTAAAGGACTTGATTAAAGCATTTTTCATGACTTCCTGGACCCATTGCTGCTATTTATACTGGGTAGTTTGAGCAGTATATCACACAGTAAGTCCAACTGAAAAGTGACCAATTGTCCGACTCATTGCCTGTTTACAAAAACTGGCTGCAAAAATCAATCCAATCCTCTTGAAACGTCGCTTTCACAGTGGAAAGCAGTAAAAAAGCTGCTGCTGATGCCACTGTGGATCCTGAGTTGTTTGTGTTGGAAATGCTATAAAAGGAGCAATGTGTACATTGAATCTTTACTTCATCACGAGTCTTTGCGGCTCCCGGGAAGGGAGCGGTGTGGGGAAAAAGTAACTCATTTGACTTGTGGCCCACTGCTAAAGAGATCCATTTGAAGAGGGTTGGTGAGCAGCACAATGAAGGCAATTTAGATTGGTGTTGAGTAGAAGAGGATCTTACTCTGCTGTCAGTATAGAGCAGAGCAAAGAGAAAGCTGGAACAGCCAGCACAGAAAAGTGTGGACGTGGCTCACTGGCGTACATGTGACACGTTCTCATGGAGCTACAGTAGCTGCTGGCTGCCACTATGCGCGAGGGATAAACAGAGGGGACAGTCTCCTCCAGTAGTGAAGAGTACAGAGATGACAACATGCTCACTGAGAGACATTTGTATCATAAATTGATTTGACTGGAACTCACCACTATGTGTTAGGCTGTAGAAACATTTGTGATGTGATGTCCACTTGTTCTTGTTTCCTGCTACATTTGTGGGTCTCTGTGAAGCCTTGGTGGAGATTCCCAGATATCCTAGGAGTACCAGAAATAGTAAAACTGGAGTCCCTAGTTGTTGCCTCTCCAATCATACATTGGTGTTTGGCTAACACATACTTTAGGCATTTGTTGATATGTAGTAGTGAGTGTTGGTTTTGGGAGTTTAACAGGTGTGTGTAATAGTGCAAAAAGGAGTTGCCCTCGAAACCCTGTTGTGGTCTGATAATTGTTGAGCAGGGACTTGTAAATCTCTAAAATGCACATTCTCTATTTAATGCTGTTTTTAATAACTGTGCCCAAAAAATCAGAACCATAGACTTGCATAAGTTACTGTCAGTTTGTATTGGGTCTCATATCTCTGCATTGTATTTCTCCTGGCAGATAATGCAAAGTTATTTTGTGATAGATGTTAATGTTAACGATGTCTACTCTATGATTCACCTCTACTTCACCTTTAAAATAAAGTGCTCTTTTTCTAGGTTTTTACCCGAGAGGAGCTTGGAAATTGGTTTATGCCAGCAACCAGATTAAATTAGTTTTTAGCGTTGTCATTTATAGCACAAACAGTTACTTTCCGGTTGGGTGTGAAAAGCGAATCACATACATGTGACTTTTTGTGCATAGTCACAAAGCCAAATCATTTTGTCAGGTATTTTGTATCTAATAACAGGGAATAACACGTTATTATTTCTGATAATGTGATGAAATGTTGGAACCCTTTAACACTCCTCAGCATTTTAAATCTCAGCACTGTGAAATGGAAATAATTCATTTTCACAGCTTGGTGGTATTGTGAGCCACTTATGTGCTTGTGAGCACATTTATGTGTGTTCTTGTTCTCCCAGCATATTATGATTATCGTGTGTGTGTGTGTGTGTGTGTTTTTCCTCCCATTTTCCAGATGCAAAGGAGAGGTCGGCCAAGAGATTCTCTATGAACGGCGTCTTCAATTACACCTCTTTGCTGCTCAGCCAGGAGGATGACATGCTGTACGTCGGAGCCAGGGAGGCACTGTTTGCTCTCAGCCTCTCGGACATCAGCAAGACCAAGCTGCAGAAGAACGTGAGTATGTCCAAATGCCAAGTGGATTGTTAGAGTCAACACTGCAGAAGAACAAGAAGTGCACTGCAAAAAGTGAGCTCTCAAAAACAAGGGGGGAAAAAATCATCTGCCAACAGAACAAGAATATTTCACTTGCTACTTAAGGACAAAAAAACTTGAAACAAGTAAAATTCTCTAACATAAAAGCCTCCTGGTAAGGAAAAAATATCTTGTCAAAAAATAACAAGTATGTTTTGCCTTCAATTAAGACAATTAAACTTACTTAGATTTTAGTTTTTGCATTGTGGGTCGGCAAATGTATGGTTATAAATGGCATTAGGAAACTAATTTAGGTAATAGTTTTAGCTGAGTTGTTCATATGGTTTGTCAGTATGAATCTTTAGAGTTAAATACTTGTGAAATGCAAAATCTAGTAGCTTACTTGACTCTGTGTGTTGCATCAGAATATGTGACTTTTGTTTATGTGCATACGACACACCAGTTGTTTTTATACATTTTGATATTAAATAAAGAGTCCTCCGTAGAATCAGTGTGGTTCCCTGAATTTCACATGACTTATTGAGGGTTTCTTTTTCATCTTCAGCTGACGTGGGGCACTCCTGCTGGAAAAAGAGAGGAATGCAGCTTCAAAGGGAAGAACCTGGAGGTGAGACGTTTCTTAAACTGCTCCAGCAAAACACCAAATAATGAAAATACCTTAGGAAAATAGCTCTACAGTGACAAAGCATGGATTTTCTTGTACAGGGTGTAGGTTCTTTTAGTTCTCTTTGAATCTTGTCATCCAGTCTTGTGAGAAGATAAAATGAGCATTGAGTTCTGTGTTGACAAACCTTTCCATCAGTGGTGTGGACTCACCAGGGGATTGCAAGGTTTTTTTGTGTGCTGCTTCTCTCTCTGTCTGCCTGTTACCTTGTTGTCATGCCAGCTGTTGTATCCCTAAGCGATAAACCTTGGTAATCTTTGTACTGCAATGTAAAACTCTGGTCTGTATAGTACAGAAAGCCCATCAGGCAACTGCTGTATGGTGCTGGAATGTTTTCCCTAGCTGCATTTGTGAAATGGGAACATTTTCTAGCACTTCTATTCAACAGTTTCTAAAGTATTTGTAATTTTTTTGTGGCTCTGAAAGATGTACTTATGATTAAGAGCTCCAGTATTATGGTAGTCAAAATTTCATTTCATAGACCTCACACACTCTCCGTTTCTTCTCCATCCAGACTGATTGCTTCAATTACATCAAAATTCTCCTGCGGCTGAACAGCACTCATCTCTATGTGTGTGGCACCTATGCCTTCAGTCCTATTTGCGCCTTCATAGTAAGTAATGACCTCTCAATCTTGTCTTGAGTTTACTTCTGACACTAACACAGCTTTGAATTTTGATCTATTTCTTTGGTGTTCTTGAGGAATCGAGCTCTTTTATCCACCATGTCAGTATTGGATCTGTAGTAATCCAAGCGTAACCAAATGCTGCTGAAGCGCTTTAGCCAGACAAGTCAACAGGGGGTACCCGAGCTGTGTGGTCTCCAGCAGGAGGGAAGCGGTAGATCTGTTTATCTAGCGGAGGAGGGAATCTACAGTGATGGTAACCGGCAGCAGGGTGACACTGATTTCAGTGATAGGGCAGCAATTGAGCTTGGCGACAGCTCGGCTCTTAAAGAGGGGCGTTAAACTCCCCCGTTTTGACGTCAGAGTGAAAGAAAAACACTGGATGTCTCAAGCTGAAGATGACTTTGCAGGACTTTAGGCCCTGAACTGAGATTCCAAGTAACTCTTGGAGTTCGGATGGTCTGTGTGAACACTCGTCATGTTGACAGTCCAAAACTGTGTGTGTGTGTGTGTGTGTGTGTGTGTGTGTGTGTGTGTGTGTGTGTGTGTGTGTGTGTGTGTCACCTAGAGCATTCCTAGCAGCCAGACATGTACTCTGTGATGCATAATATTAACATTAATAAATGTTTTATTTTTATAGCTGTCCTCAAAACAGTCGCAGAGGGTTTTACGGGCAGTGTAGCAGGGCGCAGAAGATAAACTAAACAATTAAATGACAGACGTGAAGTAAAACAAGCCCAGAGTATAACAACAACCCCTCGTGATGAGACATGGGAAGATTTTCCAGGCAACGGGGACACTCTACACTGTCCTGTTTGATTGGATTATTAGGAAATAGAACTTACTGTTACTGCGAATGGCCCACATACATTTTTTCATGCCTATCTTAATAGCACATTGAATGCTTTTATTGGTGGACCCTCCCTGCAACATCTTTCAAACTCCCTTCCCGCTGTTTGTAACAGCTTTCTGTTAAAAAGGCTAACCCCCAAGATTACTCAAGTGATGTCACTTTTCCTCAGACTTATCAAAGCGACCCCAAATAAGACATTATACATCTGTTTTCAGAGTCTGAATATTGTCCTACGTACTCATTGTAGTTTTGACTGACTTATACACAGACTGTACTGTATATATTAACCAGCAATTATTATAATTATTATAATCAGTGAAGTCCTATTATGAATCGCGTTTCCTTCTTGTGTAAACTATAGACCTATGAAACAGGCAAATTTAAAAGATAAGGTTTGTGTCATTTGTTTCTGAGCAAATAATTGATATTTACATGAATTCTCATCTGTTCCTCACTCAGCATGATGTCAGTAAAATGTAACTTATTGCACATATTCCTTATTATTCTTTTATATTTAGTCAATTTTATATTTATATATTTAGATAAATACAAATCCTCTCACCCTGTAGTATGTTTGCACAACACAAATCGGAGTAATGCATGTGCTACTGCCACATTGTTGTTTTTCTTTTACACATAGATCTATTATTCTTTTATAACTTGCACATCTGTTTATTCCATATTTATTTATGTCAGCTGTATGTCTATGTCTAGCACCTAATCACCATAGCAAATTCCTCATATGTGTAAAATTCTGCTTGGTAATAAAGCTCTTTCTGATTCTGATTCTTAAACAGGAGCAAAGATTGCATTTTGGGGAATATTATGAGGAAGGGATCAATACACATTCGAGAGCATTCATGGCGACAGGATAGTATATGTGGGGTTAACTCTCAAACTACAGTAGCAGTGTTTATAGTAATGAAAGAACATGTCACCCAGAGCAGCGGTGTTGCTCAGTGAAGTGTTTTTGGTGTTTATGAACAACCGCTTTATGGCACAGAGGAATAAACTAAACTTTGGCTACACAGATGTTTTCAGGTGTTTTCATGTGATGTTTGACAATAAAATAATATATATAATATCACCAGATGTATCCTTTTTAATATCTAATGTACCAGATCAACATGGCTCATGGGTTTAGAAGTGTTTCATTACAATAAAGCATCATTAGATTTGCTGGAAGTTTTATTTTCTCACTTTAGAAATATTACAGTATCCTAAAGCCAAGGCTTATTCACCAGGCAGTAGCTACTGTATGTTCAAAGTGACCAAACTCCCTGAAAGTCACTGCCCGGTGTGTATTGTAGTGAAGGAGTGGAGAGAATGAGCTTGCAGTTGCTGAGCTCACTTTAGCTCAGTCTTTTCACTGTAAGTAGAATTTAATTGGACTGTGCCTGAGGGACATTTGCTGTTTGTGTCTTGTCTCCAGAACACGTCAACATTCACGCTGGAGAGAGACGAAGTGGGCGAGGTTGTGTTGGAAGATGGGCGCAGCCGCTGCCCTTTTAATCCAGAGTACAAATCCACCGCCATCATAGTTGGTATGTAGTAATACACAGATTTTATTGTTTTCTCTTCATGTCAATTGAAAAGCTTGGCATGCAGAGAACAAGGTATTATTATGAGCGGCTTCTTGCTGGGAAGAGTCTCTGAAAACAGGCTCAGCTGTTTTCCGAAGCTACTTTGATGTTAACTACCACTTTGATTCAGTAATGAGTCATGATGTGCTGCTAATGTTGTTTGTCTGCATCAGTCCCTCTGATAAATAGGCGGACACCAACAGACACTGTTTGTGTTCAACTTCTTTAATAAGCAATTAGTGAATAATTGAGCTGGATATGTGTGGAAGAAATCATTTGTCGAATGCCTCACTCTAAACTATTACTGACGTCATCAATTGCAGTTAAAAAAAAAGACCCCCAGTAGATCATTTCTTTTTCTAATTTATTATGTTTAATTAATAGCCAATGAAGTTCTCAATTTAGTTTGTAATCTTTTTCTTTTTTTTCTCTTCCAGATGGTGAATTGTACACTGGCACTGTCAGCAACTTCCAAGGGAATGAACCAGTCATTTACAAGAGTTTGGGTCAGGGAACTGCTCTGAAGACAGAAAACTCTTTAAAATGGCTGCAAGGTAAACTCCATTTACCCCATCAGATGGCCGAATGTGTTCCCCCCCCCCCCCCCCCCCCCCCCCCTTTCATTATGTACCCAACAGAGCAGATAAGCTCCGAAAAGTAGCGATCATTAGCGAGGCACAGTCACTAATGCATGCAGACCGAGAGGGAAGACAAGCTCTCTTAGATTGCGGGCGCCTGGTCCTATCAGTCGCCGCACGTGCACTTCAAAACACAGCTTTCTTCTGTAAACTCTGACTGCCATCCAAATTTACGATGACACAAATGTGATGAAACGGCTGAGAAACGATTTCCCTTACGCAGAAGATAAAGTTAAAGCATGTCTGTCTAACCACATGTTTCCTTTGGGCTTTTCTGTTTTCAACAGATCCAGTCTTTGTCGGGTCAGCTTACATCGAGGAGAGTCAGCCAATTGGCAACCCCGTGGGAGACGATGACAAGATTTACTTCTTCTTTAGCGAGGCGGGAAAAGAATTTGACTTCTTTGACAACACCATTGTTTCAAGGATCGCTCGCGTGTGTAAGGTAAGACACCTGGGGTTGGCGTGAGGTCATACCACAAGACGGCCATGCAAAAATAAGAGGCGCAGCGGGCCTCAAGCTTCCTCTCCTTAATCCTGATACAATTACCTCAAAACAAGGTGGGACGCTACCATGTCAAAGCAGGTTTGGTAACATTTAACTGGACGTCATGTCTGTATAGATGCAATGGAAATATGTCAGTGGTGCGGTAAAGCTTTTTCTGTTTGACTGTGCAAACATGTTTTCAACAGTTTTGGTTTCCTCTTGCCTGAATCATCCTCTCCTCCTCACCATGCCGCCCTCCCTCCCTTTTTTCTGCAATGTCATCTCCCCCTCTCCTTCCATCTCACTCACAATGTCAGCTGCACTCGTTCCATCCCTCCAGCTCTTCGCCTTTCTCCACCAGCGCTTTGAGCTTTGCAGGCATTATTAGTATTCAAGGGTGCTTCGTAGCAATGTGAAATGCTTTTTCCACTCTACTATGTGGCCTGTTTCTGTTGCAGGCAAAGCACGCAAACTGTAGCAACTGCAGACTTCATTAAAACCGTCAACGTCATTCCCCTCCTCCCTTCCCGAGAGTTGAGTTTGGCCGATCACCCTGAATAATCAATGCCAGACTTGATGCCTTTTCACCTGTCATCAGATCAATTAAACGGCTGTGAAGCTGCCTGATACACATGCGTTCAGCATCCCTCCCTAACTGATGCCTCTTGTTCATGGAGGCAGTAATGTGAGTAATCGTGGGGACAGCATGTAATCTTAAGTGACAGCTTAATGACTTAGTCCTGCTAGGCTTTGGCACTCGATGCTGCGACACCTCTCGCAGCCGGCGGAGCACCTCCTGGGTTCTATATATGGAAGTCACTGACAGAAAGGCCCATAGACTGTGGCAACTTGCTGCAGATGAACTGTGCAGTGGAGACAGAAGAATGGCTTTCTCTGCTCTATAAAGCGCCTTTATTTCACTGGAATGCAGCAGCCCTCTCTTGCCTGACCGATATCTTTTCAGATGCTGTTCTGTGGCAGTACAGCAGGGATGCAGGTGGTCTGTTCTCCAGTGTACTGGGTAAATGCCCAAGAATATTAACAAATCAATGTATTGAGAGGATGCATAGGAATTCCAGCTACTGTCCAGTTTCTACTAAAAGAAATGCTTTAGATCTAACTAATTGTCGGACTCCAGATAGACATCTAAATTCATCTGTAGCACAAAGCCATATAGTTCTTGATCTTAAGCAGGAGTAAATTTCCATGAATTCTGGGTGAATGAAGAATTTTTTCCCCAAAAAAAATTTACTGTGAAAATTCAATGAGGAGTATCTATACAAAAAAAGTGTCACTGATTGTTGCCATGGAAACATGGCTGTCAGACAAACTCTAAAGTAACTCTTTTAGGCTTAAAATAAGTCAGTTTTAAAGTCTGACACTGTGGGTTCCCCCCTCACACAAAATTGAGACGACTGTACCCAGCCCCCACCCCAGAACTGCAGTTCTGTGTGTCACTGCTGCTGCTGACTGTGTTAGTGAGCGGGCCAAACAACAACAACAACAACAAACTTCCTGTGGTTTCCAGAACACCGGCATGCACCTGTCTACCTCTCACAGTGTCTTTTCCTCACATCCCTCTCTTCACTCCCCTCTAGCAACTCTCCCACACCCCCCTCACAGTTTGAAAACCTCTGCATGAGTCAAATCTAGGAGCAAAGTAAGGCTGACTGGCCCAACACTACAGACCAGTCCAACATATCTTTCAGAGCCCCTGAAGTGCTCCAGGCTGAACATGCTGAACTAGTCAGAATTGTGTATCACATTATCAACACACGCCCTGTGTACTCCTTCAGTGAGCAGAAAGTGCTGAAGTCGGATTGGAGTTAGGTAACACCGAGTGATGAAGACCCCTCCCTGTAAGCAGGCTCCATATCTATAAGACACTTTGACAGAAAGCAAACACTGTGTGGACCAGGGCTAAGGCCAAATGTGTTTAAATGTGCTGTATTTTAGTATCTGAAATATATTGGGCATATTGGTTCATCTTGGCAGACGTTTTGCTACATTATAAAGAGGTCATGTTTCTTGGAAGATAAGATAAATCAAGGCCTCTTCAGCTTTTTCATGCTGTTCTAACTACTGTTTTACTCGGGTTTGCCAAGTAATTCTGCTTCCGAGTTGTTATTTTTTTTCTCTCCCTCTTTCCTATCCACCCCCTCCCTTCTTCCACTCCCTCTTTCTTTTGTTTATTCAGGTGTGCACACTGAGGAACTGTGGAAAGCAGGCAGATTATGAACATTGTGTGACACCACTTTACTTCTTATTCACCTACTTCTCAGGTTGACAAACGTGAGGATTCTGACATGTGAAGTTCAGATAAAATGCACAAGCGGTTAAATACAGCACAAATACGGTGCATCAGTCCCACGAGGTTTCACCTCACCATTGAGCAATATGATTGTTTGTGCGTTACAGTACACAGAGGAGGAATCGGAGGGAACTTGCATTTTATTATCTCCTCAAGGGTGATTCACTCCTTGTGCTGTTATGTAGGAGTAGTTCAGGGTTTTGGAGTCCATGCTGATGGGATAGTTTAGATCTGAGGCAGGAAAAGTGTCTTGAGATTGGGTGAGACCAGTTGTTTTGGTCATCGTAGTCTCCTCCTGCTCCTCTCCAGCTTGCTAGCTCCGTTTGGGAGGAGTTTCTTCTGGTGCATGTATTTACAAGGTCTTTTGATAATTGCTAGTCATAGCAAAGTCGTCTGATAACTGTTTATGTGAATATTTGGTGACGGCTTAAAAGGATAGTGAATGTCTCCTCTGTATCTTGGAGGAGAAGTGAGGTGTGAGCCACTGATGTTGGTTTCAAAGTTGTAATTAATAAGTAACCATTTCCATTTCACCATCTCCTCTCCTTCTAAGAGCAACTGGTATTTTGTGCTAAGGCATCTTTTATGAGCTTTTTTGTCTCACGCATTTTATTGTGAAAATATCCTTTGTAATTCACTACAAATGCACCACACATATGCAGCACCACAGGATATGATTTCAGCTCTTGGAAACGCATCAGAACATTAAAATCCTGCTTGTTTATTGATTATTTGTCCAGTTTATTTCCTAGACAAAAGGGTCATAAATATAGTAACCACTTTCAGGTTCCTTTATTTCATCTCAATAGCACCCTCTAACTCAAACGGGAGGGAATGCAGTCTTGATACAGCACAAGGACTCAGTGCCACAGGTGTTTTCTAACCTTTCAAATGGCTAATAAATTGCAGCATCTCCACTCAAAAAGGTGTTTTTGGTGCTTATTATTATCTTGGATGTTTGAGCCTCACTGTGCAGAATGATGTCTCTTTTTGAGTTTGACACCAGAAGGCTGTTTTAAAATGAATCTGCTGAAGGAGGAAAATTTCCCTGTGCTCACCTTTTGTAAATCTCAGTTCAACACATTTTTGCTAGATTGTTTGTGATGTGACCACCAGTTTGGTATCCAATCGGGTTTCCACATCACACTTGTCTGAGGACTTTTTGAGGCCATATCAGACACACATTTCTTTTTGTATTATTATTTGTAGAGCATTTTTAAGTGAATTAAAACATGTCTGGAGGGGATCTTTAAATTAATAAATAGCCCAGATCTAAATTTGTTGCTATATTCTTATATTTTAGAAATGAAGTGAAATTGGCATGTGTTGTGTCTGGTCCAATCCCTTAACCATGTTTTGGGTCCACAGACATGCTCTGTTTTTTTTTCTTTTTCGGGATAACTGTAAACAGGGCGTTGCCTTAAATAAGTGTGACAACCAAACCTGTATAAACAATAATTAAATGAGACGTAACGTCTTCTGTAACATACAGTAACTTACTTGCACTGTTTGCAGGGGGATAAAGGCGGGGAGCGGGTGCTGCAGAAAAAATGGACCACCTTCCTGAAAGCCCAGCTGCTATGTTCCCTCCCTGATGACGGCTTCCCCTTTAACATCATCCAGGACATGTTTGTCCTAAAGCCCATGGGAGACAGCTGGGAGAGCACCGTCTTCTATGGTGTCTTCACCTCGCAATGGTAAGAGAAGAATGGATGCGTTTGTTCTGACCATCTACTGTGACACACAGGCACTTTAGATAATAAATCTAATTCATGGCACTGTTACAGTTTATGTTTGTGCACAAATACACACACACAGAATCTACACAGCTCACACACACACCATCTTGAGCCAGTTTTTATTTAATATCTGCACTCAAACTTGGCAAGTTGCCTTTTCTTACTTGGCTCCTCTGAATTTAGAGCAGCTGTAATGAGCTTAAACACTAACACAAGCTCATGCAACCCCAATGTCTAATTAATGTATCAACAAAATAAAGGTTTTAATATGGAAATCATTCAAGCGCCCACTCTACAACTGTTCTCCAGTGAGAAGTTGCTGCTCCAGTTTCCTGAATTAAAAAATGGTAGGAATGTGAGACTAAATCTGTAAATTACTGCTTTTTTCAATTGCATGGAAGTATGGAGCCTAGTAGTTCATGCAAGCAAAACAAACAAATTCAAACAGGGAAAACATATAAACTTAATGTGATCACAGGTATAAAGGAGCATCGGGCAGCTCAGCGGTGTGCGCTTTCACCATGGCGCAGGTGGAAAGAGCCTTCAGCGGGCGCTATCGAGAGGTCAACAGGGAGACGCAACAGTGGTACACCTACAATCACCCAGTGCCAGAACCACGGCCCGGGGCGGTGAGTGGTGCTGGCAAAACACTGTGACTAATAATAATACTACTATTCCACTTCTTTTGGTTCAGTCCATACATGCTGTGTATATCTCCATTTCTAGTAATTTATTTATTATTTCACCATTTTAATTCTACTTCATTCACCACCTTATGTCAGTGTTTTAGTGTTTACTCACTATTTGAATCTGCTCCCTTTCCCTTCAGTTCTCTTTTCCCAAACTCACACACACACACACACACACACACACACACGCACACACGCGCACCCCCCTCTGGTATGAACACACCGGCGTGCCCCACTATCTGTGTCTCTCTTCCTGTATGCGTCTGCTCTGCTGACTTTCTCCATCAGTAATACATCGTAAATACACAGAGCTCGTCTTTCAAACTTTTCCATCCACAGTTCCGTTTTCACAGCAGCCGGTACACCGCACACGGAGGAGGCTTGTTAATGATGTAGCCTATTGAAATGATCAAAACGAACGCGGTCCCGAGTGACCTCTCCACTGCTGTGTTTACTGTTGCTTTACCTGATCCGAGCTGGTCCAGGTCTACTCAAATAAGCAGAGATACATTTTTCAACTCTAATTTAATCCCCCACAGTGCGTGACCAACCACGCCAGGCAAATGGGCATCCAGTCATCCTTGCATATGCCTGATAAAGTGCTCAACTTCGTGAAGGACCATTTCCTGATGGACAGCGTGATCCGCAGTGCTCCCCTGCTGCTGAAACGCAGTGTGCGCTACACGCAGATCGCCGTGCACAAGATCCAAGGCATGGAGAGGGCCTATGACGTGCTCTTTATTGGAACAGGTACAGCTCATTCCACAACAACAGCATGTTTTCATGGGTTATGTTGTGGGTATTTCCATATATTTTGTGGGAAAATCTTATAGAGGGAAAAAATAAGATTCCAAACTATACCATGCCTTCAATATAAGTCACTTCCACTTGTCCGCTGTGTCTTCCAGATGATGGAAAGCTCCACAAGGCCATCAATGCCAACGATAAGATGCACATCATAGAGGAGATGACTCTGTTTCCTGAGCCTCAGCCTGTACAACACATCGAACTCGATCCTCAGAGGGTAAATCACACCTCTATTATCACTAACAATATTTATAGTTAATAGAAAAGTTCATAAGTACATATGTCACAATACACATCCATAATGATTGTCGTACTGGTTTGTGTCCGTTTATATTTAATGTTTCGTTGTGCTTACTCAATTCAAGTTATTTCAAGTAATAAAAATGTGTAAGAGCCAGATTTACCAGAGCACAAACCGGCTACAGACATTTTCTTTCCGCAGTGGCCATTCCATTGAGTTTTCCTGCAAGTTATAGCGCTGTCTGGAACAGAGTTTATGATCCTCTTTGGCATTTTACCCAGAGTGAAATTTCATTACCTTACTCTCTTTATTACATAATGGCCTCTCCCTGGGACAAAGCAGCCAAACAGAAATCTTATCTAAGATTATGTAATTCTAAGTCCAAGATACTTTTTGTGAGTGTATTCTTAGCTCCAAATAGGGATATGAAAGACGGACTGAACCCACATGATGTCTATCTATTATACTGGTGGATAAGATAGCCTAAATATAGACTGTACTTCTGGGAACACAGGGATGCGCTGTACGTCCGTATCAGCGTCACATTCATGGTGAAAATACATTTTTGGATGATAGTACTTCTGCAGTACATAATGATGCGTAAAGTCTGAAAAGTGTCGAACATGCAAAAGAATAAATAGAAATGAAGAAAGTGCTGTGTAGCAGCCACTTGTTGCCATGTGTTTTTGAGCACAATCAAATTACTTGGCTGGCATCAAATAAGAGAACAGCTGGTCAGAGTTAGCCCTTTGTTTAGGTTATATTCTTCTGTTTATCTTAAGTGTTTTAGCATGGTTTCCTTTTCTGAAATAACCAACTGCAGTTCTGTTCAGCCCTGTGTTTTCCATTTGCTGAGAGATTAGTATCACACAGACTCACACATGTTTCTCTCCTGCAGGGTCTGTTGTTTGTGTCATCCAACTCTGGGCTGGTGGAGGTTCCTGTGGCCAACTGCTCCAACTACCTGAGCTGTGGAGAGTGTGTGTTGTCCAGAGACCCCTACTGCGCCTGGACCGGGAGGCTGTGCCGGGACGTCAGGATGGCTCCACCTGACAGGTGAGAGCTCACATACACATAACCACAAATTCTTCAACTTTTCCTAAACATTCACTTTTAATTTGCTCATCTACCTTAAACTCACGGTCAGTATGGCTAATTTGTTAGTTAAGCCAACTTAACAGATTTAATTAGTCTGATAACTTCCTTTTCTTCTAAACAAAAGATCTTTCTAAACACAAGGAGCAAAGTCAATAAATGAAATTACAATTTACGGCACCATAATTATTTGCATTATTATATAATTAACTCAAAACTCAAATATAAACGTAAAAAATCATTTAATAATAATTTACATTTACTCTTACAGTAGCCAGTAAATACATACAACATACACATTAGACTTTCTGCCATAATTTACATCATTTTAATTTATTTTACTTTATTTTTACTTTGTTGTTGGAGTCATATTTAAAAATCCACATTCATTTAGATTACGGCGTCATGATTTTAGGTCAAATTAGTGTTTTTTCCCTGCAGCGCAGAGAGGTAGATTATCTGTGTGTGAATTTTGAGAATTTCCAAATTCCACAGATTCTCTTAAATAACTTGTATCTGTTACTTAAGAACAAATCTATTTGTACGAGTGCTCTGGCATGAGGACCGATGGTGCTTAAACAGGAAAATATGCCAGGTTTGGAAATGGTTACTTCACCTTATTTCAGACTTGTGTTTCTGCTGTGTTAGATATGAACATGCACCCAAACAAACTCATAAAATAAGCTCATCATCATGTGCTTGAACAAGTAGCTTTTAAAAGAGTATTGTGCTCTGTGTTATACTGATGAAGCCATACTCAGGCGCCTATACTAGAGGTTTTAAATGAAAGGCTTGGAGGGAGAAATTGGTGCATCCAAAGAAGTTGCCTCTCATTACAGCTGCTGACCCTCACCCCGTTGTTTGTGTGGTATGTTTTGTCTCAGTCACTGGCAGCAGGATGTGGAGGAGGCTGATACATCAGCAATTTGTAACAGGACGTTTCCCTCCACCAGATCATCGAGACCAGCAGCTTCTCGTGAGTGTGTTGTCTTTGCTAAAGTTCTCTTTGATTGAAGTGTTGTCAGACACCTCATGGACACAGCAACAGCCTGGACACAGAGGTGTCAGAGAAGGGGCTGTCACTTGTTGTTGCAGTGCTATATTTACTGTAACACTTGCAAATGACTTATCCATCAAATCTGTAAAGGAATAGGTCAACATTTTGGGAATTTCTCTTATTCGTTTTCTGGTAAATATGAAACTACAGCCAGGGTACAGTTATGTTAGCATAAAGATGTGAAGCAGGGAGAAACTGCTAGCCAGGCTCTGTCCAAAGGGTAAAACAAATGTGTTTACCAGCAACTCTACCCCCATAAAACCTCAACTTGATCTACTGAAGGGAGGATTTTGTTACCTCTGTACTGAGCAAGGCTAGCTGTTTCCCCCCAGTTCCAGTCTAAGGTAAGCTAACCATCTGCAGGCTGTAGCTTCATATTTAACTGACAGATGTGAGAGTGTTATCAGTCTTCTCAAAATATTGAGCTATTCCTTTAAGTTAGGTTTATATTATATGTATATTATTTGTAAAATATTCCTTGACTGGAATCTTTAATTGTTTTGACATTGTCTTTGGGTTTTTTTTTATAGGTGGCACTCATTGCCAAATCATTACAATCCCTGTCAACACATTCAGAGTGCTGCCCTGTAAACTGCGGTCCAACCTGGCACAGAGGAGGTGGCGTTACAGTGACAGCGCCAGCCAGTTCCTCTACGCTACTCCAGAGGGAAACCTGGTAGTTGTGGCTCAGGCCGATAGGATTGAGACGTACGAGTGCTGGTCAGAGGAGGAGGGTTTCCGCCAGCTGTTGGCCAACTACTGTGTGAGGGCGGAGCCCCGCCAGGAAAGCACCACTCTGATTGGCCACTCACGCACACCACACATTGAGCGAGAGGAGACCATCATCCTGCCTGGCGAGTCTCGTTCTGAGCAGGTCCACACAAAGACATACTGGAACGAACTGATTGTGGTGTGCGCCCTGCTGGCGTTCTCTCTTGTGGTGTTCTCCCTGTTCGTCATCTACAGGAACCGAGATCATATGAAGTCCATGCTGAAGCAAGGCGAGTGCCCCAACATGCAGCAGAAGAAGCCGAGGATAGTGGGAAAGCCTGCAGAGAGCTTACCCCTAAACGGTAACACCATCCCTGTTTCCACTTCTGATCACAAGGGCTACCAGACGTTAAATGACAACTACATCTGCAGCACGCCCACCCACGAGTCTTCGCCAGACAACAGCAAGAGCTTCTCCGAGTCCTCCGACAGGCGGCCACTTAACTTGAAGGAGAGCCACGTGGAATATTCCCCGACCTGCCCTCGGCCCAGAGTGAGGCTAGGCTCGGAGATCAAAGACTCCATCGTGTGAGAGCACAGTATTCTCTAGAAGATGCCACCCTGTATCTCCATGAAGGATACAGGCCAATGAGCAAAGGAGAGGAGACACTGACATCCTTCTACATCACAGCACCTCTTTTATTTTAGTCATCTTTGTTCTGTGATCAGTGCGGAGGTCATTTCGTTTAACCATTTCCACTCCGAAGCTAGAGGATGGTCTGGTTTGCTGCATAGGGGCAAGAAGAGGAATCTCAAGAACAGCGCAGCTGCTAAGAAAAGTTATTAAAAAAATTTTTTTTTATGTGAGTCATTCTCATGGCTACTAATGTGTGCAAGTGTAGAGCAGTAGAAAGAGCTGTAGAATTGTCTTTTTTTATCTCATCACATGATATACTAAAAACAGTATAGTCACTTGGTGCCCAGCCCCATATGAGTATGTGTAACCTTCTGCATGCTCTGCAGAAGATGGCTGCCACAGAATCTACACTTCTGTAATTATGCACATTAGAACCAAGCTACATGGTGACCAAGAGTTCAGGTTTAGGAGAATATAATACATGTGTTGCCTATTCATTATGATCCACACATTGTAGAAGCAAGTCAGAAGCACATTTGTTCCCTTTTGCTGAATAAATGTCATCACTGTGTTAGGATAAAGGCAATGAAAGATGAGGCAGACCAGGAAAATATACCACAACTTGGTTAAATAGAGCCCTTGTAACGCTGTTGGAACAACAATGTAAAGGACTGCAAGGAAGGTAAATCTGATCATAAATTATTCTCCAGGGCCTAAATTTACTTCCTGAATGTATGTTATTGTTCAAATAAGGTCTGTTTCCATTCACACATCACTGCACTATGGGCAATTTTGGGAAGCCATTGCTCTACATCTCTACTCATTGGAGACAGCCCTGTCCTTATTTTTTAAACTGCAGGTACTGTGATGGGCTCATAAATTGACACAGAGACCCTGTTTTTGAGGCGAATATGGCGAATAAAGAGACATGCCATTATTATGTCAGGCAAAGTGGACTTTACAAACAAAGAGAGCCAAGAAAAAAGGACCTCTATCATGTTCAGGGCAGCACCTAAATCATCATGTGCACTGTGCCAAAAAACAAAAAATAACTTGACTGTCTTCTTGAAATGCAATAGTGCCATTTGTTTATGACCACTCCCATGTTTTGTGTTGGCATTGATCACTGTCGAAGAGCACATGGCGATGGAACCAGAGTTGGGTTTCACAAAAGTAAAGTGGCACTAATAATAAAAAAATGTGAAGGGCAAGGTTGAAATTTCTCTTTAAGACTGTTAGCTCATAGCAAACTTTTTGGGCAAGATAATTGACTTTCTTGTAAAATCTGAACTGTGGCCAAATGTCTCCATGTGGCATGGAGAGGACTTCATGTGAAAACTTATGGTGAGAAAATATTCCAGTTTTCCTTCAGTTACCCATAAAAGAGTTATCTGCCTTCCTAGTATACACTGAAACATACAGGTACAACTAGTTTGAGACTATTGACCTTGACGAGCGCTAACAATACAAACCTTTTGGTTAATTTAAGTGCTAATAAAAAGTCACAGAACAACTTAGAACAACGGTCTCTGTAGTGGAGAGACAATATTTAGTGGTCTTGTTCAGACTGCGGCTGCACTATGTAGTAATGTAGTGGCACAGAGCGCTGTATTAGCTCAATATAACCTCCTCCTGCCCCACCAGGTTACATTTCTTACATACATGCCATTCAACCCACTCAGTCTGATGTCAAGGTGACATTAACGTGAAAGCACAAGTAATCACAGTTTTGAAAACTAACAGGTTTGCACATGTCAGTAAAATTGGAACGAATTCTAAGAAATGCAACTACTGAGAGGCAGAAGGTGGTGTGGCTGCTAAGGAAAATGATTTTTAGAAATCACTTATTACAGGGACCAGTGCAGCCATTACGAACACACTTGCACCCACATTGCTCAGACTTTTGAGACTTAACAAGCAGAATTTTCCAAAGATGTAGGACGCTGATAGTGTTGTTTAAATCTGAATGAGAACATTTACACAACCATAGTGACACCATGGCACCACATGTCTTAGAATACAACACCAATTCACTGTATTGATCAAATAAGCCTACAGTATATTCCAGAATCATACAGAATAAACATTTTGCTATTTTGAACACTGAGCAGACGAAATGTTATGTTACAGCTACAGGTTGACAAACTAATTGCACAGAATACTGTGCAACAGTGGTCAGTGTTTCCTTTTGTTTTACTTTTTGCTGTGTATATACAGTATCTGTGCTTAATATTGTGTGTTTTTAAGGGACCTTGTGCAAGATGTGTTGTAGAGATAGTCTTGAAACTAGAGAGTGAACACTGCTGATATTTTGTTTTCATAGTGCTTTACTGCCTACTTCAGCATACATTTAAACTCTTGCACAGAACACTGCACATTTCTCACCATGCTGTTAGTTCAGCACCTGGGCTGTTTTTTATCAAGCACGTCAAAGCAGGAGAGGTATCTGTTTTTATTTTCATAATATACTGAATTAAAGGGGTACTTTGATATTGTAGGATAAAGGCTTATTCACTTGCTTAAGAGTTAAAAGAGAAGATTGATACCACTCTCATTGTCTGCATGCTAAATATGCAGGTACCACCTGCAGCCAGTTAGCTTAGCTTAACGTAAAAACTGAAAACGGGGACAAAAAACTGTATAATAACACCCTATAGTCTTGTTGCCTTGAGTATGCCAGGAAACCAACAGAAAATGCAGGAAGTCCCTGCTCCTGACAAAGAAATAGTTTGGCACATAAAACCTCATAAAATGTAATTTTTTACTCTTTGGATTTTGTAAATAGTAAAAAAAAAAAAAAGATTGTTTGGCCTTTGGACAGAACTAGGCTAGCTGTTAGTTCCTGTTTCAAGTATTTATGCTAAGCTAACCAGCTGTTGGCTGTAGCTTCATATTTACAGAACAGATATGAGAGTGGTATCAATCTTCTCATCTAACTCTTGGATGATGAAAGATGTGTATTTCCCAAAAGTTCTACCCGTACCTTTTTAATTTTGTTTGCTCACATGCCAGCTGAGACTGATCAAATAAACCAGAGTAAAACATTTGCCAACAGATAATATAACAAGAACAAATCAGATTCTAAAAGCCTTGGTGCAAAGCATTGTTTGTCACCACAGCTAAGACAGATTTTCTAAACTATAAAATGTCTCTTGCTGAATATCCTGCTTTGAGATGCTTTGTAGATAACCTCAACATATTTTCCAAATGCCTTTTAGATGTCAGGTTGTTCTGCCTTTAGCCATGTGCCACATTGTACACCGCCCAGCAGTGACCTCACCAACAGAAATGTGGTGAATGGCGTGATTGTAGCCCTCCATGGGCACACTTAACTCCAACACTCAACACGGGTCAACAGTAGATTTACAGATTCACCCAAGCCACCATTAACTTAACCTGCAAACAATAAGACTGGGAGCTGCTCAAAATCTTGTACAATTCTGCTGCTTTTGCTTGTGTCAAAGGTGATACTGTGCACATAGGAAACATCTTTCTGAGGAGGTCAATATTTAATAATAATACTTGTTAATCTCATATAGAAAAACTGAATTTACAATACCATTTGACCTTAATAGTTAATAATGCCCAAAAGGTAAATAGTGTCATAAAAGCATATTTATTAATGACGTGCTTTTCATTAAAAAAGCCAATAATCCCGTGGTGATTGATGCTTCATTTTGAGTGGCTCCTCAGTAATGCAACATACTGTACTGGACATGAATGTAGCCAACTATATCACATTTTGTAGAACATCTACAGCAGTCTATTTTCCTAAAAAAAAAAAAAAACGGCTTAAGTAGGCAATCCATTGCAACATCTTTACAGGATTTTGTTTAAACGGTCATACTACAAAGAAACTGTACAATAGAAGTAATTAATCAGTTGTGCTGCACGATGTAGTACTGCAGTAAGATGCAAGCGCAACTCCAAATCCTCCATATCGGCTCAGCCATGAGACACAGCAACAGCTTTGCCTCAGCATACTGAACACCATAAGCTTAGTTGACTGAATAACTATTAGACAAATGTGGTCTTGCCTGCATGATTTCTTTTATTTGTTGTGTACAAATAACATTGTGAACTGTATTTTTTGTATCATTGAGATTGTGACTGTTGTTTTTATTATGATGTACATAAAAGCACTTTATTTTAATTTTTTAAGATAAATGAATAAAATACATGTTTTGACACATGCATGTGCGAGTCCATTTTATGCTGTAAATTGCTTTTGCACAGAAGGTGTGTTTGAGAGAGAGAGAGAGAAGGTGAAAATGGCTTACTTCAATACCAAGAAATAGAGTTGAAAAAGCAGAAGTACAAAAAACATTTTTACAATTGTATATGTATGTTTGTTTATTTATTTATATATATATATATATATATATATAGAACAAAATCATAAATGCAACACTTTTGTTTTTGCCTCTATTCATCAAGAGCTGAACTCAAAGATCTAAGACTTTCTCTGTGTACACAAAAGGCCTATTTCTCTCAAATATTGTTCACAAATCTGTCAAAATCTGTGTTAGTGAGCACTTCTCCTTTGCCAAGATAATCCATCCACCTCACAGGTGTGGCATATCAAGATGCTGATCAGACAGCATGGGTATTGCACAGGTGTGCCTTAGGCTGGTCTCAATAGAAGGCCACTCAAAAAAAATAAAAAATTATATATGTATATAGAAATAGGTTCAGACTGTAATATGAGGTGTCTGACAACATCATGGAAAGGATCCCTATCAGTGACTCTCATAAATGAACTTAACGTAAAATTGGTTAATTGTATTTTTGTTTTTCAGGGTGGAAGTCATGCTCACATTAGCTGATTGGCATCAGTTGCTTCATTTATGTTTTGCCATTAATGGCTTATTCTTAAGCTGCTGGGCTACCAGCTGACTTATAATGTCCAACCATGTTGGTGTACACTGTGGCCATTGTAACCTGACACCGCCAACACGGTGCTGCTACAGCCACCTCCACCACGCCAGTCTCCTCAAATGTACTGGATGTTTTTGTATTGTTGATTTAATTGTATATGTTTAGTAGTGGGGGTTGAAGTGTTTTTGACTGAAATTAAGTTACAACCAAAATATAAAGCTCTGATTCCAGCTGATGAGAGTGTCTTCCTCACAGCACTGAAAATGATGGCTGGAGCTCCTCATACCCAGTTACAGTATATTAATGCTGCACGCTGGTCATGGCAGTTTCAAAGGGCAGCCCTGTCACAAATGTCAGCTTTTGAATCGATACATCAAGTTATTTTTGGGCACTGTGTGTAGCTGCCACCCAATACTGAATGATGTTTACTCAGTAGGGAAAGAGAGATGATGACACAGGGATGCTGTGTCTCACTGCTGCTGTTTGATCATGGTACAGCACAGGTAAAGACTGGGTTTGGTTTTCTTTCCAGTTTGTCTCTCTGCTGTGTACTCTCCACCAACACCTCTTATCAAACCAGACTTCTTGGGTCAAATCCACATGACGATTACTTGAATATCAAGGACCTTGCCATAAAAGAGGTCACTCTACAAGTAATGTCCATGCCCTTTCTCACAACCTGGGATCACAAGACGTTCAACAGTACATCTTTAAATATCTTCTTCTGGAGCATTTAAACACACCCAGTTTTTTAGTTTTCCTCATTTATTCCTGATTTCACAGCTGCTGCAAACATTAAGCAACTTCTGACATCCTCCACCACTTGTGAACTGCACATCACTGATCATTTGCACAAGACATCTGCATACATCCAGCCTGTTTGGAAAACTCACAGTTTTGTACTATATTAACGTAGCTGTATGTGACATTCACTGCCACTAAATGTCGCACTACAGCACCAGCACCTCAGACCAAAACAAATGGGCTCTACAGCTCAACAGTCTCTATTGGGAAAACAGTAATCTTACCTCGCAGATCATTGTGCAACCCACTTCATTCAAGCTGCAATGGCCGCAGGGAACAAATGCGTCAGTCAAAGAATGTCCAAAAAAAGTGCTTGTTTTTGCCACTGACAGGCTCAGATTGTATCTGACAACATTATGGAAAGCACCGCTACAGAGATAGACCATTTTTTAAACGAGAAACAGCCATTATATTGCTCTCACCACCAGACTCCATTGAGAAAAATAATCATTTTTATCTTGCAGGTCATTGTTAAACAAACTTAATTCAAACTCAAACAAAAACTAAATAAAACTAATAAAAACCATATGTCTCACCATTTCTAGTTACTTAATAACAGTGTTAGATGAGAAAGAAACAGCTGTTATATCTCTCTCCTCACAAGGAGGGACTCACATGCACTAAAAGGCTGCGATAACAACAGAGGCAGATGGAGTGTGATGTCGTTCTCTCATTCTCATTGTTGGGTCGCTGTAAATATTACAAACAGTGCAGTCTAAACCTACTTTATATGAGAAGTGCAATGAGATTTCTGATTTCTGAGATTCCTGTTATAAATTGGTGCTATATAAATAAAATTTAATGGAACTGAACAACACTGAACATTTTAAATATTTAGCTTTATGATAGGTACCACTTTTCCCATCCCCCAATTGTAATTGAACTTTAAATCCTTACCCTTGTAAGTATATCTAATAACACTGTCAACTTGTACATCAAAAATACTTTCCATCATGTTTTTGACTACAATGATTGCTCTTAGTAGCCAACCTGAGAAATGATGAAATGACAACACATAGAGCCCTGAGCCCTCTGTGACAAAAAGAATCTGCTTTCTGTGATTGCATCAGAACATGCAATTACAAAGTATTATTATGCACTAATGAGAAGGTGCAACTTCATAGAAACTGGCTCCAGAGTAAGTATTCTGTTGCATCTCAGACCCAAATCCAGCCTCAACATGGATGGAAATATTCTGCAAAAAACTCAGACAGGACAGTGCACTGTGAATAATCCTCACCTTACTGATGTCCTGCTGAGACATAGATCAGCTGCCACAAGGAATCACAGGCCCCTTCCCTCACAGCCTGCCTGTGTGTGCAAAAGCTCTGATGGTCACGTGGATAGAGCTGACTGTGACTTTGCAGAGGCCTCTCATCCAGGTTCTTCCCTCAGAATGACTCAGGGTTAATAAAGACAAAAAGAAGCCTGTCCATTCTCATCTTTTTTCTCTCACTTTCAGCCCATGTCTTGTCTGTCTTTCTGATTCTCTGAAATCCCGCTACATCTCACCGTATTCTCTCTCTTTTGATGCTCTGTGACAGATCCCATTTGCTTGCAACACCAGCCGCTCATCTGCTGTCACCCACCATTTGATGAAGAGCAAAGACGGTAATTTGCTATTCATTATTAACAAATCACTGCACTGTGAAAAGTGTCTTTTGTTTGCCTCAGCCTTGAAAACAATTACAGTCCGCTTGCATTTCAGCTGTGATTGCATTGCATAGTTCATGGCAACGCTTCATTGGCAGTGAAATTGAAAAGCAGATATACTTTTCACAGTCAATGAAAGATCATTTAAATCACTCCATACCCAACTTCCCAGGTCACATACACCATCTCATCTCTCTTGAAAAGAGGGTTAGCACATGATACATTGTTGAGTGGATGATGTTTTTAACTCATCTGGTAAAAACCCAAAACATCTCCTAATTAAAGAGAAACTTCATCCAGAAGTAAAATTGACAGGTTTTTTTGTTTTGTCACATTGAGTTTGGTCTTGATTTCAGTGAATAGGACACTGAATAAATGTGAAATGAAAGAGGAATTTATGTGTGTGTGTGTGTGTGTAGTGTAGTGTCACATGGTATAAATCAGTGATGGATGGATAGACTAACTTTTCCCAACGTTTCTCAAGCTAAAACATTCTGTGCTTCCTACTGAAAATGTAATAATACATGGAGCTCAAATTCACTTAAAAGCTCAATATATATAGTTCATAAAAATACATACAGCAGTAAAATGAGCTTCAGTTTCTGTATTTTTATCATAAGAAGCAGTTACGTGTGCATGGGTTAGGAGGAGCAAGACCTAAAAAAAAAATGAAGCAGGGCAGCAAAAGCTAATTTTCTCAATTTCTCTATATACACACAGCGATTGATGGAAGCAACGCACTCTAAATGTGCTTCATCTTACGGTTTTATTAAGCCTTTAGTGTCATTATAGAATAAAGTCCTCCTGTGATTCAAAATAAAATGCAATTGTATTATTAAAGTTTAATTAGTGTTGTGTGACAGTCACAATGCATCAGCATGAGACATACCTTAAGAGAATTACAGCAGTCTAGTGGCTTACAGTTGATGTATACCACCTGCACCATTGTTATTTACATTATTATAAGTATGTAGAGACAGTAGGGCATTGTCTACACACTGTGGCTATCAACCAGTTACATTATATTACATCCATCATTCATTGTGCAGTCATTATCAAAGTGGTTGCAGCTGTGTCAGATATTTCTTCATTTTTAAAAAACCCGTTCTGCTTTCCCCCTCAGCATAATGAAACAAGAGGAGTACCTGCCCGTGGATACATTTATCAACCACATGATGAACAGGAGAATCTCATATACGCTTCCTGTCAGTGTAAAATAATATTGCATGTAGCTGGCAAGCCAATAAGTCGGGCTTGATTAGATGCTTTAAAGTAAAGTTTGATTGACATGGTGATAAACATGGGATGAGTATTTTGGACAAAATCATAAATCCACAGCAGCAGTTTGAAGGAGGTATCTTTCTGTTTAACAGTGGACATCCAGAGACTCCAACCTGAGCTCCACAGTATAACCTTAGCATTAGCCTTGTAATTAGGAGGCAGTATGTCTGGACCAGATCTTGGAGAGAACAGACAGGTTATAAAGCCCCAAATGTAAACTCAAGTCAGTTTTTCTACCCTACTGAGCTCTGAGTCCTGTGTGTTTCACTTGGACCTAGACTACATCAGAACAAGACCTAGCAGGAGCGTTGAAAGGCTGCCAGTGGGACTATAACCTGTGGATATGCTGAACCACACATGTATCATGTATATATGACGCCTTTTTTAAGTTAAGTGCATTGTAGGAATTGGACTAAATCAGTCCCCACTAGCATTCTGCTTGTTCCATCGGCCCCAGATGTTTTCTGGTGCTTCTTTCTCTTGTGTTCTTCTACTTAAAATTTCACTTGAAGATCATTTTGGTTCAAATACTGACAGCGTTTACCTACACATCTATATTTTATCTTCACCTACACACGGTATGTATCTGTATTAATAGAGTTTGACTTAGATTTAATGACTACTCTTATCTTTGCTCTGGGTAATTTTAAAGCCAAGCAGCTATACTGTTGTCCATCTTCTCCCTAATTCGTACTTTGACACTGGACTATTCAACGTCATAAATAGCAGAGCAACGCCTCTGCTACAACAATGCATTTTACCCAGTGCTCCCCTATCTCAACAAATTCAGCAGAGAAGGCATAAAGAGATGAGGCTTCTTGTGTGAATTTAATTAGATGAGCTGACTCTCGTCTTTTCTTTACCACTGAGCTCCTCTCTTGGTCTGTTTAAAGAAAACTTGCCAGAACCCACAGTCAGTCTGTCGGGCCTTATGCTTGAATTTAAGTGAGATCTACCCAAAGCTGAAAGCAGAGCATCATGGATGATAGCGGATAAGGTCTGAATTTTCTCAAATTTAAGCAACTTGCTGATTCTGCATTTGTTCCTCATCACTATTCAGCTCTTCTGCTACTTCCCCTGCTGTCTGAGATGGAAAAAAGCTAAACTGGTGACTTAATTATACGCCCTGTAATCTGAGAACTGAGGATACAAACTTCAGTAAGTAGACACACAGCTTATTGACTATAAATAGGCTGAGCTGTAGCTTCTGGCTCGCTGAGCACTATATAATATCATGCATATCTAATATGCACTTTGTGCTTATGTTGGAGGATGGCAGCTGTAATACAAATGTACTGCAATTGCAGTGCTTGACCAGATTATGTTGGTGTGTATTCTTCATTTCAATAGTGTGAGTAACGTGTTAATCAAAAGCCTTTTGTTCACCTCAAAGGACCCTTAAATCTTAAATTGACCCATCTAACCCCAAACTGTGGCCTATGTGTATGTCCATATGTATATGACATAACCAAATCAGTCAACCACAATGGATCTGCTTCTCCACTCAGACAAATCTGATGTTCACCGGTAAGAATAAAGTTTAAAAGATGCCTTGGTGTACGCTTCCACCTAGTGGTCAGAGTGCCTCCACAGCATTATTAGGTCTGCTGGCAGACTCTGTTTAATTATAGTAAATTTGGCAGACTCCAATGTTACACAACAGACAGAGCAGAGAGAGAACACAGATGTAGCCTTTCTTTAACCACATGTTATGTGGGAAGGATGTTATATCTGGTTTTATTTATGGAAATTGGGACTTCTAAGAGCGGTTCTGTGCTACTTATATCAATATGAAACAATTTAGGGAGTACTATTGAACATGACTGTGCACACTTGTACGCCATTGTTGCAGACTAACCTTTGATTTGCTGGTTAATTTTATTTCGCTACCATCCAGACCCTAATACTGGATGATTATTTGGTCTATTTGGCATTTATTTTTGTACATAGTACTGTGCCCATAATATTAATAATGAAATGGACACACTGCAGAGCCTAATATAGCAGTATTGACGGGACTGCACCTGCTGCAGATACAGAAGTTGGTTAAATCCTGTCACAGAAAGCTGTGCCCTATTATTATTCTTTTGCCCTGCCTAATTTAATTGACTATATATCTGAATTCCTATAAATAAAACATACAAGATGTTGGCTGTTTAATTGACTTTTTGTCCAGTTCGAGTGCATCTCCACAAACCGTAACATCAAAGCCGATGATGATGCACCCAATATAAACTGGCATGTTAATCCAGCACAATTGATAATATAGTAATACTATCAGGAACTGTTTTTGTGAATCAGTAATACCTTCATTTTTTAATGCATTAAGGTTTAACTGGTTTCAAGGACCTGAGTGAATTTTTTTAAATCTTCCATCATTGCAATTACTCACCTTTTTGTTGGTAGTAAATATTTTACATACATTTGTTTACCCAAACGTTATATCTCCAAATCTGAATCAACAGTCAAATTAACCAAATACCAGAATACACCGAGATATAGCTAGTAAATGTTTATTTGCTGATGATTCCGCATCCCTGCTGTCACATTAAGTGCTCAATAAATTGCATCTGAATATGATGTCACAAAAAAAGATGCTTCAAGATTCAACAGAAATACAGAGTGCGTGAAAATATTACACAAACTGTCTTCTCCAGCATTCAGAATAACTCAAGCAAGCATGAACTAAAAAGATACTTTATTTAAAACCAGCAGGGGACGTTTTTGTACAAAAATACACAACTGTTACGTGGAGGTTTTGTCAAGAATTGTTCATCTTTCTCCTGCTGCTTACACCGCTGATGCTCCTCTGCATGCAGCATGAGCGTGGGACAACTGCTAACTTGCTCAGACATCATTTCACCAAGTAAAATAACAAATCCAACAAGCAATGTCATTTGCCATAGGGAAGAATGTAGGATTCTAGATTCTTGAGTCTAGACAACAACGACAGATCCATTCTCTTAAATATCAGGAATAATGCTGAACATGGGATGTTATTGAAACGCTGAGCTGAATTTGTCTCCGCCTTCATTCTTTACTTGGACTTGGTGCCACCTTTCTCTCCTCCATCCGCCTTTTTCTGCTTCTGTTGCATTATCTCAGCATCCCTTTGGGGAGAAAGGGACATTTAAAGAGAGAATAGACTTTGTTAGGGCAAACTATCGTAATATGGCATAGATTCAAGCAAAAATAACGCATTGCTTTTTTTATACCCAAAAAGTACTATTGTTTTTTGCACCCCTTGTAAGATCAGGAGCCTCATACTGTGTGACTTGTCATGAGCAGGTTTCAAGAATGTGTTTCCATGACAGAAAATACATAACTCCATGATCAGCTAGGAGTGTAATAGTCCACAAATCCCTACATTCAAGTGCTGCAAAACCCATAGCTGAGTTTGTCTGCATCCTATTTCTTTAATCTTATACTTACCTCTGCTTCCGAGCAGCGGCAGAGAGCCCATCGTCGTTCCTCTTCCCTTTACACAGGTCACTGGTTTTTTTGGCATTCTTCTGGCGTGCTAGCTCGCGTTGGTTTCCTCCTGCACGTCAGAAACAAGAAAAACAACCATGTAACAAATGACACATTGGTGAGCAACACATCAGGTGAGCTTTACCATTTTAACCAAAACCTTTATACCAAATGCTACGAAAAAGAAACAGGGAGAATTAACAACTTTCTAAAGTTAGGCGTATACGAGCCATGTTTTTTAATTTAGACGGTCAAAACAGTTAAAGCACGACTGTATGATGGCGCAGAGCAGCCGACGTGGCAGGGGGGCGCTCTGGAGCAGCTTCATGCCCACAACAACAGCAATGCGTCCTCCATCGTTTAAAAGACTGACGCACCAACCCGGTGATTAAAGACGACCAACAAGGGCAGAGACACGTTTGGGAAATAAAAATAACTACTGCCAATGGGTTTCACACTCTGTTTACAAGCAGCGTTGATATCGTCTCTGCTAGCTTTGGTTTTACAGTTGCCTTAGGCCGAGGCTTGGACTAAAAGCTGCACAACGTCGACAAAACGTACAACACACATAAGTTAATGTAACACACGCATCTACGTGGCACACACAGCAAGCACAAGCCCGTCTAAGTTACTCCATTTAAACCTACCAAGACAGCACAGCCAGTGGTGTGTGCGTGATTTAACAAACCAATGCGATAACACTGGTATTCCGTTTCTATTTCAGCAAATAGACGGCACCCGGGTCGACGGTCGCCAAGGCTCACGAGTGGCAAAACACCGACCACAAACTGCATGCAATCGACCCAAGTACATAAATGCCTTACAGTCAAAATACATGTCGATACCCACTGGTCATTTTAATTAATCGACGCTTCTTTCGACCGAAATCCAAATCAACTCAGCCAAAGGGCCGCTGACTCCCCTCTCGTTGTTCCAGTCGCTGTTTCTGCTTTGGTCGCGCCTCCGTGGCTGCCAAATAAGCGCGAGACTTCCGCGGGAGAGGCGAGAACCAGAACATTCCATCTCTCCCCAGATGACACTGCGCATGCGTGGGGATTACAACCAGCTCAATTGACCCTTCGCTTGACCCACCCCCTTAGTTACCGTTGCTAAGTCCGACAAACTGTCGACGCTGCCTTTGTCTACTCCTGCACTCCCCAGAGAAATATTGTCAAAGCGATGACAGAAAGAAGCAGACAGTTTTGCAGTTGCATTATACATTTGAAGGTTGTATTCAGGCTGTCGAACTGACGTGAAAAAAAATGAAAGATAGAAACTTAAGCCTACCGATCACACAGTATTAGAGAACCACCACATCCCTCGACGATTGAGACAAAAGACCTCGATATGAACGATCAACACTGTTAAAGCTGGGTAGGCCTCTATTCATTATTACAATCATTTAAAAAAAAAAGCAGAACAGTAGGACTGTATTGCGTTACACTGAGTAGGAAGTTAGCTAGCGTTAGCTAACTAACATTACTTTAGAAACAATCCACAGCGTGCATTTATCTGGATTTATTTTAGGTTTTTGGAAAGAGAATAAATCATACTTCTCCTATCAGCCTTTCTGGCTAGCGACTGTAACTATTACAAGTGCCCCAGGAACAGCGTTTGACCATATCTTAGAAAAATACAGCCAAAGGCTACAAAACGACTCTTTTTGCATTAGAGTCAATGGAGCGCATCCATAAAAGTGTCCTGTGATTGGCCAGCTATGTATTCAGGGCGTGGCTTAGCGAAGGGTCAATTCATGACATGGTTCATGATTGCAGGCCATTTTAATCATGCATTGTTATCCACCGTAATTAAAGATTAATTAAAGATTAGGGTGGCGATTGCATCCATAGGTAAAACAATTTGCATAAGTATATCAGCAATTACTATTACATTGTAAAGTTAAGTCATTCCCTCAAATTAATTTCACTTTATTATTTATTATTATTATTATTATTATTATGCTACATAGGCATCCTGTGACTGTCACTGCTGCAATAATAACAGTATGGGAGTTTTCTTGTTTTGCAGGGTTTTTTGGTAGTGATGTAGGCTTAAGTTCCAGCAATCATAAGGAGAAGGTTTTGTCCAACTTCGTTATTAAGGCTACACAGTCTGCGGCTTTGATTGACGGCATGGAGCCTGGAACTTTCCTAGAGTGACTTTTCTTCTCCTCTTCTTTCATCTTAGGCTAATAACGCAGGATGGGAGACACAATTGCTTTTTATCTAGAGTTAAAATGTATTTTAAATGAGTTTGATATGTTTTCAATATGGTGCTCTTCATGTACCTTAGCTGTCAATGGGTGTCTCTTTAGTTACTGACATACATTTGGCAAATTTTAATTTGGTTACATTTGTAATATAGATTCACTAATCTCAATTCAATGAGACATTACCTTCAATCAATGAATTCACAGCGATCCCCTTAAAAGCCTACTACAAAAGAGCCAGCAGATGGCAGACTATGCTAAAGTAAATTTGGAAATGAAGGAACCTACGTTGCTATTCTTAACACAGAGGCATCATTTCAAAAGGATATTTTTTCAGTAAGATGTCAATAGTATCAGATCACATGTCAAATACTTATTTTGATGATCAGCGCAATGAATGTTCCAGTGGTGTGTTACACTGGTTACTTTAAAATACAAATAGCTTGGACTCATTAACTGAAGAACAGACTTTTATATAACAATCTGACAATGTCACCAGAGTGTGATTGCAAAATGGAATCTTCTTAATAGTAATTGGAAGTTTTATTTATGTTCTACAATACAAACCACACAGTGTTTTCCTTGTAGTTTTGGTCGGGTGATTTTATTGACTGTCTGGCAATTAAATAGGCTATATGACGATATGGCATATGAGTCATGTTTGCCCCAAACTGAACATCTATCCAAACACTGAATCTAAGAATAGAAAAAGCCAATTTACAGCAGCTAAACCTGGGTGTGCCTAAAGCACCATGTCACAGTCAAGCAACTGCATCAGGAGTATTTTCAAGTTAGCGCATCCGTTGTATTTCAAGGGAAACTTCTAACATGGCAAGTTCAAAAACTAGATAATTTTGAAAAATCATCAGATAAATAAATTGTATGGTTTAAAAAAAAAAGATATGGTAACTGCATATTTCATCTGGAATAGACATTTTAAAATGTGTAGCAGTGGAAGTAAGCTTGTTGGAGGAGAATGAAGACAGGGCTGGGTTTCTTGCTGAAAGACGAATACTGTATTTTAAGGACATAATTACTGTTTGGATACAATGAGCCATCAAACTACTGCTGAGATTGTCTAGCCAACAGTCTATTTGGGTGAAGAATAAGGTCTTCTTTGAATTTAATTATATGCTGTAAGTTTGTTCTGGTCTAAATCCCTCTGCATATTATTCCTTGATGGATGTTTGGCTTAAAACTTATAGATAAACAGATCAAAGTGGAGCACAAACACTTTTTCTCATGTTTCAAATTAAAGACTTGAGGGAAATATCACGTAACTCACACATAATGAGCAATCATTTAGAGATTTCTTTGTGACAAGTGGTCAGACATCACTGACAGGAATACATATAAACACGTTATCTGTAAACAGACATGGTCATTTCATTAGTTACTTTCACTATAGGCTACAAGTGCATGTTACACAAATTTGACCTGACAAAGAGTACACAGTTTATGTGTTAATTTGAGCTGACGTTGTTTAATTATTTCATGAACTATACAATACACACACCCGCTCTGTGTGGTGCTAAAGGGCAGTTACAAACAATGCTAACATCAGTAGGCTAACATGATCAACATGCCAGTGCTAACCTTCAGTGTTTTGCAAGTAGGCATATAATATTTATCATGTTTGCCATCTTAGTTTAGTGTTGGATAAACCGACCAACATGCATTTTGGTTATTTGACAACTTTTCTCTAAGGATTGTGAACAGAACATTACCAAGCACCTATTTCAGCGTATATAGACAGTTGAACTAGACATCATATTATTCCATGTGTAGTTTCAGTTCCTAACGGTGGAGTTAGCTAAGTCTTGACTTACTTGTGTCACGATCTGGCTCTTGGACCGTGAGTATGGAGTGTCTCAAATATGGAGACACATCATGTTGAAAGTATAACAAAGTAATTTATTTTTAACAAAAGATAATCAATGAAGTATGTCGTGTGAAAATCAGTAAAGTCAATAGTGATAGGTGTGAGTGAGTGAAAGTATGGTGTATGTGGAGGTGTTGAAGTGTAGAAATAAAACAACAGAGAATTCAAAACGGCCTCAACCACATCCGTGAAGCGGTAAGCACAAGAATGTTACACAGGACAGCCCCACAGGGGTCGTCACACTTGTCATTTTTTGCACGTGAATTTGAATGGTATGGATGGATGAAAACTGCATCATTATGGCCTCCCACCCTGCCGTCATGTAGATTGGGAAGATGAGAGATCTTATCATCAGACTTGTGAATCTAAAAATTAAACCTAGAGAGAATCCAGCGGATAAAGAGCAAAAGCTTTTTCATGCCACTTGCGTGCTGGAGCATGAAGACTTTAACAGCGTGTAGAACAGCATGTCGAACACTGTGGTCAGTTTATTGGGCTGCTGGCGACGCAAGACAGCTCAGGATGTCTGCTTCTGATTTGTTTTCCCCACAGCTGCTTTCAGTGACAGCACCCTGCTTAAAGCAAACAAGTTTCATCTCCCAGTGCAATTATCACCACCTGGTAATTTTGACTATGTTGACTGCTCCTGCTTTTACAAAGCCTCTAAATGTTCATGCTGTCCTTGTGTGACTTCTGCTGCAGCTCACCAGCTCTTCATGTACCCAGTCGCGTCTCCAATTTAATCAAATGGAGATGATGGGGAGGGCAAAGTTTGTTTTCCATTCATTTCATACTAAATTTAACAGGGGGATTTTATATTAACAGTAAGAGTCCTTGCCCTCTCATTACCTCCAGCACTTTTCCATACTAGTTACTTAGTGGTAGACACCCTTTCCCATGATCACTTACAAGTAAACTGTGTAGTTTGGGCCTACAGCTTGTGTGTGTGTGTGTACGATACTTATGTACTGAGTCAAAAGCAACACAATTAGCTTTTTTAGGGGTAATTGTGTTTGCGATTGTACTGGTGATTTTTTAAATTCAGTCCAACTGGGAGATAGACGATTCATGAAATCATGGAGTTGTGAGATACACAAGCCGTAGTGAAAGGACAGGACAACCATTAATCATTTCTCCTCCAACATTTGAAAGCCGCATTTTCATGCACATACACTGCACTGTTTAGAGCAGCCTTTTCTAACACTGATCTTGAAGTGGTGGAAGCACTGATGTGTGGCAGTATAAACTTAGTGTGACAAGCTGGACGTATGGTGCATTCCTCTCTGTCTCATTTCACCGCTGTCATCCATCACGCTGCCACAGTCCTGCCTGCTGTCATGAATGATTGATGGGACTTGCTGATCCCATCTTCTGCATTGCCTTAATGTCCCTCGTGTCCTGATTGTTGGAGCTAATTTTGACATGAGCCTATGAAATTATTATGTTGTTGCAAACTACTGTACATATCTTTCTCCTCTGCTGAAAACCCCACTGACCATTAGAATTTGAATATATGTAAACCAAAAGTTAAGTTCACCTAACACTGTATATTTTTTTTCAAATGTACTGTTGTACTTGATTTTGACATTTATAACCCAAGCTAATGTGTTACTTTAATTATTTATTTACTTTACCCAATACTCTGACTTTAATGTAAGCGTTCTTAATTCATCCATCCATCCATCCATCGTCAACCGATTATCCTGCGTATGGGGTCGTGGGGGGCTGGAGCCAATCCCAGTTTACATCAGGCGAAAGGCAGGGTACACCCTGGACAGGTTGCCAGTCCATCGCAGGGCAGCGTTCTTACTTTGTTTACAGAATTCTGATATTTGTCAACATTTTGTATTAAAAAAAGTGCACAGCTGTTAGTATTTTTGTTATATGTTTAACATGAACATTTCCTTTAAAATCTTGTAAATAAAGTGGTATTACTTTTACTCCAAACACTGCAAAATTAAAATAAAATCAGGGAACACTTAATCATCACAGTATAACATCCTGTCAATTAAACTTCAGGGATATCAATCTGTCCAGTTAAGAAGCAAAAGCAATAATGAATAAGTCACTTGTTCTGGTGCAAATGAAAGTGACTGTTTTTTCCCCCTGTTATAACTTTCCTTATATCTTGCGTAATTAAATGTTATATTTTATTGTTATTTCTAATTCTTATTGTTATTTTATTCTGCATTTCATGTATTTTATGATTCACTTTGATTTTCATTCATCTCTCTCGCAAAGAGCATGGAGAAGGTACCAGGAGACAGGCCGTTAGACAAGGAGAGCTGGACCGGGCCGTAGAAGGGTGTTACCACAGCACCAGGACCAGTATCTGCTCCTTTGTGCGAGGAGGAACACTGCCAGAGCCCTACAACATTACTTCCAGTGGGCTACTGGTGTGCATGTTTCCGACCAAACTGTCATAAACAGACACCGTGAGAGTGCATGAGGGCCCGATGTCTTCTTGTGGGATCTGTGCTCACAGCCCAGCACCATGTAGCTCCATTGGCATTCATCGGAGAACACCAGAATTAGCAGGTCTGAACACTGGCGTCCCGTTCTCTTCGCAGACGAGAGCAGGTTCACACTGAACCTTAGAAACAGCTGTAGAACAAGATATATGTTTAGACTGTTTTGCTTCCCTCAATCTTTACCAACTAGCTTCAATAATTTCTTCATTTAAACCTGCCTTTTAGACCCCATCCCGACTAGGTTGCTCAAAGATGTTTTACCCTTAGTCAGCACTTCTATACTAGATATGATCAATCTATCTCTATCAACAGGCTATGTACCACAGTACTTTAAAGTAGCTGTAATTAAACCTCTTCTGAAAAAGCCCAAACTTGATCCGGATGTTTTAGCCAACTATAGACCTATATCTAACCTTCCATTTCTCTCTAAGATCCTGGAGAAAGCAGTTGCTAAACAGCTGTGTGACTTTCTACAGAGCAATAGTTTATTTGAGGATTTTCAGTAAGGATTTAGAGCTCATCATAGCACAGAGACAGCACTGGTGAAAATTACTAACAACCTCCTTATTGCATCAGACAAAGGACTTGTCTCTGTACTGGTTTTATTAGATCTTAGTGCTGCATTTAATACCATTGACCATCAGATCCTATTGCAGAGACTGGAAGATTTCATTGGCATTAAAGGAACCGCTCTAAGCTGGTTTAAGTCCTAGTTATCAGATTTGCAGGTTTGTACATGTTAACGACGAGTCCTCCATGCATGCCAAAGTTAGTCATGGAGTTCCACAAGGATCTGTACTCGGACCAATCCTTTTCACCTTATATATGCTCCCCCCCCCCCCCCCCCCCCCCCCCCCCCTCTCACTCTCTCTCCGTCTCTCTCCTTCACCCCCAACCGGTCGAGGCAGATGGCCGCTCACCCTGAGCCATGGCTCTGCTTGAGGTTTCTGCCTCTTAAAAGGAAGTTGGAATGAAAGAGTATGGAGACGCCATGTTTGAACATTATGCTGCCTGCAACAGCATCCAGCGAGACTGATTCAGTAGTGGGTTAGTGATGGTCTAGGGAGCGATATCCTTGGAGGGTCACATAGATCTCAACATGCTAGCCAACTGTACCCTGACTGCTGTTAGGAGCCATGGCCAGACCTTACGCTGGTCCAGTGTGCCCTGGGTTCCTCCCGGTGCAGGACAATGCCCAGCCTCATGTGACCACAGTGTGTAGGCAGTTCCTGGATGACGAAGGCACTGATGCCACTGATTGGCCCTCACGTTCCCCAGACCAGAATCCAATTGAGAACCTCTGGTATGTTATGTATTGTGCATCCGACACCACCAAGTAGCGCCACAGACTTGCTGGATCCATATTGCAAACTAACTATAATCCTGTCAACCCGATTATTCATACTGTGATTTTATGTTGGCCTATTCTTTACAGCAAACATCTATTGAATGTCTTGCTGTCCTGGTAGAGACAACCAGGTCAAATGGACATCAGTTGAGGGGCCAGACATGCCAGTTAATCCCTGCTATATATACTATTTTTTTTTTTTTCCAAAAGGTCACAGAGAACCTTGCTTATAATGCTGATAGAGCCCAGCGTGAGAGTGGTGCTTTCAAATGAGGGCCTGATCAATGAGTTATCCCCAAAGAGCCACAATGGGACCACTTAAATTATGTTTTGCAACACCTGGACTGTACTCACCAATGTAAAGAATAATAAAGACATAGTTTACTTATCTAATAGATACGCTGTATATACTGTAGAAAAGCATTGTTTTACCATGGCAAAAAGGATGTGTTGTTTGTTGCTGTCAATAATAATAAAAAAAAGATTCCTTACTAACCCTAAATTGCTGAAGAAGAGTTTACTTATTCACATTGTATTGACATATACATTACAATACATGTTCAGGCTTTGTTTTTACTCAATTACTTAAGTTTACAGAGGGTTTTAAAGATGAATGTAACTGTTTTTGAATAAGCAAGCGTTACACTGGTGTATTTAACTGCTTATTGAAGTTTTAATGTACTGGTTTTGATAATGGGTTGCTACTGTTCCATTTGTATAGGTAAAAGGGTAAATGTTACTGATTGCATTATGTTATTTTATGTTTGTACAGTCAGACTTGCTGTCCTGCTCCCTTACTTGGCCAGAGCGCCCTTGAAAAAGAGATCTTTTCTCCTGGTTAAATAAATTTACAGAAAGGAAAGGAAGTTGTACCCAACCTTTAAATTGAATGTTGCTTTACCTGCTTTTTTCTTTTTTACACATCACACATTAGTAAAAATACAGAAAAACATTTTGTGTTCAGCCTTAACACTACAAGTCTTGTTGTTGTTGTAAGTGAACACAAATCTCTTAATTTTATTGACCAAGAAAGTGTCTAATAAACACCAATTATAATATATATATCTATAGGTATCTATATATCTATATATATATAGATGTATAGATATATGCAAATTTATTTAAAATACTAAAACAATTTATACACAACTCACAATTTCTATATCATCATACAGTCATTTTAACATAAAATATTGACATAAAAATTACAACGCAAATGCAGATTTTCTTTCTACTCAAAGGTTTGAAGTTACACAAACAATGAAATGGAAGTTGTTCTCAACGTTTAAATTTAATGTGGCTGTGACAAATTTTTACTAAATTATGTGTACTAAAAATTGTAATTATGTGTTTTTGTTACTGTAAGCAAACACAAATTTCTTCATTGTATTGAACAAGAAAGTGACTACTTGTCAAATAAACATTTAAAAACTGAGTAGACACAGTAAAACTGTTGGGACTTTTGTGCTCTTGTTTTTCCTGTGTTTAGCCTGTCATAGTTTGGGGTTTTATGTTTCTTTTTTGTAGCCTTGTTTATTCTTTTGTTCATTTAAGTTCTATTAAGCCCCTTTTCCACTGCATGGTACCAGTTCGACTCCTCTCAACTTGCCTCGATTATACTCACCTTTTTTTTGTTTTTCCATTGTGGAAAAGTTGTACCTGTACTTGCTACCAGGCAGAGGCGTGGACTCGAGTCACATGACTTGGACTCGAGTCAGACTCCAGTCACAAAAATTATGACGAGACTCAACTTGACAAAATCAAAGCAGACTTGCAACTCAACTTTGACTTTAACACCAACGACTCGTGACTTCACTTGGACTTGAGCCTTTAGACTTGAGCTGACTTTACACTCACCATGCCCAAATATAAATTATGATATAAAAAACTGCGCAGCGCATCAACATAGCGCGGTACTCAATTATAATGGAGCATGAGGGAACAATCAAGAGGGAACAATCACCGACCGTCCGAAGCGCGTCTGGCCGCTCCGCGATCTCTTGTCCCTGGCTCTGTACGCCCCAGCGACCCACTCCCTCTCAGGTACCAACAATGGGTTGTGTAGTAGGCCTACTACCGTCGCGCTTTGAACCGTTCGTGATCGGACCCACTGGCTGGATGACCACACAACTTTCTAAATTCCTCCATCTCACGGAGAAAAGAAAGGTCAGGTCAAAACAGTGTAGAGAGACTGCCGCATCTGTTGCGTGAAGCTGCTTCTGCCAATTATAAAAACAGGTTAATTAAGATAAAATGATAATAGCACCGGGTGCTGTTTCACAAGGACACTAGTTTTGTTTTATAAATCCAGCACACCTCTTTCCTTTATAGCTGAGGCTCTCGTCCCTCAGAGAGCCTCAGCTATAAAGGAATTGTAGGTGTGTTCAGTGTTGCTTTACCTGATCAGTGCTTGTAAAATATCCAAGGTGTCTGCATCTTCTATAGTCATAGCGATTTATAGTTTTCTCACCGCTGGTTTCTGTCACTGCATCTCCCAACAAAACACCACGGTTTTATTTCAGCAATCTGTAACGTAACTTCGTCAACTCGAGTAGTTCACCTGGAGGACCCGGTGCGTTGCGGACGGTCAGTGATCCCTCTGGCTGGATGAGGCCTGACGCTGATTTATGCATGATCCATGATGATAGGCTATAGAAAATGAATGGCAAAAATAGCATATTGTAGCATATTTTAGAGACCCCCCCAAAATATAAGAAATCATTTTTTCAGGGGAGCTCATGTGCTATTAAGAAGAGTAAAGCTCCCCCTGGCTCCCCCGTAGTTCGCACCCTGTAGCCTCGAGAAAAAACCCTTGATAAACATGTTTGGGTATGCCCAAAACAAAATGCTTCCTTGATGCTGACGTACTTAAGCTAGAAAAGGGAGAATTTTGAGTGCTTGAGTGGCAGCTTGACGCGATCTTGCAAAACAAGTAGCCTATATTGTATATGATATGAGATGCGACTTGAAAAGAAATAGCCTTAGCCTATAGGCTATAAAATAAAATAAATATGTAATATTGACTTTTTGTTTCAAAGTGTACACAAACATCGTTCTCCTGGTTCTGGCCCTCCATTCACCTCATTACTCAGTCTTTTCTGTTAAATATCATATACCTGCCTTTACCGTCACAAACTGACGCTACAGGGCTTCCCCCACTGCATTGACCTATGATGTTATAGGGATCCCCACTGCGTTACAAACAGACACCGATAGGCCTTGACCATACCAAAAGTGATGAGTTGGGGAGTGAGAACGGGTTGTAGGGATACAACACCAGTCAAACATAGAACAAAACGCATCTCCTTTGTTTTCAGTTATGGGTTTAAAACAGAAAAACAAAACAGATGTCTGTTTTTTGGTTTTCAATTATTCCGTTTTGGTTTTAAACAGAAAAAATACAAAAAACGACTTGGTTTTTTGTTTTTTCCAATTTGGTTTAGTCTTGTATTTTGGTTTTGTGTCTTTCATGTCTTGGTATTCACTGGTCTTGTCTGCTTGTGTTCTGTTTTATCCCAGTCTTAGTCTGCTCCTTGTTAGGTTGTGGTTTAATTGTTTTATTTCATTTTCTGTCTGCTAAGTGCTGGTTTGTGTTCTCTGTCTGGTGATGATTTATTTGACAGTGTTTGTCTTCTGTGCTTGTTTCCTGTTGTGTTTAGTTTACCTTTTTATGTTCAGTTGTGTTTGTGCATTCTGGTCTGGGTCTGCCTGCTCCCCCTGTGATCACTCTGCCTGCCTGTGTGTCTGTGTCTGATTTCCTCCACCTGGTCTTGGTTCCGCCCTGCTCATTACCTTGTGTTTAAATGTGTACTTGCTCTCTTCAGTCTTTATTACATCCTCGTCTGATGTTGAGTGTTCTATTACAATCAGCTCCTGATCCTCTGTTGGTGGCCCAGGTTGTGCCGGTTCCCAGTTGTGTGTTAAGTCACCGGTTCCCAGCCCAGTTGTGACGGTACAAGGCCCGGTTTCCCAGTTGTCTGAACAGTTGCTGGCCTTCAGCTCAGAAGCCTTGTCTCCAGTCCCCTGTTCAGCAGTTTTGCTGTTGGTCTTCTGTCCTGACCGACCTACAGAGAGATCTTGCCTTCGCTGTTGGGCGCCAGAGGGGTTTCGCCTTTGCCGCCAGCCTCCTGAGGGGTTTTTACCTTCGCTGCTGGCCTCCAGAGGGGTTTTGCCTTCGACGCCAGCCTCCTGCTCGATCTCCGGAGAGGTTCCGCCTTCGCCGATGGCTTCCTGGTGGGTTGCCCCCCATTGCCAGCCTCCTGCCTGACCTCCGGAGAGGTTTTGCCTTCATCACAGGCCTCTTGAGATTTCCAGTCCTCGCCGTTGATCTCCTGTTCAGCCTCCAGAGGGCTTCTGCCCTAGCTCCCGGCCCCCCGACTGGCCTCCTGACCTATTCGGCCTGTCAGGTTGACCTGCTGGTCGTCCCCCTGAACTGCCCTGGTCCCTCTCTGCCCTGCCTTCGGGCCGCCCACCTGATATCCCCTGGTCCCTCTTTGGCCATCCTGCTGTCTTCCCTCCACCCACACTGGTTTGACTTGCCCTCCTCCTTTCCTCCCTCACCAAGCCAGGGCGAGTGGAGGCTTAAGAACATCTGGGGACGTTCTTCAGGGGAGGGGAACTGTTAGGACTTTGCTTTTGTGCTCTTGTTTTTCCTGTGTTTAGTCTGTCATGGTTTGGGGTTTTGTGTTTCTCCTTTGTAACCTTGTTTCTTCTTTTGTTCATGTTTATTTCTCTTAGTAACTGTCTTATCTTGTATATTAGTTTTAGTCCTGTATTTTGGTTTTGTGTTTTAGTTCATGTTTTGGTATTAACTCCTGGTTCTGTGTTTGTATTATTTTGGTCTTGTCTGCTTTGTGCTTTCTGTTTTATCCCAGTCTTAGTCTGTTCCTTGTTAGGTTGTAGTTTAATTGCATTATTTATTTTTCTGTCTGCTAAGTGTTGGTTTGTGTTCTCTGTCTGGTGATTATTTATTTATAAAACTTTTTCCTTGTTTCCTGTTGTGTTTAGTTTCCCTTTTGATGTTCAGTTGTGTTTGTGCATTTTGGTCTGGTTCTGTCTGCTCCCCCTGTGATCACTCTGCCTGCCTGTGTCTGTGTCTGATTGCCTTTGTTAGGTCCTCGTCTGATGTTGAGTGTTCTGTCGCAATCTGTTCTCTGTACTTCGTTCCTTGTTTTAGGATTACCCTGTGGATTGTACTTTGTTCGTTGTTTCTGGAGTACCCTGTGGATTATGTTTTGGTTTGGAGTTTCCTTTGTTTGGACTATTGCCGCTGTGCTCCCAGTGTAAGTCTGTTCTGTTTAACTTTAATAAATCCCTGCTTTGAACTGCATCCACCTTGCTGTTGTCTGCATTTGGGTCCAAACCTCTGCTCCCTACCATTACACTCAGCTACCCATGACAAAAACTAACTCAAAAATTAAAAATTGCTGACTTAACACAAAAAATTATGTCAATCTTACAAGGGATTATGTCATGTTGACAGTTCTGAACCTTTGTGTTGACTTAACTAGGGCTGACCATGTATAGTCGAAGATTTGATGCATCAATGGGCGGAGCCTGATTGTCAACCTCACAGTCGAAGCTTCGCAGCGAAACGAGGATTATGCCATTTTGGCGATATGGAGTGCTCAATGTCTGATTTTACATAGAACTACCAGTTTTCTCCCAATCAGTTAATACAATGCCTACTATAATATTTCAACATATAATCCTGTAGATCAACATGTAAAAGAAAAAAAGCTTTTAATAAAAGAAAAGAGTGTGAATAAATCCAAAATTGTAACCCTAACCCTTAAGGAAGGGGCGTCAGTGCACATGTGTTGGCGTAGTATGTGTGTAGTGGCAGAAGAGGAACACTTGCTGAAGAGACTTAGTCCCAGCTTCACCAGTGTTGTGCCTCGTGGGACCTTCGGATTGTTTCTCACCATTGATGAACCACACAAAGAATCTTATATTGTTTTTAAATACCCATGAGGAATCACAATGTGCATGCAGTTGTCAGCAGCACGGCATTCACACAAAACTCTGCACAAGACTGGTGAATGGCAGGCAAGCAGAGAGAGAATGGCCAACAATAAGCCTCAGTTTAGCTGTAAAAGTACAGTGTAAGTTACACTGACTAATGAATAGAGACTCCAGCTCTGCAGCTTCTCAAGATTAATGCAGAGCTACCGTGTATTTGTTCTCCCCTGCACCGGCCATAAAGCTTTCAACATACTAATATGCTGAAAAGGGGTAATGTGTGTTGCATGTGTATTGTCATCTCTGCCAAAATCAGGTAAGTTCTTGATATATAGATAGGCTGGTGTAGGGTGCACATCCTAAAGAGAAGGGAGTTATTCATTACAGAAGATGTAAAGAATGTCTTTAACCTTCTCATACCTCAGTTTGATCATGCGTTCTAGGCTATTTGATAACTTAAGACACAAGCCTTTGCATTTCTTTTTTTACCAGCTAAGAAATTACTGAAACATCACTATCCGTAACATTAAAAGATTAATTAAACAATACAACTTTAGTGCATCTAGTGCCATATGTTTCTTGCACAGATTAAAAAAGGAGGTGGAGGAGGGACATTTTACTGTTTTGAGCCGATGGAGCAAGACAAAATTACCTTCTTCCATTCTTCTTTAGTATTTCCACTCCAATCTCACCCTACTTAGAGGCCATTTTGGTAGAGCCATTGTTTTATCTTTTATCTGTGGTTTAACTGCCCTGCCTGAGGGAAACTAGTCTACCTGATCAAAAGTTATTTAGGGACAAAAGAAGGCACGTGAGCCGAGGTAAGCCAAGGTAATTTTTCCTGGATTGCAGATGTTTCACCGGTTGACCTTGTGCCATGGAAACACTAAACACAATCCAGCAGGGGTGGAGATTAGGCTGGGTCGAATTTCACTGACAGGACTATGGATGTAACCCTTCTGAAAGCACAGAGAAACCCTTTCGTGACTTCTTTCCAAGAAGTCAAGTCAGGTGCATGAGAACAAAGGGAATACATGAAAAAGGCTCCCGCAAAAAAAAAAAGAGCCTCACACAAATCTTCTAACAATGAGTTTGACATTTAACACAAATTAATTGAACTAATGTGCCTTGCACTGATCTGTCCACTTAATGCTGTCTGAGTGAGCTGAATAAACAATTTTAATGTTTATTCTGATTTTTTGGTGGTCCCTGTGAGTTGGGACCTAATGTTACCATTTTACTTCTTTCTGTGAGTCAGTGCTGTCACACAATGCCTAAAATAGGAGCTGTGACACCAAGTGAACATTGTGAGAATATCAGGAAAAAATATCAAATTCAATTTGTTTTGCTCATTCACAAATTAGCTTTCGTGTGAACTTCTGATTTTGCACATCTACGTTGTAGTGTGCAGCTAAATGTGACAACCTGTCCTCTGATACAGTTTAATTGAATGTTCTTTCACAAGCCACTGAACAATTGCAGTCATCCAAAGAGAAAATGATGGCTTCATTCTTCTAAATTTACACCTGACATACATCCTGTCTTCTACTGCATTTGTATCCTGTTTTAAGTCACTTGTAACCCTTTAACAGCACAAAATGAAGGAATGCGTTAAGACAACTGTAGATGCGACAGGCTGTTGCTAAAAAGTCCTCAACATTGCAACTTTGCACACTGATTCCGAACTACATTTATAGCATTTGACTAAAAAGAACAACAGATGAATACAGATGAATCCACAACACTGTTTTCATTATGCTGAGCAAAATGGGCTTACATCAAGACTGGTCTCATTACGATAATTTAATGAAATCATGACATTGTCCAGATGATGTGTTTTGAAATGGTTGCCAAGGTAACTGCCATTTCTCAGCTAATGCACAATGTCTAGTATATGGAAGACTAGATAACAGTGCATGGTGTGGATCATTTCAAGTGCCTCTGACAAGGTTGATGGGTCTGACATCAAATTGATTTTGGATAATTGCACCAGAACTATAGTAAACATAAAAGACACACACAAACATCCTCAACTGTCAAAATATGGATCATGTACTCCTTTTTAAAAAAAAACATATTTGCTTAAGATGTCTCCGTTTTTTTCTCTGTCTCTTCGTCCTCCTGCTGTGGATGAGCTCACCACTGTCTCCTGGCTGACTCATCTTGGTTGGTTCCAGCGACAGACGATCTGACTGACGGCTCCCACTCTGCATGTAAAGTACAGAGAATTATTCCATCTCTGTGAAATCTAAAGGTTGTGCAGTGCAGAGCCGACTCACTGAAAACATTCTGTATGCATGGGATGTTACTGATTCCACTGAGCTCATCAGTGTGTCTCTCACAACAAATTATTATGGCCAACACAGTATTGAGAACATAGATAATAAAATAAATAAAATAGATGTAAATAAATAGAACTAGGGAAATGTGTTGCTCTAAAGAGGAGGCTATTTAGCACATATTGGCACAATGGCTTAAGGCTTGTGCAGACTACATGACTTTCAGCGTCAGCCGATGGCTGTGCCGTTCACACTACACAACTTGCCGTCTTGTGACGGGACTCTTGAAGTCGTTGTGGCGTTCACAGTACATGACTGATTGTGACAGGTCACACACTACACGAGCTGACAGCAGCTCTGTCTGCTCTGTCAAATAGGGCTAAAAATCGTGTAGTGAACTAGGCTTTACTGACTCTGGCTAAATCTACATCTGTCCAGTGCACATGCATTATCCACAACCTGGATGAGTTAGTATAATACAGCAGTTTAAGAAATACACAACAAACATAGGTTTTGTTCAATCTTTAAATCTTGTGCAAAACAAATTGTATACAGTAGTAGTCATTTTCTAGTTTGTTAATGCTAAGAACAAACTTGTTTAACTCCTCAGTAATCACAACCATAATGCAACAATGAGTTCAACATTTGAAAGTTTGGTGTAGCACATCAACATTTTTAACAATGTTCCACCCCGTCCAGGTTGTAATTGATCGGTTCACAAAAAGTGACACTGACAAGTGTTGAACCTGTTTCCACAAAAGGCACCCAGTAAGGTTGCCCTTAGCTCCTTATTCCCGTCGCAATCCCTGGATTATTTTGCTTCTCTCTAGTTTTAGTGTGTCACACAAACAATCACGACTTAGGGTAGGATTTTACTATCAAAGCTCTGTTGTGCCATCATCTGACTCTGTTTGTGTTCTCTTTGTGCCCTAAGGTAAGGTTTATGTAGTATTACTTAGATTTGCTGCCAACAAAGAAAAAAGGCAAGGAGAATGGGAACAGGTAAGCGTAATGTAGAGCCCCCTGGGAAATACAGTTTATTTGGGGCCCAAGAACCTTATATGGAGAGGGCAGAAAAGAGTACCGGCCGTTTGTTAGAAGTGCTGGTGTACAAGACAATGTCATGGTACGCCAAAGAATAAAATGCAGAAGTTTTTGTACCGCATACCAGAGTACTGGCACATTTCAGTTCCGGGCAAAAGACTCCATGTGACAAATCATAATTGGCTGGAGTTTTCTAGCAGTGTCACTCTGGATGGAAATGTCACTTGGTCAGTACTCCACTTTGGTTCTGAACAGAAATATCTCAACCAGTGTTGGATAGATTGTCATGGACATTCAGGGTTCCCAGATAAAAAAAACTTGATTTTAATGATCCGCTGACTTTTTCTCTAGTGTCACCATGAGTTTTGAATGAAATGGCCCAGTTACCAACTATTGGATGGATTGTCATGAAATTTGATAAAGCAGTTCACATTATCTTGGCCAGGTTTATAATCAGAAATCTGCAAAACTAACACTACATAAAATGTTGTTGGTTGAGAATGTTGTAAACATCATCATTAACACACATGATGATGATCACTGTGTTAGCACTATCATGTTTACATGTTGACATTAGCATTTGGCTCAAATCTATTCAGTATCTCTTGGAAGGCGTGCATAGTGTTGCACTTGTCTTCAATAGATTGATAACATTGTTTAGAATATTTAGTTTTTAAACAAATGTTGTAGCCTACTCTATTTAAGTAAAAAAAAATGAGTTATTTTGGTATATGGATCATCATTGCATATTTGTTTGGACAAGTTAGAATTCCTAACTTAAATTGAATTTCTCTGGTTGTATTAAGAAAAATGTGATTAATGTAAGGAAACCATTAAGACAACAAATGGAAAGGTTCTACTGTCCCTCTATGCACAAAATATAAATAAAATGTCCAGCAAAAACTTGCCAGTGTTCCCAATAGAGCAGCACTAAAAGCAGCATCTCATATGGGAGTTTCCTCCATGGAAACGTGCCTTTACCAGGCCTCAATTAGCTGAGTGGCAGGACACATGGGAACCCCTTACCAATCTTGAGACGAGGCTCCTGAGACGAGAGCAGAGGGAAGTGAGTACAGCAGACGGGTTCTGAACAGTAAAGTACATTCTTGTTGGTCTAAGGTGTAACATATCCACAGTGGCTTTTCCCTGAGAGGCCACATGGAGACAAATATTATGAAGGGCGGTATAAGATGTAGCTTGCTCCTTTAGTCTTGCTCCTGCTCCCAGGGCTCTTCAACTATAAAAGCCTGCATAATGTGGATAATGATGAGTACTTAACACAGTCTGTGTTGTGTCTCTATGGTGCATCTAGCAATTTACAGTTTCAATGATGGATGAAATATGCTCATTTGTGTCTCTGACTGACTGTGGGAGAAGAGGTTGTCCCTGTGCATTATAATGTGTGCTCCATCCTGGCTCAGAAATCCAAACCCTTTAGCTATCAGTTATCCACATTTGTAATGAAGTTGTGCAGCATGATGCTCAGTGTACTTGGTGACACACTGGCTAGCTCATCAGCAGCAGGAGATATATTAGCAATATATAAGGCTGACATTTTCTCTCAGTTGTATTTCTTCCTCTGTCTTGTTCTTTTTCTGCACATTTGATCTATCCTTCTTTACTCTCCCTCTCTCACTCCTTTGTGGAAGTGCTGTGCAGCTGTGACACCTGAATAAGGTGACGCCTGCGGCCTGAGTGAGTCACGGAGACCCTAAAGAGCAGTGAGGAAACTATAGCAGGGCTGAATGACTGTACCTTCCTTCCTCCCCATAAAGCTCGGGATGAGGCAGCTCCAATCACCCATCTGAACAACAGGCATAAAATGAGTAGTATTAAACTAAATATATAGTAAGACACAATGTAACTCTTTTGTATGTTTCTAGTCCTTTGACTTTCAAGTATGATTACCTGGTCGTGATACATAATACAGCTCTTGACAAGGCGACGACTTTAATCAAGCTTCAAAGGGTACAGCATCATGTGGTGTCCACACACACACACAAAAGAGGAACACACTGATCTGTTTTTTCTTGTTCTTTAAAAACACAGAGATGTATCAGTCAGCCATAAGATATTTAACATATTGACAGCCCTGCTAAAGTGTTCAAACATGAGTTGGATAATAACTGGATATACTTATGTCTTCATTGTGATTGATCAACACAGAGTGAAAATGACTCAGTACTTCATGTTCTTGCAGTCCTTTTTACTTTACCTACTAAACATCAGTTTGCAAGCATTGTAATTGTGAGCTTGTTAGCATTTAGCTCAAAGCACCACTGTGCCTAAGTACAACCCCTCGGAGCTGCTAGCATGGCTGTAGACCCTTTGTCTGTTCTCCCAATCACAAGTCATGTATTTAAATGAGACTTAATTCTTGCTCAGTTCTTGCCTGATCCAAGACTGAACCAGTTCATTAGTCCTTTGAGACAATACAATCCAGATGCATTAAGGTAAGTCACATCATATTTGTATTTTAAAGGCATCAGATTCATCACAGTGTAAAAGTCTGGTCACTACATTACCCTGCTCTCTCAAAACATGGTTAAAAAGACCCAGCCCCTTCTGGTCCCTTGATATAAATGCTTCAGTAGTCTGGTGTCTGACTTTTATTGGATCGCTCTGTCACTGTTCCCATGTGGTTATGGGAAATGCTCCTGCTCCCAATTACACAATCCTGTTCCAGTGGCAGGCGCCATTTGTTGTTGTCTATTGTGTGTGGTGGCAGGGAGCTGGTTATGCCAGAGAAGACTGATATTTTCATCAAAAATTGTCCAATTAGACAATTATGCTGTAAAAACACAGACAAATTAAATGTCCCGCCACTACTGAGATTCTGCTGTAAGCAAAGTGTGGTTGGTATGCACTGCTGCCGCATTTGAACATAACAGTTTGAAGACAGAGAAGCAAACAAAAACAGGGAATGTGGATGGGAGGTTGAAGGAAAGTGATACAGTAGTGGTACAGTAGGTTTGACATCTGTTTCATGACCAAACCCAAACAATTAACAACACCTTGTCAGATGCCAACAACTTTCTGAATACTTAAAAACGTTGATAAAAGCTCTTCAGAACTCTGAAGTTATGAGGTCGGGACGACACAAGCAGTTCTTGTTTGACTGCTGTCTCTTTTCATGCGTGGAATGATCAGTCACACCTGTACAGTCACTGTAAAAGTGGTGACTGCAAAGGGCCTGTGATCTCAATAAAACACCAAACACCTGGGTCTGCTTAGCAACGAGTGTACACATGCATGTGTGTGAGTGATGGCATAGACACAGAGGAACACACGCACACATTCAGAAGGAATGAAAAGCTGGATTCAAAGTCTGATTGTGTTTCTTTGTGGGAAAGTTTGCACCCACCTTCACTTTGAAGACAGTGAAAACAAATGTGCAAATCTCAGATGTGAACATAACCCACAGACTGTGCTGAATATGCCTGCTTCTAAGTGGTTACAGTAGATTATCACAATGTCCAGATATTTTTTTCATTATATCAATCTTTTTAGAGGAAGGAGGTAGTTAGTTTGAGCTTAGCCACAGTATTTCACAGCCTGTGTGATCATCAAGGAGATTTTTTTGGTTAAATCTTATTTTACATGGTGCTTCAGTGGGTTTTCGGTCTTTCCCAGGTTACCATAGTAGCTTTTGTAATGTAGTTTTAACCTCTTCTGCACAGCTGCAGTCTGTGTCCTTGGACACAAGTTGTAGAAAACATGATAGCCTCCTAATTTTGTTATTCTTAACAGAGCAGAAGATAAGGTCTCAACACATTCCTTAATACACTTATTCTCTTTCTTGCTCACTATAAGATGAGAGAATTGATACCACTTTTCTGTTTGGTAAATATAAAGGCGGAGCAAGCAGCTATTTGCTAGCATAAGGGAATGGGGAGGGTAGCCTGGCACATAACTCGGGAAAAACAGCAAATTGTTTTTTTTACACTTGTTTTCTTGTACACATTAAACAAACGAAATATAATGTGATGATTAGCAAGATATACAGGTGCTGATAGGGGGAAAGGGGGATATTGTTACCTTTCAAAGAAGCCAGGCTAGCTGTTTCCCCCCGTTTCCAGTTTTTATGCTAAACTAAGCTAAGCTAGTCTAACTGGCTGCTAGTTCTAGCATATTAATTGTACAGATATGAGAGTTGTATCAGTTTTCTTATCTAACGCTTGGACAGAAGGTGAATATTATATATATTATTTATACAATAAGTTTCGATGTTGTTTGTTCTGTGGGCCATACAGGTCGAACAGGAAAACATCCTGACTACTAACAACAGCTTTTAGTGAGAAATGGAGGAGCCGTAGGGCCTGTCTACTGCCAACATGCCTCAAAAGTAACACACAGCCTTGAAATTCCTTCACCTCTGAAACACAGAAGCCTCGAGAGTAGCTTGATGCAACAATGTCAGGACTCCTAACATTTTTACTCTCAGGCTTTACAAGACTCACAAATTTGCATCCAGCACAGTTATAAGTCACATTTGTCTTTTTTACCTGTTGATTTAAAATTCTAAAAGAAACATTGATTCATAGTATTTCTTTTATCTTAAACCAACATTTCTCACATTCCTGTGCAAGGGGTCAACCAACAGTGTTAGCTAGTCTCATGACTTATAGCTTCATGAAAACATGAAAAACTACTATAAGACTAGAAAATGACTCAAACAGTAGAAATACAATAAGGCAGTGGTTAAGTTATATTAAGAGCACCGTACAGTTATATATGTTATATTACTCTGTGGAACACATTATAAAGTTAATGCACATGCAGTACATTTATAAACTTAATTTTATCTGTCCCTCTTTATAAGGTGTGTCAGTTTATTTGAACATGCTAACTTTATCAGTACTTTAATGTTTAGGATTTAATTTTTAATTCATGCTTAAGGCCAGAACAATACAAATCAGTTGTTAACTTAAATATTCTAGTGAAGAAGATAGACTATTCTCATTCTTAACTGATTGTATTGTTTATCATTTCTAAATGTTGTATTTTTTGGAATTGAGATTCTCCCTTTTATTGCAATCAACGATGGTGTGAACAAAATATTTTGTACATTACTTTGTAATGTTGGCCTTCACATTGCTTAACTAAAACAATGATTTCCACTTATTCAAATTCTTACCCAAATAAGATAATCAAATTTTTCAACCTGTGACAGAACACCATAAATGTGCTGTTGAGTTTGACACCAGGCGAAGTGTTAGTTTCACATAAAAGGCGTTGGTGTGTCTAACCTGATACCTTTCCGAAATACAAGTGCTTTCTCACTTTGCCAGATACACCATCCCTGCCAGCTGAAATAACAGTGTGTGTGTGTGTGTGTGTGTGTGTGTGTGTAGATGCACACTGGAATACAAATGTACACATTACATCCTTTCTATGCCTCAGCCTTTGAGTCATTTTCACTGTGTTTGTGAAAATCAAACTGTGTTTTCTCTGTGAAATGTGCAGTGCTGTGTTGGATTTTTGTGTGGATCATTGACTGCAGAAAAACACGTCATATGTTTACACATATGTGTGAAACATATTCTGATGTAGCCCCCCTCCAGTGTATTTTGACATTTCTATGATATTTCATATTTTTCTGAGTCATTTCCTTACAATGTTGATTACCCACATAGTTCGCCAAATATTTTTTGAAAAATGGCTTAATTTTGTGCTCGAAGTTGCAAAAGTTGCTTAGGTGTTAAAATGGGCTGGTGACGTATGACTATAGTAATTCCATAAATCATACGTCATTCTCCAAGCTTGCGCAGGCGCACTGTCATGCCTCGTTAACGCCGTCACGGCTGGTTAAGTCAGAGGTCAAACCGATAAACATTGTTGTGACCTCGCTAACCAATCATGTAATTTGCTTAGAACTTACAGTAAGTATGTCCCTCTGGGTCTGATTGTTGGTTTGTCTTTCTAGTTTAGTTAGCTAAGTTAATTAAGCTGTAGTTAGCCAGGTGTGGTTAGCTAGCATAGTTATTGCAGAAAGTTAGCTAACAGAGGGTCTTCATTTTATTTTTTTGTTTCCTCCTCTTGGTTTAGTGTGCTGGTCATTTTCATTATGGCATTTGTGCGTGCGGTGTTGGAGGACAGATGACAGAAAACGCGTCGTACTTTCACCTGCCACCGTCTTATACACAGTCTGCAACATGCATGTTACTGACGGCCGTTTCACCAATGCATCGGTGGAGGCACCCACCACACCCCCGCGGTAAAGTAAGCGCACCACAAAACGTAGTGGGAGTTATCGTGTGCAGTGCGTGACAGGACCATCGACTGTATGATTGATAACAGCTGATACGTGCACATTAGATTTTATCATGAGTAAGTAATAGCTACTCCTGCCAGACAGTAAAGTGTACTAAACTTTACAGTGTAGTGATGTTAACACAGCATATCGTTAGTGAACACTCCACCCGGTCAGTTTTTGGTTGTCATGGTAATGTATTACGTCCGACTATTAGCCACACCCCCGTTCTCTGTTTGAGAAAGGACGTTAACCAAAAACGGCAGTTAAAACTGGCTGGAGGGGGTTTAGGTAGAAAAAGGCTACCACCTCTTAATGACACATAATGATTAGGCAAATCCATTTAGAAGGTATTAAAGCTGAATAAAGCCTGTGATGGTTTTAACTACATTATTCTTATTCTGCATTTGGTGCAGAGTGATGGGAACAGCACCTTTGTGGTTGGAGATGCTCTCCACAGTCTACTAATGAGAAATGCTGATCAGTCACACCTATCTGGCATGTATGGACATATTATTTTCCACAGACCATTATGTTCTCTCTGTGAGGTAGTGACATAATCTGTACTATTTAGTCTGATGTTTTGGACTGATAACACACACTGCTCTGCGATAAAGAAAGGGAAACATGAGGGACAATAGTACATGTGAACAAAATGCTTCTTACCAGTTGCAGGTGTCCTGGGAGTCACTGACCTCAGGTGTGAAACGTCACTCCCAGGGGGTCTGTGTGCATTAGCGGTTTCCCATGCAGCAGATGGCAAACCAAAGACAATGAGTGGATGAGACAGACGAGCCAGGTAAAGAAGAGGGAGGGTCTGAAATAGGTTAATCTCCCACTGCATGGCTGTTGGAGGAACGACTTCAAACCTACATGCATCAGTGGGTTGGGGAAGGACTGTGGTTTTAAGTACTTTTACAAATACTAGGTACTATTACACAGTATGTCATCTCTGGCGCTGGATTTTCATATATATGTAAATTGTTAAAATAGGTTTAAAGGTAAAGATGTTTTTTTTTCCAAATCTCAGATTCATGGCTGTGCATAACACGAAGATTTGGCAACCGCCTGTTCTCTGTTGACCTCCAGTAACCCTTCCTCCACTTGTCATGTACTTTCATTCAGGGAGTAGCTTAGCATTTAGCTAAATAGGCTTACTTGTCAGACTCATCTGCTTTGCCAATCTGCACCGTCACTTGTGAGCTTTCCTACAGTTATGCAAACACTTAAGTTGCTTAGATTTGCTATTATTCAATTTGGTCATGTTTGTGGTGCTATGAGACACATTTCTTAACAGATAACAGGTCTACCCAGCAGTGAGTTTGAACTGCTCCTGTTTCTGTTGTTTCACTGTCTAAGCTCAACCAACAAGAAAAAGGAAAGTTGGACTGTCACAAATGACGATAACTAAGCCCATTAACTTCTCAGGATAAGCATATTTCCTGGGTTATTTTCAAACTGACCGACGTTGTGATTGCCGCTTGGGTTTCCTTTTATTTTTATTTTAGCCCCTAGTGTGGTTCACCAGACAATTTTGAATTAGATTAAAACTAGAAATAATAGATTCTTGCAGCAATTAGATCTGTCTTGTGAGACATGTATTTTTAGAGCTGAATATCACTGGATCGCTCTCTTTTTAACTGAGGAATCGCAGTTTCATGTCATGATGCTAGACAAGAATTGGTCTCTCTCAGTGGAGATATTTATCATCAGTAGTGGTACAATCCACATTTACATTGTACATTTTGTAATGTAATGATATGTAAAAGTGTCTTCCCTTTGGCCTTTTACACAATAAGAAAAATCCATTGCATAACATTATTAATACTGGGTTTTAGCAGTGTCTTTCTTTTCCCTGGAAGCCAGTATTTTATAAGGATTACAGGCTGTGTGGCCTTTGTCTTTAAATGTCCTTTACTGAGTGACTGACACATGTTGTAAATCACATGCATCAGGGTTCAACGTGATGAACAGGACACCCTTAAAACTATCAAGAAACTTCTCAAACTTCCAATGAAATTATGGCCGACAGATCACCAATGTGACACCCCTCTTGACTTCCTGTTTGGGCTGTCCTTTCTTTTTAGGAGTGAAGCAGTCCATCACTTATTATCACCTGGGCCTAACTGCTCCCCAGCAAAATAAGCTGGTGGATTCAGTCACTCCCTCTCTCTGGGCGTAAGGTTTGTTGTTTGGGTAAGGTTTTCCTTGTGTTTATTTGCAGACACTCAACACAACATAACTTAAATTTTGTTAAATACATATTTAGTTAAAACTCATGTGTTGTCCTCTTCTCTTTGTCCTCCCTTTGAGCTGAGCCGGGACACCACCCTACATTTTTTAAAATCATTTTATTTAGCTTTTGTGAAAAAGCAGTCTTTGTCCTTCTGCTACTACTACTCTCCTCCTTACACTGACACAGTAATGGTCTTTTGCTTTGGCTTTATATAAACAGTCTCACTCAGAGGCCACATTTTGTAGGCTGGCAAATATGTACTTGTCTAGTCTTGTTTAATAAATCATTGTCCAAAACACACAAGCTGGCATATTTACGATGGTTGGCTCATTTAACATGCTACACTGGTATTTATTAAGAAATGTTGATCGGCTTGTTAGGTTGCTCCTGACCTGGCTGCCAGTAAAGTCTGTTCAAAACAGAGCCTGCATAATATGGTGAAACATTTCTTACCATGTTTGTGTCTATCTACAGGCATCAGAATCAGGGTACTACATTTGACAGGTTTTGCATAGGAGATTCAAATAAATGGCAGGCTTGCACACACATCTTTGCTGTGGGCCTTTCACACTTCAAATGGAGAAAACACAGGGAAAGTGTGTGTGTGTTTCTGCTTAAAAGTACTTTCGACAGTTAACCCAGACAGCTGTTAGATGCTATACTGTATAAATTTATATAATATGCTAAAATTATTTGGCAAATGTGTAAATAACACTCATAAAGTATGTGGGTAAAGTTTAAGCTTTATCCTCAATCACATACTATTAAAATGATTTAGTAACTGACTGTAATACTGTCCATTGTTTTTTTATAGTATTATGTACAGTATTAATTACACCACAGGCTGCAGAAAGTGTGATATATTTATCGATATTATTATGTAGCTATATTATGACCATCACAAGTTGATGTGGCGTACGCAAATGTATTTACATATTGAGCAAACAGCAAAATTAGCATGTGTTAGAACCAGTTGTTTTTCTGTCTGCCTGATAAATGTACTGTAAGTCCAATACAACCCTTTTAGCTTGGTTTTGGTCACTACTAAGAAAAATACCTAGCTCTTTAGCTGTTAAATGCTCACCTGCTGTGTTCACCAGCTGGTCAGTAACTTTGCCTGTCAGCTGTTTGATGCTGGGTAGGTAGATAAAGTGGACTTTTAGAGCCTTTTTGTCAAAAACAGCTGCCTACTGCTGCTGGAAATGAGGTTAATGGGATTTGGGAGAGGAACCAAAACCATTGTATAAAAACCAAAACAATGAGCTGAATGATGTGGGTTTGTCCTAATGCTTGAGCCCTTTTACATTACACAAGTAATGTGACGCATTGTTTATTTAAAAGAATACTGGCAGTTTTAACATGAAAAATGGCAGATATAAATCCTATAGGCCCAATATATAATCCTATAGATGACTTTCCTTGGGACAAACCAAGAATGAAATATGAAGATAAGAGGAGTATACAAGAAATATGAAAAAAAAATCTCGACATATTATACAGACAATTATATTAATAGAGTAAATCCCATGTAAAAACACAGCCTACAGTCTTTGCGGTGCTCACGGAGCCCTCAGTTCACGGTGCTGTTGTCGCCATGGCCCCGCCCCCACCGTGACGTAGCGATGAGCGTGTTGAGCTGAGCGAGGAAAGCAGCTTTAATTGCGGGGCACAGAGAAAAGCCAGCGATGGCTTCGCTCAGGCAGGAGCACCACTATGGGCTCTCCTGTGGAAAGAATAAGAAAACCAGCTCAAACAGGACGCTGTACCATGTCAAGCTCACAGACACGGCAATCAGGGCGTTGGAGGCTTTCCAAAACCTCAAGGTACCTTTTCCTCATGTGTGTGTTTGGAGATGATTTCACTCTTGTCAAAGTTGTCGCCTGAGCTTAAAAAAAAAAAGTCAGTGTTCTGTTTTGTTAAATTACTTTTTTTTTGTGGCTTATTCTATTTATTAACTAACGAATTGCAAGTTTTTTGTGTGTATAAATGAATAAACTCGTTTACCGTTAGTTCTAACTGCGTTACCCCTGAATCATTTGGCTATAGCCTATCGCTGCATAGCATACCAGGACTGAAGCCTGGGATTGTCGGGAAAGACAAGCCCGTCAGCTGTTTGATGGGAAACCTTACTCTTGCTTCAAAGTAAAGCAGAGAGCCTGCCGTCTGCCTAGTTGTCTAATTAACAAGTAGGCTAGTTTGTCCCGTAATGAGCTCCAGTGGAGACCATTAACAACACACAGGCTTTATTGATTGAGTAACTTTAACTTACATTTAAACTCATCACAGCATAATTGTGTTTACTGGACTAATTTAGAATACAGATCTCTCTAAAAATGTGCTACTATGCCACAATAAATGTCATTCTTTATTTCTCTCACCTCAGGGATCTTTACCAAGTGAACCATCGATTTGTTTCAAGGGAAACCAAGGGGTAAGTTATATAAGTGTTAGATTATTATAATTTTGTTATACATTTGTTAATAAGCAGATACAGTTGCAGATTGCTGAATCACTTTTTAAACTCAATCTGCTAACACACTAAGTGATATCCATCTGCACACAACAAGGCTTTAGCTCAGCTGTTTAAGTGGATGGGGTGACAAAACAGTGCCTTTGTCAAGAGGGGAACCATATCACTGTGACATATTTTAAAACAAAAAATTCTAAAACAACAGAGAAGCTTTTGTTTGTCACACATTGCTGTTGACTCACACTTCCTACCCTTCTGCAGCTCAGATGGGAGCTTACAGCTCGTCGTCTCCAGCAGATAGGAGGCATGCAGGTTACTGGGTCAGGCTGGTGACTGTGGAGAGGCTTTGTTAGGTCAGCAAGCTGCGCTGGGAAAGGGAAAGGGAGGGAGGAGTGCACGCACACACTGACAGAGCCAGATCAGCAGCAGGGAGAGGAGTTATCATAAGTCAAATGAGAACCAACCAATGACAGAGATTAGCCTTGTGCACATTGTTCTCATTTGGGAAAATGTATGCGTAGTCACTGTATGTAATACACTTGGTCACTAATACATCTGTAATCCTACTCTTGTGCTCTTGAAAGTGAACCATAATCTGCAGGATGTGGCCTGAACTATGTGTGTTTTGACTAAAGTCAGTCGAGCAGCTGTGTCCTTGGGGAACACTTTACTTTTCAGTCAATTCTAATTGCACGGGCTGGTTGGAGAGATTTGCAACCCCCTTCCTGCCATGACAAGCTGAGTGGTGGTGAGTTTTGCAATGGGGCTTGTGTGGTTAACAGACTAGAGTAAACCTGTGTGCATGCTGTTGGAATGTACGTTGCTCCTACTTAGACTGAATTTGAGGAACATTTTAAAAGGTAGTTTTTGTAGTAGTTTTCAAACCAGCTCCTGCACAAATAGTCACATTAACCCTGGACTGTCAGTCTGAGAAGCAGTTCTCTGCTCGGGTTCAGTTGTTGGAGGTTGGAGGTCATTTAGTCAGCTGCTAGTTTTTATTTTTTTGTGGCTCTGTTGATCCCAACTGCAACCCCAACAATGCACTGACAAGAATATGTGTGGCATTAAATTAGAAGAAAAGCTGCAAATCCAATCCGCAGCTTCACAGCTCACACACTAAGCCGTGGGACTAGGTTTGTACTGAGAAGTTTATCCATAAAACTTTATGGCTGGATTCAGGCCCATTTTGTCAGAGAAACCACCATACCTGTAAAATAAAGTGTTTTAAATGGACATGCACATCAATCTAATTTACTTATGATGGTCAGTGTATTTGATTTCCCCTGTTCCCCCTTGCGACAGCGGAAATACCACCTTTTTAAAAAAAAAAGAAAGGAAATTAAATCTGAAAAATCTCTCTTATCTCAGAAAACTCTTACCACATTGATGATGTCATGTTGTAAAGAATGTCAGTTTTCCTTCAACTGCGTATCCTTGGCGGGATGGCGACGATCCATGCTTCGCCGTGAAACATGAAGTCGTCGTAACTTAACTATACATGCTCAAATCTACACCAAACTTTACGTGCTTGATAACAGTCCTGCCCCGAACACATCTACATGCCAATATTCATTTATTGTTGTAGTGCCAAGTGCTCGGCAGCGCCACAAAGGGGACACAGGAAGTGACGTGTAACACCTTCGTTCAGCGTCCGAATTGCGTAGCATATTCACAGCCACACCGGCAGACCTCCAGAATCTGCAATGCGGGCGCCTCGATGCGCTACAAGTGCGAGGGCCCGTCTAATGCTGCTTGCAGCTTTAATTTTGTTTTTCTCAACAAGGATTCATGTTAGTGAGATTTAATTTAGCAAAGTGCTGTATCGAAGACATGTATCTAAGGTTTTACACCATGACAGTCCATCTTTGGACCTCTGCTGTCATTGTGAAAGCCGAGGGATTGCAGGGAATTTCACACCCCTCCCTGTATTGTGGCACAGAGAGCTGAAGTTATTAGCCAAATGAATGTTTAGAGGCAATTACAGGAGCCGTAATGCTCTTGATTACAGCGTGAGGCATCATGACTTCAGTTTGCATTAGCTTTCCCTGTCTGCCTGACTCAGACATTCATGAATGTGTGTTTTCGTAAGTGTGAGGGTGTGTAGCGCTGGCACACTTTGGCTGCAGTAATAGCTAGGCAGACGACATGAACGCTGACCTGCTAATTTCCCCGTCCCATTCCCATATTGGGGTTCCACTTTTGTTGGGGTGTGTTTTGTAACGAAAGAGAGAGAACACACCTTGTATGTAGAAGTGCTGGGTGGGTGTGTGTATGTGAGGAATATAGAGCGTTTTAGAGTGTTGAAAGCTTGTATTTGTTTGCTATGACGTGGGTGTGGGTGGTTGTTTGTTTTTTATGTGTGTGTCTGTCTTTATGCTCTGTCCTGTGTGGCCTAAAGGCATGATTTATTCATGTTCCACCTCCCTTTTTTTCCTGTCCTGCCCCCACCCCGCTCGTTGTGCAGCAGTCTTTGGCCTGGCAGGACCAGAGTGGATCCCCAGAGGACCCCTCTGTGTGTGGTGTGTGTGTGTTTGTTTGTCTATTACTTGCTTTTCTATGAGTGTCTGCCTGTTTGAGTGTAGTTTTTTTTTGTCTGTGTGTGTATGTGTTTAGGCTGCCTATACAAAGATCCCCCGAGTTCCTCTCTGATTGTGTGTTGTCGCCTCTGATTTGAATAACAATGAGCGGGGGAATGCAGGCTGTGTGTTGTCAGTCTCCTTGGATCACCCAAAATGAATTGAGTACAGTCAGTCCAGATGTGTTGTGGCCTGCCCTGAGGGTTTGTTTGTGCCCAACATGATACAAACCTCCCTGCTGTGGATCTAATAGAGTGGAGACTAAAATGGAGAACTCTGCAAACAGCTTCCATCACAGACATTTAATTTAAAATCATGAACAAAGTTTGAAGTCAAGACTTTTATCTGACATTTGTGAAACACTGATGTTACTTTCTTTGCAGTTGGAGCTGAATTACATACATAGATATAAAAACTGTCTATCTAAATGAGCAATTGTAAGTCGCTTTGGATAAAAGCGTCTTGCTAAATTAATTAATGTAATGTAAATGTAATAAAATATAAAGCACTTTAAAAATATGCTAGTATGTGCATAAATCATCTTGAGAATTGTAAGGCAGTTTCACATAGCAATGGAGCTTTCAATGCATTTCAGTAATCTCTTCAGTATACTCCATGTGTTGTGTATGTCACTTGATTTAAGTGTGTAGTGTTTTCTCTCAGATCATGTTAGTCAGCGTGTGCCCACAAAGGGGAAATTGTTGAGGGATTATGATGTTTTAAACACCGGTGGTTATAGCTTACTACTTTTTCCAAAAAGCTAAGAATGAAAATTTTGTGCACCGACCGGATTACATATTTATTTAGCGAACGTGTGTGCAAGACGAAGACAAGCGGCCCTCTGAGATCTAGCCGCGGCAGCTCTGGAAAAATGCGCTCTCTGTACGATTAAGCAGCTCGGAGATATGGAGCACATCATGGCTCGCTGAGGAACGTGTCCCGTCTAATTCCCTCATGTGAAAATCCACACTGTGAATTAATGAGGCATAAAAGGGCACCCCCCCCACACACACACACACACACACACACACACACACACACACACACACAAACACACACACACACACACGTGTGTCATGGAATGGCCGTGCATGTCTGGAAACATGCCGCTCTGTGGAAGATCCCACCTAGCTTGGGGCAGAGGGGGGGGCTTTTGTCAGTGACCCACAATTTGTTGAAGTTGACAGTTTGGCCCTCAGGCACTTGCCAGAGACGTATCGTTCTTGGCATTGGAGGGTGATACCTTGGGGGATACTTGTGGCACAGCACCCTTCCTATCATTTCTCGTCCTCGTCCTCCTTCATGCACCCAACCTCTTCTGCCTCTAACACTGGCGCTTGCAGCTCTGGCAGCAGCTCTGCTGTCCCTCTGTGATATTGCAAATGAAAAGGAGTGGAAGGTGATTACAGGCTGGGGCTTGATTACATGCACTGTCTCCCACTCAAGGCAGCCACATTAATCACATTGTGCCAGCATGTGGAACTCAGCTAGAAAGAAGACACTGAGTAGCTCCAAGCATTGACTGACTGACTGTGGGATCATGAACGCAAAAACATGTGGAATCTCCAGTTTCCCTCTTTGTATGTCCCTCTGCCCCTCATCCCTCGTTCTTCCACTTGTCCAGACACACATTGTGTTTTGTATCACTGTCCTCCATTGTGGAGGGGACTCATCTTAAATGGCGTGTGTCAACTTGTGGCCCTGGGAACGATTTGGCTCTTTTGTTTGCGATGAGATGATGAGAAGTAGTGTTTACTGAAGTGTGGGGAGGATGAGGGTGGTGGCTGGCTGGCTGGCTGGCTGACTGAGTGTGTGTGTGTGTGTGTGTGTGTTTTGCTGATAGCAAGACCTTGGCCTTTCTCCCTCCTCTGCCATATGAGTGGCAGTAGTAGTGAGAGGAGCTGGAGCTGAGCTTCTCTTCTTACACACACACACACACACACAGACTTTGTATTAGCACCCTGCCCTAGAGTGACTTGCCTCCTGCTGATAACAGACAGCGGTGGTGGCGACAGGTTTCACTCCCTCCTCCTCCTGCACCTCCTCCCTCTCCTCCTATCAACCAGAAAGGGGAAGCAGTGCCATGGCATCCCACTCCGGAGCCAAGGAGGCCAGAACAAAAGATGGCCTGTTTTCAGAAGGCCATTACTCAGGCTGCAGAGGATGTGGAAACAATAGCCTGCATGAGATCTACACCCAGACCCCACATTCAACCAAAAGCTTGCAGGAAACATAAGCCCTGTGCACCAACAGTAGTCTCTCACAGTTTTTGTTCACTTGACTTTATAGTTTGATAAAGCCAGGAAAATGAGCCTCTCCCGTCCTGCGTCGTCACAGTGTTGAGACATTTATGACAGTTGAGAGTGATCTGTGGCTGATTAAGATAGTTTCGCCACATACTGACAGCCTTGCATATTGTATCAAAACTTTTGCTGCTGAAAGGCAGTTTTTTTTAAGCAAGTGTGTTTCAGGTGGAAATTTTTGATGCAGGTCAGTGGGAGTAGTCTTGCGATTAGAGACCAATGAAAGTCATAGGTCAAAGCCACAGGCTTGTGTGTCCATGATAAAAATAAAAACAATAACAACAAAGAGAAAGAAAAGGGTGCTTTTATTAAATGTCTGAGAGAGGCAGATGTGACGTAGTTTCTCTTAATGGTGAAAAATAATCTTCATATGTTGTGCTGATATTTCCTGAAGGTTACCACACAGCTTTCATAAAATGCACTGTTTGTCATCACAGTATCTTAAATTGCCATCTTAAAACAGATTGCATTTATGTGTACATGTGCAAGTCTTGGCATGATATGATAATGTTGCCATGAACCTTCTCCCACAGTAGTGGATGATAGTGTATTTATTCAAACACAACACAGATGGTTAAGACTACTGGCAAATAAACAGTTTTACTACTTTGCTTTGTTGACCCTGTTCCTCTGTGCCAGACACTGTGTGGGAGGTGCGAGTTTAAGAAAACAAAATACAAATGAATTTACAACACCATGGACACACCCACATGTAGGCATGCAGTCGCAGAATTAAGTGTGGACACAGAATCACAGCTATCACTGTGCACACTAGTATTTCTGTTTTTTGCACAGAGGTGCCCTTCAGCTCAAACACCCAAGAACTGCAAGTAACAACTCCCCAAACCTTAAATTGCTGCTGCCGCTGCTGCTATGTTCTCTTGCATAAGCAGATGGGGTGAAAAGTTCAAATGTCTTCACATGTGTTCCTCTTTTCGAGCATGATTAATATAGCAAGCTCATGACCAAAAATGATCAGGAGGCCTCAGGGAATGTGTGCTGATTTATACCTGTGTGAATTGGAGGGAGTGTCCTGTTCACTGTCATATTACAGAGAAAAACAGAAGTTCAGAAAATGACATGCAAGTAAACACTGTACAAGAAAATTGCAGTCCATTTAGTATGGCAGTATGATTTTGTTTAGTTTGTTTTAGCCTCTGTGGACTGTGGATACTGTTTAAAGTGGTGCACAGGTGTTCTCACTTAATTAGGCTGATTAGTCCTCTTCATAGGACTGATAGGTTGACATCTCTCTCCTGTGAGCTTGGTTGCGCCAGTTAGGTTCGGACGAATGACACCTTTATGATTCTTTTATGGCCTGGTTACACCAGCATTTGAAGCTGTGAAATCTGAAAAAAAAAACTACAACTTACAACCCCCCTCCTTTGTTTACACCTTTGTGATTTGCTTGAATCTTTATGAGCACCGTCAACATCTGCATAGTGAACCAACCTTCAGATAATGTCCATTGCTGTAAAGGCTGATGTTGATGGGAATTATAAAACTTGAAAGGAGTCTGTCAGACATACAAAAACATGCAAATGGATAAAACTGTGTTGAAGCACAAAGTGTTGTGAAGCTTGCAGACGAAGAAAACAGATGGACACAGGCATATGCCAAGAGTAACGCCTTTGAGAGAGATTAATGGAGACAGAGGCAGACGGACAGATTGACATTATAGCACAGGGGGATAAAATGGCAAAGGCTTGGTATTTTCTGTTGTCGAAGACAGAGGAGGAATTGTTGAATTTAATGACAATGTGGAGGATGACAGAGGTGGGTTCAGGTATAAGACTTGTTTGTCTGGGGGTGAATATTTTAACCAAACCATGGTTTGGGTTAAAAAATGAAAGATATGTTGAAACAATTGCCAGATTCAGGCTCCTCTATGTTAGACTCGTTGCCTTTTGGCCTGTGGGGGTCACTGAGCATCACTGAGGTCATAAGTCACTCCAAAGTGTCTTAAGCATGGATTTACGCTTAACCACCTTGGTAACGTTATATATGCTCGAGTTTTCTTTTTGCTCCAGATCAGAAGCAACCCACAGATTCCCAGAATATTTTACTTAAAAGGACAACAATAAATATTTCATTATTCATGGTCAGTTGAATTCTTTAAGTGCCAAGTCCTTTTGTAAGAGTGCCTCTCTGGGTTTGAATTGCCATGTGTGCCTCTCAGGAGAATGCTCTAGGCTTTGGTGCGGCCCCAGCAGCTGGGAGCGAGAGTGCTTGTTGTAGTTTGCACAGTGGGGGTCTAGAAGTCTGCCCGTGGAGGTCATACGAGCAGCCGTCACTGGATAAATGCCAGCGAGTGCTCCTGGGTTCACTGCATGACTGGGCATGTGCAACAGCTAGAATCCTGTGATGGCACACTGCACAGTCCAATGAATATACCACACAGGCTTTGTATCAAAAGTTAATTTTCACCTAGAAGTGCTTTACCTCTGCAGCTGTTCCAGGCATCCTCAAACACAGATATGTGGACTCTGGTATAGTTTTATGTCTTTGCTGAGTTCTTACATTTTACAGATTGACTCCTATGCTATGTTCCTGTGAAATGGTGTGTGTACAGAGTACTCAGCCATTCTTAACCTTTTTGCTGTCATAACACTTCCAAGGAAATGCTAATTGCACTTATCGTGAAAGTTGGATTTCACTGGAAGTGGAATCTTAAAAAAAGCAACGAGGCTCATCACCATCTGTCTGGGCTGTTTGAAGTAATCCATGTGAGCAGCATGCCAGGCAGACAGTGAATCTTTCATTTAGGAAATTTAACTTTCTCAATACAACAGCCAAATGGACACCAGCCTTAACCCTGTTCCTCTTTATGGGATGCTGTGCTGTTTTGTTACGAGGATTAGAGCTGCTACTAGCAATTATTATAATTGTAAAAAAAGGTGACGTCAATTTAATCTCTTCAAATTGCTTTTGTCCAACAAGCTGTAAACACAACATTGAGATATGGCGAACTTGATAGCAAACAGTACATATTAAGCAACATTAGAATTAATTGTGAGTTGTATTTGAGTTCTGCCAACAAAAGTTCGATATTCACTCTTTTAGCTCCATTTTTGGTCTCCACCGTCTCTCTTTAGCTACTAAATGCTCCACTATGTTCAAGCACAAGCTAGTAGCTAATTTTCTCGGTGTACCTGTGTGCTAGCTAGCGTACTGTGGCTTTCTAGAGCTTGCTGAAAATAACTGGCTGCTACGACTGAAAACGCTGATTAGAGCAGTGACACTGAACCATAAAATGAGTCTAAAGCCATGCCAGCAGTTCTGTAGGGCTTTATTTGGGGACTTGCTAACATGCTCACAATGACAATGCTAAGGTTAATGTAGTCATTTGAGCAACTTGAATTAATAAAAAGGATTAAGTGATTATCAAAATGGTTTATGATTAATTTTCTGTTTTGATTGATTTTCAATGAATCATTGCACTTCGATGATTTCAAACCTCATATGCGTAGAAGTGAAACTCTTGACTTATGAAGCTTTGACAGCTGTTTCTCTGGTTTCACAACACTAAAGTTTCACAATCGGGGGGGGGGAGATTGCTTCGGCAAGTCTGTAGGTGTCATACGCTTGGACAGATAAAGATGGAGCAAGCTTGTTACACTGTCACATTGATTACACATATCACCATCTTCACATGGATCACCACACTGGTTGTTGAAATAACAAAGCTTTAAACTTTATTACTATTTAGTTAATCGATATGGCTAAGTGGTAATTAAGTATATGTATCATCTTGTGAAATGTTAATGTCTCATGGTGAGAAATAATCCCTCTGTTGAGCTCTGCTGTGAGATCCCACCTTGTTTTCTGACCTGTTTTTTACAAACAGTGAGACCTCCAATATTAGCTTACAGAATTTAAGTGTGTATCATTGAAGGGCTACCCACAGGCATAAATTATGTCAAACATGCTACATACATGCTGGTCTATATCTTTCAGTGCTGTCAGAGCTCAGCTGGATAAAGCTTGTGTAAATTCCTGTTGTGAAAGCCTGCGTGTGTAGACATGTGCAGCAGGATGATAAGAGAATAGAGTCAACTGTCTGTGTTGCTTTGTTGCACACTTGCGTCCAAAGACCTGCTGTGACTTTAAAAGACAGCATTGACACAATGGGCCACCCTTCTGTATGTGGGCTGCACAGCACTCAGTAAATGGTTAGTTTAGATTGAGTTTACTACCTTTTAAAAATGTATTCTTATACTGCCATGCCCAGTATATATTACATTTTGTAAGCAAAAATTTAATTTAAAAAATACTTTAAAATGACAACCCGATTTTCACAATGTGAAGAAACACTGCGGGATCAGGACACAGAGTAGCATGTGGGCATGGCAGGATTAAAAAAAAAAAAAATGTAACTCAAATTTAGCAAACCAAAATCTTCTTTTAAAAAAAGACCCTTAATTACAAAATCTTACATAGAGTAGGAGTCAGAAACCTTCTAACACTGATTTTAATGCAGTTTGACTAGTGCAAATTGCAGTACTGTAAACTGTGTACGGTAAATTTGAGATCATACTGCCCATCCCCTGTAGCTTCCGTGGATGCCACTGTCACATACAGGTAGGGAAATTAAACATGGTTGACTGAGTGGGTTTGAAAAACAAGGAAACCAAGGCCAAGTGGGAGCAGAGGGACACAACAGGAGAAAGTAGATGGAAAGTAGAGGAAATTCCCTGTGATAACTTATCTCTTAAAGCTGCTTCCCAGCCCAAAAAAAGATGGCACAGCTGCCTGCAGCATGAAGAATTGGATTGCTGTGAAACTGCTGACCTCCTCCTCCACAGTTAGGAGGCAGTGAAGAATGCTTGTGATGACAGTGTGGATCTCCTCTGCACGGAGACTCTTCACTCTGAGATTTAACTTACTCTATTTGCTGTAGCTCCTGACGGCTCCTACTAAGTCTCTCTCTGTATTCACCTCTCTCTTACTCTCACTTATGTGCCCCCTAAAACCTCTGTAGTGCAAATTTCCCATAAAGCTAAATGAAAATACCAGTGAAGTATTTCAGAATTCTTCTTTCATAAACATGCAATTACATCTTTTTCAGCGGTCAAATCAGCATAGATTCAGACTTTTTTTTCTGTTCTGTTATTATACGTCTGTGTGTGTTAGTGTGTGCATTTGTCTGCCCTGGAGGTTGCACCCTTGGCTCTGCTGCGCTCCACTGAGTCTGCCAGGAGATCTCATGGACGCCTCAGTGGAGCGGACTCTTAAAAACACTGTTTACCCAAGGAGATTTATTTAAAGTTACAGAGCGGCACAAAGTCTAACTCTAGATACGTGTGTGTGTGTGTGTGTGTGTGTGTGTGTGTGTGTGTGTGTGTGTTACTCTTGGTATTTAAACACGCTGGTCTGCCTTCAGACGCTATGAAACCAAAATGTCCTAGTGGTGGATTGTCAATAGTGTGCCCCAATCCTTTTTTGCTGTACTGCAAGTTCTCATTATCTCCTAGATTTTCCCCAGTGACAGTGATCTGGTCATGGGTGATCTTTCTTCCTGGGATCTGATAGAAGACTCCTATGTGTGCCATCTGGATTTAGTACACTTTCCCAACCTCTGAGGGTCATTAACCAGACAGTGGGGGGGGAATTTAGGCTTTTCATTCTGTCTATGTCTTGGCAGTCCACAGCAAGGTGTCATTGTTCATGATTTTTTTTGCTATGGATATTCAGGTCTATGTTTTTGCTGCGCCCCTGACCTTTCCTCTTGTGGTACCATCAGGTCAATCTTTCCATCCAAGAAATCTGTAAATCTGATTGGCAGATTGCCATTAACTGTACAGGGCACATTCACACTCCCCAGAGGATATGTCAATTAAATTTCAACGGCAATGTGACTTTTTTTTTTTTTGTCCGTGTGCTGCTTGGTCCAGTTGTTCTTGCACTACTGTGTTGTCACTGTCATGAACAGTGTGGCCTCTAGTAGCTACTAGCAGGATTTTAGTGTTATTTCAGGTTTAACTACTGTTTTCGGACCTTTTAACTTATTTGGTCAGAGTCTGTTTTTTGCACTGGTTCTGGAAAAAAAGAAAAGTTTTGTTATGTTGGATGGCCCTGTATTCTCGGCTACAATGCATTTGGCATAAGAGATTTCTTTCTCTTGACATTCTGCGAGTAGATAATTGCTTACAATTCCTACAATAAGAGGCTGTTTGAAGGATAGCAAAAGATGAAACTGAAGAGGTCAACATTGACTAGTTGAAACAGCTGGCTGGTACCAGGTGTGTTAAACAATGTAACCATTCTCTTACATCATGCAAATAACCTGTTCATACATACAAAAGCATTATAAAACTAGGAAAACCTGGCATGTGAGTGACTGTACATGTGTATATGTGAGTGCATTTAACTTTTTAATGTTGTTTGCCAGTCATCAATCTGGCCTGTATGTTTTTAGTCAAATCTGACTTTCTTCTGTTTGTTTTTTTTGCATAGTACATCAAGATCCCAGCTCCCACAGCAGAGTCACCTTCTGCTCTCCGCGTGTTCTCCTTCTACTTATCCAGCGACAGCAAAGACCAGCCTCAAGCCAGCTTCGACTGCATCCATCAATATGTTTCATGGTATGGAGTTAATCACCTGAAAAATTATTTTCTAATGATGTCCAACTTCCATGCCTCTACTTTTTCCTCATTAAAGAGTCTGTCTCAAAGGTCCAGGGAAAACTAGAAATCTTTTTTCCCCACATAGATCAGCAAAGGAGGCAAATTTACAGCAAAAAAAACTAATTAAAGCTTAATTACCTAAGGCTCCACATCTGTCAGTCACAACAGTTTCAAATGCAAGTGTTTGACCTGATCTACTGTTACCTCAGACAATTTTTTGGTAATTTTTCATTGGTGATCAGTTTTTCAGCTCTCAGCTCTCATATTTTCGAGGGCCTAGTGAGAGACATTTAGCTCACTGCTTGCTGTACACAGGATGGGGCAATTGTAATTTCCTGTGTATTTCTGGGCTGACCCTCTCATTACTGAGACCTGTGATGCCTTGTTTACGGACTGGATATGCTTGGAAACTGAAGGTTATGCTCTGTTGCTGCCTCCTGCTGCCAGATGGTTAACTGTGGCCTGAACTCAAACTCGTTCTGGTTCCAGTCAGCTGCTGGAGCCAAGAGAAACAACGTAACAGCATGAGGGCAAGATCCTGCTCTTTCCGCCCCCACATTTGTTTTGATATTCAGAGGATAAAGAGGAGAAATGGTTGGTGGTCACGTATATATAATTGTGTTGTGAAAATGGGATCAGGGGAAAAGGCTCCTATTTTTAAAATATAAAAAAATGTAATCACAGTAAATCCTTGATTTTCTCTTATATATATATATGTGTGTGTGTGTGTATATATATATATATATATATATATATATATATATATTTTTTTTTATAGCATGAATGCAGCCCAGGTTAATGTATTAAAACTTTTTTTGTTGTTTTGCAAGTGTGCTGGCTGGAGCCAGGCTAATCCTGCTGGTTTTCCACATGCTCTATCCTGCTTTGAACCAGGATATCTGGCTTTCTCACATGTAGCGGGCTGCAGAGCTATATCTGGCCTGTGACATAACATACAGTAACCATAGACCTGTCTTAGCCAGCTCCCACCACAAAGCCACTTTATGCTGCATTGAGCCCATGTGGGTATGCAGCTCTGAGTTAGCTTATAGCACTATATGTCTTTACAGTGTTGACTGTACAGCCAGCAGAAAGCTCTGTGGCTCAATGGCTCTCTGTTTTTGTTTTTCAGTGACGGCCGCGAGCAGCTGGAAGGTCAAGGCATCATCCAGGACAAGATCACAGTGTGTGCCACCGACGACTCCTACCAGATGACCCGTGAGAGGATGTCTCAGGTGGAGAAGGACATCTGGAGCCGCTCTGCCATTGAGATCAAACCTGGAGCCACACATCCAAGTAAGAATAGACTAGAGGTCCCTGTGGAGCAAAAACAGAGGATCAGTGGATGATACATGTGCAGATTTTCACAAGGAAAGGCCAGACAGCTTTAAGCTTGGAGAGGCATCAGTAAGTTGAATGTGGATACAATGATGGTGTATAAAAACAAAAATAGAAATATAATAGCGCTTATAAAAGTAACAGGAATATTTGACTCATATGAGAAAATATTGCTGTATTTAAGCTGAAAACCAGATATTTTCCTTATTTGATGTGTAATGAAACCAGATGTGCAGGCCGCATGTAAGTAGTTTATTTTTTTCAGCAAACAACGTACTTCTCCTGCAGTGTCGTGCCACACGCTTGTGCAGTAATGGCTCACTGTTTGCAAACAAATCACAAGCTTCTGATAAAAATTACCTTTGTCACAAAACTGAAAAGCATACATAAATTAACAGGTGATCCATTTTTTGCAACATGTGCCAAAGTTGTGTGTTTTCTCAGATCTTAATCATCATAAAGATTACCTACTGCGTATTAATCATATGAGAAGAGACATGAACTGGCAAACTTCTTTCTTTTCTCTTTTGTCTCTTCTCTAACCTTTGCTGTGGTTATGCAATATTGTTTCTTGGCATGATTCAAGATGCCCGTGTCAGCGCTGGAGCTTCAGGAAAGCTAAAACTCTGGGTGTTTTAGACCAAATTTAGACTGTGTGGATTGTGTAACATCAGGACTTCAGGTAAAGATGACCTAGCAACATATATGCCCATAGGGAAACATTTAATAACTGCACTCTATATTCAGCCTCAGGAGCGGCTCATCAACGCAGTTCACATTATCAGGCATGCACATGCCTCTGACACTCCATACCTCCTTACACCATAATTGTTACATCATTCTGTGTATTTGTATAATGATTAATGGCTGCTAGTGGATCGATTATATAAATGCAGAGAAGGCAGAAAGCCTTCTTTTCCTGTACCTCTGCCACACTCTGACCTTCAAAGCACAGATTAACCTATAATGGGATTAGCACAGAGAGATAGCTTTCACTGCTCTAACATGCCCCATCTGTCAGCAGCAAAGATGTAAGCAATGATCAATGGGGTGTTTACATCTGAAGACAGATAGCTGCAGGCCAGCATGTACATATATAGAACTAAAGGTTAGTGGAAGATATTTTAATGGATGTTTCCCCATTACTCAACCAGTTGTCAAGCCCCAAGATGCACATTGAATAGGTAAAAGCAGTGGTGGGGTTGTAAAATCTATCTTATTTTGACTTTTGGCTGTCACATCTCTTATTTCACTGCCTGCATAAAAATGTGAAAAGCTTTATTTTTAAGTTCCTGTTGGGAATGAGTTCTAATGAGCTTGAGTTTAAGTATCTATAAATGTCTGGAAAATCCAGTGATTAGATTATTTTTTTTTCCCGAAGTAAAATGCATATATTTAACAGTTTGTTCGTATACAAATTTGTGTTTGTGGGCAGTGTAATACAAATACAATAACTGCATGACCACGTAGGGCTGGGCGATGTGGCCAAAAATGTTATCACGATAAAAACATTTCATATCTATCGACAATTATCTCGATAAATGTCAAATCATCATCAAAGTTTAAAGGCAAATTTTTCCCCCTGATTGAAAATTGAAGAGCCAGATGATTAATTGTGTGGTTAAACTATACTTTATGGTCAGAATGTGACAAACACTTGATGCCAAACATTGGATCACTTCACATATCTGAGGTGGAACATTCAATTGATTAAAAAAAATATGGTTATTAACTATTTTTGTCAGTCCCTTTTCCACAACAAAATAAACATCTTAATAGAAACATTAAGTGCTAATTCGTTTGTGATTCTAATTAATTAAATCAAATATTTATTGACGATATATTGAATATTTGTTATATTGTTGAGGAAAATTATCTTTTTATTTTATTGCCCAGCCCTATGACCAAGTATGACGTATTCAAGAATCTTGATCTTTCTATCTACTTTTTTGCATTCAGGTAAATGTGTCAAGGTCCACAAGAGGCCAGCCCCTCTGTCTGCCTCAGACAGCAGCGTCTATAAGCAGTCTACCAACAACCGGAGGAATGGCAGTACAGCCACGCCGACCCAGAAGTCCTTGAAGGAGCGTATCATCCACCTGCTAGCTCTCAAACCCTACAGGAAACCAGAGCTGCTGCTGTGGCTGGAAAGAGAAAGAGCCACCCCCAAGGACAAGGCCGAGCTGGGTGCCATACTGGAGGAGGTATGCGTAAATAATGTCCTACGCAGTATGGAAAAGTATGGAATTTGATTGAAGTCTGGAAAAAAGAAAAGAAAGCATGTAAAATATTTGTGTTTCTAAACTATTAACCCTACTTCTGAATTTCTAAAAATAAATTGATCATACAAGCAGAGTGTGTTTCATGGCATTTGGAGCAGAAGCCATAATGTTTCCCACTATGTAAGAGAGCACGGGCCAGAGTGGACTTGATGTCGTCGAAAGCAAGGCAAGAAGTGTGAATATGACTGAATGCACACTCCTACGCAAAGCTGCCTCAACGTCCGCAGGTCACCGTACAACAGCTTTATGCTGCGGTCCAGTCAAAGTTGGAGGTCGGAATTTTCCAGTTAACTTCCGACCTCTAGGTGTTTCAGGTGCATGACGCCAAATGTAAACAAAAAACATGGCTGACTGTGACAAACTGATGTTTCTTGTGTACACACAATTGAACTCTCAGCAGTGCCCTTGGTGTTAATAAAACAGAGCCATTTTAATGAATACGATATATATAAATTATATAAAGATACGTTACACATTAACTACGTTCATGTTTAGTTACATTTGTCTGTAAAGGTAACTCAATGTTGTATATTTGCTAACATTTATATTTTGTAAATTTAACACCAAGGGCAAGGCTGAGATTTCAATTGTATGTACACAAGAAACATCAGATATGTTTGACAGTTGAATGTCATCCAGTTTTCTGCGTAGGAATGTGGACTAAATGTTCAAAAAACTGATTTGAATGAGCTACAGTATCTAGCTACAATCTTCTGGCAATTATTTGGCGTAATAATAGCATACATAGTCAGAATGTTGGATTTTAAAACCAACATTTTATTTACATAATAAATATCTACCTGTTTGTAGCCTACTCAGGTGTTAAATATGGTCTGAAAAATCTACAGAGAAATCTGGAGATTTGATTCTGGAAAATTTTAAAATGGAAAATGTTTAGGAACCGTGTAATGTATAAATACTACTACTTGCGTATACACACCCTGAATGTGTCACATCATGCACAAATGATGCACATTTATATATTAAACACTCTTGTGCATAAAAAAAAAACCAATGCGGACACTATTGCTTGTGTGTGTGCACAAGCCCATTTGACCTAAACATTTGCACACTGCCTACGCATAACAACATATTCATTTACGTACACAGACACATACACACATTTCTGGTGTCCTGGGGGTGAAAACCTGCCGTATATAAACCACACTGTTGCACAACACAATGCAAGATGTAACACCATCCAGTTAGCAAACATACAATCGCATACTAAAAGAAACCAGGGGCCAGCTGTGCTTTAATTCAGCTTGTAATCTAATTTAGAAACGTTTATTTGTGCGACTTTCCTGTATACATTTTTGAGTAATTCCTAAATTATGTTTGTGTTAGTACTGTCATCACGTGTGTGTGTGTGTGTGTGTGTGTGTGTGTGTGTGTGTGTGTGTTCACGTTCACTGCCCTTGTACTTGTTGATGTGTGTGCATGCATGTGGTTTTTGTGTCCATGCATGTGTGTAATTAGGTCGATGCTGTAATTGTCTCTGCAGAGACTGTGTTTGCAGTGGGGCGGGGCTGCTCTGTCAGGAGGCCCCAGAAAGACAGATGTCCTCCTTGAAAGGAGTCAAGATTAGAGAGGAGGTTAAACGCTGAGACTCCCAGTTTTGGGAACAGAATTGCAGAAAAAGAGTTTTGCTTTTCAGGAATGTGGATGTGCCACTTTCAGCACGCCCAGGAGTCCAGTTAGTGACAGTGTTACTATTTGACTAATTTATCCATACATCCATCGTCAGGATCGTCCACCCATCCTGCGTACAGGGTTGTGGGGGGCTGGAGCCAATCCCAGCTGACATCGGGCGAAAGGCAGGGTACACCCTGGACAGGTCGCCAGTTTGACTAATTTATTACAGATAATATTGGGTTGGTTTTACATTTACAAAAAAAAAGAAAAAGACACAACTGTAATTTATATAATTGCAGTGCTCAATTTATCCTGATAACACAATTCTGGAATCAGCCCAAACGTTATGGTCGACAAAATAAAAGCTGGGATATAATATGTGTGTAATATATATTTTATTGTATATGAAAACAAGCAAGGGATTTATCATATTGCTAAATAATATTTTTACCTTATTTTGATGAATGGTTTGACACCATTTTGAATATTTTTGTTTAAATATCTGGACCTTCAAAATGTATACTGGCACATGCATATTTTGCAAGCATTGTGACAATGTAATGACAGCTATAACTTGAATCTGCAGCTCCCTTTGACTTGGCCCATGACTTTGGAGCTTTGGCTGTTTTCAGCAACAAAGCTCTAAAAACCCACTTTACGCTTCCTCCTCTGCCCAAACATCAGACAGACACAGGTGGCAACTATGACTGGATTTTTGATTCTGTTAGATCCTAGGTCATAAATCCCAGGCATTAAAATACTTCAATGGCAGTTGGTATGGTAACATCATGTGGTATATGTTGTATTTTAGGTGGCAAAGGTGAATCCCAAAGACAGCAGCTACCTGCTGAGGGATGACTTCTACAAGCACGTACAGAGGGACTGGCCAGGCTACAGCGAGGAGGAGAGGCAGCTGATCAGCAGGCTGCTGGCCAGGTGGGTCAGGCACACAAGCTCAACCAAGTCTGTCATCTTTTCCTCTCTTCTATATCTGCTTCTCTCAGTCCCACATGCAGGTGCAGAATCTGTTTCGTTTTCATTCTTAACTTAATTAGCTCTCCTGTAAATCTACTTAACTCTGCAGCAACGCCAGTTAGAATTTAATGTTTCTAAACTCCACATTGGGAATATATTTTTAGTCTGCAAATTGCCTTGTGTTGATTCTTCCCGTCTAACAGGAAGTTGCAGCTGCACATCAGCCACCAATCACAGAACGTTCAAGCAAATGGGTTCATGCCTAAGACCATAGAGGATATGGCACTACATAGCAGCGCAGTGAAAAATCCTGCATTGGTAAATGTCCATATTGTTTTTCATTCAAATCTATACATGTGTGAAAGTTACTAATCTGTTTTTAACCTGGTGCTTCTTTATTATACAGTGTTTAATATATGTTTTCTACATATATGCATATGTAAAAAAGCACATTTTATACGTTGTCTTATGTTTTTAATGATTGTTGACTTTTACATTGCACCGGTGAGGTCAGTTTAAGGAAAGGTTGTGAATGGTATTTTGTATGTAGTTTTACAGAAATATTAATGCATGATTTCTCTCTTTTTCTACTTCCTTTCCCAGAAACGTCCTGTGCCTTTTGACTCACTGGAAAGGCTAGCTGTTAAGAGACAAAAAGCTACAGACCAGAGGTTGCAACAGCAGCCCACAGTAAACAGACTCTTAAACAATAAAGGACATGACATTGTAGCTCCTACCCTCAACCCCAGTTTCCACACAAAGACAGAGTTTCAAAGGACAAGTAACCAAAATGGCTTACCAGAGGGCAACAATGGCTTCCCTCTAATTCACAAACTGTCTATGACCTCTGATGCACCTGTCACAGAGAGTAGAGAGCAAGAACCCAAAGTAAGCAGCCACCAGCCACCGCAAGGTGACTCTGACTGCGCTCACCAGCAGCTCGCCAACAGCCAGCACAGGAAGAAAAAATCAAAAAAGCACAAAGACAAGGACCGGGAGAGGTTAAAAGACAACATGGGCAGCGAATGCTTAGAGACCAGTTCTGATCTCAAGCAGAAACCGGACAAACTTGACAGTAAGTATCTTTTTATGTAGATTTTAGCCTCCATTTCTCTTATACTGTTTGATCACATCATGGAACAACACAGTAATGAAGAGGGTGAGTCTTGATAGATTTCGACCACACTTTATAGTTGAGGATAAACTTTTACATTCTTTTGAGTCATTTTAATTTCTATGTGACTTGGAGAAAGTTTGGAGATATCACTTTATTGCTTCTCTGACCATTTTTGTTTGAGTATTACATCTATTATATGGCAGTGGCCCCATCTCCAAAACACTTTTGAACTGCAGTTTCTCCTCTACAAAATAACAAGTTAGCCACACGTACTTTTAACTGGTGGCCAGTGGTAATTGTGTGTGAAGTTTCTCTGAGACAGCTGTCCGACAGCCACAGGTGCATTTATACAGTATTATCTTGTGAGCCTATCTGTGTTTGCTCCCTTAAACTAACTCTCTGGAGTCCTCAGTGTGTTATGTGGCTGATGGACTCAACAACAGCTCGAGCAGTGCTTCAGGTCTCTAAGCTGACATGTCTCCTGATACCCACAAGCTCTTAGCTAGTCTGCACAGAGGCAGGCAGGCACGCAGGCACGCACACACACACACACGCCCACACACCCACACACACACACGCCCACACACACACCCACACACACACACACCCACACACACACACACGCCCACACACACACCCACACACACACACACACACACACACACACGTTTGTTCCTCTATTCCCGTGGGGACATCTCACTGACATATTGCATTCCCTAGCCCCTTACCTTAACCGTAACCATCACAGCTACATGCCTAACCTTTATCCATACCCTAACACTAGCCCTAACCTTACACCAATTGTAACCTAAATGCTTAAACCAAGTCTTAACCCTCAAAAAGCAGTCTCCACCCATGGGGACCTCAGTTTTTGTCACCACTGTGACACAAGTCCTCATGGGTTAGTGTGCATTCAGGTTAAAGTTCCCACCGGGATATAAAAACATGCACACGCACACACTTTGCAAAACAAAAACACATTGCTTAACATTCAGACAATGACACGTAGGTGACTGTATTGACTCAACTCGAGCTAATGTCCTTTGCTTTATCTATCTGGTACTTTTTTTTCCAGATCCTGACATCACAAATGCTGTGGCCTCTGAGGAGAAGCCGGATTATGTGCTGTGAGTGTGAACATGTTTTAAAATCATTTAATTTATGTGTGCACATCCTTTTCAGCTATCAGAACTTACAGTGATTGGGCTTTTAACAGACATCACTTTTCGCATTGTTTATAATTGGTTCTGCTGAAACATGGTGTTGAATAGGGGTACCCCTTTATCACAAAAGCATGACAGTGTGGTCTTATGCTGCCATCTTGTGTCAAAAAGAGGTACTACACAAAATAAAATGAAATTAGGACTTGAGGAAATAGCCTCTTTTAGAAAACAAAAAAATATTAAACGATAATTGTGTGTGAATAAATGTGACTACTAAAATGTATCTACAGGGTGAAATCCAGGTGGAGGAGTGTGTGTTCTTTATGTGTTACAGTTAAATCATCATTGACAGTGTAATTGTTTGTCTACATGTCTCCTTGTAGTACATATGGCACTATCATGAGTTTGGAGCAACGTCAGAGGTACCTGGAGGATTTCTGTGCGGAGTATGATGAATACAAAGACCTCCACTCCCGGATCGCCACCATAACTCACATGTTTGTTCAGCTAGGATCCAAGATCAAAAGCTTGTCCCCTGGCACACAACAATATAAGGTACATACATAAAACTAGATCTGATCTGATCTACAGCGCTCAGTGCTGACGGTATATTTTATGCAGCTCATTTAATATTTACAATTTAATGATTTGTGTTTTGTACCCTTTAGATAATGGAAGACCAAATTCTAGAAAAGTACAACAAGTATCGGAAGGTAAGTCAAACATTTAAATGATTTAAGATAGATTTTCACATACCACTATTTTTGTAATGACCATGCTAATGATGTATAAAATAGCCCCATGATTGTATTCATATCAGGATGGAAAGGACATTACTGCCTTTGCATAAATGAGTAATTAATTTATTGAAGGATTTACACAATGTTTTAAGTAGAGACAACATCCCCACCTCCTTCACATTGGTTGCCAATATTTAACATTCTATCATTCTTTGTATAATGAATCTCTGAGTTCACTTCATTTTGATGACTTAAATTTGTAACATTCACATGGAAAGCAATATCAGCCATTTTGTTTACAGAGTCAATCATTTAGTGAGCCTAATAATGCTGCAAAAGGCTCACTGTTAACTCCTGTTTTAAGCAGCTGCATGAAATGCCACATATCGCACCAGATCTACTTAAAACTTTAATTTGAATTTTGACTTAATTCGTGTAAAGAGTTAATTAGGCAATTGTCCTGCTCTTAGCTCCATTTATTTCCACTTCTGCATCACCAGTTTACACATTTCTCATCCTCCTGTATTATCCATCACTTGGCTGAGGGAAAACTTTTTTATTTTGCTTGTTGATAACAATTAAATGTCCTTTTTTAAGTAGTGACGTAACCTTTTGTTGAATTGCTCTCTTTTTTCTCCACAGAAGTTCCCAGGCTACCGGGAAGAGAAGAAACGCTGCGAATATCTCCACGAGAAACTGTCGTACATCAAGCAGCTCATCATAGACTATGATGTCTCTGAGGCTTCTTCATAGCATTGGCTCTCCCCTTTATCATATTTTTATATGGAAACCCCCTTATTAGGTGTCAGGACGTGTCAAAGAAAGCCTTTTTATTGAAAGTGATATTGAAGGTTTTGGATGAAACTGCAGACGTCAACACAGATTATTTTCCGCCGGGACCACGGATGATGCTGTGGACACTAATGAAATCAATCAATAGCAGATTTAACTTTGGTATTTGTATGTTTATTTGGTTTGAAGTTATCATTCCTTAAGAGATGTCTTGTTGATGTGAAAGGTCCAAGGGGAGAGGCATAAAACAAAAAGTCACTAATAAAATCTTGGAAAGCATCTGTGCACATCAAATTGCCATGCCAGACAGTTTCCCTAATAGTTTTTTTCTAACCTTGTTAAAACCAGTGTCAGTGTAAGCCATGGAAATAATGGAAAAGGTAGCAAATATGACTTTAATTTATTCACTTTGTGTTTGACATTTGTTAAGTCAAGTATTGCTTCAGGCAAAATCCCCCTTTCCTTTTTTTTGGTAAATTTAAATATTTCAAAATGCTGTGTGTAAAAAAAAAAAAAAAAAAATTCCACATCAAAGTTGCCTCATTCATGAAACATAATTGAAGTAGCCCACTGCAAAAAAAAAACCCTGAAGTGTTTGAAGTCATTTCATTTCAGATTCAGCCTTCACGTCCTATTATGCAAATGGCGTGAGATGATTCCACCAGTTCCCAGTGCAGTTTCCCTAAATGTTTCAGGAAGCAAGCAAGACTACTTTAAAGCAGTTGCTGCATTAGCATCAAGCTATTGAAACTTGGATTTTTACCAAAATCTTAATCTTATTTGAAACGAGTGAAATAATCTCACCCTTTGGCAGAAAATAATAATTTTATTTTAAATGAATGATGATTTAAAATTGAGAGATTGTAAGGGGGTCCTACTGTTCACCCGGATTCATCTGATCATCTTGTTTCATGGAGCAGGTGGTCCTGACATATTGCACACTAAATTCAGATTCATAAAGTACTTGCTAACATTTTGAAAGCAGCAGAATCCAATGAGGGACAAAAGCTGGAAAATATGTAAATGGTTGGACATGCACCACACCCCTTTTCTTTAGAATGACTGGTAAAGGGACCAAAACGCTTGGCCTTGATGGCTGTTGCAATAAATTGGTGAGGAAAGATGATTTTCCTCCTCAAAGCCATTACTGACATTGTTAATTAGCCAATGAGTCTAGTTTGAAGTATTTTAACCCACTGGAAAGAAGAGTCTTTCGCTTCCTCCCCCCCTCCCCTTAGAACTACTGATGTATTTATTTTAAGCCATCTTCCTTCGCTTGAAGTGCCAGGTCTTGTTCGATCAAAGTGTTTGTGTCCAAACAGGCGGGAGAGGTTGTGAGCAGATCAGAGGTTCGCCTAGCATTATATGTTTGTCTGTCCGGACACAGTTGTGGAGAGTGGCTGGGTTAAAGCTGCCTCAAAGTCCTCTAGATGGGAGGTTAGTGGCTACGTTGGCAAACACTTTTTGCTGTGTCTGAAATTCTTCACTTCTTCCCTTCAAAGCATGGTGGTACGTTATGTTTGGATTCACATTGTATTGCATTGTTGGATTATTTGAGACAGATCTACAAAATGGGCGACTACATTGGGGACTTTGTAATGGACAGTGAATGATTTCAGAGTCAGCCATAGATGTTTTGTCTTCAGGGAAATGTGGAGCCATATTGGTAAAAAGTGTACATTTGCTACTTCAGAGCTATTTGTGGTACTTGGGTGTTTTAAACAATAGTATGAAATGTTTTCTATCCTTTAGTTTCCAAGTAATAATCAGCGCCCATTCAGTGTTTTTTTTTTTTTGCACTAAACCCAGTTTGGAAAAAAGGGGGAAGGCAGGCTAGTAAAAATTTCCACTTAGATTGTAATTGTTCATCATGGTTGCAGTTTTTGTACTGAATGTTATCACACAGTCAATGACAGATGAGCCTTAAGATTACACTTTTATATGATGAAATCTTCAATCTGCCAATATCCAAAAGGAGTCATTATCCACACACATCTGTTATCTGCCTTATATTACTTTTAGCTGTTACATTTAAACCTATCTAGACATTTCACTGTTCAAATGAATGCCAACAGTGGCTTTCTCACACATTTGAATATTGCTTTTTGGAGAAAATGTTTCATAATGTAATTGTACAATTGTTTAGTACACAGTTTGACTAGCTATGATGGCATGGTTTACTCATCAGTTGCATTTGTAATCTTTAAATCTTTCTGGTACTCGTGTTTTTTATACTCATCATTGTATGGTCAGGTATTTATCATTAGGAACACCACTTTGGTTTATACTGCAGCTGATACTCCTATTCACGTCTCATTTGTCTCTGCTCTGAACACATGGAAGTTTGATTGGAAGACTGTCTTCAGTGATTCCTGTGATATTTCAAGCACACAAAAAAATCATTCAAATGTTAATGCACCATCACTTTCAGGTAGTGGGTGGTAATTATGAGAAGGTTTGGGGGGGGGGGGATGGTATAGCAGTGTTGAGTGGCTGATTGAAGACCATAATTATCTGTGTGATGAAAGAATCACCAATCTTGAAGACAGAATATTTCTGACAAAATCACTAAATGGGTTTTATTTATCTGTGCAAGTCTTAATCAATCTGCAACAAAAAGTTCATATGGATGTTTTGTTTTTTGGACTGGTGCTGAATATTTAAAAGGCACCAACCAGTGTGTACTGCACAGTAGGTGTTTTATGTACTGCATACCTGCTGAAGGGAAAGCCTCATCTTAGTCACAGAAGAGAGTATGCACTATGAACTTTTACAAATGTATGCTTTCTCATGTCCTGTTCCTGCAAGTTCAAAAGAATAAAAAAAAACATCAAAGTGTATTTTGCCTTGAGATTGTATTTTGTCATGAGCATTTTCTATGCAGGTCATGACTCATCATCATCATCATTGGTCGTCATCATCATTTTTATTTTTTTTCTTTCATAGCAACATTGTTCAGCCTTTCTGTCTGCATCTCACTCTCTCTTGCTCTGGATAGAAAAATAGGTCTATGGATTATTTTTGTCATGCAAATAAAAGTGCCTAGTTCATGGGATGAAATCGAACCCCCAAAACATACAGTTATGAACACAAAAGAACCTTCATTGTTGAACACTGAATAAAACATTACTACTTACAAGGGTTTCTAAGTTGTATTTACTAATGCCTGATTGATCTGTTATTCACAGGAGCAACTTGAATGACTTTCTCAGGGCGTGTAATTAGTTAGTATGTGTATATGAAACAGCAGCGTGTGCCTTATCTCACTACTGATTAGTCTGAATTGTCTGGGTTGGAAGCTGAGACAGAAAACCTCAATTTGTGCATATTCATCTATCGACAGCCGCGTTGGACTCGGTCCAACCGTAACACCGTTGTCATGTCGACCGTGAAACACTAGCTAACCTACACCTTCATAGGGCTGCCGGTGTGAAACTATAAATTAGGGTCAAATTAAGGTAAGACCCCTGGCCAATGATGTGAAATGAAATGCTATTTCGAAGTGACATTATTTTAAGTTCTACCTAACCAAAGATAGTTTTATATTTGTAGCCTAAAGTGTTCACCTTTTCTGTTGTCCTTACTTGTTCACCGTGTTTGTTGTAACGTTAGCTGTTAGCAATAGCTAACTTGTGTGTGAACACTTTTGTGGTGAAATTAACAGAGAATTCAACGAAGTTGCTATTTAATTACAAATACAGCTGCAACATGACTCTTTCTCAGCCAGACCGAGACTGAATGTGATGCACCGATATGGACTGACTTACTCCTCTAACGTTACATTTAACGTTAGTTGTCAACTAGTCGACTATAACGTTAACGATACTTAGTGTTTAACTGTATTGATACAGGAATGTAATACATAGTATACTGGTTATATACTGTATAGTAAAATATAGTAAAGTATACAGTAATGGATGTACGCAATCGTATAAGATGAAATTTATAATAATAATAATAATAATCTTTATTTGTAGAGCACTTTTCAAAAACAAGTTACAAAGTGCTTTAAGTGTAAAGACAATAATACCCAAAAGACAATAATACAAAAACAATACAAGATAAAAGCAAGAAAACACTGAAAAGATTAAAATACACGTTTAAGATAAATATAAAATTAGTAAATAGAATAAAATAAAAGGGATAAAAAGAGTTCACTGACTCAGCCGACCTGATTTCCTCGGGCAGGCTGTTCCAGAGCCTCGGGGCCCTGACAGCAAACGCTCTGTCCCCTTTAGTTTTCAGTCGAGACTCTGGAACAGACAGCAGACCTCTGCCCGAGGATCTCAAGGTACGTGCTGGTGCGTATGGGACTAAAATTTAGTCATATATTATAGTATATTGTATAAAGTATATAGTATAGTACAGCATTGCATAGGATATCAATAATCATCTGGTATAGTATGAGTATTGTATACAAATAGTATTGTAGAGTATGCTACATAATAACTAATAAGCATAATATAATATAAACCAAATATCTAAATTAGTCCAACAGACAATGGAGAGGGAGAATTGTGTGACAGTCCACCTGGGTGGGATGACGTATTGATGTACACAGCTCGTCATAGAGGGATTGAGGGGGGGTTATCCAGGATGACTTTGATTTTAACCTTCATCCTCCTCTCCGCCACTGACCCCAGACTGTCCAGTTCCAGACCGACCACAGAGCTGGCCTTCCTTACCAGCTTGTTAGGTCTCACCAGCCTTGATGCCACCAACCCAGCACGCCACTGTAGAACAGAGAACAGAGCACTGTCTATTAATGACTGGTAGAAGATCTGCAGGTTTGATGCTAATAGCTACTTCTGTCCTTTTATGTAACTAAGACAGGACCTTTACTTGTGATGGGGTATTTTTTATACATTTTTACCATGTGGAACTGGTCCTTTAGATGACTAAAAAATCTCAGTAATTCTTCCATCACTGCGTATGTCTGCATGGTTAGACATAACCTGGGACATTCTTTCTTGCCCAGCTGTTGTGGTGTTGCATCAAATTCAGATGGTTACAGAAAACTAAATGCTTTGCAAGTCAAATGCTTTGTATCAAATTACTTTTTTTTTTGGTTATAGGATGTCCTTGTACACCAGTTAAGGTACCCCAGACTCAGAAATGGAAGCACCTTGCAAAACAGAGACATCCAGAAAGAAAACTTCTACTTTTGAGCTGCCCAGTGTAGCACAGGTAGAGATGGGGAGTTTAAAGTTATCAGGTTATTGCTGGACATTTGTTCATGACAGAGATCATGCTAAATGTCAAATACTTGACAACCCATCAGGCAAAACTCTTACTAAACTGTGTATTATTGAATTATTATTGAATAACGACAGATCAAGTCAAGATTATCTGTGTAGCCCAGTGTCATATGTGTCCAAAAGGCAGTCAAATAAAGTCTTTTTATTCTACAAATTAAAATATATAGGTTATTGAATGAAAACATCAGTGTTTTCCAAATGAAATGTGGGTATCAATTTTTTACTGTCTTATCTGTCAGCTTCCAGAGAGCACCAACTGCCTGGCGTGCTCGGAAGACGGCAGGTACCTCAGTCTGGGTCACTCCCAGGGCTTGTCTGTGTGGTGTGCATCTTCTCTCATCTGTCTTGCAGAGCGGCTGCAGGACAGCTTGGAAATCACATCTACTCAAATGACCAGAATGGCTGAGAATACCTATCTGCTTGGCACTGTTGATGATATGGGTGGGTAGTACACCTCTGATCCACCACCGTGCTTCTCTTCAGCCTCTGTTTATCATCCCTCACCTGCATAGAACCTGTATAGATTGTAAGATTTTCACAAATAAACGAACAGATTGACACTTACTTGGACTCTTGAATTGCTCTAGCTTGATCCTGAAGTCACAAACTAGTGCTGTGCTGAACAGAGACAGTAACACCTGAGAATTAGAGAAAAGAACAGTTAAAACTGGAAAGCCCCACCAGGCCCCCCACCACCTAAAACAGGGTCTTTGTTAAAAATGAATCATCATACTGACATCAGCTGACATCATCTTCCACTGCAGGTGTTGCCAGAGTCTTTGCATATCACTGTGAAGGCATTCACCTCCTCTGTGTTATTAACACCATGGTGCGTATTGTCAGTGTCATATTGTGTTTGTGCACCACCATTCAATAGGAAAAAAATTAACAGGTTCAAAAAATTCTTTCAATATCAGGAGAATATCAACAAAAGGAGCATTTGCTTGACCTTTGAACTATCTGAGGGGGGAGATTATGGAGCTGCATCAATCAGCTGTAAGTGAGGACTACTTTCTGTTTGAGCTTTTTTTATTACGTGATTTTAATGAAAGACTACACATTCAAATTCTGAATCATGTGAATTTCAACCTCCTATCAGGCAACGGCGTTCTTTGGCTCGAGGTCTATCATTTCCCCGCAGAAGCATGGCTGAAGGAATTAGAATTGGCACTATCACAAAAACAGGTATATATACTCAAATGTAATTGGTAGGCTGGTTTGGACATTATTGTGTAGGAGGAATCATATTAGGCATCTTACCAACAGTGAAATTTTATTGTCATTGAGTCTGTGCTTCGTTAAGTTTTTATTTTTATTTAAGTCATTGGTTTTAAATTGAACACAAAGAAAAAAGGAGGGGAGCCATTGAATCTAGAAAAGTGAGAAAATGCTAAAGGTGTGTATAAATACAGGTGCTGGTCATATAATTAGAATATCATCAAAAAGTTGATTTATTTCAGTAATTCCATTCAAAAAGTGAAACTTGGATGTTATATTCATTCATTACACTCAGACTGATACATTTCAAATGTTTATTTCATTTAATTGTGATGATTAAAACTGACAACTAATGAAAAACCCAAATTCAGTATCTCCGAAAATTAGAATATTACTTAAGACCAATACAATAAAAGGATTTTTAGAAATGTTGGCCAACTGAAAAGTATGAGCATGTACAGCACTCAATACTTAGTTGGGGCTCCTTTTACCTGAATTGGCATGGAGTCGATCAGTCTGTGGCACTGCTCAGGTGTTATGAGAGCCCAGGTTGCTCTGATAGTGGCCTGCAGCTCTTCTGCATTGTTGGGTCTGGCGTATCGCATCTTCCTCTTCACAATACCCCATAGATTTTCTATAGGGTTAAGGTCAGGCGAGTTTGCTGGCCAATTAAGAACAGGTATACCATGGTCCTTAAAGCAGGTACTGGTAGCTTTGGCACTGTGTGCAGGTGCCAAGTCCTGTTGGAAAATTAAATCTACATCTCCATAAAGTTGGTCAGCAGCCCAGCACCCCAAACCATCACTGACTGTGGAAACTTTACACTGGACTTCAAGCAACGTGGATTCTGTGCCTCTCCTCTCTTCCTCCAGACTCTGGGACCTTGATTTCCAAAGGAAATGCAAAATTTACTTTCATCAGAGAACATAACCTTGGACCACTCAGCAGCAGTCCAGTCCTTTTTGTCTTTAGCCCAGGCGACACGCTTCTGACGCTGTGTCTTGTTCAAGAGTGGCTTGACACAAGGAAAGCGACAGCTGAAACCCATGTCTTGCGTACGTCTGTGCGTGGTGGTTCTTGAAGCACTGACTCCAGCTGCAGGCCACTCTTTGTGAATCTCCCCCATATTTTTGAATGGGTTTTGTTTCACAATCCTCTCCATGGTGCGGTTATCCCTACTGCTTGTACACTTTTTTTCTACCACACCTTTTCCTTCCCTTCGCCTCTCTATTAATGTACTTGGACACAGAGCTCTGTGAACAGCCAGTCTCTTTAGCAATGACCTTTTGTGTCTTGCCCTCCTTGTGCAAGGTGTCAATGGTCGTCTTTTGGACAGCTGTCAAGTCTGCAGTCTTCCCCATGATTGTGTAGCCTACAGAACTAGACTGAGAGACCATTTAAAGGCCTTTGCAGGTGTTTTGAGTTAATTAGCTGATTATAGTGTGGCACCAGGTGTCTTCAATATTGAACCTTTTCACAATAATCAAATTTTCTGAGATACTGATTTGGGGGTTTTCATTAGTTGTCAGTCATAATCATCTAAATTAAATGAAATAAACACTTGCAATATATCAGTCTGTGGAATGAATGTATACATTATACAAGTTTCACTTTTTGAATGGATGGAATTACTGAAATAAATCAACTTTTTGATGATATTCTAACTATATGACCAGCACCTGTATATAATGGCATAAAGAGCACAAAAAGACTTGGACTCAGTGTTATCTGAGGAAGAGCACTAAGCTTGAAACGTGTTGCAATCCAGAGTAGCTGACAGGATTTTTTTTTATCCTTAGGACCCAAACTTCTCTGGAGATGTGGATGTGAAATGGTCTCCAGTCGCAGTCAAGATAAAAATCAAGCCACCCAAAATACCAGCGGGTATAATTTTACCTGGACCAAAAATGTAGTGTGGTATAATTGAAGTAAAACAGCATGAGCATGCCAAATACAGCCGAGTAAATATCACATCATGTTTCTGCTATTTTGCAGGGCTTGAGGTCTTGCAGATGGCAGACTTTTTGACACACAGTTTGGCTCTGGACAGAGACACCAGCAGCTGTTACCAATGGGAGGAACTTGGGTGTTTCAATACAGATGCAGGAAAAACAATTGAAAGCCCAAGGTACAATAAACTATACAAAAATACAATCATCATTTCACAACTGAGCTAGTTCTGTTGTAGTTTTAATACACAACATAATTACGTAATACATACATGGGCTTTGATTTAAGTATTTGCATGAAATGTGTTTGAGTCTTTTAAGTATTTTATTTGTTTTTTGGTCAGACCCCCTGACTTCAACCCACCTTCTGAAACCTTAGTTGGGCTAATATTGACAATATTGCCTGTAAATAAATAATTTTATGTAATTCTCAGCCTTCTTCTTGTCTCATGTTGCACTGATTCTTTTTCAGACGTTGCACCCACCACTTTCTTCTGCCTTGTGCTCAGTTTCCTGGTGAAAGTAAAGCAAAGTCTCAGCCAGGTTTGTAATGGAGGAGGGAGGGTGCTGGCTTCTCCAGTATTTGAAATTTGAGTGTTGAATATGTGAACTTTCCATGATAAAGAATAATTTAATACAGTTGCCCAGCACAGTTTCAGAGGCATTCCCACAAAACCATGTGACAGAATAATAGATCATAATCAGGGACTTTCTGTTTTACTGAATAACCTTTGGAGAATTGCAGATTGACAGGCACAAGGGTATACCCCTACTAATGAATTCCTGTGGATTACATCCCTCATATTCATTCAATCCTTTCTAAACGCATTTTCAAGTCTGTGGTGACAGGCTATGCTCCTATTAATGTCATCTTTAATTTCTGACCTTTTCTCAGCAGGATTGCCTGTTGCTGTCTGTGTGTGGTGGAGTGGCAGCCATAATCTTCTTCAGTATTTGCTGAAAAAAACACCTAAGAACAAACCAGGTATAGGATATTTATTTGTTCATTTATTTGACATGAATTTGCTAGAGATGCTCAAAACCGCATCTTTAAAATGTGGTCCCGCTTGTGAAGAGCTCACGTGTACGGTGCTTTTTTCTTTGTAGAGGACAGGCATACATTTTTGGTTTTGACCCTTCTCTTTTTGAGGCAGATGTGGAACCCATGCCAGATGTGTTGTGGCCAAATGAACAGGAAATCCTCTGCTCTGCTGTTAGTAGATGCACCCATTACATAGCTCTTGGGCTCGATGGCGCTTTGGTGTGTGTCTCGGACAGACAATCTGGTGAGCAAATCTTATGGTGAGGTATCTCTAATATTTCAGCAAATCTGACCCCAGTGTCATTTAGCTGTAGCCAGAGCTCATACGCAGTATAGAATTTGATTAGTAATTTCCAGGTGTGGATAAGTTTTTCATGGTGTTTGGAGCAATTCTAATTTACGACCTCCAAGCGTTCCAGGTGCACAACGCCAAATGTCCAAAAAAACGTGACCGAGACAAACTGACATGCAACTGAACCTTCAGCAATGTCCTTGGTGTTAATTAAAAAGATAGCCGTTTTTAATGAAAACAAGTGACAAAGATACGATACTCGTGTTCACGTCTAGCTACATTTGTAGGTAACCTGCGAAAGTAAGTAAATGTAGTATATTTCCTAATGTTTTCAAATTTCCCTGAATAACTTTTGGGCAGAGAAGATTAGATTTTAGAAGATTTTAGAGATTATTTGTCATAAACCAGCTACCTAATTGGTGACATGTTGACACAATTTATATGCAGAAATTATATAACAGATATTGTAAATTTTAATTAACACAACAAGAAAGTGTCAAGAGGCGTCTTCTTCAACAAGTCAGTTACACTAGCATACTGTTAGGTCTGTGTTCTTAGTGCTTCTGTGGTTCAATGCCCCCCAAACACTCGCACACATCAAAGCATGACTCAGTGAATTCTATCAAGCTCTCAGTTAATCGTGAGATATATTTAGAATTTCACCGAAAGAATGTTAATTGGTTAGCGATAATAAGGCTGAATCAGTTTGTGGGAAGATGTAATGACACTTCATGTGTGTTTGTGAGTGACTGACAAGCTATTAGCCAAGCTTACAGCCATTTCTGCTTGTTAGAGGTTTGTAATATAAACAAGGTCATGGCTTGTTTGATTCGCTTTCATTTTCTTGTCTTCCCTGCAGGCTCTCCATTGTGTGTTGTCTTAGTGTCAGCAGCAGACAGTGCCTTCTTCAGAATGCAGTTTGTGGATTATTGGCCTGTGTCTGCTAATGATTCCCAGACTTTTACTGCAGCAAAAGTCCATCTTTTGGTGCTGTGTAAAAGTGGAGCAATTCATACAGTAACCACAGGGCGAGGGACACAATCCTGCACAATGCAGCTGACTGAAAGGTCTGTGTAATACATACATATTTACATATTTTATTTATACATGCAATACATTATAAATGCAATCATATTGCATCAGGCAAAACATTTTCACACATTATTTCCTATCTACAGGCCAAAAGACAGCAAGGACCTCCCAACTGTCACTATATCAGTGCCTTTCCTGCAGAGCTTGGTAAGAACAAGAAGTTAGTAACTGAGTTTAGTTCATAATACAAAATTTCTAAAACTTACAGTATTTTCTACTTTATTTTTCTTGCCTCAACTAGTCGCTTGTGGTGCAAAGAAATGGAAAAATGTTCCTCCAAGATGTCATCAACAAAACCACTGTGTGCTTCTTGATTCCTCCCACAACTCATGTGATTGCTACTCCCTGCACTCCTGTTTATGCTCTGAACACCAGACAGCAAACTCTGTTCATAAAAGGTAAACGCAAAGCCAAATGTTTGATTTGTTTTGCATTACGTCATAGGAAAGTTACACAACGTTACACAACGTTACACAAAGTTACGCAAAGTTACATGAAATAGAACTTTCATTGTCTTACACAGGTGACCAGGACCCCAGCTGCGGTGCTTCTTCTAAAGACAGAAGCCAGAGTCAACTTTTCATCTTCTGTTTCGGAGAGTCTGACATCATTAAGGAGTACAATGTTTCACAAACAAAAACAAAACAAAAAACATTGAGCTGTGTCACTTTCGAGGAAACCTGCAATTTCTACCTTCAGCAAAGGTTGGCAAAGGCATTTTTTGTGTTTTAATGGCACCATAATCTGAATATATTGTGTACAGTAATTTTTTATGTGTTCGCTTGATGAGTCAGCCCAAAAAATTCATATTAGCATGTTAAACTAGTGTCTTGTCATGTGTTTCCTGTATTTTCATGTGCAGAGCACTGTCTGTGGATGAAAGGAACAAAGCAATAATGGAGACCTGGAAGCAGCTGCAGGATACTGCAGTGATGGTACAACATAGACATAGCAGAGCTGCAGCCAGCTGAAGAACTGCAACAGATTAATTTCGGTACTTTTGTATGTGTGCATGTACATTTTAATTTATAGCACCTTTACTGCTCTGCTCTCCTTGACACAGATTATTACACACAGATGTAATTTGCCATGTGAAATTGCTGCAATTAGCGCAATATAGTGTATATGTTTTTTTTTTCCTTTTTGTTAAGTGAATGGATGCTGTTGTAAACTATGCATTCCAGACTTGACACCCCTTTCGCACCTAATAAAGATATAAATTATATACTGAGCAGTAAATAAAGAAACATTGCAAATAATGAAGTATGATATTTAAACAATGAGGGCAGTACACATTAAAGTAAAATGAATAAAACCATAGTAAAATCTAAACCTGCAGTGTGGAGCCTTTGTCTCCCCTTCTGGCAGTGAGAGTGATTTAGGGCTAATTTGAGAGTAATTGACTATTTGGATTATGAATCACAAAATTACACAATGCCTCTAATTTAGCTATCAGCTTTTAAATTAAACTTGAGTTTGTAACAATCAAGACAACAAAATGAATACTGCTTACAAAAATACATCTTTTAATGAATGTTTCTGCTGCAGCAACAGAAAGTTCCACTGAAATCAAGTCCTGTCACGAACCAAACAGGTACATACATTAACTAACCAGCACTCATCTGAGCAGCTGAAGTGCTGTTAACAAGACATGTCATTTATCTAGTGACTAGAATAGCTTACACACCAGTACTGCAACACACCAGGACAAACTGACACTATATTTATACATGGTGGAAAACTTAACTTGCAGGGGACTAATAATAACGAAAAGTATGAAATTGTTTGGTCTTGTGCACTCAGCAGCAACACATTCCCCAGCTGTAAACGTTGCCGTGAGCGATTCAGAGATATTTACGTGGTGCTGATAGGCTTAACCAGCATTGTGTGAACTCATTTGGTAAGTGCTTGAATGTACCATTTATGTACAAGTCCCGCGCGCAGTAAATGCCATGGTAATTAGATCAAACGTTGCAGGACTGTGTCCGTTGTTTATGGTAACTCATAACATGATTGAGGGAGAATAAGCTGCTGAAGTATTTTGTTTTGATTGTCAATTGATTATCTTACAGCCACTCATTGAATCAGCGGCTCTGCCGGTTAAATGCACTATACAAGAGAGGAAGCTCTTGTTTAATACTGTCTCACATGTCCAGATGTGACTGAACTGATTTGATGCACTGATCTTGAATTTGCCAACTGGTGAAAAAGTAATGGCATTATGTTTGTATCCCCACCCCATCTGTAATATGGATTTTAGTGAATCTATTCAGGCCCTATTTAGTCACAGCATGTTGCCATTTTTTTGCCTTCAGGGTCCTAGAATGCTTAATTTTTCAGAAGACACAAAACAACAAGGTGCAGAGATTTTTATAGTCTGTCATGCAACAGTCTTTAAAAAATACTCATTCAGGGCTTTGACTGTCTATACTGAGAAAGAGGTATGTACTTTTGTACCTAAACATACCACTGATAAAGTTTATAATTTAAAGGAGCTATATGTAGTTTTTCAATGTAATCACTTAAATTAAAATACATTTTTTTCTGCCTTTTTTGTCAATGGGCTGTAGCCTCACTTGAAGCACGCGCATGTTTTCTCTGTTGTTTAGGACAGCCACTATTCTGCTTTTAATTGTGAGATTTTTGTTTATACTAGCCTATAAGGCCCCATCCACACTACTCCATTTTAGTTTACAAACAGAGAATTGAAACAAAAACGATCTCAATCCACAGCAGTGTTTTAGCAGCGTATCAGAGTTGATCTCCGTCTACATTAAGACGACTGGACTGGAAACGCACATCTATTGGCCGTTCAGGTACACTGGACATGTGGTGTAAACATGAAGTAGATGGTGAAAGAATAAAGTAATGCAGATGAAGAATCAGACCAGATTCTTTTTTTACATGGACCAATAACAAACTGGGACTGTTACTGAACATCAGAAAACAGACTGGGAGTATGTGCAAAGTAAATGGCAACATGCACAGTGGCCTATAAGTGTAGGCAGATAGGCCTAAGTGTTATTTGCACGGTACAGAATATTTTAATAAAAATACCAACTCAAAAACTCTGTCAGTAGCATCGTGTTTCTGCTTTGCATGACTTATAAGACCCAATCAGAGAGCCGAGCGTAAGTGTCTGCGTCATCATTTCTAAAGTCCTCCGTTTTTGCCCGTCTTCACTAAAACGCCCTCCAGAGTTTCGAAATGCAAAGCCAGGTTGGCAGCATTTCCAAACTTCTCCGTTTTAGGTCTTCGTTTTCACCGTTTTAGTCTGGACGGGAGGTGCAAACGTAGCAAAAGGTCTCTGTTTTAATTCGAAAATGCAGTTGTGTGGATGGGGCCCAAGGATGCAGGCAGGGCAGTCAGCTAATGTGATGTTAGATTTATTGTCGTTTTACTGTATTCACGTCCACAACTTCTCCACCTGTCAGTCGCTGTAACTAAGTGACCCACATAATATACAATACTGCGACATAACGTACTGGACAACAACACAGAGGAAAACCTATTCACTACAGTAACGTTACTTACTGTTTAATTGTTCAGTCTAACTTACTAACATTAATACTATGAGTATTGTGCTGATATGCGGCTCACTGCGCTATATGAAAGGTACGGAGCTGGTGTTGATCTGCCTCTGAGCCGGGAACGTTGAAGTAACAGAGCCTGAACATGCCTGGAGAAAGGCCGCAGCCTATGGTTCGAGCAGACGTACGAGCACACACCTGTTTGTCATCTTAAAACCACACCACTAGCGGCCGCTGAAAACTACATATTGCCCCTTTAATCGAATTTTTGACCCCCTGAGACATCATCCCAATATGTAGCAAGATGTAAAGTAAATAATCAGTAACTTTCAGTTCTAAAGGCATTTTTTAGCAATAAAGCAAAAGCAGAAACTCTGCGGAGAAATGGGCTTGGTGGGCAGCATTAGTAGCTGAGTGCTCGTTTAAGTCTGATAAACGGACACTCAAATTCATGGTTGCATAATCAGCTAGTGAATAATGTCTATATTTATTAAGTGCCAGGGTAACAGTAAATTAGATGAAAATAGGCGAGACGGGCTCACAGAGTTGGAAGATCTTAATCCATCAGACAGCATATGGTTCATGTATAACCAATCACCCATGTTCAGCTGTATAATTATTCCTGTGTGGCTCCCTGTCTGAGTTCAGATTGGTTGCAGAACAATAATGGGAATTCATGTGACACAATGTATTTGTGGTGTTCGTTTCACTGAGCGCTTTATCGACATTGCTGCATGACTGAATTCTACCTTCACCAGTCGTATCAGATCATACTGTCAGTCTGGTCTCTCTGGCAAAAGGAACTGATACTGATTTTAATATGTGCCCAAAAGCCTCATTTGAATTTCTAAAAAGCTTTAATGAGGGTCAATGCCAAAGTACCACAGTCATTGAGAGCAAAATCAAAGCACAGGTGGTCTATACAAACAGCTCGAAATGTGTTACTGTCAACATCAGATTTGTACTGGGAAAAGTAATCAGTCAGTAAAAGCAATGAAGCCATGGCCCTAAATTTAAACTAAGAACCTGCAATGAGACTTTATTCATTTGGGATGTCATCGTAATAAGCCATGAGCTCCCCTAAAAACATGAGTTGTGAAATTATTTGTTAAATGTTTCTGTTTTTGCCATGTATTTCTATTTTTCTGTATCTTCATCATCATGGTTCGTGCGTAAAATTAGGATACTATTGATTTAAGACTGACGCATGGGAGATTCATCACTAATTCATGTTAGTAAAGATACTGGCGTGCATGCTCTGACAGCAAGGCAGCAGCAATAGGTTCCCTGAAAATGAGCTCCACCAAAAGCCATGGCATGGTTCACACACTGCTCATGACAGCGGCAGGTATTTAGTTGTCTGGAAACTGTCTGCCTCTGAAGCTAAATGACGACCTGTTGAACAGTTGAAAGCTACAAAAGCCCAAAGTGGAACTTTGAGTTTATTTTGTTACATAAAGATCAATGAATGCTCTGGGAACTTGTACTTGCCATTTTTCACAATAGACCAAGCGGTTTATCAAGAAAATTATCGACTGATGATTATGAAAATAACAAAATAATGAAATGTCATATTTAAAATCAGGACCCCTTTCCTGGTCCTGTACGCTGTATTTATCTTGAAATGATTTGGTGTACTCAATTTCACATTCAGGAAGAGTTCATGTGTGCAGGAAATGTTTATGAAAGATGGGCAATCCAGGAATCAATTTAGATAATGGATTAAGATAGATAAATTTCTCATCTCAGTCTGAAATTATGTCTTGTAGCCACAGTAGAATGTGACCTAGATAAGACCTGGAGGGCTGAAACACACTCCTGTTCTTACTGCTGGTTTTCACAATCTGCCCAGATTAAATACCTTTTCAAGCTACATTATTTATTTATTTTATTAAAATGCAAGTTGTTGTGATTGTCAGTGAGTCATGTGTATAGTAAATGTTGCTCAATAAATCCTATTCCTTAGCCAATTACATACAGTTTTAATACACTTCTTCTAAAATGACATGTTAGCCAATCTCACACTTTTAGGTTCATCTAATAATCGGATGGCATGATATAGCCACTGAAGCTGAACCTACCTGTCTCAAACATTGTTCTCAACAAAATAAGAAAGCCCATCTTTTTTCAACAGAGAGTGGCTCGTCACTGAGCACCCCCCTCATGGATCCTACTGCTACACGTCACTACATATTTAGAAGTGTATTTGAATTAGAGCTCTGCACAGAAATTACATGGCATTGCTGTGAAAAAGGAATTTGAATGTGTACAATTGCAGTTATATGTGTGAATTGCTTCCAACCTCACAGGCCTGGTCATTGTTTTAACTGGCAACGTTTCCTTTAGCAAATGATTCACAATACAGACACTGAAAATCCTGGTGAATACATTTAATTCAAGATGACCACAAGTTACAATTTACAGAGCACTAAACATGTATTTTTCAAGGAATACAGGACACAGACAGTCAGACACTGAATACATCTGAATAAATTAAAAGCAGTAGTTAAAATTGTCAGAGAGCCTCCACTCTGCACCCTCCTCAGATGATGCTCTCAGTGCTGGACTGGTTTGGATCTCTCTCTGCATCATTGTATGCTGTTAAAAAGCTGCTTCTTGGTGACATCGACTCTGCTTTGCTGTGGTTCTCACTGCACATCATGAACCTCTCCTGGCTGGCAGGGCTTGCCTCTCTCTTCAGTGTCAAAGAGTTGGCAGCACAAGTGAACGATCCGGTTATAACCGTGTTATTATCCAGGTCAGACGCCGTGGTGGCATTGCAGTAATACCTTCGGAGCCCCTTTCGGAAGTGTATGGTAAACAGGCCATAGATGACCGGGTCCAGGCAGGCATTGACAAGGCCAAAGATGAACAGGATGTGTGTCAGTGAGTGGGAGACCTTCCCCTCCAGGTCATCAGGGAAGAACCAGTACCACAGTCCCAGCAGGTAATATGGAGTCCAGCAGATAATAAAAGCCGAAACAATCACAATACTCATTTTTAGAGTTCTCATCCGGGCTCTGGGGATGTTGTTCTTCGAACGCCGCAAATGCATTTCATTGGAGGGCACTGGGAGAAGAGCAGATGACAGAACAGACAACTGGCTTTTTAATGTGACGGATGTTTAGCAGGCATATTATTTCACCATTAGTGTGTTAGCATGCTAAGAAAAATTTGCTAATTAGCACTAAACACAAAGTCAATATTGCAAGTACATAGTCAGAAATCAAGTAAAGAATGAATTAAGGGATCACCCATGTCACTAAACATCCTCTGACTACGATGGATATCTGTACCAAATTTCATGGCAATTCATCCAATAGTTGTTGAGTAGGGGTGTGCGTAATGTACAGCGTAAGTTACAGTGGCCAGGGAATAAAGACTACAGCTTCTCAATACTAAAGCGGAGCTCCAATGTGTTGCTTGCCAACTGTTAAAGAAAGCGTAAAGAGGGTTAGCCCCGAAGTTAGCATTTTCGGCCCTGGATAAAAACAAATTCTCCCCTGTGCTTCCCGACTACAGCCTGGGAGCCGAACAGGATTGGTTAACAACGGGATATTTAAATGTGTTATGTATTTAAAACTGAAGAATTTAAAGAGGTGGTATTATGCTCATTTTCAGGTTCAAAATTCTATTTAGGGGTTGTACCAGAACAGGTTTACATGGTTTGATTTTCAAAAAACGCCATATTTTTTGTCATACTGCACATTGCTGCAGCTCCTCTTTTCACCCTGTGTTGAAGGCTTCGTTTTAGCTACGGAGTGATACATCTTGTCTCTAAATGATCTTTGTTGGGAGTTGCACATGCGAAGTTCCTAGTTAAGGACTACTACTACCAATCAGAAGGTTGGAGGGTAGCTAGTGTTTGGAAGGGAGAGGAGTATGTGCTGCAGCACAGTGTTTTTCGGGCTTTGGGCTTTTTCACTTTGCTAACCTATTACATGCACAAAAAAGGTATATAACTCATTAAGGAGAGGGAAAAAGCCAAAAAGTATAATACCACTTCTTTAAGTGAAAACATTATAAAAACACTGAAATCACCAGCGCAAGTATTAATGATATCAAACTGTGCAAGTATGAGTAAACAATTTCATCTGTCACTGTATTAGCTGTGAGTTCTGTCGTATCTGTTGTCTTAGTGGCTTTGATTCTGTCATCATTGTAGCAGTGTTTGAACCAGTGTTTTTGTGCTGGTACCTCGGCTAGTTTAAGTTATTATCGTAGATACATAGCGCACACCCCTATGAGACATGTCACTAAAATGCCCCAAAATGTAAACCTCCTGGTGGTGCTAGAGAAAAAACAAACATAGTAAGTGCTAATTATCCTCTGGGGAATGTGAATTTCATGGCAATCCATCAGATAGTTTTTGAGATATTTCAGTATGGACCAAAGTGGCGGACCAACTGCTCGAGCAACAGCAGCGAATAATCCACAGAATACACTGTTAACAGTTCAGACAACTATCTCTTAGGTAGATTTATTACAACTGTGCACAACGGGGTCTGTGGACTATTCAGAGTAACCAGGACTGCAAAGAAATATTTTTCAATGCTGCTCATATCAGTACAATGGATGTGATTCCAGTCAGCTCTACAGCATTAAACCACCTAACAAACACAGCCCAGCTTTTATCAATGTGCATCTACTAATAAAAGGGTCAAACAAACTGTGCAGCAGCAGTTATGTAAATGCTAATTACTGAACATGCAGAGCTCAGACTCCATTTGAACTTACAGTTGTCCTTTTTCAGTCGTTTGGAGATCTCACAGAAGATCCTGGTGTAGCAGGTGATCATGATGACCAGTGGAAGCAGGAACAGGCAGGAGAAAGTGAACATGTTGTAGGCAGTTTCATGCCAGTGAGTGACAAAACTTCCAAGTGTGGTACACTGAGTGAAGTCCTTGGGATGAATGATGGTTACGTTGTGAAAAAGGAATATCTAGGGAGGGAAAGGAACAATAAATAGAAAGCATTTCAATCGTGTGTTTGTTGGCCATATAATCATTCAGTGATAAATTTCCCTTTGATTTGGTCTCTTTGTGGAATTTGATTACCATAATAAATTAAATAAAAATCAAGCCAGCTATATTCTTCAATGTTTGGATGGGCATGTATGCAAACACATTGAATAGAAACTTTCCTCGCTAATGGGATCACCATTTATTTCAGACTAATGGTGGGAGGACTACTGGCAGCCAAACCTTTCATACTTTTTCATTTCACACAGTTTTTGTGGAAAGGATTATTTCTGGAACAGAGATTGTAAATCACAGGATATAAAACATTTGTGTAAAAAACTTAATCCAAACTAAGAATTATGTCACAGTATAGAAAGTAGCCATGTTCATATTAGACAGGATATGTGTAATGAAAGCCTGACCTCTGGCCCGCGTCGTCAGCTGGGTTACCAGATCTTACCTGAGGGACTGACAGCACGACACTCATGCACCACGCTACAGTCAGCATGACTCTGTTCCTCTTTCTGGCCTTAGTGATAGCCAGAGGGTTGAGGATGGCTGACTGCCTATCCAGACTGATCACCACGGTGACAAAGGCGCAGGAGTACATCGCCTGCAGCTTAAGAAACATCAATAGCCTGCAAGCAAAGTCCCCAGCGAGCCACTGCACTGTGATGTTCCACACGGCATCCACAGGCATCACAATGAAGGTCACTAGCAGATCAGCCACCGTCAAGTTGATTATCAGCACTGTGACGTGGGACTTACGCTTCCCATCGCTGTGTGCTGCCCACAGCACAGCCAGGTTGCAAAAGGCTGATATGCCACAGAGAATACAGGTGATTATCACTCTGACTTTGGCTGCTGTGGTGAACGTGGGCAGCTGCAGGGTACCGCTTCCCGCTGTCCAGTTACAAGGAGGCGTGGAGCAGTTGCAGCTGGTGTTCAGTTGGTCGGTCATTAACTGATACATGGTCGCTGCAGAGTTGCACGGAGTGGTGTTCATTTTCTGACACTCGCAGAGGAAGAAACATTCTGCACATCCATCAGCGCTGGTAATAAGAGTGAAGCAGAAAGAGAGAATCAACAAGGTACAAGACGGATGAGTCAGAGGCCATGAAGTGGGCAAAGATCATCCAAACACATTTGTGTAGTGGGAGAAATACAAACATCCCATCAATGAATAAGACAGCGGCTCATCAAGAGGAAGTATTATGCACATATGGGAACCTCATTTGCACTGCAATTCAGTGAATTGGAAAGATGGAGCGTGAGGATTATGTATACAGTACATTAAAGTACACATTGGTGGTGGGTGCAATGACTTTCCCCCCTTCGTGCGGAAGCGCGTTGGGTATCTGTGTTTTCAAGTGCATGTAATAGTTCTAATATTAACAGTTTAAAATCAATCGTATTTTTCCTTATTAATTCATAAAATTTATAAATAAATTTCATTATTATAATAACAATATTCATTTCAAAATCAACAACTGTTTAAAAAATAAAAACATGAGGTCAGCATGTCACTAATCTTTGTGGTGAGGGGCCACACAAAAACTGTTTCACAATAAATTGCAATAAACAAAAAGTCATCTTTTAAATTTGTGATTTGAAATGCAAACAGGACACGATTTCAGCCGACTGGGCCTTGTTCAGTGCTTGAAAGCCTCTGTGCTATATGTGGTGCCTACACCTGCACAGCAAAGCAGAGCTTTGTCACTGACATTAGAGGGATTCTGTTAATACAAACACCACATCATGGATGATCTGGCTGGAAGTGTTTCTGAGGGATAGCTAGTAAAATAAACTTTAGGCCTTTTTGAGATCATTCTAGGAGAGAGAAAAAAATTGTGTCATGACTGCCCCAACCCATTTGCCTTGAATGTTTTATTTCCTCCTCTTGTTTAATGTCATAAAAGAGGAGCTATTATGACATGATGGTAGAATAGTCATTTTCACTCTCTCTTTCTCTCTCTTTCTCTCTCTTTCTCTCTCTTTCTCTCTCGCAGTTTTCAATTCAGTTCAATTCAATATGCTTTATTGGCATGAATTTTTAGGTTAAACAATGTTGCCAACGCAGTTTGCAGCAAAATCACAAAGTTTACATTTTGAATATAACATAACAAGAATTAATGCAATCATGATGATTCAGTTATTATTATAATAATTAGGTAGAAAACTCTCCCTCCCTCTCTGTCTCTCTCTCTCTCTCTCTCGTTTGACATTTCTCCAATTTTGATATAAGCAAAGACTGAAATTATTTGACGAGGCTCAACATTTTCTGTTAATAATCAACCCCAAAAGATTATTTTAAAAATGATAACCGCACTCTCACATGACATTCAAATGTCTCCCAGTGATACTATAAGTGCAGCAAATATGACTTGGCCTATTACATTTTCTTGTTCTGCAGTGAGATCATACCGAATAAGCCTACAATTTAAAACTGATAACCTGCTCTACAGATGGCATTTTGAAGGATGTACCGATTTTATCAACACATGTAGAAAAACAAAGCCATTTCCATTAAATTGTGTGTACACTGCGCATAGTTTCTTTTATTCCCACTTACGACACTAAATGTGCGTGCATCCCCAAACCACATTAAAAACCAAACCATATGACCAATATCTATCATGTTCCCTGAAACTACAGGAAGCTTGGTGCGTAAAAACTTACGTGCAGTGGAGATGGATGTGGGTTTAGCTTTTTGCGTAGTTCTGGGACGCCAAGTATTTAAAAATCACAGCAAGACGGAGGCTTCGTCTGTGTTCTGGTCCGTTTGTTTTCCATAGGTAGGCTGCTGTAAGTTCTGCAACAGAGCAGGTTCACCGACACCTACAACAGCTGTCCAGCTCTTTTGCTATCCAGTGCGTCCTGTGCTCTTCCAGCCGCGCCACCTTTTCCACATACCAATCAGAGTCGTGCAACATAAACCCCCGGGGTGTGGTCTGACCTCAAGTCCATATTCGCTGACATATTTGTTAGAAAAGAAAATAACTGCATGTGATGGCGAATAAACCATGATTGATGATCACCAAGGAAAAAAAACACAAATCATCTTATTCATTTATTTTTTAAATGTAATTATGAAATCACAGTTTAGAATGTGTCTGTCATGTGTGAAATCATCCAGTAAAAGCTACAGTATTACATAAGGTATGATTCATGAGATAGGACCCAGGCAGCTACAGAGCTGCTTGAAAAAACAATATTCTTTTTGACCATGAGAAACATGTCTGCAAACAACAAGAGGATCTAAGTCTGTCAGCTGAATCTGGAGGTTGTAGAGAATGTGGTATATTTTTAAGTTACAAAGACCGTAAATCTAAGCTAATCATCATCACAAATGGAGATGGAGTTTTGAGCAGTACTTATCTGACATCAGGTTAATGGGGCCAGACAAGAAGGAGGGAAATGTTTGGGACATTTTGGGAAATGGGCTTATTCGCTCTTTAGCCAAGAATCAGATGAACACTAATACCACTCTGTATGGTAAATGTAGCCAGAGGTGATTAGCTTAGCATAAAGACTAGAAACAGGGGGGAAATGGCTAGCCTGTCCATGTCCATAGGTTACAAAATCCACCCACCAGCAACTTCTGAAGTTCACTAATTAACACATTGTATCTTGTTTGTTTAATTCGTGTTAAAACAGAAGTACGAACATGACAATGTGTCAGACCATTTCAAGGACAGCAGCAGTTGCCCTGCAACAATTTTCACTTCTTGGTTTTTGTACAGAATTACCAAATGAGGTGTAACATATAAATTTGTGAGCTTTAGAGGTGCTGACAGCTGGATTTTGTTGCATTTAGACAGAGCCAGGCTAGCTGTTCTCCCCCTTTTCCCAGCTTCTGGCTGTAGCTTCATATTTACCATACAGACAATCTTTTTATCTCACTGTAGGCAAGAAAGAGTATTTCCCTAAATGTCAAACGATTGCTTTATGTCAAACTTTAGAGCTGACTCACATCTATATGGATCTTTACAAATGCATTTCTCTGGCAGAGGTTTGCCCTCTGGGAGCCATCTACTTTGTCTAATAAAATGGTTGCAGAGATTTAATAAATAAGTTGGAGAAAACATATCTACTGCTCTGTTTCCACAGTTGAACACAGGTCAACGCATGGAGGAGAGGTGACAGGGATTAACTGAAGCGGTCTCTTAACTTCTCACAGCACATTCATCCTCCTTATCCGTTTCAAAGCAAAAGAGTGAGGCTCTTAGTCAAGCCATAATTAACACAGTGAAATGCGAGAAACTGAAACAAAGAATTTATGGGTGAGCACGGGTAAAAACTTGGGGCTGTCTCTTCTGTCTCCCATTATTGTGTGATTTATTCACTAAAAATGTCAATGTCTGGTCTAACTGCTGTTGTAAGCAGGTCCCTCTTTTTTGTTGCTAGGAGAAAAAAAAACGAATTAATGTTGCATCTGCTTTCTGCTTTCCTTCCCCCTTTATCATCTCATGACCCTTCATGATGGACCTTGTGACCCCTCGGTCAGCATGTCCACCGCTGTTGTATAAAATGACTAAAAACTAGTTATACAATGTGACTACAGTAGTATTGTAGATTTTAGAGTGGTATTAGACAGTAGATTTTCTCAACTCTAACTATTGTCTGAGTTAATGTATTTTTCACACAGTCTTCAGTGTCAGGAGACATTGTAGTGGACCAACAGTGTGGATTTGTGCATTTTATATTAAATAATTTGGAGACTCAACTCCTCTTTTCTCTCCCAGAGAGAAGGAGGAGGGGGTTTGATTATCAACCCTCTACAGACGGCTGAAGAGACCCCAAAAGAGAGGGGGGGTTGAAAGGTCACTTTCCCTAAGTGCTATTCCTAAGCAGCCTGATCGTAAAACTGGCACCTTTGATTCCGCAGCCTGATAACGCGGTGCCTGACTGTTAAACTGACAAAAGGGACATTAACCAGCTATTAGCGTTTTCCTAAACAGCCTATCAGAACTCTTCATGTGTGGGGCAGGAAACCCTAAACTGACCCACACATGTAACCATGGCAACTGACCTTGCTCTGTGTTTAATTACCTCTCATCGAAGGGATATTCCTGGTCACACCCAGGTGTGACAAAATCCAGGACACCAAGGACAGCCCTGAATTTTATGTAAACAAAGACTGCAGTCTCCAAAGACTCAAAGCATTGCCTATTTAATTAAATAATCTTTTAGTTACTTGATTACGTTTGCCTCTATTTGAGTAGTTATGTTACCATGTTGTTGCTATCTGTTGTTGATATTATTGCTGAAAAGAATATAAATAAGTTACTTTTGCAGTGTTTTAATTTTCAGCAAGGTTAAGAACACTCCTTCATTTTATGTGTAACCAATGCTTGTTCACAATACTTTCTCACACAATTCCTTTAGAAATGATGATAAAGAAATGTCATACTATACTCTATTAATTGCCAGCTTGAATTTAAGGCTAAAAAACAAAATTTTCCAGCTCCTGAGAAGATTGTTTTAGGATTAATCTAAGCTGTCGTCATGTAACCTGAGCTCCCCCAGGTGGACGAAATAAGTATTACATGCCATCGTCCTGAGATGCTAACCTTTTAAGGTCTAATTACTGACAATTGTTTTCCTGTTACCAAATGCTTATACAAAATATTTGATTATAATACGCGCAAATAGATTATATTTTCCTTATTATAGACATATTGAAAGTTTAGAAAGACAGTCCCTCGGGAAACCGGAAACGGCCCGCCCAGCGGCAAACGAAGGACTGCCCTCTGGGGAACCACACCCCAGACAACAAAAGAGTGACACACGACGTCGTTCGCTCTCTTCCTCTTGCTCTCTGCTACCCTCCTCTGCCGGCTTGTTCTGGGCTCTTCAACGGCGCTTCGGCACGCGCCCGACGTGCCCTCTCCCGGCAACGCCCTAAGAATTCGACCAGCGCAACAAAATCTTTGTTTCGCTTGAAGCTACACACGCAAAGTGCTGCAACTTCAGTTTCCCTCAGTTTCCCTCAGTTCCAGCTACTTTACTTGTTATATTTTCTTTCTTTTGTTTTGTTAAAAGTTATCAGTCCGTTAAGTTACACTAGTTAATTCAAGAACGACCAAGTTCCCTTTTTAAGCTTTTCGTCGAGCTAACTTCACCGAGGTCAGACCAAGCCACGTGGTTTCGCCAGCGACAACAAAGGACACCTGAAGAACAGCCGAATTGCCAGACGGAGGACGGCCAACCCTTGAGGGTTTTTCTTCAATCAGACACGGAGAACCCCGGAGAATTCCCTAGCAAAAAGCCAGGAATCGGACAGCTAGCGTAGGACCCGTGCAACAGGCCAAGGCAGGCCGCCGACCTACCGTAAGACCAAAACAAAACATTCTGTGGTCAGGGATGTCCCATAGTGTTAATATTGTCTTTTTAACTCCTAAACTCATAGCTTACTTTAATTAGTTCTCCTCCGCCGTATGAGTCAAGTCCTCCCACAATCGAACCTCCATTCTCATTGTTTAGCTATTGTTTATTTCTCTGATGTATTTAACCACCTTTTTATATCACCTTAGTTAGTTAATAAATTCACTGTAACCAAGGAAGTGTGTGTATTGCCTACTTCTAAGTCCCTGCCAAGAGAATTTACCCTTTAGATATGAGACTGACTGATTGATTTAAGATAATTGAGCGATTATTAACTAACTGATCACTGGTGAATAATTGTATAATTATTCAATTATTCTATAGTTAATAACAACTCCAGTGGTGCCCCAGCGAAACGAGAGCTTTTTATGAATTAAAATTTTCCGAATATTAAAATTCATAATTGGGTATTAATTCTCATAAATATATTTAAATTCATACATAGTTTAGACCTGCTACAACATAAAGGCTGTGGGTTGAAATGCCAGCACGAGTTATTTACATTTGAGGCTGTCCTTGGTTATCTGTTGCTTGCATTTCTCCTAGACTTCCCCCTCTAGCAGTTTATATAGGCTTGTCTAGTCACACCTGCAGAGCACACTTGGTGACCCTCAACTTTTTGTTCAGCAAATTTTTGACTAATATACTTGATCGTGGATTTGGTCTTGTTTTTTCTTGGCTTATTAGTTCATTAATTTTATAATTTCATTATCTCAATATTTTGTTCTCTTTTTTTTGTCTTTTGTTTTACCTCATTTAGTTTTAATTTCTATGTATTTATTGTCATTTGTACCCCTTTATATGTATTTAATGACATGTACACCATACGTCTAATTATACTTATATTTGTATGAACTCTTATGTGAAGCTAATGTGCTGTATGGGGTATGACTAGTACTTTTATCTGCTAATGTCTGTCTCTCTTGTACACATTTCTCAGAAAATAAATCTGAGGATTTATCTGGTGACATTTTAGGGCATCATATATGCAGAGGTATACCTGCACAGTGAAATATGGACTTTAGAGTTTGCCTGGAATCCCTGTTCTGAGTCAAAGGAGGCTTTGACTGTGCTCTCAACGTAATTAAAGTGCCCTGGTGGAAAGGATTGTTCAAGTGCAGTGCAAGTAAAATGTCTTGGGGTGAAGCCCTTTGAGGTGACTGTGTCCTGTCTGAAGAGTTTTATTCTATATTTAGCAGATGTTTAGTATATTGGTGGAGAGTAATGTCTTTACGGTTGGTAGCTGTAACACAGAAAGATGTCTACACTTGATAGTAGTGATCTTATTTACTGTTATGCTTTCACAGTATAGAGTGAATGGCATTAATTAACAACCACTCAAGCAGAGAGGGCAAAGTAATCAGTTAATCGGGCAACACTAACAGCATCATTATGCACTTGCATTCGCTGTTCAAGGGTGTGAGATCTCTCATGACTATATTTCCAGCTGGCCTTATACTGAACCTTTCTGACCAGTGGTTAATAACAGCTAAATATTCACAGATTAAATAGATGCATAGAAAACAATATTCAGCTTTTTGATAATAACAAACTGACATTTCCAGATTTATAATCTACCTACAAAGGAACTGGCACAGTAGTCCCCCTCCTTTGACCTTGCATGTTGTAGGATCTGTTTTCATTCATTGACATGGATTAATTTCCCTGGTTCCAAATTAGAAAAAATAGTTATGTGGCGCTTAACTCACAGCCAGGAAGGAAGGGAACATGCTGACCCAAAACATGTTATTTGTCACCTCAGTCTTCCGGCTTCACTCATCATTAGCCCTTGAAGGGATGTTGTGTCACACAAAGCAACTCAGTACTCTCAATTCACACTCAGTTGTGTTTTTGAGCTTTAAAAAAAAAGAAAGGAGAGCCACTGAACTGATCTGTTCACACTGCTGCCGTCTGGTAGACGTTAAGAGCATTAGCTCACGCTCTACCAGACCCACAAACAGTTTTTAACCCCCAGGCCATACGGCTTCTCAACCGGGAACACTGATCCACTGTCATTAAACCATTAATCATCGATTACATCGATTACACAATGGACACCTGATATGCTCTGGTCTGGTTTATTTGCACATTTTAAACGTACCCTTTTATAAGCACTATCAGATTTCTATTTATAATATCACATTTTGTTTCTGCTCTCACTCACCATACTCCCCTTCTGTAAATTCTGTAGGATTGCTGCTCTTTTTATTATTTACTTTATTTTTATTCATAACTATGTATAGATTTTTTTTGTTTATATCTCCTGCCTACTTCAATTCTCACGTGACATGTCACAAGGTTTTTTTCTGTTCTGGATGATGTAATGTTATTTGCCGCATATGACAAATAAAATGACTTTGACTTTGAACTATTTGTTAATTAAAGTAAGCTGGGAGAAAAATGCGTCTGAACAAACTTCAGACGCAAACTCGAGTGACAGAGATATTTACAGTCTTTCATAGTACAATGTGACATAGAGGGACAATATGAAGAGTAGAAGGTCACACTTATTTGGTTCGCATGAGGAAATACACCTATTTTCAGTTTAATGTGACTGAAATGCTCACGACATATGTCATTTCAAACTGGCATTGATTAAGCATCGATGATAAAGCCAATGATGATGTCTGTGTGGCCACTGCATTTGCTTGTGGCAATTTGGTCTGCCCTTGTACCAATACACCAAATTGTGGCGGTAATGAAATTCAGTCTCAAGTGGAAACAGCTCTCAGTCTCAAGTGTTCTGATGTTGGTTGATTAGGCACATAATGGAAGGTTTATTTCTTCTTACTCCATGCCTGCTGACAGGCAATTATGTGAATCTGTTGCAAATTTACTGGATATGACTCTTTATCAAATTTTGAACCCAGTGCCACATCCTGGGGTGTTTGTTCTCAATAGCATTTTCATACATTTTATAATATAATATAATTCACATAATTAAACAGGAACAGAATGTCTATGGATTTCCTGAACCAAAGCCATCGTTTCTTCCTTGCCCTGTGACTAACCAGTTGTAAATGGTTTCATCATGCTACGAAGAAACCTTAAGAAAGCTGTGCCCCATTCACAGGCTGCATTTCTGAATGCGTCATGTCTTTAGACTTCCTTTTTACTTTAGATTATTGTCCTACATTTCCAAAATATACCAAAAACGTGTTTGTTTTTTAACCTTCTAGGCAGACTTCAGTTGCCAACTCTAAAGCCTCACACATTACAAACTTGAAATCTCACATATGAGTTTCACACATCACATAACACACTTACAGTTTTCAAATACAGCCACAGTATGTTTTAACACAAAACAGTAATGTAAACATGAAAAAACAGAACCAAACATGTTAACTATGATGGATTGGCCAAGGTGGTTTTCATACAGTAGCATAAACCATTTCAGAGCTACAGTATTTTATTTTATTCTACATGTTAAGTATCTTATAGCATCATCGCAAAGAATAAAAGAATGAGGGTAGAAACAGAGCCTTCACCATTGATTGAGCTGATTTCACAATCAATGTAAGGCGGATCAGTACAGGATTACATGCCCTAACATGCATGACTTTGTAACACATGCATGAAATTGCAGTGTGTGACTCCCTGCTGCACACAGGCAGGTCAACCTTACCATCTCAGCTGAAGGAACATGTCACTTCTTGAACCCTTGGCTTCAAATGCACGTCCTTTCGTATTCTGTGGAAAGCGCTGAGCAGCAAAAGGTTTGCCATTAGCCAAAAAAGGTACATGAATTTTGTTTTCTCACAGCGTGGATTTGACACAGGGGAGAAGGCTCTGGCAGACGTCGATGTTAAATCAGCAGGGCCACAATGTTCCCTGTATGTGTTACAAGGGTACAAGGGTTACAAGAGCTATATTACAAGCAGAATGGTAATTTCTACTTCACTTTTTCCGTTACCACCAGTGGCCCTCCGTCATACCACAGCACTTTTTACTCTCTCAAAATTTCATAAATTCAGGATTTTACAGTGTATGTATGACCCCCAGGCTGGCTGTTTCGCCATCTCATGCCTGTCTCTTAAATATAAACCATCAGCTGCTTAGCTTAGCTTAGCAGCTGATGGTTTATATTTAAGAGACAGGCATGAGAGTGGTACTCTTGGCAAGAAAGCACATATTTCCCACCATGAATTTATATGATTCAAGGAGCATTCCTCTGTAGCAACTGGTACTGTAGCCTACTGTAGCGATTGCTGTTTGTCCCACCTGCTGTTGCATAATTTGGTGAATAATTAGGCATGATGAGGCACAGTGAATGGTGTGTTTATCACTGCAACGTAAACAAATGTTCTCTTCTGTATAATTTATTTTTAGACACTCTAAAGTGGCCCCCAGCGGGAATAAGCATAAGTAAATCTGCACCACATGGCTCCCAAAGACTTCAGCTGTGAGTGTGTGTATGTGCAGGCGGATGGGCAGCATGCATGGTACATCAGTTTCTACTTGGTTTGGTTTAACAGTCTATAAAGTCAATGAATATGTGTTCAGAAAGTGTGCTTCTTCATTTGTAGATCATAAGTTTGCATGCAAAGAGAGAGACTTGTGCAACACAAAGATTTAAATCAAACTTTACCCATAAGAAATTCCTGTGAAATATCTATGCATACATCAATAGATTTTAATGGAGTGACTACTAAAATCTGACATATTGTACACTCAAACTGCATTGCAAACAACATGTAATCATAAAGTAAAGGTGCGATAGCCATGCAGCTACAGTGTGGTTTAGTGAGACAGCTGATTTGAAAGTCACACATTTAAAGCAAAAACCCCAAAGCCATAGCTGCAGCAGCCGGGCACTCAGGTCAGAGGACCACAAGGCGAGGAAGCTGCTGTGCTTATCTCGGGTTTTGGCGCTGTGGCACCTCAGGGGTGAGCCAGGAAGTCTCCATGTATGCTTGAAAATCCATCCCCATATGGTAGTTTGAGCTTCTCAGTCTTTCTCTGGCAAGCAGTGATGGTTGTAAAGATCACATTACAGATGACACATTCCTTATTAATATAATCTATCTAATCTCATATAAAGATGTGATGAAATTTACAAAGACAGATAATATTCAAATCAGTCTGCATATGTAAGAGGAAACGTAAATTACTGCTGCCCATCAATATAGGAATTCTGGGTGACAAAGGTACATCACGATCAAAAACGTGACCCTATTGTCACCCTTGGTCACATTAAACTGAATGGGTGATTTGCATGAGTCACACGAGCACAGTTTCTCAAGCAAAGCTAAAGGGACAAAGCGCAGAACATGGGGGATTCGATGCAAATCAAAAGCAGTGACAAAAGCTTACAGTATGAAAAACAAGTCATCCAAATATAAAAATACTCAACGCGGTAAACGTGGAGGATGTCATGAAGCGATTCATATAATAACATCATACTCCATGCTGTCCGAGCCTTTGTGACACAAACTAAACTAACTCAGAGATCGAAATGTTGTTCTTTTTTCCTGCACATTTGATTTGTTCTATAAGAAAGAGAGAGACACGTTATTGATAACTGAAATGAACATTGTTATGTTGGAGAAATAAATATGTATACTAGCAGAGAAATAAGAAAGAGGAAATGAGTGACTGGGGCAAAGATAGGTAAGTGGAGTGTATGCTTTGGTACTTGCTAGAATGAAGTAGCAACAGGCTTGTTTGGTTGCATTGGCGGGTTGGGCAGGGCCAGTGCTGGCAACATGCTAGTTATCTTAGAATATTAGTGTGATGAAGTGACAAACTTAGATGGCATTGTCAACTAACAAATTCGTCTGCCTCCTTTGCTAATGTGAAGGCTTTTATTGATGGAGGAGAAGTAAAAGCCTGAAGGTCATTGTATAACGCGAATCCACTACCAGGCATATTTTGAACATGGACTGTTATTAATACCAAACGTTCAGTTTGTTATCCTACCTCAGTCTCAAGTCTGACATTTTGACATAAAAATGGTTCAGTAACTTGTCTTATAACCCTTCCATAATTATAATGAACTTGAATTTGAATTGAACTATGCATTTTTTTTTGTCAGGCAATTTGTTGCCTAATCTGAACTTTGTTAAATCACTGGCAGTGACTGCAACAACATTGGTAGTGGTGATGACTTGTTTCTGCCATGATGGCTCTGACTAGAGCTCATGGTGAGTGTTTGAGCTTTGTGTATGTAGTTGCAAACAAGCAAAACTTGATTTAGATTGCACATTTCATTCCAAGGGAAATACAATGTGCATCATGTGGATACATTATCCACTCTTCTCATCAACAGCTCTGTAGTGTTGTTGGACAGCCTTGTCCCACTCATTGGATTCAGTTTATGGTCTCTGTTTTTTGCACTTTGTTCTAAGAGGCTTGAATTGGACTAAAGCTCAAGCAATCAGGATGATTTCAAATTATTCAAAACTGTTTTGGTGGTTCTGAATGGGTGTATTGCTAATGATTGTGAGATTTCTTCTTATACAGGATTTCTATCAGTATTGATAATACTGATAAGAAATCATCTACATTATGAATTATACATCTATTGTGTTCTATTGTCTAGTAAAAGCCTTGATTCTGGATTGATGGTACACCTTCAAGTTCATAAACTGGTGTGTAGGAGACCCTGATGATTACAACAACAATCATCAGTCAACACTGTCTACAGATTAATTATGAAGGTAAATCACAATGAGGTGATAAAAAGGGCTTGTCTTATCTGTGTGTGTCTGTGAGTGTGTTGTGATGTGATCAAAGCCTCATTCCACCATTTCAGGTTTGACACAGAGATATGCATCAAACACACACACGCACACACACACACACACACACACACACACACACACACACACACATTTAGAGGAGGAGTGATAGTGTGAATGTTTACAGACTTGTCTCTCTTGTATACTCGTAAACATACTCGTCTTGAATCTACAGTCTCCTGTATGAATAATTATGTGAATCTGTGATGAATCTTAATAAAACCTGTAGCCTACTTTTCTAACCATGAGAGTGAAAATGTCTGCTGTGAGAAAGGCCTATTGAGAACATGTATAGAGAACCTAGATGATATTTTAATACGCTAAAAATATTTTAATGTACTTTTACATTTTCACTGCATGGTGGGTTAGTTTTATACCTTCACGCCTTTATTAATTGTAAATGATTGATGGTCAGTATTTGCAGGCTGTGTGTGTCGCTGGGACGCTGTGAGGTGAAAGAGAAACCAGTGGGTCAGCGTGTCACGTGCCAAAACAGGAAGTACCTGACTAGCTGCTGCTGGCAAGCTAAACAAAAGCAATGCAGATACGACTGTCTTAGCTCATGAAAAGTGTATCCGTGTCACATTAATGTTGATGCCTCCAGACTGTGTAAAAAAACGAATGTTACCAACATGGAAAGAGCTGTCAGACTCGTCATTTTCTCGGTCATTTTCTTGGCATCGCAGGTAAGTTAAGTTGACGATAATAAACAGAAACTGAACTGGTTAGCGACCTACGGGCCTGATAGCTGAAGTTACCGTCGTTAAACATGTCGGCTTGGACTACTGTTACCGGTCTAAATCATATTCTTCGTGTGTAGTCGACATACTGTGCTAGTTTTTTTTAACAAGCACCGTGTTGTCCGGTTTACAACGAGGAAAATGACCGCTGCCAGTGAGCTAACGTTAGCTGTAGCGTTAGCGGCCTCAGCTAACGATGGTCCAAGATAATGTTAGAAAACTGAGTTTCTGAGCCGCATTAGTGTTAAATGATGGGACGACGTTAATGTACACAGCAGCTGAAATTAAATTACACCCCACTCTTAGTCCGTTAAAATGTAATCTAACTTATACAGAAGTATAACTTTAAAGTTTGTCGGAGGGTGATTCCCCCGACGTGCTCTTTCACGTCATCACTAAGGAAGTTTTTAATAATACGATGTTTATTTTAAGAATGAGGAATTGTGTATTGATCTCTGCGGCATTTTATGATCACTGTACAGTTCTGTATGTGTCAGTGATTTTAGGTTTTATTTGCAGTTCATGGGGGGGGGCTCTTCAAGGAAAACAAAAGTCTGCAGAGAGTTTAAAGATGGCTTCAAGTCGGTCTAAACTTTATTAAATCTCAATAGGTATCAGTTTTACCCAAAAAAAGCCTACTGGGATGCGGCAAATATTTGCTGTGTGTCAGGCCAGCTACAGATCATCTGCTGCTATCGTTTACTGCCTTAGCCAGCAGAGTATGTTATATAATATATTTTCTTCAACACTTTTAAGTGTGTGTGGAACTTTAAATAACCATTATTTCCTAACAGATAAACTGCCAAGAGGCGATCTTGCACATTTCAAATGGAGGTACAGATAGGGAGTACTGCATTGTCCACAATCACTCCTGGACCCCCCTGTCACAAACCCTTGATGCTGCTGTAAGTTTTTTCAAACCTTTTTAGTCACTATTCTTTTGTTACATGTTAGTATCAGGTCAGGTAAGTGTTTTTGACTTTTATTGACTTCTTTAGTCTTTTGTTTTAGTTTATGTCTCTTTTTTTTTTTTCTTTTTTTTTTAAATACATCCAGAATAAGACAGTTTGCTGCTATGGTGGGAAGCGGAGTTGACAAGTTTGAGATTCACTTAAATAATTCCAAATGTCAAAATGTCACTTTCACCATTTTACAGCCTGTATATACAAACTTGTGGCTGGTGGTGTTTTACCACTCTGATTAATGTGATAACCTTAACTGTTTATAGTTAAGAAGTAATCACAATTTCTTTGTTTTGTTTACTTTAACACCCATCATTGTGAGACTTCCTCTATGTGTTCATGTATGTTATGTTATGATGGGAAAATCTTTCTCTTCTCCTAATTGTTAAATCACTTGTTGTCTTCACTTTTCCAGGTGCAGTATCCACTGATGAACATGACCTCCACTCTGCTATGTAATGGCTCAGGGGTCAGTCCGGATTTGGTAAAGGGCAAAGCGCTGCTGGTGATGAGGGGGGACTGTGAGTTCAGCCAGAAAGCTCTGGTGGCACAGAGCCTCGGCGCTACAACTTTGCTCATTGCCAGCAACAAAAATTTGGTAGGTCATTTACGTCAATCTGTAATTTGTTAGTGAAAAAACAAAACACAAAGGGATGCAATTTGCCATTTTCCTTTAGATTTCAGTAACTTATTAACTAATGGAGGACCCATTACCTTTAATTGTCTGTACCTGATCATAGTGTGAGAATATGCGAATTGAACATGTAAGAAGCACATGCAGAAGTGAATCTGAAAAATAAGGAAGTGACATACCAGTGGAACAGATTTTTATTTGGTTCGCTACCATCTTTGACATATTTGTTTGACAATATACCGTGCACAGAATTACTCCCCAAAGGCTGGATAAACAATTTTCCCAAGTCTAACTAACTGCATTTATAAAAAATCTCTTTTGTACTACTCGGCTCTTCAGATCACTCCGTCAGCCAATGACTCAGAGTATGCAAAGGTCCATATTTCCCTGGCGCTCATGAGGTACAGGGACTTCCTGGAAGCTCAGAAGGTCAGACAGTCTTTTTGTTTTCGTCACCCCCCCTTTTTTTTTTATAAAGGTCAGTGTGATGGTCAAACTAGATGCAAAGTTGCTCATTAAATGTTTAGTTGTCGTGCATGTCCCCAGGTGTTTGGTGAAGGAATGCAGGTGAAGCTTTATGCTCCACCTCAGTCAAAGATTGATCCAAGCATTGCAGTCATGCTGCTGATTTCCATCGTCACAGTCGCCTTAGGCGGCTACTGGAGTGGGGCGTGTGAGAGGTGAGCTTTTGCAGCTGTACATGAAGTGCTGTATCTGTACATTTTAATAGGCTCAAACAAGAACACATACTAGAAGAACATGTTTTTCAAGTTGTTTTAACTGTTTTTTGTTAGTATGCTGTGACAATATAATTGATTAACCATATAATATCAATGTGAATATATTGTTGTTAACGGTTGAACATTGATTATTGAATTATTTAATATTTATTTTTAATTAATGTCGCCTCTGTGTCTCAGTATAGTGAAGAACAACCACAATAGGCTATAAATTAACATGTTTTTCTGTTTGTGGCAGGGACCGGTTGACTAGTGGTGGAGCAGGGGGAGGAGGGGGAGGAGGGGGAGAGAACAAAGTGGACAGCGGAGAGCTTTTCCTGTACTCTCCTCTGAAGGTGGTTTTCTTTGTCGCCCTGATGTGTGGGATGTTGGTCCTCATGTACTACTTCTACAACGTCCTTGGTGAGTGGGACCAAAAAAAACCTCTTCAAAGGGGGTAATAATATCTGCTGTTTAGTTGATGTGATCAGTGTTTCTCTTTTTCCCGCAGTTTACGTCATTATTGCTATATTCTGCCTGGCATCTGCCTCCGCACTGTTCAGCTGTCTAGATGCGGTGATGGAACTAATTGGTTGTGGCACTGTGAGGTATGAGTGTCGCTCTTTCTAAAAAATAATAATAATAAAATGCACACATACTACCACTAGTGTTGGCCAGATATAAAATAGAACCTTCTGACCCACAGACAGTGTAATCACTTCACAAAAAATAATAACAGAAATAACAATGTCAGCCTGAATAGAATAGTATTCATCAGTTCTACCTGATGAACAGCTCAGCATTATTAAGTGACTTTGTGTGAATGCTTTACTTCTTTTCCTGGTTTTTCCCTATATAGACCATAACCTTTGTCCCATCTAAGCAAGACATTGTGGTCACAGTGGGAAGATGTGAAACAGAGCTGTGTGTGTTATTGCCTTCTCCTTACACGTGTGTCTCTCAGTCACACCCTGGCAGACAAACCTCCACTGCTGAAAGCCTTTTGTTTATTTGATCGTCTGTGTCTTTTTCCAGCTTCTCTATCCGAAATTGGAACTTCTCAGTGAGGTCTCTCATACTGGCTGCTGTGTGCATTAGTGTTGCTGTGGTCTGGGGAGTGTACAGGAATGAAGACAGGTACTGTGTTCTGGTGGTAAAGCGGGAAGTGCACATTGCAGCAGCAGTGCTTTTGACATTGCAACACCCAGTGCTTACTGCGTTGGTGTTAGATGTTTGGAGCCAATTGTGAGTTTAACTTGTCAGAGAGAGAGTGTGTGTGTGATATGAATGACAACTTTAGTTTAAGTTAAAGTATTTTCTAAAATATATATTAACCTCGCTCAAATAATGATGTTGGCAGGGTTAGGGCAGCTCAAGTCTCTTATGTTATATTTAGAGGTAGGTCAGTGTTCCTAATATAGCAGATGATGACCTCAGCCTCCTTGCCACAATATCCTTAACGTAACTTGTTTGTGATCTTTTTACAGATGAATTTCATGGTTTTCGGTCATTCATGTTGCTGCAGGCTTTGGGTCATGACTTTCTATTAGCATAAATTCATATGGGGGTGTTATTAGTAATAATGTGTAACTATGCTTTGCTCTTGTTAAAGTTGAAAAAACATGCCACAGTTTAAACAAAAGGTAAAAGAACCTTTTGTGTCCTTGTAGATGGATCTGGATCTTGCAGGACCTGCTTGGCATCGCTTTCTGCCTCAACTTCATGAAGACCATTTCACTGTCCAACTTCAAGGTGCCTCTTACCAGCCCGTCTCGTCTGAGAATCACACTCATGTCATTTAATCTTTGATATTATACTTGGTTAGGCATAAGAGTACTTGTACTGGCATTGTTGTATTTATTTTTGTATTTATTGCCGTTAGTGTATCACACACTGTCCCATATCTTTGCATCAACAAGACAGACCTCTAGTGTGTACATTTACATCGGCAATTAAAGCAATGCTGTATTCTGCAAAGCCGTTAAGGTGTTTTTCTTCCCTGTTTCATCGGTCTGAAATTTTCTCCCATAATCTCATAGATCTGTGTGATTCTGCTGAGCCTCCTGCTTGTGTATGACGTCTTCTTCGTTTTCATCACTCCTTTCTTCACCAAGGTATGAATATAATTATTCATTTGGTTTTCCAGTTAACGCATTTCACTGATGCACAAATGTTTAATTTGACTGAAAAAGCAAACATTTGCAAAGGGAACTGTACATGAGCTCTGGTGTTGCAGTGTGATGTAAGGAGGTTTCACAAACGGAATAGAAACAAAATATGATCGCTTACCCTTTGTCTGTTGACAGAATGGAGTTAGCATCATGGTGCAGGTCGCCCTGGGCCCGGATGCATCTGGAGAGAAGGTAAGTCCCCTGCATTACCCCTCACCTTGAAGGGGAACTCCACTAAATTATCTTTCTAGGCATTCTCAAAGTTTTCATGCAGTCAGCTTCTCCCGGTTAGGATTCAGTGTTCAGGAGTTTTTTACCGGGACCTGAATTATTCGGAGAGGTCTCTTCCTCTCCAAAACATACAGACCTGGATATTATAACCGGTAGAAACTCTGAATAAAGCAGCTTCATGTTAAGAATCAGTGTTTGTCGTTGTTCGGCGGACACAGGACACTGTGAGCAAAGCCCCCGCTAATGTGTTCTCAGCTTGTTTCTCTGATAACTTAAGATCCAGACGTCTGATGACTAAATCCTTTATCCCGTTTCATATTTTTTAATATACACACAGTGGGGGAGAACAAGTATTTGAACACCCTGCTATTTTGCAAGTTCTCCCACTTAGAAATCATGGAGGGGTCTGAAATTGTCATCGTAGGTGCATGTCCACTGTGAGAGACATAATCCAAAAAAAAAAAAAAATCCAGAAATCACAATGTATGATTTTTTTAACTATTTATTTGTATGATACAGCTGCAAATAAGTATTTGAACACCTGAGAAAATCAATGTTAATATTTGGTACAGTAGCCTTTGTTTGCAATTACAGAGGTCAAACGTTTCCTGTAGTTTTTCACCAGGTTTGCACACACTGCAGGAGGGATTTTGGCCCACTCCTCCACACAGATCTTCTCTAGATCAGTCAGGTTTCTGGGCTGTCGGTAAGAAACACGGAGTTTGAGCTCCCTCCAAAGATTCTCTATTGGGTTTAGGTCTGGAGACTGGCTAGGCCACGCCAGAACCTTGATATGCTTCTTACAGAGCCACTCCTTGATTATCCTGGCTGTGTGCTTCGGGTCATTGTCATGTTGGAAGACCCAGCCTCGACCCATCTTCAATGCTCTAACTGAGGGAAGGAGGTTGTTCCCCAAAATCTCACAATACATGACCCCGGTCATCCTCTCCTTAATACAGTGCAGTCGTCCTGTCCCATGTGCAGAAAAACACCCCCAAAGCATGATGCTACCACCCCCATGCTTCACAGTAGGGATGGTGTTCTTGGGATGGTACTCATCATTCGTCTTCCTCCAAACACGGTTAGTGGAATTATGACCAAAAAGTTCTATTTTGGTCTCATCTGACCACATGACTTTCTCCCATGACTCCTCTGGATCATCCAAATGGTCATTGGCAAACTGAAGACGGGCCTTGACATGTGCTGGTTTAAGCAGGGGAACCTTCCGTGTCATGCGTGATCTTAGTGTATTACCAACAGTAACCTTGGAAACGGTGGTCCCAGCTCTTTTCAGGTCATTGACCAGCTCCTCCCGTGTAGTTCTGGGCTGATTTCTCACCTTTCTTAGGATCATTGAGACCCCACGAGGTGAGATCTTGCATGGAGCCCCAGTCCGAGGGAGATTGACAGTCATGTTTAGCTTCTTCCATTTTCTAATGATTGCTCCAACAGTGGACCTTTTTTCACCAAGCTGCTTGGCAATTTCCCCGTAGCCCTTTCCAGCCTTGTGGAGGTGTACAATTTTGTCTCTAGTGTCTTTTGACAGCTCTTTGGTCTTGGCCATGTTAGTAGTTGGATTCTTACTGATTGTATGGGGTGGACAGGTGTCTTTATGCAGCTAACGACCTCAAACAGGTGCATCTAATTTAGGATAATAAATGGAGTGGAGGTGGACATTTTGAAGGCAGACTAACAGGTCTTTGAGAGTCAGAATTCTAGCTGATAGACAGGTGTTCAAATACTTATTTGCAGCTGTATCATACAAATAAATAGTTAAAAAATCATACATTGTGATTTCTGGATTTTCTTTTTTAGATTATGTCTCTCACAGTGGACATGCACCTACGATGACAATTTCAGACCCCTCCATGATTTCTAAGTGGGAGAACATATATATATATATATATATATATATATATATATATATATATATATATATAATTAGTACACAAATCGAATATATACCATGGATCTAGTCATTTTTAGACATTTTAATGTGGAAAGCTTACATCCTGTATCTTTAAAACGTTTTCCTTTAACCAACTCAAGCACTTTATACCCGACCTGAGACTGAAACATCGTTCTGTGAATAAATAAAGTGGTGGAGTAAATTTGTGTTCAAGAAGAGCAGTGTGCAGCAGTTTGTGATCTTAAGAGTGCATGATCAGCTAAGTCCTGCACAGGAAGCTAAAAGCTAATTTTGGTGGAATTCCCCGTCAAGTTTGCTCAGGCTTTATTAACATCCTGGCTGATCTGCACTGCTTGTTGTTGATGCCCTTAGGGAAATGATAGACTGAATGACTAACTGTGCGCTGGGGTTGGGTGGGCTCTGTCGTAGACGCAAGGTAACATGGTGGAGGTCCCTGCTGAACCCCAGACTCCCTCTGAGAAAGTAAGGCTTCACTTGTTACCATCCATTCCTTTTGTCATTGCTGCCTGGTGTGAGTGGGAAGGGATTGGAGTTGTTGATGTTTAGTCTTAGACTCTCATGAGCAGAATCCCACTTTCATTCTTCTCTCAGATAAATATGTGATAAAAATATGATGAGGAAATTTTTGTATTGGGCCGTTATTTTGTTTTTTATACTCTTCTATATAGACACACATGACCTGCACAGATACATCAGATACAAACAAATTGTCAAAATTTGGTTAGACAAATCTGACAAAGTATTCAAATGAGAACTAAAAAATGTCTTACTTTAATGATGATTAAAATGCATTCTTTGAAATAAATTTATATTTATATAAAATTGTTCTCGCTGCCCATCCTGTTCATGTGTATCTATGTAGTATATTACATGAAAAAAAATTTCTGTGGCTTAAACTTTTCCCCAGCCCTTTCACAAAAGAGAAATGTGAAGAAAGGGTCAGAAATACACATGTAGACTGTCACATGATTGTCAGGTGGTATATTCTAAGAAGCCACTCATGTTTGTCGTTTGAACACATCAGTTCTACTCGAGCTAAATTAGTTTTCGCACCGTTTTCATGTTGTTACCTCTCTGTAAATTGGATTTCGCCTTCAGGGGGTTTATAGGAGAGGGGTTTTTTTTTGTTCAGCATGAATTCTGTTCGGCATAGTTTTTTGCTGTGCAGATAGAGGCGCCCAGAGGGTTCAGTAAGGAATGTTAAGCCTTCTTGGGATAGCTGAAGCAGTGTTTCTCCCAGTAGCAGAGTTTACGTTTCTGGATTTTCGGTTTTCGGTGGGAAATGTTAATTATAAGAACAGGACATGATTTGTAGCTTCACCCCTGCTGCCTCCTTAACTGTCTACCCAGACTGTACAGATTCTGTTAAATTGGGAAAGTCGAGGTATATAACTGAGATGGCAATTAGATGGGAGTTTGAAATAAAACAAGAGATTTTAAAGCAGTACGCACCTATATGTCAGCTACAGCTTTGAGAAATGAAGTAAATGGTGTAACACAAAGTACAGCTCACTGCGTTTGGCTGTATACAGCACAACAGTTCTGCTGTCGCGCTTTATGTCATTTTAAACCTATGAAATGTTTTCTTCTCCCAGCTGCCAGTTGTGATGCGTGTCCCTCGGTTCTCAGCTTGGGCTCAGAACCTGTGTGGGATGCAGTTCTCCATTCTGGGTTATGGAGATATCATTGTTCCAGGTGAGGTTAAAGTGTCACCATCAGTGTTCATCTAAACCCTCCCATGTAAATATTTTAAAAGCACACATTGCTATGTGTTTCTTTCTTTTCTCTTTTTTTTGCTTTAAAAATCCCTAAACAAGCTGATGTTAAAATGCAAAATTGTGAAATGGCAGCACTGCGTCTGAGCTGAGAAAGAATAAATAAAGGCAAACATTTGTAGTGCGATGTATCACTCACCGTCTGCATCCTCATTGGTCCAACAGGTCTCCTGGTTGCCTACTGCAGCAGGTTTGATGTTTGGATCAACAGCAGCAAAAAGATCTACTTCGTCAGCTGCTGCATAGGTACCTCACAGCTCAACTATAGTTTTGTTCCATCCATACGTTGTAACTTTGCATGACCACAGGTAAAGATGATTGTATGTTTAGAGTCATATGACTTGCAAGGGAAAAGGTATGAGAATAACTGAAATATGTACAGAGCTAAATATACACGCTCTCTATATACAGTATGTCATCACATGCCAGCCAGAGTCTTCTAATACTTCTGCTTAGTGAAACACAAAATAGTTTTTGCTGAGCACTAGGTGTCTCTGGTCTTTTCTTTTCCCCAGCACTGCAGTCGAGTTCTGATTGCGTCTGTGTGTGTGTGGTGCAAGTTTCAGGTTCACCTTGTCTCTCTCCTTCTGTGTTTGTATTTGTCTGTCTCTCTCAATCCCTGTAGCCTATCTGCTGGGAATGATAGCCACGTTTGCTGTGATGCTGCTGTCAGGGATGGGCCAGCCTGCCCTGCTCTACCTGGTGCCCTTTACCCTGATAATCTCCGCCGTGGTGGCTGGGTGCAGGGGAGAGATGAGGCAGTTCTGGGCAGGAACCACCTATGAGGTGAGAGGACCGGAGAGAGAATTCAAAGTGATTCTGTACACGTTTAGCACAGTAGTGTTACCTGATAGCTATGTTGTTACTTCCTCAGTGCTTTCAAACAGGTGTCAGTATATTTCTGAAGAACCTAACACCTTGTATCTGTGATGTGATGAAACCAAAGTCAACACAGCGCTATTCCAGAAGTACACAGCAAGGCTTGGTGCCAAGACGTATGCTCTCTGCTAGTAACTAGGAGGATGCTGTGAATATGTACTAATACAAACTAGGCTTATGTGCTTCAGTGCCAAGCTGCTTGTGCATAACATAATAATAATAAAAAAAAGCATTTTACCTGTTCAGCAAAAAAAGCCATTTCCTGGTCAGCCCTGAGAGTTTGCGGTTTCATAATTTGTCTCCACAAAGTCATTGCAGCTCAGATAACTGTACTTACTTGCCTTGTAAGTCTGTTTCTGAGTCTCTAATTGTTTAAAACAAAATATTAACAACCTTCACTGTTGCAGTTGCAGCTCCAAAGCTTTTATCATTTTCAATTTGCCTAGCAGTTGTCTTGCCATGTAGTTAAACTGAGAGGAAGCCGGTTGCACCAGACCACCTGACCTTCACTTTACATCACTCACCTCTCTGCAGCCAGAGGTTCTGAGGAAACACTTCAGCGTCACTGCACTGTCAATGCACGTAATTCAGGCAAACACTTCCCCCACATGTAGTATAGAGACTGACTCTATTCCAGTATATTGTGCTTGAATAACTGATATCTGTCATTTACATGCTCCTTAACCTGGCATGTGTTGCGTGTTACACTGTGTCATTACTATTTTGGGATGTCACCTGCAATAAGCTTAAGGACATGTTGTGGTATTGAGGATAAGAATTCTAAGATTAGTTTATAAACTGTTTTTAAATGTTTTTAAAAAGGGAAAAATATTCAGCAGTGTTGGATGCCAGTGTCTTAACAAAATGTACGAAACTACGAAAAACTTTATTTAAATAGCACACTTAATTAGATGTGAAATAAACTGTGCCATGCAGTATGGACACATACATAACATTCAAACAAACATGGAATTAAAAACAACCACAAAGAAAACAAAGTTAATCAAATATGCATGAGAACAGGAAAGTGAGTCTGCTTTAAAATTATTGTTGAGCATAGGAATATTACAACAGCCAGGACCATAAATTGGACCTGCCAATATGTTTGAAAGCATGACACCCTTCTGGTGTTTTGTGTCCGAAAAAGTTTCAAGGTCTCTGCAGGTTTACGTACACAATAGGCATTAACTGAATGCTGAAAGTTAAAATTGACCCAATATCTGTAAAGATTTACTATAGTTAATATTCAACAAAAATGAATTCTATGTTTCTGATATTTCTCACCGGGAGGTTCTAGGTTAAATCAGAAATTCTGAGAGAAATTTGCATGGATGTTGGTGGATAAGTGAAAGTGCTTGTGTGTGTGTATGTGAGAGACAGAAAAGAGGAAAGAGAATAGAGGAAATGGACACAATTCTGACCTGGCTTCATCTTCACCAGGTCTTGGACTCCTCCAGGGAACCTTTGCTGCCAGGTGTGCTTCCCTCCAATCCAGACCTCTCTCTCCCCTGCATCCCTCCTGTCATTTTACAGTTGCTTACGGCAGTGCCTTATCTTTTCTTACCAGCTTCTTTTTGTCTTCTTTTCTTTTTCCTTTGACATTTTAATTCCTGATTTCCAGGGTCAGTGTGATATTCAAAGACACAACAGATGTTAATCCTTTTTATAGTACAAATATGTTGGAGGACCTATGTTTGGACAGTGATTTGCATTAACTGACCACTAGGTGTCTCTAGTTGATTGAAAATAATCTTCTGATTTGTCTGAAGAGCTTCTGAGCCACACTCCAAAGTGGACTTGTGTTAAAGCTGAGGCCCTGGAATACCATTAACTTTATTTCTGCAGTTTGTTTTATAATTCTCTTTCTCCATTCATCTGTCTTTTTCAACCAAAGTAATCTCATCACTCATTCCTTCATGCAGTTACCAACATGTTCATGTTGTCCTCTGCATGTTGTTGCTTGCAGTTAACCTGGGAGAGCTGTGGCATGGATTTTTGGATGTGTTATCTCTGTGGTTTGGTATTTGTAGAACGTACCGCTTGTATGCTGTAGGTAGTATATGCAGTACGCATTACAAAGTAAAATCCCATCTAAGTTCTTTGTCTTTCATTGGTTTTTGTTGAACCAAAACATTAAACCGAGGAATTATTAACTTTTTCTCTCCTTTTGTCTTTAGAGGGAAGAACTGACTGCTCCGTAGAAGGAGAAAAATGCTGACTTACAAGGTTGAGAATGGACTCATATGCTGGATGCTTTTTTTTTTTTTTTTTTTTACATTTTAATATTACATTTGCAAAGCAAGGGAACACAATGTTATTATTGATCAACAGATTCTTAAGAGTATGGGTTCATCTGACTGCTGTGAATGGCTAATAAATACTGTGTTTGTGGAACAGAGATGTTTTAAGTGATTGAAAGGCTTGTTTAGTGCCTGAAAGGTCTGTTAGATTCATGTTCAGAAATCTGTAATGACTTTACCCTGGTGATGATTGCATACAACAAAATGAGAAAGCACTTTATAATATTTAGCTTGACAGTTATTTCATTAGGGGTGGGGTGGGGGTACAAATTACTTGTAGCCACAAAATGATACATTTTTGATAACTGTTTTGGGTTTTCTCTGTAACCTGTTTGTATGATGTGATTTCTTTAATTGCCTTATATTAAATGAAACAGCTTCTATTTAATGTTCTTGTGTATTTTCTTGCCTTGCTGAAACTTCCACACAGATTCTTCAGTGAAAAAAATCTTCCGGTAGGTAAACCCCACATGCCTGGAAAGGCGGTGACTTGTTGTTCTGCTTGGAAAGAAATCCATACAGCCATTACTACGTGTATGAACTGAGAGGAAAGGGCAAGTTTTTTTTACAGGACTTATGGGGGGATTTTAAGTTTTGTGAGGTAGCGAGGGGGACGGACAGTGCCAAGCATTAATCAATAAGATCTTACAATTAATTTTGCAGTAAAGAATGTTTCCAGTGTATGAAATGATTAAAATGAGCTGGTAAAATGCCAAAAAGTGTCAGATCAGTATTTTCTTTCCTTTTAGATTCCAAGGTATGGAGGCTGTTTGTTTAAAACGGTCCCTCCAACCAGCACTCATAAAAATTATACTTTCTATTGTTATAAGTATTAGTTGTATATATGGTTTCCCATCATTGGGTTTATAATGAACATATTGTGCTTGTACAGCTATTTAAGTCCCATCAGATTTCAGTGAGGTAGTCTCTGAAACTTGAAGTTACATTGTCTAATTGCATCTTTTATTCTGAATTGGATTTGTCTTATTTTTACTTTAAACAAGAATGGGGAAAGAAAGACTACACTGGCCGCTATGGGTTTTCTTTCTTTCCAAACACTAACCAGTATCTCCTTGTGACATGACTCATTTATAACTGTTGATATGAATAGACTTAATATCTGTAAAACAAAGAAACCCCTATAGGTTACCACTTTCCAATGAGTCACACTTAACCTGGCTTTATTATTGATTAATAAATAACTATTCATGGAACAATTCCAGTCCATTAATAAGTTTTGGTTGCCAGGTTAATAAATCTTGCTAGATGTTCAATGGATCCCTTGGCTGGGAATTGTCTATTGATAATAATGCAGTTGTAAATGTTGGTAAACATTTAAAAATGCTCAGAGGTTTCTCACTTTCCAAAAGGTTGTCAAGTCTGTGATTATAAATGTTATTAAGTCATTAATAAAGGTTTAGGGTTAGTAGGTTAGGACTTTGTTTAAAGTAATCGCCAGAAGTTGTTAAATGTGGCCAAGATCATGAAAAGAATACCCAGCAAAATTTATTTAAAAAAAATAAAACAAATTGTGAGAAACTGTGTGTTTTGTTTGCCTGAGCTCAGTATTTTATTTCATGTGCCTCTGTACATTCTAAAGGGGTACAAATACCATACCTGAATACCATTGTGATATTAAATATTGGCCCATATACCATATATTTAACATACCCAAACACCATGGTATCAAGTATGTAGTATTTTTGACATTACCATGGTACATGTTCTGTGGTATTTTGTGACAGTATAATGGTACATGTACCATGGTACTATATAAAATGTTATTATAATGTATTGTATGTAATAATAAGTCTTAAGCTGATGATACACGGAGCAACTTTTAGAGCAACGTTGCCGTCAATGGTAATGAGTAAAGATTACTACCGTAATCCCCTTCGCCCATCACTACGCCACCCGCCCCGCACCACCGCTATCCGTTCAAAACATAGTCGGACTTGCCACCAGCAACATTGCCCAGCAACATTGCTCAAAAAGTTGCCCCGTGTATCATCAGCTTTAGATGTATATGTTTTCCCATTATTGGGTTTATGATGAACATATTGTGCTTGTCACTTTAAATCTTGCACCACCACTATTTAAGTCCCATCATATTTCAGTGAGGTAGTCTCTGAAACTTGCAGTTATGTTTTTATTATTGCATCTTTTATTATTCTGAATTGAATTTGACTTATTTATTTGGTAAAAAATGTCTTATGGGTAGGGGCTCTGTTAATGTTCCACCTCTGATTTATAACGTATTATTAGTATAAGATTTATTAACCATTAATAAAGACACTGGTGCCCTTGTTATTTTAGAGCAGTTCATAATTAAGTCAGTCAGTGAGACAGAGGCCAGTTAACTTGATGTGTGTTTTTGCTGGCTCTTTGTAGTTATTAGGGAGTAAAACAAAGCGCACATGTGGCCGCTGGCTCCGCCTCGGCCATGTGACAGTGTGCTGGCTGAGTCAGCTGGCTCGTCATGCAGCGTCAGTTTGGAGTCGCACAATTATGAAAAAGCAACCTTCCGTTGGAGCTGCAGCCGAAGCGGATCTCTCCAACGTCCACCGGGCTTTCCTTCCAAGGCTAACAGAGAGCACCGCCGATAGATGGATAAAAGCCACGACACAGCTCTTCCTGAGTCTCAACGGTGAAGAGAATGGTATGTGATCCTCTCTGAGGACTCAAACACTTTCCTCTAGGTTTTATAGTGAAATTGGCGCTAAGGATCGTCGTGACTGATCTGGGGTTTTGAGTGGCAGGTCCCCCCCCCCCTCCTCATGCATGCTCCCCTCCTGCCTGTCAGGGACCAGCCGAGATCCCGGAGGCATTTGCTGACTGTACCGCTATAATACCTCTCGGACGTGATAAGTAAAGTGTACACGGTGACATAGTGTCTAGCAAGAAAACCCCCAAGTCACACACGGGCGTAGCGTTAGCAGGCTAAATAGCTAGCTCGCTAGCGCTAAATGCTAGGTACTTAACCTAAGCTAACTAACGTTAGCTAGGGCAGCGGCGGTAGCTGGCTGATGTTAGCAGCGGGTTCTTTGTCATAAAACAACTGGAACAGAGGTCCTCTGCACAAAACAGTCCTCTAGACACTAAAAAGATTCAGTTCAGAGCAGCTGCCACGTGTTTAAAACACATTTCCGCCAGATGTTTGACAAGACACGCTGTCATTGCCAGTAACACGTCAATGCCACCTTGAGTGGCTGCCAAGTCCGCTTCAGCTGTATGCTTTTAATTCCGCCAGCTCCGGGAAAAGTTCAGAGATGTTGAAATAGTGCATTCTTTATCTCATACCTTTTGTTAGACATCTGTGCGCCCACTCACGACTGTTTGCTATTTGGTGGGAGTTAAATATTTTAGGCCCTCTGCAGACCTTGCTGAAGACTTGTCTCAACATTATTGTTTGTGAGGTGTAATTTTCCCTCTTCGTGTCAAGAACGGCCTCCTCTTTCTCCCAAAGAATTTCCTGTCTAGTCCTGTCTGATCTAGCAGACTGAGGAGCTGTGGCCAGAGCTGTGAGTCAGTAGTACATAAGTTACACAGTGTGTGAGAGCTGGGTAATATTCATATAAATATATATATATATATAATCACATTTTTTGCTCCTTTAGCTCAAATTGAACTGTCAGATAGATTCAGCAGACGTTCTCTTTTAACTGTGTTGTGGCCTGTAAGACGAGGAAAATATCATTACCCAAATCTGAGGTGATGTCCTCGTTAATCTGAGCAGACAGTCTTTTGCCTCTGTGCAATACTGTCTTGTTTCTCACAGTGCTGGCCTGAGCCGGTCACATGCTCCAGCTTACCCCTGGATGAGGGACACTCCTGTGCTGCTGCTATGAGCAGCCTGATGAACCAGTGCTGGTCCATCAGACAGACAAATTAGTAATGGAGCTTTATTATTGCAAGTCACTGTCTGTTATGTAATGGTAGATGGTTGAACTGGTCATCAGCTTGGGCTTTAGCGCTCTGTGAGCTGGTAGAAAATAGTCTTGCATCACTTTGTTGTGCTCCAGAAACGACTCTAGCACTGCTAGTAGTGTTAAGTTAGTTGTGTACTGAGCACGTGTGTGTGTCTGCTTGCGTGTTTCAGCCTGCAGAAACACTGTGGCATGCCTCCTTCTCTGAGCTCTGTTATCTCATGCTCTAATCCTTTTGCACTGCACGCACACGCCCATTTGAAGATGACTGATAAAGTTTTTCCAATGGCCCTGGACTTGGTTTTCCAAAAAATTGGTCACAGTGTCAGTTTGTTGATTTTATGAATGGAGAGCTCCCCTGTAGTTCTTATCCAGCTGACCCCCCCTCCACCCTCCGCTTGCTCTGCAGAGCTGTAGCTCCTCGTCAAGCATTCAGCTGACTTGCATGTGCTGTGTACTACCCATAGAGCTCTGCAGGGAATACCAACCTACTACCTTCTATCTCTTAAGTTGCAGTTATTTGATGGTGTGTGCAAAGAGCAATATGCATGTTTATGCTTTTGTAGTCCCTCTCTTTGTTATTCCAGAAGAGAGGTATTAACTTGGCAGTGGCCCTGCTGCTATCTCCTATCCTTTGACTGGTTTAACCTGGGTTTACATAGGCTCGCATGACCATCAGCACCAGATGTTGGGAAGAAATAGCCATCACTTACTACATTACTAGGTTATACAGCTGCTTTCAAGTAGGACTCAGGGTGCCAGCATGCTATCGGCCCATGCCGTGCAGTCTTTCAGAGCTATGTCCAGGGGGGACAAGAGCTGGAGAGCCGTCACACTTTGGTCTCATGACTGTATGAAGTGACTTTGCTTCTGTGTGCAGCCTTCCAGGAATCTTATCTGAAGGCTATAATGAACTCTCTCCCTCCATTTAACATTCTTTTTATAGGCCTACATCTCAGAACAACTACTCTAAGATGTGGCAAGAATTGCAAATTGATGAGGCCTGTCTGTGTTAAAACGACTCATAGTGTGTGATATATTCTCTTTGAATGAAGCCAATATAAATGTCTATTTTGATTCTGCTTTGACTCTGTCAAAGGGATAGTAATCACACTATTTAATATCCGGAATTTAACATGTTTTACAGGCAGTACTAGCCAGAGCTGTAAACTTGAGACTTGGATTTGAGCCACACTTAGATCACCAAAATCAGGACTTGATATCTGACTTGGACTTGCCTTTGTATTGGTCTCAAATGACTTGAGAAATGCTTAAACAGCTGTGACACCAGCATTTTTGTTGCTATCACTGTGTTTTTCTGTGTTACTGATTGTACGACTGCAACTGTCAATTAACGCCGATGACTTCCTCGATTAATTGTTTGGTTGATAAAATGTCTGAAAATAATGAAGAAATTCCCTCAGATTATACCCAAAGTGACATTGTCAAATGTCTTGTTTTGTCTGACCAACAGTCAAAAACCAAAAGATGTACTCAATGTACTGTCATATAAAACTAGCAAATATTCACATTTTAAAAACTACAACCAGAGAATTCCTGGCCATTTTTGTTTGAAAAATTGTGTACAACTGCAGTTCTCCTGTGATGCGACTTAATGCAAAGAGAAACCGCAGTGAGGAATTAAGGTTATGGCATGAAAGCACTCATGAGGAGCCTTTTGCTCACTGTACCGTGGAGGATGCCCCATTTCTGTTTCCATGCTTATAACTATAGCCATATACCAAGAGTTCAGTGGCAATTATTGTTATACAAATCTTTAATACCAATCAAATAGTCAGAAAGGTGAGACACTTGGACAAGTTCATACTTTTCTTACTTTCCTGATAAATTTATCTATTCAAACAGAAACCTTATTTCTGTCTTCTAAATAGGAAACCCTTTGATACCAATTTCTCAGAATTAATGATGAAAAAATAAAACAGCAAAAATGTATTTTGTTCTTTTTGTTGGTTCTCTGAGAACCACTTTTCTCTTTGGCTACTTATCACACTAAACTGCTTACCCCGTAGCCTCCGCTCTTTCTAATGGAAATGTAATTGCCAAGCCAGATGTTATCTCACTGCATGTTACGTCAGGCAGGACCAGGGGAATGATGGGTTGGCCAGTCAGCCTCGTTACAATGTTGGGAAAAAGGAGGAGGGGGAAGGAAGAGCTCCGCTGGCAAGTTTCAAGAGTTCAGTGTGTGTGTGTTGGGAGATGATGAGGAAAATAAGCGACAGCATGTGATCAAATTTGTGTCTCTCCATACGAACACATTCGCTCCCACAAGCGCCTATAGGGGCAGATGAACATGACCACACACGCACCATAAACAAAAGTCACAGCATCCTACACAGTTGAACCCAGAGAGATAGAAAGGTGCCGGGTTAGATTTCCTACAGGAACAGAGTAATCATAAACCGTGGAGCTCAGAGAAAGAAGCCAGAGAGGAAGAGGGAGGGAGCGAGGAAGTGGGAGAGCGAGAGGTTGTGTTTTTGGCAGGGGCTCTAAAGTGCTCAAGTCTTTTGTTGCCTGACATTTTCAGGTACCATGGTTACAAGGTTAGCAGTCCGGCTTGATCCGCCTCATTAACACTTTGTTAGGTCAAGACGACACCAGCGCTTTTATCGAAATGATTATTCTACAGCGTGGCACAGAGACCTCCCTTAAGGTGTAGGGTGTGTCTCACCCCTGTCACTAGTTCAGCAGACAGTGAATCATTATTCGGTGAGTCAGATTTCAGGCACTGATTAGGTCACTAATTCAGTAACCAAAGGGGCACTTTAGAGTCAATGAGCTGCAGCTCATAAGATGTATTGCTAGATTAGATAAGAAGCTAGCATTGGCATTGAATAGTATTGCTATCAATGCTCTGGTCAAAAAAACACCCATTAACATCTGACTTTTGTCTTCAGTATGAAAGGGTACAATCGGCATTCACAACCGGGTTAAATGACACAGTAGTCACGTGTATTTATCGGCCCCAGCTCGAACGGGCAGTGAAGTGTAAACATTACACTCGGGCGCATGTACTAATTTTTGCCCCTTTTGTGGCGCATTTCTTCCAACTGTTTTCTATATCTTCGGATAACTAGAAATGTGTCATCTACAAAATTATTAAAATTATTCAACCTCCACTGCAAATCATGTTTATTGTCAATATTTACAGACTTTCAGCTGTTTGCAATGAACTTGTCCAACAAAAGCAATTAAAATAGCTCAACACAACAAATTCTTTAAGTGGGTTCCCCAAATTCAGCTAAAATGCAATTTACAGTGGGGAGAACAAGTATTTGATACACTGCTGATTTTGCAGGTTTGGTAGGTCTGTAATTTTTATCATAGGTACACTTCAACTGTGACGGAATCTAAAACAAAAATCCAGAAAATTACATTGTATGATTTTTAAATAATTAATTTGCATTTTATTGCATGACATAAGTATTTGATACATCAGAAAAGCAGAATTTAATGTTTGGTACAGAAACCTTTGTTTGCAATTACAGAGATCATACATTTCCTGTAGTTCTTGACCAGGTTTGCACACACTGCAGCAGGGATTTTGGCCCACTCCTCCATACAGACCTTCTCCAGATCCTTCAGGTTTCGGGGCTGTCGCTGGGCAATACGGACTTTCAGCTCACTCCAAAGATTTTCTATTGGGTTCAGGTCTGGAGACTGGCTAGGCCACTCCAGGACCTTGAGATGCGTCTTACGGAGCCACTCCTTAGTTGCCCTGGCTGTGTGTTTCGGGTCGTTGTCATGCTGGAAGACCCAGCCACAACCCATCTTCAATGCTCTTACTGAGGTAAGGAGGTTGTTGGCCAAGATCTCGCGATACATGGCCCCATCCATCGTCCCCTCAATACGGTGCAATCGTCCTGTCCCCTTTGCAGAAAAGCATCCCCAAAGAATGATGTTTCCACCTCCATGCTTCGCGGTTGGGATGGTGTTCTTGGGGTTGTACTCATCCTTCTTCTTCCTCCAAACACGGCAAGTGGAGTTTAGACCATAAAGCTCTATTTTTGTCTCATCAGACCACATGACCTTCTCCCATTCCTCCTCTGGATCATCCAGATGGTCATTGGCAAACTTCAGATGGGCCTGGACATGTGCTGGCTTGAGCAGGGGGACTTGGCGTGTGCTGCAGGATTTTAATCCATGATGACGTAGTGTGTTACTAATGGTTTTCTTTGAGACTGTGGTCCCAGCTCTCTTCAGATCATTGACCAGGTCTTGCCGTGTAGTTCTGGGCTGATCCCTCATCTTCCTCATAATCATTGATGCCCCACGAGGTGAGATCTTGCATGGAGCCCCAGACCGAGGGAGATTCACCTTCATCTTGAACTTCTTCCATTTTCTAATAATTGCTCCAACAGTTGTTGCCTTCTCACCAAGCTGCTTGCCTATTGTCCTGTAGCCCATCCCAGCCTTGTGCAGGTCTACAATTTTATCCCTGATGTCCTTACGCAGCTCTTTGGTCTTGGCCATTGTGGAGAGGTTGGAGTCTGTTTGTTTGAGTCTGTGGACAGGTGTCTTTTATGCAGGTAACCAGTTCAAACGGGTACAGTTAATACAGGTAATGAATGGAGAACAGGAGGGCTTCTTAAAGAAGAACTAACAGGTCTGTGAGAGCCGGAATTCTTACTGGTCGGTAGGTGATCAAATACTCATGTCATGCAATAAAATACAAATTAATTATTTAAAAATCATACAATATGATTTTCTAAATTTTTGTTTTAGATTCTGTCTCTAACAGTTGAAGTGTACATATGATAAAAATTACAGACCTCTACATGCTCTGTAAGTAAAACCTGCAAAAACAGCAGTGTATCAAATACTTGTTCTCCCCACTGTATATTGACTTCTCCAGTCTCAAAAGTATTCAACCCCTTCATGGCAAGCATCTTTAGTACTTAGTAGAGCACCCTTTTGCTGTCAGGACCTGCTGCAAACAAGATGCATAGCCAGACACCAGCTTCTGGGAATGTTCCATGAGCAATGGCCTCCAGTTCAGTAATGTTCCTGGGGTTGGGACGACTTTTGCAACCAAGCCTTGGTGGAATTTGAGGTATTCTTAGGATCTTTCTTTTAGAAGGTCCAATGCCGCACAAGCTTCAGCTGTCTCACAGACAGCACAACAATTTCTCCTAGGATATCCTCCAACTTCAATGAATCCATCTTAACTTCCATACGCTGCTGGTTAGCAGTGTCAGAGGATGCAAAGCAGCCCAAGAGCATCACCGAGCCACGGCCATGCTTAACTTTGGGCAGTGTTCTTATCAGTATATGCTTCATTCTTCTTCCTCCAGACATACCGCTGATCTATCGTGCCAAAAAGGTCCAGTTTTGTTTTCCAAAACTTCTGCGGCTTATTTATATAATTTCAGCATACTGAAGCGGACTTATCTTGTGCCTTTAGGTCAGTAGTGCTGTACGTCTTGGAGTTCTGGGATGGAAACCATGTGCGTTCAACGTACCTTACTGCACTCACTGCAACGTCAACGGTGCCTGTTGCCACCAAGTTTTCAGCTGCCTGACATCATCCCCAACACGACAATGGGCTAACCAGCTTCACTTTTCCAGTAGCTGGTAAACAAGCCCCCAAGGGGTCTTTTGGCCGCAGCCTTTATTCACTGACAAACTGTAACATACACTGTACACATTTACTGCTTAACTTCCCTGTTCACGGTTTCTTCTTCTCTGCTGCATTAACATGCCGCACGCTCTCTTTATCTCACCCACACTCTCACTACACACACAGAAAGGATGGACTCTTTCGCGACTGCAAGTGGAGGGGATAACGTAAAAAGACTGGCAAACAAGAAAAGCGCCTCTGTTTTGGTAATATTTCGGGTTGAGTCCCCCCCGAAAGGTGGGCCAGCCACATACAAAGCAGTGTGGACATCATTGCCGTCCAGCCAGCTGATATGTCCGCCGCGACAAGTGTCATCGGGTCCTTCAGCAAGAATGCATGGAACAAGGCGCTTATTCCCTATCTGTTCATTGTTCTTTGGGCATAAGTATTTTAACCCAGCAAGACTTGTCTAAGTAAGCTACATGCTATACATGCAACAGTCCTGTCATCAGCTTACATCCAGTAAGCATTCCTCGTGACCTTGCTGGTATAAGTCAGCTGCTGCCAAAGGGCCATCTGGCGGTCAGGAAGAATGAGAAGGAACAAGAGTTATGAATGTAACTGGTTCAATGAATTCTGGATGATCGCCAGAGTTGTCTGTCACTTTGAATCTGGGCAAGAAGATTCTGTAGGATCAGATTGCCTGATGATATTGGGGTTTTAAACTGGGGTGTGCACCCTACATCATTGCATGGCCACAGGTGACTTTATTGGTATAGCGACTCGACCTGTGCGCCATCACTACGGATGAGTATGTGCTCTGACTGCCATGCCAACGAGCCTGGCTCTTTGGTGGTAAAGTTGCATGTTTGGTACCCTGAGGACCTAGGTTCGAATCAGTTTGCCTGCTCTCTCCCTTCGCCACAAAAATAATGAGCTATTCCTTTTCAAAGGAGAGTGCAACATTAACTGTTTTTTAGAACCTCTGTATTACTTTTACAGCTATGCATGCGTACACAGCATTTCTTTTGTGGATTTAGGGATTATTATCAACCTTCCAGGTGAACTCACTTTTTTTATCTCTAAATAAGTGGTTTTGATAATATAGCTAAATTGAAGGTTTGTCTCTGCACTGTGGCTAACTGATGGTTACTGGCAAATTGCAGCCAAAACATAAATCCATATTGAAATGGATAATTCCCACCTACAAAAAGCCTCACACACATCAGATCATCACCCAGGTCACAATACCTTTACACTTTCAGACATGTCAACTGTTAGGATAAGTATTCGGAAAAACAGTTATAAAATCAGCAGTAGGCGAACAAAATGGGGGAATAAAATGAGTGGCATCAACAATAAGCTTGATGCCACTGGTCGGCAGTATAGCTGTAGGTCTACGTAGCATTTAAAATACAACCTGTCTGAGACATTTGTGTTTGATGTTGTTATTTCCCAACTCATAAATGTCATCAGTGCTCCCACTGTTGTGACAAATGTTTATTCTATCAGGATTGCTTTATGTCATGTGTGGACACACCTAATGTGAGATGAGCCTCAGAACCACCGCCTTATGTAAATACTGTATGTGAACCCATGTTGTGAGTGCCATCATGTTACTTTAGTATACGGGGTTAACATTAGTTTGCTGCCTTCAGTCTGACCTGGATTTGAGTTTTGTTATGCTGTCCTCTTTGAAATGAGTTTAGTGTGGCCTGAGTTGTTGGGAGAGTTTCGTGTGTGTACGCCATGAATCACAGTTGGTGGTGTGTCTTTAGTAGACAACTAGGTATATATCATTGAAGCCTCTGCCCATCCACTAATCCTCTTCCATACCCCCGCCTCCCTTGTCTGCTTTCTCCCCAGCCTGAGTATAATATCTAGTTGGTCTCAGACACATTCATCTGCCCCCTGAGTGGCTTCTTGCAGATTAACAGTGGATGGAGTTTGTAGGCTGCAAACTCTCAAAGATCTCTCAGCTTTTTACCTAGGCTGGATCTGTTTGGTAACAGCATCGTTGTAGTCTCTGAGACCTATATTGAAATTTCTTCTGAGGGACAGAGAGCGGAAGAAGTATAGTGATTTGTTGGCGATGATCCAGTGCTCAGGGGAGGCTGTGGTGACTGTGGTTTGTCCGGGAGATGCATGAAGGAGCCTTGGTATGTTCCTGTACAAAGCCCTTAAACACAGAGATGAAGAGGAGGACATTCAGGTACACACTCAGTGGCTCGGTGTCATGGGTCAAGCGGCGGCATGACCTGTTTATTTAGACTTTTCAAAAAAAACACAATTTTTTTTGTAGGTAGCATAGAACCTGAGGAAGTATGGCTGGGACTCTTGGCACCAGAGATATGTGCCTTTAGGGACAGATAATGATTGATTGATATTTAGACACTATTCCTTTATGCCAAGTCTTCTGTTTCAGTAGTGTCTATGTTTAACCATAGCAGAAAAGGACTTGCTGGTTCACAACATTCCTATCCCCAGTTATTGTAATACTATTGTTTGAGTTTCAGAAATAGTTGAAAGGCTTTGGTGTAAGCAGGTGACAGTTTTGCAGGTTTCCCTCTTTGTGCTTGGAAGGATTAATGGCGCTAATCGCTCATGGGTCCTTCTGAGCTGTACAGGGGGAACAGGAAGGCATGAGACATTAATTGAAAATTCCTGTGATGTAATTCCTTGTTTTAAAAGAATAGCGATACATACATACAAGATGAGATTATATTATTTAGTTTATATTTTTGTTTATAATGCCGGCAGACAACTATAGCTGCCTCCTGAACTGTAGTTGTCCTTATTTTATATAGCCTAGCAAATGTGTGTTTTTCATTTATTAAACCTTCTAATTGCTTTTGCCTGTAATATACTTGATCCTGGATTAAGGGGTTACAAGCTACCTTTTTAGGAGGTTGGGGTTTATTATTTTCAGAGAAAGTTGCCCTAACTGAATTATAACAGACAACTCCCCTCGTTTTAGTTATCCCCATGTTAATTTTCGTGCATGCCTTGTTTTTGTGACTACTACAATGGATATAAAGCCAGCACTGTTTGTACAAACACTCAGTTACTATACAGAGAGGAGCACTGCTTTTTTAACATCCTCAGGGGGCAATTTGCTTAGCAGCTTGAATGTTTGAATGAAAAAACATAATAGAGCTGTAAAAACAAACATGGGGAACATCAGCTGCTGTCAACTGCTCACAACATGCGACTGTTTCTGTTTGTCCACAGTCCCAGAAACCCTGGATAGAAAGCACTTTCACCAAGAGGGAATGTGTGTACATACTTCCAGTGTCAAAGGACCCCCACAGGTATGTTCTTAGATGTACTGCAGTCTGCTTTGTGGTGATAGCCATGGAAACGGTGTAATTGTATGGTGTGTGTTAAAGAAGGCCCAAACCCTAACCACTACTCTCCAAAGAGTAAATGAGTCTGTTTCTACATAATTTTAATGTTTGTGTCTGTCACTATAATTACAGCGTTGAGAGGCAAGACCAGTGATGAGCCTGTGTGTCACATCTTCTAGTCTTAGAGATAGGATGTTATTAATCTTTTAACAGTCTGATATTTAAAGAAGTTTGGATTTTAGCATTTGGGTGACTCATTAGATTCAGCGAAATCTGAATCCAGTTTAAACCTAATTTATTTCCTTGTATACTGTTTTTATTAAAATTTTCTGTGTGAATGTGAAGACCTGATGTGGATGTTCTTTTGTCAAATGTAGCAGGACTTTTCTGCAGACTTACTGGAATCTTACAAAGCAGTGTTAAAATTGAATGGAAGGCTTCTCATTGGCTTTGCGCTCATTCCCAATGTGCCATGTATGCATGAGAAGCACATAAGAAATAGCTCAATTAAAGGTAAAGCAGTTATGAAGAAATGTTAGATAACCAAGAATTGTACAAACAAAATGTTGATTTATTTATTTAAGTACTTGAAGTCTTTAAGTAGTTTCCCACAATTACACATATTTACTATTTAACCGCTACCTTTGTGTGTAAGCCATTTCTGTTTTTAGTTACACTTTCAAGAAGTTGGAATGGGTTATTATTTTCTCCATGTTTTCTTTTACATCAATTATTTGCCACTGGCTTTTCTCGACTAACTACAATACGTGCCACTGCTCGAAGATGATTCAGAGGTGTTAGTGAACATGGGGCCCATTTAACATTGGGCCAAAGGCCTACATGTGACTGCGATCAAAGTGAGAGTCCCCTTGGCAGGTTTCATATTGTTCTCTTGGTTAAAGGCCAATCTAACCGGGCTGCCTGCCCAGCTGACAGATAACCTTCCTTAATGTCCTCAAATGTCTAGTGAGAACGTCTTCTCGCTAGCAGAGATCAGACCATTAAAATCTTTCTTTGCAAATGTTCTTCATAATTAGGTGGTTCGTATATATTTAAATTTAAATTAATTGATTAATTGTGTGTTGCTGTGAAATTCCTTCCAGATGCCTTCCAGGATGCCAGATTTGCCAACAGCTAGTCCGGTAAGTTTCACTCATTCTGACATGATTAGCCTGAGATAATTGATTTCTTCACACTCACACACACACACACACACACACACACACACACACACACACACACACACACACACACACACACACACACACACACACACACACACACACACACACACACACAATTACAGTGTAATTCCACTGAACAGCAACTCTCCTCAGGAAACTATTAACTTCCAGGCTTTGTGTGTCAGGATGCACATTCTCGCCTAAGGTAATTAAAGAAGGAAAGAAAACAACAAGGCTGGGTTGGTTAGTAGTAGTAGAAGGTCTATCAAACTTTGCCATCATGACTCTTTGTTAGGATAAAACTTGTCTTCAACTGACTTTAACATACACACACATTAGACAAGGAAGACACATGTGTGTGCTTTATTGTTTGTATTTTCCAGTCACATGTTTTACTTTTCACGTTACAAGAGAGAAGGCTTTTAGGATAACTTGTTTGGCTGGGGTCGGCTGGTGTGCAAGTGTCCCTTAATCCAATAGGTTGCGGGACCGAGTTGCTAACTTTAGCCTAAACTCTTATATAGTAGCATTCAGGACCTGCTCTTACACAGTGCGGAAATTCTACACAGTGGTTGTCCAGTTGTGAACATGGCTTTTTTAATATAACCTGTAAAACCACAAACATTAGTTAGCTAGTTGGCCTGTTAGCCAAGGTTAGCTGACAACTGTAGTTGGAGCAGATAAAGACTCTGTTCAATACATTCCTTATACTTTTTTGATTATGGAAAAGGAAAAAAAGTTTACTGTGTGTCTTAGATAAGAATATTAAACTATGAATTAAAAGTGATTCTGTTCACCCTCAAGGTGCTGCTGTGGGCGGCTAGTGCGGCAACATGTTGGCTTCACAGCCAGCTTGGCCTCGAAGTACTCGGACGTGAAGCTGGGTGAAAACCCCAACCTGTCCATGCCCGCGGCGGAGGAGTGGTCGGTGGAACAACACACAGAGGCGAGCCCCACTGACGCCTATGGTGTCGTCAACTTCCAGGGAGGGTCTCACTCGTACAGAGCCAAGGTAGGAGGGCAAATTCTTCTCTGCTGGAGGGTTTTTTCCTGTTAAAAGTGTCTTTGATATGGATGGTGGTAACATTGTCTCACAATATTTCAAGGTGTTTCCTTCATGTGGGGTTGTGTTTATGTCAATTACTTAAAAAGAAATCATGGAGAACATTGTGGTGTTTGGTGTGCCATGGTTAATCAACCACTTCAAGCTTGAAATGGAAAAAAAAAAGTACATTTTCAAGCAAAAACTGTAAACAGTTGTTGGTTTCAGCTTCTCAAATGTGAAGGCATGTTGCTTTTCTCTGCTTTTATGTGTTCATGTGACCATGCTTTTCTTGTCGGCAGTATGTGCGTTTGTCCCACGACTCACAGCCGGAGAGCATCCTGCGGCTGATGCTGAAGGAGTGGCATATGGAGCTTCCTAAGATTCTCATCTCTGTCCATGGAGGAGTTCAGAACTTTGAGCTGCACCCACGCATTAAGCAGGTGGTGGGCAAGGGCCTTATCAAAGCTGCAGTCACTACCGGGGCCTGGATTCTCACCGGAGGGGTCAATACAGGTATGTAGTCAGAGAGAGATTATTTTAATCATCGAGGATATCCCCCAACCCTGCTGGATGTGTTGTTCCCAGAAAATTGAGAGTTTTTTATTTGAAGCCAGAGCATTTTACATTGTCACACATGGTCCCTACACATTATGGAATAACATCTGGATTTGTGTTTCAGACTATTGCCTCCATTGTGTTTTCTAAAATATAAAATCTACAATTACTAAAAAAAAAAAAAAAATTATATGAGTGTTTTCATGCCATTCGGAGCAGCAGCCAAAATGTTTACCACTGTGTGAGAGAGTGCGGACCAAAGCGAGCTTGATTTCATCAAAAGCAAGGCAACACCTGTTTAACTGAACGCACACTCCCCTACGCCTGCACGTCGCAGCCCACAGCTCTGCCCCAAGTGTCTTACGCTGCGTTCCTGTCAAGGTGGGAGGTCGGAATTTTCCAGTTGAAATTTACAACCTCTGAGCTTTCCAGGTGTACGACGCAAAACATAAACAAAACACATGGCAGACTGATGTTTCTTCTTGTGTACACACAATTGAACTCAGCATTGCCCCTAATGTTAATTAAAAAGACAGCCATTTTAATGAAAGCGAGTGAAATAAATATATGTTTCTCATTAACTGTGTTCCTGTCTAGCTACATCAGTAGGTAATCCGTATATTTCTAATGTTTTACGTTTATTACGATTATTTACCAAACCAGCTACCAAATAAAAACATTGTGACATATTTTGAGATTAGTCTACATGCAGATCAGGTTTTACTATGATAGTATGTTTTATTTTAATTAAATACAGGCAAATATACTTTAAGTTGCATTTTAGTTGATGTTTTCCATGGGGGTTGTCGCTTCCATGGGGACTGAACGTGTGTAAACAAGAAACATCAGTTTCTCACGGTCAGCTATGTTTTTTTGTTTACGTTTGGCATCGTGCACCTGGGGCCTATACTACAAAGCAAGTTCAACATACCCAGGATATCTTTTTTTGTTATCTGGCTTCACTAACCCTAACAATCGCAATCACGCTAAATGGTCACACGATGCTGGTCATCTACTAACAACATCGTGTGACCGCAGCCCAGGGTTTCCTGATCCAGCCATGAGCACGTTCACATCAAAGGGCGGTGTTTGCAGCAGGTGGCCAATGGCAAACATGGACAAGTCTACTGACAGCAGAGCGGCATTATTTTACAAATGGAGAGCAAACTATAATATTAGACAAATGCGTAGAAGTTAAACACACAATCCAGACTAAAAGCAACATCGTTGCAGCTGCCAAATGAAGGAAGACAGAAAATTCTTGACTGTGTGAATGTTACAGGCTTATAATATCACTGCCCCATCATTAGGGCATGAGTAGATCTGACTATAATTACATTTCTGTATTCCATTAAATTAATGTGTTGCTTAGATGTATTGTTATGACCATTTTAGCCTTATTCTTTCAGCTGTAGCGGCTGTGCATCATCTTTTCTACATCAAAGGTTGATTAAATGGCCCTAAATAAGTGGTTGCTCCAAATAACTTTTGAGAAAAATCTGATTCATTTATTTAACACACTCAGAAATGTTCCAGACAATGTTCTTAATTAACTTCATAAAGCAACGAAACGAAAAATCCATTCATGCCAGTAAAAGTGCTAAAATAGTGGGTGAAAGACTGAATCTCAACCACGGCTTCAGATCCCAACATTTACTGAAAACTCACCCACATAACCTGCGCCCAGATAGTGGTGGGCGCTACATTATCAGTTTCCGTAATATAAGAAACAAATGCATCATGAAGTTATAATAAACAAATTCATATTAAACTTAACTTGAATAATAAAATATATGCTCATAATATTTAGCCTAACATGTTAGATGCTTTGCAATGACGCTCTTCATCATTGTTTGAACGGAAAAACGAACAAGAGAGCAATAAATGTTTAGGTCATGGGAGAGTAATGGAATATCACAGCGCACTTGTAAATGTTAAACTGCCCTCTGAGTGTAGTAAAGACTTTGTATTATTATTGGTGAATAGGTATGGCAGCTGAATTAACTCTTACTTTGTTCCCCTGCTCCCTTACAGATTCCCTGAATGAACATTCACTCACACTTATATTGTACACAACCCTGCGTAAACACAGCCACCTTGTCAATCGCTGATGTAGCAGAAGTTGTAATACGGGGCTCTTAAGTGTGTCATTTGGCTGCGTGTCGCGGCCGAGGTGTGTCTGCAGCCACAGCGCGGCGTTAAGATGGTGTGGTCTGATCATAGTGTTTAAATCATTACTCACAGGGTCAATTACCCAGACCTGTGGTTACTTACTTAATGCCTCTCTGGCACCCTGGCCAGTTGGGATGGTCTCCTAGCTCACAAATTACTGCTGAATCCATGAGCTCCATTAGCTGAGGACTGTGGTTCACAAACAACCCCAGGACTAATGTGCTTGTTGTGGCATTTTGGTTGCAGAAGCTCAGGTGTCGTGGCTATTTCTTTTCCCATGCATGGTTAACGAGACCTACAGTAACTAGCACACTTATATGTAGCGGGGTCAGTTTTATTGTTTAAATGCCAGTCAGAATTTTAAGTGAAGTATGACGATGGTCAAGTAGCAATAACAAGAAATAATGAAATTTATTGATTGTTTAATGCATCCTTCCTAAAGGTGTGGCAAAGCATGTGGGAGATGCTCTCAAAGAGCACTGTTCAAGATCATCAAAGAAGATTTGCACTATCGGGATCGCACCCTGGGGAGTCATTGAAAACAGAAATGACCTCATTGGCAGAGACGTAAGATACAACTCTTACAAACTTGTAATTGCATGATTATCTTGAAAGATCTCTGTCCCTAAGATAACATTTATATCTATTTAATGTTGAGTTTCATGGTCTCCCTGCAGATTATCGCTCCGTATCAGACGCTGCTGAACCCTCTAAGCAAACTAAACGTTCTCAACAATCTGCATTCACATTTCCTCCTGGTGGATGATGGGACGGTGGGCAAGTACGGCGCTGAGGTCAACCTGCGGCGGGAGCTAGAGAGGCACATCAACCTCCAAAGAATACATGCACGTAAGTAAAACTGGAAACTTTGCATTGTTTGGATTCCTGAGAAACAAGAGATTACACTTTAGATCTGCAAAAGCAGTCTGGAGATCTTCTAATGAGTGACATTATTTGTCATGGAAAGCCAAAAGCATCCGCTTATTGATGTACTAGTCTACTCTTTGTTTAAATACCACACATGGCCCATTAAATTATTGAAATCCATAGTGTCCTATTAAAAAAAACAAAAAAAACCCACTTCTGCGTTGTGCTTTCTGTTTCTGTTAAAAATTTACCAATACTCAGAATATGAGGGCAATATCACACATAGACTGGAACAACACTCGACTCAACGCCCATAGTTTGACTAGTCATGCTTCAATGACCATAGACAAGGACAATTAAAGATTATTTATTTATTATTAATGAGTATAATCTAACGTGCCCTTGAGATTAAATGCACATACACACAGCAAATTAGCAACTCTATTTCAGCCTCTTTTCAAAGAACCGTTCCACCAAATGGGAAATAAAATGACCATCAATTTCCCAATTAAACCAAAAGCAATACAGTTTAGTAATTTATTCCTTTTTGACGTGTTGTACTGCCTGTAAAGTGAAACTGGACAGGTGTGCACTTGTTTGTTGTGGAAATCAAATAATAATTTGTATAGCTCTTTCACCAGTGAAACATTATGTAGGTTGGATTGAATTTACTTCAGGAAGTTGTGCTCGGGAAGTGCAACCAATAAAACCCAAGACTGATCACATGGAAACAAGTTGATTAGTGATTTGGCTGGCAGTTCATGTCATTAATTACTGTAAGACCTATATACCCTTCAGACAGGACTAAACCCCATGGTGTTATCATTATTAAGTCAGTGTGTCTTTGTCTACTGGAAACTAGGTGATAACATCGAGCCGGCCATTATCATCTCAACCTCTCACAAACTGTCACTTGGGTGGAGCTGTAGTGTGTGTGAATGACATTGTTGCTGGGGGGAATAATGTAACATAAACTTGAACTTTAAGGGCACTCTCCCTCTTCTTTCTTGTAGGAATTGGTCAGGGAGTTCCTGTTGTGGCCCTGATCTTTGAGGGGGGTCCCAATGTCATCCCGACTGTGTTGGAGTACCTTCAGGAGAGCCCTCCTGTGCCAGTGGTGGTGTGTGAGGGGACTGGTCGTGCTGCTGACATACTGGCCTACATCCACAAGCAGACCGAGGAAGGAGGGTAGGACACACAAAAACGCAAAGGGGGGGGGGGTGAGATGAGTGCTGTCGTTTTTGTGCCAAAGCTCAATCTTTCCAAATACTGTTTTAGTCAGTTAGTTATTTAACAGTATGTTAACGATTAAGCATGAGGTACCCTACAGAGGTTTTAATAATATCAAGTGTTTCATTAAATATTTAGAGGTTAAAAATAGTTGGTAATGTTAGACGATTTGTAAAAAAAAAAATGGCAGTAGTATGCTGTTGGTGATGAATCATTTACTGTGTTGTAGACACCAGTGTTTTCTTGTTTTTTTGTAATTCCTTTGATGGCAGCGTCGTTGGTGGCTCTCTACTATATCTGTCCCAGAAGGATTTTTAACAACCCAACAACCGCAGCCCAGTCTGTTATAAAAGAGCTGAAAGTAGTTGAACTTGTGACCGAGTGCAGTAAAACGCAATCTGCTGACGGACTTAATTAGCCAATGAAATTTGCACAATATCATTAACATTACTGCTGCAAAATGTTGTGAGACAGTCGCACACAATTTGTGTCTTCAGTGTCAATGTGTCCATGAACTTCAAATGTCCCTGATGTGGTGTAAAAAAATAAATTTAAAAAAGCATGCAATTAAAAAAGGTAACCAGGATTTTCTGAACCAGCTGAGAGCAGGTTCACAAAAGGTTGGGATTTATCAGAGGAAACATGCACAGATCCAGAGCAGTGGGGTTAAGATTAGGTCAGATTAAGTTTTATTTTCCCCTTGAAGGTTAGTTAACAGGAATATGGAGATAACAGTAATCGGCAAAAATAGTGCAGAAAATTACATAATTGAACAAATAAAGCATTTAAATTCACATGCCTAAGTATTAAAATGAATTCATATAAGCAATACACAGGTGTGTAGGTGCCGTCTAATGCACTTATCACTACAGTAACTCATACATTTTGCTAACATGGTTTTCCACCGGTGGCTCAATTTTAATGTGATCTTTAGAGATAAAAGCACTTCACCAGCTAAGAAGCATAGAACTTCAGATAAATGTGTCATTTGATCTGTGTGTTACTGCATCAGTTACTTTTGCGTTTACTGCTGCAGAGATAAATTAAAACACGTCACCCAAAGTGTACAGGGACAATGCAAAACATACACTTCTGTATTAAGGACAGAATGGGTTTTTAATGCTCTTATTGAGGCAAACTTAAGATTAATCAGCCAGAGTTCACTGTGTTGTTGCTGTGGGATATTTAGACAGGACATGTGCTGGAATCAGACCTATATTTTAAGTGTTTTGCAGTCATTTGGGTTTGAGAAGTGGGACTGTAACCGTGTCCCTGTAATTCTTCTACAGCGGTCTTCCTGATGGAGTGGAGACTGACATCATCGCAACCATCAAGAAAACCTTTAACTTCAGCAAGAGCGATGCCATCCATCTCTTTCAGACTCTGATGGAGTGCATGAAGAGCAAAGAATTGGTACATGAACATTTTACATACGTTAATTTTTTTTATGCACATATTTTAATCGCGGTCACACACTTCCATCATCTTCAGTGGTCTGTTTATTTATTTATTTCCATTTCAATGACCGAGAGCAGGCATGAAATAAACTTGCAAACGTCAGTCATTTAATAAACTTTAATGAAAACCAAAAGCTTCAGCTAAAGTAAGAGAAAATAGAGCAGCGTTCCAGTAAACTAACCAGTTTAAGCAACGCCACAGAGACCACTGAGAATTCCTCTGGTCTCTTACTGACCCATTAGTGACATCCGCTGATGGTCCCACTGTTTTTATGAATTAATATAGATACCACACATCACAAGCTCTTGAAACCTCTGCATAATGTTTGTGGGAACATGGTAATGAAGTGCTATCTTGTTTCTTGGAAAACAGATCACTGTGTTCCACATCAGCTCCGAGGAGCACCAGGACATTGATGTAGCCATTCTGAGAGCTCTACTCCAAGGTTAGTAGATGACTTATCTCTGAGCCTTGCCCCCCCCCTTCCCCCCCAACTTCTTAAATAAAGGAACGGTAAAAGAGTAAAAGTCACATACTGTAAAGTTGATTCAGTCTATTCATATGCTGAGGTTGTTGGCATTGGGAGATTAAGATTTCAAGACTTTGTAATGTTTTCATTCTGAAAGAGAGATGCTTTGAGAACAGAGCCCCCCCCCGGTGCCCTGCTCTTTGTGTTCCTGAGGAGATCATGTTGCTTGCATTCACAGGGCCTCCTCATTTGAACAGTGTCAGTCATTGAGCTGCATGTCCAGTCTTATTCCTCTTCATCTCCGCAGTCTGTTGGGAGAAAATGAATATGCTGGACATTCACCTGAGCAATTCTGTAGAGGGCCATATCTTCTAACAGTTTGTTCAAATGAAAAGAAGAGTGGTGTTGTACTATATTTAGGTGGGTGCAGCAAATCTGGAATAACAAGTTTGCAGACAGAAAAGATAAAACGCACTGTGACTGAAAATGACAGCTCAGGCAAATATTTTGTCGGCCTGAGGCGCAGTCATCTCAGTGAAACAGTCATTCAGCCTCAAAAGTGCCCTGCACTACAAAAGCTCCCAAGCCTGTTAAAGAATATTGAGTGCTGCTTAAAAATCCTTCTCTCTTCCACTATAATTCAAATCATTTAGCAGACTGGATATTAAATGGGAAGTCACTGGAAAAGCCATCACTGTTGTTAAAAGCTGAGGAATACATCAACTTTTTAAGCAGGCGGACTACCTGAAATGTCAAGTTGTTTGGAAGTCAATTTAGTGATTTTAGTGAAATTAAATTCCCATTATAATTTTTTGCGACATCCGCACAATCAAGTCTGTGTACAGTAATTATGATCATTTGATTCAGATGGCTCCTAGAGGACAATAAAGCAGATTACTGTAGAAGAGAGCAGTAGACTGAACTGGGGTTTACTTTATAGTCTAATCTGCTGTATTGCTGTATTAGTGTGTAATTGACTGTATTACTGCCCCGGCCCTGCTCTACTAACCCCCTCTAATCCTGCTAGCTGGCTAATGGGAAATACACAGTTAATAAGGCTTTACTTGCCTGGGAGTTCATATGTGTTTGTTTGTGTGTACGTGTGTGCTTGCTCATGGCTCCATCTGTGTATTTCAGGTACAAACGCGTCAGCCTTTGATCAGCTGGTCCTGACTCTGGCCTGGGACCGGGTAGACATTGCCAAGAATCACGTGTTTGTGTACGGACAGCAGCTCCTGGTACGTCTGTGTGTTTGTTTTGTGTGTGTGTGTGTTTGTGTGTGTGTGAGCCGTAGCTTCCTGGGATGTTTGCTCAGCATTAGCTCCAAACCTTTGGAATTGCCCAGAATGACCCCAGAATCTCTGCTGACCACAATCTGCAGTCTGGAGAGCCAGGGGACTGGATTCGGGCAGGCTGCCAAGAACTGCTTGTCTTGACTGTAACATGAACCCTATTACAGTTGTCTTCATAAGCTGCCCTCAGTACTTATGTTTATTTTACATCTTGGGGAAGCCTGGCATTTTGCTTGAACGAGAGGAGAGATAATATTTATTTGTTTTGTGTGTGTGTGTGTGTTTTTTGTAATTTGGCCATATATTTGGTCTTCTCCCTCATCATGTTTGTTTTATAAATAATGGTTTGCTTATCTTTGTTTGTGTGTATAGGTGAGCTCTCTGGAGCAAGCCATGCTAGATGCACTCGTGATGGACAGGGTGGATTTTGTCAAGTTGCTCATTGAAAACGGTGTGAGCATGCACCGTTTCCTGACAATCAGTCGGCTGGAGGAGCTCTACAACACGGTAACATTATGAAACATGCTCCAGCCACTGATTAAAATTAAAAAATATATATAATGTATGTGTGTATTTCTATCTTCTTATATTTTAGAAACAACCTACCAGCAACCCAACTCTCCTCCACCTGGTTAGAGATGTGAAACAGGTAGATTCAGCCCACTTCACATAATTTTTATCAGCTGCTATTAAACAGAATCTGTTCAATCTCATTCACCATTTTGTTTCTTGTGCCTTCTTGCAGAGTCATCTGCCTCCAAACTATAAGATCACTTTGATTGATGTGGGCCTGGTTATTGAGTACCTGATGGGCGGGACTTACAGGTGCAACTACACCAGGAAACGCTTCCGAATCATTTACAACAATCTTCATGGCAACAGTAGGGTGAGTTTGAACAGTTGCTGTTCCTTGAGTGTCTTTGTAGCAATGATCAAAACCTGTTGGTTTTTTAATATTTGAAAGGTCTGTATGTGTTTTAACTTTATTTTAGTGATGCACTGCACATACTGGAGTTAAAACCTGGCATGTTGTGTGGATGTAGTATAAAAAAACAACTACAGTAATATTTCATGCATTGTACTCTTGATGTTAGGCCTGAAACTTTTATTGAATGTTTTGTGAAATGTAATCAAAGTCAGTGGAAATGTTTTCATGTTCTGCACAGAGGTCGGAGCGCCACACAGCAGGTTCTCATTTGAGGAAAAGTCACGAGACTTTTAGCATGCAGGCTGACAAGAAGGAGAAGACGAGGCACAACCACTTCATCAAAACAGCACAGCCGTACAAACCTAAGGTAAACTCAAGCAATGACCGTTAAATTGGGAAACATAGACTGTCTCCCTACAACCCTCTAACTGCTCCTTCCCTCCCCTCCTAGCTTGAGTCCACCACTGAGCAGAACAAAAAGAGAAGCAAAGAAGAGATCGTGGACATTGACGACCCAGAGACACGGCGGTTTCCCTACCCTTTCAATGAGCTGCTGGTGTGGGCTGTGCTGATGAAGAGGCAGAAAATGTCGCTGTTCTTTTGGCAGCACGGTGAGGAGAACATGGCAAAGGCACTGGTGGCCTGTAAGCTTTGCCGATCTATGGGCTACGAGGCCAAGAAGAGCGACGTGGTGGACGACACCTCAGAGGAGCTCAAGGAGTACTCAAAGTACGTTTCTCTGTGGCTCAGACGGATGTCCGATACAGTTCTCACATTTCTTTATGAAGGTAAACAAATTAACTGAGTCAACTGTGCTGATGTATTTCAGTGATTTTGGGACGTTAGCCGTGGATCTGCTGGAGCAGTCGTTCAGGCAGGACGAGACCATGGCCATGAAGCTGCTGACCTATGAGCTGAAGAACTGGAGCAACTCCACCTGTTTGAAGTTGGCTGTCTCCTCCCACCTACGGCCCTTTGTGGCACATACCTGCACCCAGATGCTGCTGTCAGACATGTGGATGGGGAGGCTGAACATGCGCAAGAACTCCTGGTACAAGGTTCATGTTCCATTTTGATTTTATTTTTGGTAACAAACGGGAAGCCGGAGTAATATTATTATAATAATAATAATAATAATAATAATAATAATAATAATAATAATAATAATATTATTATTATTATTATTATTATTATTATTATTATTATTATTATTATAATATATGTGCTGGAATCTGTGCTGAAAAATTGTTTTCAGTGGCTGCTGAGGTTCGACAGTGTGTATTATTGTACAGCTTAATCCAAATATGATACTATTCCGTAATAGTTTTTGTGTTTGGTGAAGTTATGGTAACAGGTGCCGTGTTCCTGGGGCTTCAACAAAGGTCTGCTTTCATATCTAATCCCAATGTCAGTTTAGGTACTTGTTAAGATATAAAATGCCACTTAGTTGGATGATTCATGGTGATACGAGGAATCAACAGGTCATCTTTGGGGAATGCTCTGGTTTATCTCAGGTGACTCAAGCGTTTCCTGAATTTTATGTTAAAACCCATTTACAATCAGAACTATCTGTACCATTCTTTAGTTTTTTGTTAATGTCAAAATAAATAGTTATTGTGCTACTGAAAAAATATATATATTCTAACATTTTCCCTAAATTTAAGTTGTATTTAAAATTGTTCTTTTTTTGCATCAGTGTGGGAACTTTGATAACTTGGCGTGCATTATGCTGTTTTTGGTATCTTCAAGAAATATTTAAATTAGTGAAAAGCCACTAAACTGGGACAATGTAGTGTGCTGTATATGTGCAGTTAGCACCATAATTGTAATTCCAGGGTTAAAGGTTAGATGTGCACTTAGGCAATAAAACACTTGTCATTACTGTGTGCAATTAAAATGACTTTCTTAACAAATATAGCATCATCCACCCACATGTGTGCATTTGTCTGTAGGTGATTCTGAGTATTTTGGTGCCTCCTGCCATCCTACTGTTGGAGTACAAATCCAAAGCCGAGATGGCTCACATCCCTCAGAGTCAGGACGACCACCAGATGACCATGGAGGACAGCGAACACAACTTCCAGAACATAGCTGAAGACATCCAAATGGTTTGATTTACTCACTCCTTTTGTTTTTGTATTTTTATCCAGTGATTTGTTTTTCCTTTTCTTCCTTTTTCCCCTTTGTCTGTTGTCCTAGAATCAAAGCAGTCCTCCAGTCCTAAAATAAAATAAATAATTGAAAACTTCATGCCCAAAAGATGTCCATAGTCCATAGTTTAGGCTGTGTTAAAGGGTTAATGAACTGTGTGCATGTTGTAAGTCTATTGTGTAACAAGAAGAGTAACAAGTCAGATATTCACATAAAAAGTGCTATTTTGGGCTTAAATTCCTTAAGTGTTATTTTTAACTCATGTCATTTATTTGCTTATTTTATATCACTCACATTGTCTTCTTTACTCTGCTTTCTCTCTCTTTCTCTCATTTTCTCTCCACATTGTGGCCTGCTGTTGTCTTATTTGGGCCTTTTTTTTAAATCCTCTCTGCAGGATGTGTTCAAAGAGGCCAGATCCCACGACCATGTGGAGGCGAAGAATGACATGGAGACACACATTCGCTCCAGAAAGCTGCCCTTAACCAGGAAAATATATGCCTTCTACCACGCTCCCATTGTCAAGTTCTGGTCCAACACGGTAGGGAGATTACAGGAAGAGAACACACACACACACGCATACCGTACAGTCATCTAGCTTTCAGTCAACCATCAATTTTTTGGTGGTTTGTCTGGGTAGGATTCTGGGTAACAGGACCTACAAAGAGAGGGTGTTGCCCAGGAGAAGTAGCTTGTTTACGTTTTTGCTCTGAAAAGAAGATTTTCACCAGACACCCTGCAGAGATACAGATGTCTTAGGGTTATTACTTATAGGGCGTTTCCACTGCAACGGGCAACTTTAGTATCAATATTAGGATAATTGCTGACATTGCTTGTGGTTTTATAAAGGTTAAAGTTATGTTTTCAGGTGCAAGACTAGTTAAAAGAAGAGCTAGATAAAAGGGGTGTGAACAATGTGTGGAAATGGCATCTCAAACACCGCCATGGTTCTTAAAATGATGGAAATTCAAACAGGAATGTGCAAAAGTGACTTCATTACCTAGCTAAGGTCCTTTGTCTCTTTAGTACCTGGGATAATTTGATCAAATGCGGTGTCAAGGCAGCCTCTTGCGTCTAGTTGGGGTGAAATAAATTAGAATTAAAAACTCAATCACAACATCTTTGTCTGTAATTCCAGAGGATTATTTATTGCTTACAAATAAGAGCCAATAAGACGCAAACGAGACTGAAGAGAAATTGATTACATTGTAGTTTATACTTGAAAATCATTCTTTGTTACAAACAGGTGCATGTTAACCAACAAGGTCAGAGCACAGACCCAGGTGTTGCTTCTCAAAACACTCTTCTACTATCTATACTCTTCGCTTAGTGTGAGCAAGGCTGCTCTGCTGCTCTTATCCTTACACGATATCAGTCACTCTTAGGTTTAGGGTATACTTCATTAAGCACATACATGTTTTGGCAGCTACAAGCACATGAACATTGTAACAATTCCCATAACATGGGCTATTTGATATTTTAATGTTCTGAATAAGAAACGGAGAGATTTGCTGAATGCTTACGGTTCTCTCCACCAGCATGCTCCAGTACAAAACCCTGGAGACTCTGCTGCTGTGATTGATAGTCTGTCCTTAAATACCACAAACAGGAGAGGGGACAGGGTGCAACCTTGTCTTGTCAGACACCCACACAGAAAGTAGCGAGACACTAAGACTGAAAACAACTCTTTATAGGAAATTGGGTGGAAAGATATTCCCACAGCACCGCCCACAGGAAACCTCAAGGAACACAATCCTACAGCGTTTCCCAATCCGTAGCAAACATCTAGTTAAGACCCTTTAATAATTTGTGAGAAGTATTTCTTCTAGACTGTGAATCTAATAGAATCCAATGCTCAGCAGTCAGTTGTGATCTCCTCTCAGGCCTCTCACGTGGCATAGGCTTTCCCAGAGTGGCAGTGGCATAGGAATGTGATTCCTGGCTAGTTGGAGCCCCAAACTGTCCCCCGTTTCCACTAAATTAAAGCCACTTCTCTGCGCTCCTTAAACTCTATTGGAAATGTTCACAAGTTGAAGGCCAATGAGGGGCCATTTCCTTTCACACTGCAGCAGCACTCCCACTGGGTTGACTTTGTGGAATGAGGAGGAATCTGAGATCAATAGCATGAATTTCTGCATGTGTTATGCCCTTGCACTTTTAATAACTTGACTTTAAAACACTAATTTAAGGACCACAGGGTTTTCCAGAAAGAGGCAGTGATAGCAGTTGAAGCTTATTTTTAACACACGTACTGTCACATTCATACTCATTCACAGGATTATCACTCATCTTTTCTCCCTTGCTCTCATGTTTATTTATATACAGCCTGAGGCTGGTTCTCAGGTGTCTGGGAGTTGTCAGGGACAGGGCTTTTTTTTCAGGATGTTCAAGTAGAGAGGAGCTGATACCATCACTGAAACTGCTAGTATGTGTAATATAGCCTGTGCCTAATCTTATCTACATCTGTAGTACCTGCCTGCATCCCGATTTCTACATCAGTGCAGCAGTCAACAATGACTTGCCCATCAGACGGGAGTGTTAATGGCTGATTTTCCAACACTTCACACCTCGTGTGTCAAGGTTCAGCAATTTTTTAACCGTAGACCTTATCCAAGTTGTACCGAGAAACTGGACATGTGTGTTTGTGTGCATGTGTAGCGTACCTGCCTATGTGGATGTTTTCAAATGTTCCCACAGTCTCCAGTATGCTTGACTGGTGCTTTAAACTGGAGCAAGCTCTTTACAGACGTCAGTGGCGAGTTTGTATACCATTGGGAGAAAAATATGTGCCTTGTATGTGATTCTATACAGATTTTCTATCATTTGAACTGGGCGTTGAAGGTGTGCCGAATACTTGACTTAAGTAACCTGGTCCTTGTTCAGATCTAAAATTTTATTTAACATCCATCAAAGTAAAAAAGCTAATAAATAACAGTACTTACCGTGTGATCTCTCACCTAAAGTGTTTATGTATATGATATTTTTTGTTATCTATGTTTAAAAGTAATTTATGTAAATAGCTACTTAATGAGTTTATAAAAAACAAGACTACAAGTCTATTGCTATTTTTAAACTCTCATCAGAACAAATTTATTACTATTGCTTGATTTGTTAGGCATACAGTATACATACAGTAACTGAAGACAATAGCACCACGCTTGCCAGAAAGCCAAACAACCCAGCGCATCAATTCTGTTTCACTTTGTATCACACACAGGCTTACGTAGGGTGTTTGTCTTTCCCACATGAGCACACACAACTGAAGCGCACTGGCAACCGTAAAAACCATAAAAAGTCAAAAGTAAAAATGTTTATATTATACTGTTAGGCTTTCATTCCATGTACCCTTTTAAAACATTCAGTGTACACATGAACTAATATCGTGTTAAATTGAGAACTATGAAATATGCATATGCTGCTGTAGGACTGGGCTATAAAAACAATAAAAATAATTATCAAGATATAAGTTTCCTCAATAACCATATAACAAATGTTCATTTTGTTTTGTCAGGGACTGAATAGTTTTTTGATTAATTTCACTCATTAACATTTGTTGAACAAAGATTTTATCATAATTGTTTTAAATGTTCTACCTCAGATTTGTTAAGTGACCCACTGTTGTGTTTTGTTCTGACCATAAAGAAAAGTTTAAAACACAATAAACCATCTGGTTTCTTCTACTTTCACTCGGGACCAAAAATCAGCCTTTAAACTTTGAAGAAATAATAATTTGACATTTATTGTGATAATTATTGACATTGAATGATATGAAATTTTTTATTGTGATAACATTTTTGGCCATATCGCCCAGCCCTAGGCTGTAGCATTGTGTAGAGCTTTGGTAAACTGTCCTTTTTAAACACTCTTTTTAATATGCGGGAGTGAGGCAGGTAAAACAGCAGAGACTTTAACAAGCTCCACCTCTGCTCCTACAAGGAGAGGGTGAATTTAAGCAATGTGTGTTTTTGTATGAGAGGTTCACTTCCATTTTTGTCACATCTGAATACTGCTGCACATGCCCGTGCAAGTTGCATTGACTCTCCCATGAATCGTCTGTCCACTTTGTTGATGAGGGTATCCACCACAGGGAGACAAAGGCGCTGCTGAAATACAGGTGCCTCATAGTTGTAATCAGGAAACTGTCGAGGGAAGTGGTGGGTTGTTTGGCCCGTTTTTTACATCCACAGGTACAAACACATTTTTGTCCCGGCAGAACTGTTTCACTGATCTCCAGACATTGCTCCTCGACTTAGCTTCCTGTCTGTGTGATATGCAGTGCACTTTTGGGTTGTCGGTTAGTGTCACGACTTTGCGTGTGCAGTTGGAGGACTGCAGGGCCTTGTGCATAACATGAATCACATGCAGTTTGTCTTCATATACAAGGAGACGTGTAATGAATGACATTCTGGTCATGTGGTCATAAAGGCTACTTGCCTACACAGACCACTTGTCTCCCTCGTTACTAATTTCTCTTAGGCACCCTGTAATTGCAGAGTTGTGACTAACTGAAATCACAGATTCCTACTTGCACGCTCATCTTGTCTGACTGGGCTGCCTCATGTTTCATATTCAGCGATTTCTGGATTTCAATAAATCGATGATGGTTAGATGGATCTGCATGTACAGAGTACAGTTTTTCACTGACATTCAGGAATGTTTTAACGCTGCAGTTGACAGTACAACACTCCACAAGCACCAGATTTAGTTTGTGAGCCAAGCAATATGTACACCATATAGGCACCATCGTAACTCGGCAACAATGGGGATGTTTTGCAGTCCACAAGTCTCGGGTCCTTTGTTTACTGCTTCTACAGTCCCAGCCTCATTGCGAGATCCTGAACAATCAAGAAAACACAAAAAGTGTTCCTTGATTTCAAGCTCCTCTGTATATCTCAAACAAACAATAATTGTTCAGTTTTGAAAGACCTGGCCTCATCTGCAATTATTTTTAAAAAAGCCAGTATCCTGCACTTTCTTTGCAAATTTCTTCATAAACCAAGTTTGTGCATATGTCAATTACTTCGTTCTGGAAATCAGGGCTTGTAGCATTTAAATAATCTGACTGACTTACAGAACGAACCTCAAGCCAAGTTTAGACAGTAGCCACACAATATCAACAACTTTGTACAAATAAGATCTGTTCTTCTCAACAGCAGCTTGATGGCAATCAGACAGTTTAGCTGCAATTAGAGCTCTTTGGGTACACATTCGATTTTCAATTTTGCGATTTGAATATTGAGGGGTTTTTGGCGCTCCTGACCTCCGCTCACAGCAGTGAACACATTAACACTCCAGTTTACATCAAAGGGAAAACAAAATGAAGTCTTCAGCTGTGTGAGAGCACTTTACACTGAGTGATAACAACTGCAGTGTAGCAGTAATGGCGTTTATTAATTTTATAATTGCTTAATTTCATTACAAATCAAAACAGTAATATTTCCTAAATTTTAAAATTAATCAGTAAACTGACTACAGCAAACAAACATCAACATAATGAACACATTTAAATAATTATTGAATGATTGTAGAACAAGAGCATATAGTCGCTATAATAAAAGTTAAAAGTGAATTACGCATGATAACGTGTAGTTTAGTTCGGCTACTGGAAATATCGCTCATCCCATCTGCTCTCCGCCTGGACCCCCGCCCAGCTAAACTATTCCTGGATTCTGCTCTGGACCTGCTCGGATCAGACTCTCTCACTCTGGACTCTCAGCTGCGGTTCCTACTGCTCTGTACAGCAGCCATCATCCCGGTTCGGCACGCATCTATTTTCACTCTGCCTCGCTCTTCACTTGCTCAATATCTGATCCCTTTAACCCTGCAATAAATATTTCTCTTTTATGTCACTCCTCCCTTTCTTAATCCTGCACTTAGGACTGCTAGCCTTGCCTTAACAAAGTTAAAAACAAAGTTTTGGTAATAATCACTAGTTAGCCTAGCTATGAGAATAAATAAAAGGAGCGCTCGCTCTCTCTCTTTTTCTCCTCTTCTCTCACACACGCACACACAGGGCTTCGATAGTAATTAAGAGCTAATAATCGAAGCTTCGAAGCTCAAAAAATGACATTCAGGCCAGCCCTAGCTGCAATAGACTCTTTTGCAATAGATTTATAGAGAGCACACACCAGATGAGTCAGTCAATACGCAGGACCACACACTTGCCGTTATACTAAACAATTTCGGAGTGGCATTTCTGGTGACTTGGAATCTCGCAGAAACTTGTGTGATCAAAAGTGACTTCAGACATAAACAATCATGGAGGCAGACTGTCGTCATCAGCTAGTTGCACTTGTGTGCAATGTTTTGCACAGAGAAGCAAAACTCATGGCTGAGAAGAGGGAATCAGCAGGGTTTATACTAGTGCTGGGCAACGATAAAAAAATTTAATCGCGATTAATGGCGTGGTTATGCGCAAAATTGTAAAATGAATTCTAAAGTAGTGTATTGCACACTTAATTTACTGCTATATAGGCCTACACAAAAGTGCAATAACATGTGGTTTGCAAACACTAAACAAATAAGGAGCTTTTTACTATTCCCTTTACACAGTAGCAATAAATTAATTCTTGAACATTTATGTAATCAAATCAAATATTAAACCAAAGCTATTTGCCACTCCCAGGGAATTACCTTTTATCTAGCTTGTTAAAACAAGTTACCTTCAGAGTCCAGTTTTCTTGGGGGGTTTTCTGATATTAAACCCTTACCCCTCCCCAACTCTCCCTGAGAGCAGACTATGTTGGGAACTGTGATGGAGAGGATTTCTCTTCTCTCACATAGTCCTTATCCTCACAGCTAACCACCAGCTGGGCTCAGAGGCCTCAGTCAAAATGGCAAAAACTATTTGCTCCAGACCAAGTGCCCTGATGAGGTTCAGCCCCTTCAGAGGGCCTCAGCTGACCTTGTCTCAAAATATTTTAGAGAGATGAAGCCCCTCTCTGGAACTGGAATTTAGAGGCTCTCTGTCAACACAGTTATCATCTGCGTCCAACATATATTATATATCTAAATTGCCCACATAAATGACAGAAGACTTAATCATGCTACTTGCATTAAAAGAAGTGTTTTTTTACAATGGCATCTTATTGTTGTGTGTCTGCATTGTCAGCTCTTCTACCTAGGCTTCTTGATGGTCTACACGTATGTTGTCCTGGTGAAAATGCCCAAATGGCCTTCTCCTCAAGAGTGGGTGGTCATCCTCTACATATTCTCCTCTGCAATTGAGAAAATTCGAGAGGTACGTGGAAAAGAAATTCTGCGACTTTTTAAGACCCGTATTGTCAAACTATGTAATTTAAAAATAGTGAAGGTAATTAATTTATTGATATGGCAGTAAAACACAGGCAGTAGCTTTTGATACCATTATTTTCTGTATTCCTTTTAAACTTCACCAAAGACTGCAAATTAACTACTGTCCTCAGCATAATTTCATGTTTTTCTTCTTCTTCTTGACTTTTTTCCAGATGTTTATGTCTGAAGCAGGCAAAATAAGCCAGAAGATAAAAGTGTGGTTCAGTGACTATTTCAATGTGTCAGACTTTCTGGCCATTCTCACCTTCTTTATTGGTTTTGGCCTGAGGCTGGGTGGAGGCGATGCCTTCGTCCCTGGGAGGACGGTGTATTGTCTCAATATCATCTTCTGGTACGTGAGACTCATGGATATCCTGGCTGTCAACCAGCAAGCTGGACCGTACGTTATGATGATTGCTAAAATGGTGAGTTCTTTATAACTGGAATACTCATTTGAATGTACACAGTTGATTACGACGTGCTTGTAGTTGGTATGTGAGTAATGTCCGTTTTACCAGCTACGCAGTTAGCAATGGGACTGTTTTCTAGGCAAGGGAGTAGAATTTGTAATTCAAAATACAGGGACCACTGAATTGTCCCAAGCAATATTTTTTTTATCAAATATTTAAAATATAACCACTGTTGTCCATCAGCGTCTAGTCAGTTCATTTGTTACACAAACGGTTGACAGCTCTTATTCGCTACTATGAGTCCAGTTTTTAAAGATTATGTCCTCCTCCCTCATATGCCTCACAGTGGTTTGGTCCGCTGCCTGCCTTTTTCAGACCTTCAGCTACTTTATTTCTAAAAAGCAGCTAGCGCCAAATCTGGTGAGTTATTCAGACCAGGGAAAGTGAGAAACGCACAAAAGACTATTATATTGTAGACTAATTTATTCCCCTGCTCAGTTTAATCTCAGTCAACACAGCGTCTTTCCCTCTCCTCTCGAAGGCAGGAGACAGAGTGAGTCACTATGGTTTCAGGGACGGTGTTTGTCTCTGTTGCTCTGAAACTTTGCAACAACACAGAAGAAGAAAAAGGTGGGGTTTTAGATTACCAGCAGACTTTGTAGTGATGTTTTTACTGTCCCCACCAACAGCGACATAAAATATCCCTTGTTTGTAGGAGAGTTCGGCAAGAAACATGCAGAGTTGGTGAAAGCCAAACGGTGCCTCCAGGCTTATGCACCTATCGGATGATATTGTTATTTTGTGTCTGACACAAGACGCAGCAGGCTTAGTAAATCTGATCCTGTTTCATGTTTTAGTCTTGAATGTGCCTGAAGAGAAATACCTTTGCCGTAGCCTGTGTTACTACTTGAGAAGTCCCACCACTGGTTGATGTGGAGTGAGCAGAAGCGAACGTTAAAGCTGTTGTTAATTTTCCATCCATGTTTTTTTTGAAGGGGCTCTCAGACAGAGGCAGGAGGAGATGCAATGACACAAGATAAACATTTTATCACTTACAAGTACACTACTGTGTCTTGATGTCACCAAAGTGAAGTCAAGAACAATTCACATACATTAAGAAATAATGTTTAATAGTGATTATTGTATGCTACGCAAGATCACTATTACAGACAACTTTAAAGGATTGGCCTCATTTGTTTTGTAGCTTTTTAGCTAACAATCTGAACAATACTGCGAGAGAGAGAGTTGTGTTTTTTGCATTCAGAAATCGCTCATTACTATTCACGTTTTTATTTATTTAAATTAATTTCAAACAGCATGAAACACTTAGATGATGTTAGCAGGTATTAGAACAGATTTTTCACCAGTCCTAATGTTATGTTTTTCCATTTACTGTACTGTGCTCCCTGTAGTAGTTATTTATTGAGTAATCGCCTACCTTCAACAGAACATTGCATGCAATTATGTTGAAATTGAGTGAATTTAATTTTGTTAAAGGAGTTTGACAGTCTTTGATATATACTCATTTGCTTTACGGCTGAGTGAAAGTAATGACAAATTATATCTCTTTTGTTTAATCCACACACAATCAAAGTGCAAAAAATGACAAGTTGCGGTTTTACGAGAGGTACATGCAGCACTACTTCTTGGCAGGGCCGTTGACTTCCTGAAGTCTCACTAGTGAGCTTAGAGGAGCTGGTATGTGGGTTATTTACCTTTTGGACAGAGCCAGGTTAGCTGTTTCCCCTGTTTTCTAGTCTTTATGCTAATCTAAGCTAACCCACTGTTTTAGCTTTATATTTAGTGAGTTGATGTTAGAGTGATATGATATTAGATAACCTTCACATCTAATTCTCAGTAAGAAAGCAAAGCGTATTTTGCATAATATGTAACTCCTCCTTTAAGAGCCACTAGATTAAATTAGAACATAATCCAGTTTCCACCATGTGCCCCTTCATAGCTGTTAAGTAGTCATAAACCTTTAAACATTGCTGTGTCTTCCCTGGGGATTTCACTAGAGACATTTAAAGATTTTTTACTCAGCAGCTACAATCAGCGGATGCTTTGAAATATTCAATAAGTTCGATATCTCTTGCAGGTGGCCAACATGTTTTATATTGTGGTAATAATGGCTATAGTCCTGCTGAGCTATGGCGTACCCAGGAAAGCCATTCTGTACCCAGATGAGGAGCCCAGCTGGAAACTGGCCAAAGATGTGGTCTTCCAGCCGTACTGGATGATGTACGGGGAAGTGTATGCCTATGAAATCGATGGTAAGGACAATGAGGATGGTAACGGAGATGATGACTGTAAAAACAGTTTATTCAAAGCTTATCAGCACGGCATGATAGCTGATTTTCACTCAAAACAAGCCCTGGAAATCAAACCCACGACTCACTTGAGTCGGGCACATGTAGCTTAGGTGGAACAAAACACCTGGCTGTGCTACATAACCTGAGTTGGCATCACAAGGTTTCACACTCCATTGAAATGCATTGTGCGAGTATCATGACCTTGTCGTAGAAAGGGAGTCCTCTGAAAAGAAAATAATGAAAAGAAGAAATAAAAAGGAATTGAATGCTCAAGGTAAATTTTTGAACAAACAAATGTTTTAGCTGTAAAGTAAAGGATACTTTATGGTAAATGTGTGAGCTTTTGTGGAGAGATTTACATTGTTGATGTATAATAACGTTGTCAACAGTGCAGTTTAGCTATTTGTTTCCACAGTTAAAACATCACAGAGAGTACATAAGATAAAAATCTAAACAGGATTTTAATATAAAATCTGCATATGCTAAAAGTCTCCTCCTCTTCGCAGTGTGTGCCAATAACAGTGAAGACTCAGTAAAGCCCCTGTGTACGGCAGGAGTGTGGCTGACTCCTCTCCTACAAGCGGTCTACCTCTTTGTACAGTATATACTAATGGTCAACCTCCTCATCGCCTTCTTCAAGTAAGTGTGCAACATTTCAGTGCTAAATTCTGCTATGTTTCCAAAATAATGTGGTTGCTCATTAGCCACATTCTCCCCATCCTCGTCACCCTCAATTTTTATTTCTGTCCTCTGTTTTCCAGCAATGTGTACATGCAAGTGAAGTCTATTTCTAATCTGGTGTGGAAATACCAGCGCTACCACTTTATTATGGCCTACCATGAGAAGCCTGTCCTCCCACCCCCCTTCATCCTCCTCTGCCATATCTACTCCCTCTTCTGCATGTGTAGAAAGAGGAAGAAAGAGAATACCTACGGACCAAGTACGAAACAAAACTACTTAACAACACTACTTAAGTGTTGCTGCTTAACTTGGCATTAAGGAAATCTCCAAAAGTAATGAGTCTCCGCTTTCTTTCTTTCTTTCAGAGCTGTTTCTCACAGAGGAAGACCAAAAGAAGCTTCATGATTTTGAGGAGCAGTGTGTGGAGACATACTTTCATGAAAAGGATGACCAGTTTCACTCGGGGAGCGAGGAGCGCATACGTCTTACCTCAGAAAGGTGGTACTGTTATTGGCTTTCTGAAAGTTTTCTTGTAAATAAACAAAATTTATGTTTACTGTCAGTGTTGCTCACCAATATGTATTGGGTGTATCCTTTAGGTCTAACAAACGCGTTTAATGCATTTCCCTCCTCACAAAACACATATGTAGAGTCCACGTATTGTAAATCTAACTAGCGGTCTTCGGGCCTTTTTCATGCCCAGTGCCGACATTATGTATGTAGCAAATTTACTTGAGCCCATGGGAGTGTAGGTGTTAAAATGAGTTGCGGTCAGGCCCATGGTTGGCGCATTGCTATCTTGAGGCGGCAGACGGCAACTGGCTGGCACAGTATTTTCCTGCTGTTTAAAGGACGATTATTCACATAAAGAGAGACGCTGTTTGCATTTACACACAAAGCACAGCAGCATAACTTCACTGATTATTTAAATCTCCGGACACGCAGCCTCTCTAATCATTAAAGTAAATCGTTGAATAAAAAACTCATACATCAATACAACAAAGAAGATAAAGATGTGACCTACAATCAGTTCATCATAGTTTATAATAATGCAGCGCAGTGAGAATACAGACGAGCACTTATAATGCACATCACTGTTAACAGAGACAACAGAGACTCCAGTCTACAGTGTAGTTCATACACTAAAAAAAGCACAGAACTGTAGAGTAACATTAGGCCTCATGATCAAAAAGTTTTTTTAATATCACGCTGACACTCTGTCATTTGCTATTTATGCAAAATATTTTTGCTGTTTTTTATGATGTGCCACTAATCTACAATGCCAACCATTGGCTGGGCTCTTACATCGCCCGCACACGCCATAGTGAGCATGGTACGAGGCAAACAAAATGGGGAAAAACTCACCACCCAGTTTTCTCAATCTCAATTGCTTCATAGCGTTACTTTAGCTACTAAAACTCCTTTTAAGTCTTTCAAAAAGCAAACATTCAAAAAGATGCAGTGTTTAAAATTATATCAAATAACTAAAATAACCTACTGAATATAAAGTTATTATGAAAAGAAAACATTTCCTAAATGATATGAACGAATGAGAAAAATCTGACGTTTTCAAAATGAGTCAGTGAATATGCCATGCTTAAGCACTGGTTATTTATTTAGTTAGAGAGTTAAATCTCTCTCTCTATACAGGGTGCAATTTGCGGGGGATGCGGGGGATTTCCTCCTTTCTGGTTTATAGCAATATTCTGGTTTTCTGGTCCCCAGTGGGGACAGTCACGAGCCATTTGCTGCGGTGAGCAGCGGAGCTGTGTGTCAAAGGGAAGGCGGCCAATATTACCGCAACTGCAAGAAACCTCACAATTTGATGATCTGTTTATATGATGACAAGCAGCCCAGTGTCCCTGTGACACCAGTGAACAGCAACGGGATTTCACTCAATGACACACAATAGAAAGTGACGGCTGTTAATTCAGTCGCTCTCTCCCCTTACTCTGAATTGCGATGTAATACTCAAAAACAAACATCCCCCCTATATATATGTATGTTTGTTTGTTTGTTTGTTAGTTAGTTATACATAAAGCTGACATGAGGCTAACTGAAGCTACTGTTTGTTATTTCCAGGGTTGAGACCATGTGTATGCAGCTGAGGGAGGTTGGGAACAAAGTCAACTTTATAAAACGCTCTTTGCACACACTGGACTCCCAGATCGGCCACCTACAGGACCTCTCGGCTCTGACTGTGGACACTCTAAAGACCCTCACTGCTCAGAGGGCATCCGAGGCCAGCAAGGTCCACAATCAGATCACCCGGGAACTCAGCCTTTCGAAGAATGTGGTCCCCAGCATCGCAGCAGACACGGGCCCCCACTCAAAATCGTCCGTAATAGGCAAACGCAGTGTGGGGGGCTACTTCGGCTCCTCTTTTCCCCAGGCCGGAGCCAATATTGCAGATTCTCTTTTTGGGATTGGTGTAGGGGGAGGGCCTGGGACGGAAAGTAGCCGGAGAGTTGGGCCCAGCCCCGGAGCAGGACTGGGGCTGGACCCCAACCTGAATCCATTGAGTCCAGAGAGGAGGGGGTTGTTTGGGTTTGGTCACCTTGCTACAGAGGCTGGCTCCTCAGGCAGTGCTGGCTCCAGTGCCTTTGTCCAAAGTGGTATGGCCATTTCCCCTCCAGAGCTCCATCTCCGAGGCCACTCTCTCACCCAGAGTAAGCTGACCCGTCCACTAGAGCCTGGCTTGTCCGACTCCCCATCCAGCCTGCCCAGTGTGCCCTCCCCCGGGGCTCAGTTCCACATCAGCAGCACCCCTTCCCAGCCCAGTGGCTCCAGCCACCCTGAACATGCCCTAGCTGGGCTTTGCCAGCAGCCCCTCCAACCAGACAGCACCACTGTAGAGTTTGGGGCGTTTGTGGGTAAGTATGAGACTGGGAGTGAATCAGGTGTTGATGAGAAGATAAAAGAGCAGCGTGAAAACTGTGTGTGTGTGTATCCTACTATTGTCGTTGTCTCTGAGACTGCGGGCTCTGCTCGGCCTGCCTGCTTGCCTGCTTGCATTGCAAAGCCTGAGAACGCAGAGGGTTTAGAAAGGTGGGAGAGAGGGGGGGAGGGGTGTTGGGGTTACGTAAATGAGGCGTTCTGCGACGACGAGGGCAGATCAGACTCTCTGAGTAGACAGAGTACAGACACTGAAGTCCCACTCCACCCTGAAGCTGAATCATCACTTGGTGACTCCCATGGAAATGGCAACCTACCAAGTAATGCTTATGCCCCTGATGTGGCACCCGGGAGACCCCACAGACGAAGGAGAAGGGAATGGAGTATATCAGAATCACCTACCCCTCTGTCGTCCTGGTGTGAGGGTCCAAGTGGGTCAGAAGTCAACAAGAGGAACACAGCAAGAGAGCCAAACGCAACGAGAGGTTTGAGTTTCAGTCAGAGGGCTGCGTCTGCCGGGTCCTCGGCCCTGTCCGTCTCCAGATCAGGAAACCAGTAGACCTTTAGCTGGTGGCTTTTCCTTTCCTTTCTCTGCTCTGTCTGGACCTCTTGGCTGACTTGTTTATTCTCTGTTTCTCTGTGGTTCTGAGGTTGACTGGTTGAGGTTTTCATCACAAACTGTGATTGATTCAGGATTTGTTTGGAAGGTGGAGGTGAGGGGAGGGGTTTCTCATAAGAATCAGATGTGTGAACTGTGATTATTTCAACGTTGCAGTGATGGTCATGTCACCAGATCGGGCAGTTGCTTGTCTTGTTCTGAATGCCACACAGCGATTGCCTTAGATTTCACATTGGGAGTAGTAAACAAATCTCTGTCAAGTAGTTCTAGCAAATAATGATTTGATTGTTTAGCAGGGATATCATTCAAGAGGAAAACACAAATTACTTAGATAAAAAGTATTTTACCCTAATGTAGGCTGACAATATTTCTTGGTTTCAGGACATAAAGAGAGTTTGGACCTCCAGCACTCCACACCCAAAGAGACCTCCAGCAGAGAGCTAAGCCCGGCCACACAGAGCAGATCACAGGTGTGTGTGTGTGTATTTATATGCATCATCATATTTTGTTCAGTGCATTTTGTAATTTTTTTTCAGAAGAGCTGGTAGTGTGGACTTGATGGTGTGTTTGTTCCAAATGTGGTGCTGTCATGTTTGCCTTTATGTGAACACTTTGTAGCTTATAGTAGCTCGGTCACCCCACTGTCAGTGTTCAGCATCATTTTCCACTTACAGTCAAAATGTGTCGCATCTAAATGAAGCGGTTTAAATCGCTTCATTCATAAATACATGGCTTTTATTATGTAATGTGGCACCACTGCTGCATTTCTCTGACATTTAATAAGACTTATTATTATTATTATTATTATTATTATGTTTCATAAAATATTTATTATTTGTTTTTTACTTAACAGAGGAGCTCTTTATTTCAGGAGAGGTGAGGTGCCACCGCTATAAAAAACTCTGAACCATGAAGTTGTTTGTTACGTTAGTTTGCTCCCTTCTAATCCACTTTATGATATAGTCTAATAAGATAACACTTCATGAAATTCACCAGTAATCATTGTTTCAGAACAGTGTTTACCATCTCAAACCTTTTTTTCCTCTGTTTTTGTGGCCACAGGCTCAGCCTGAAGGTCACGGTCACATCAGAGCAGTCAACTCTTACGCTGGCTTCACAGAGTTTGACAGAAACCCAACTTTTCTCCATCCTGACTCCAGTAAGCTCACACAAATTAAATGAAAAAAAGGACGAGGATATTCAATTCACTGTCGACCATTCATGTGTCGACAGGGTTCTTCTTAAATGTTCACTGTCCCTGGTAACACATACTGGTTGCTGGTTGTTCATTGTGTTTCTGTAGCTCTGACAAAGAAGGACAGGAGCAGAGTGTCAGCTGAAGACATCCTCATCCATGAGGACCCCAGGACTGCAGTACTGGTAAGAACTGAATCTTTGTGTGTACATGTGTACAAAGTAAAAAAAAACAAAAAAACAACAAAACCCCCCGCCAATTCTGTACAGTTTTAAGTATCATTAACTTCATTAATGCCGGCTTGTGTCATTGTTTAACGACTTCTCGTTTCTCCACCAGGAAAGAGTTCAGGTGAAATCAGCCCAAGCCAGCAACATGTAAGTATCCTTCCACTTGCCAACAAGATGTGTACACTCACTCACACACACAAACTCACTATCTCTTAACTTTATAGCGACTCGTACAGACACAAGTGAAATTCAGACCACTTTGTCTGTTTTAAGTTGATTTCTGACACCCTGATGCACACTGACTCACACCACCACATGTAAATGAATTACGTAGATTCACGAACTAGACGGATATGAATGTGAACTGTTTTCTTAAAAAAATTGTGTTTCTGTTGTGTCTCTGTCAGACAAGCCCCCGGGGAAGATGCAGTAAATGGTAAGATGTGTAGCTTCTCTGTAGTTCCTCCATCTACATGATTTAGTTGGGTCAGGCTCGTTCAGTCTGGATCAGCTGGTCCTGCAGCATTTATACGGATGCTGTTATCAAAGTGACATTTGACCTTATTTTTCCCCCATAAATAAATTTTTTTTCAGTAGTTGTGCGGCAATATTTTACTGGAGAACTGTGTGTGGTTCAGTTGGGATTCGCTTCACTTTAGCAACACCACTGTGTTACGGAAAAGACCATCTTAGAAAATGAGAAAGGAGAACATGTCGTGGCACATTCACTATATTGTAGACTTCTAGGAGGGGTATTCCAGACACGGAAAGGTTGATAGAAGATGATGAAATATTCAGAGTAGTCAGGGAAAATCAAAACTATTCAAAAAAATATTTGAAATTTTTAATAACTTTAACTGTTTTGCAAGTCATTTAGGAAATCTTTAACTTTGTTTATGGAAAGTCAGAAACGTGTGAACTGCGCTGTACAATGCTTTTATGTATTACTCGTGTTTTTAATGAAAGCTTCACTTTGCTTTTCTTCTTCTGTGGTTACAGCCGCAGTTTCTCTCTACACGCCACGACACACCCACCTCGGAGCCAGAAAGGACTGTGAGTAACCCTCACTGACTGACCACAGGGCACATCCGGCTCAGAACCATTTATGAGGGGTTTTTTATACCATGACTGTCTCAACTCGCACTTACAGTTGAAACCAGTAGTTTGTTAATCGATTAGTTGACCAAGAGAAAATGAATCTGCAACTATTTTGATAATCGATTAATCGTTTCATGTCATTTTAAAGCAAAAATGCCAAATATTCGCTAGTTCTAACTTCTCCCATGTGAGCATTTTGTACTTTTCTCTGTTTTTATATTATTGTAATGTATCTTTGGTTTTGGTTTGTTGGCTTAACAAAACAAGACATTTTAATATGTCATATGTTAGGTTTTGAGAAATTGTGATGGGCAGTTTTTAGAAAAAATAATATCCATCCATCCATCCATTCATCGCCAACCGCTTATCCTGCGTACAGGTTCACGGGGGGCTGGAGCCAATCCCAGCTGGCATTAGGCGAAAGGCAGGGTACACCCTGGACAGGTCATCAGAAATAAGAAATGGTGTCACCAGAAATAATAATATATAAAGTATAAATAATATATAAAGTACGTGATCGGCAGATGAAACAGCAACAAAAATAGTGACTAGTTTCCAGCCCCACTCCCAATATCTTGCTCTGTTTCTTGATCGAAAGACCAGTAAACAGTTTGATAACAAGAGACAGGCCTGGTTAAAATGAAATTTGCAGAGATAACAATGGTCTTTTTTTCGAACTAGTGCCAGATGCTGATTTTATTACTTATGAGAAAGCCAAGAAATCTATATGAAGATCAAATGTATATATACTGTATAGATCTTGTGACAGACAAGAAAAACTGTTGCACTAAGCTTGAGCTTTTTCTGTGCTTCTGTTGTTGTGTAGTAGTACAGAGACATCTGCTGGTGGATGCTGGTGGAACAGCGCAGGGTATTTTTGCTGAATTAATGTGCCCAAATGATTGTCCATCACTGCCATGTTCATTTAATAACATCAACTACTTCCTTTAAAATGTTTTGCAGAAAGATTAACAGTTCTCATCTTTTTCTCTGTAGCTATTGGCTCACCTTTCAAGCCCGTGGAAAGCTACCAGTACTCAGGTGAGACACGGAGAAGAAGTTGATTTATTGGGTTTTATGTATTGTTTTAGTTTCCAGAATCAGTGGTTGTAGACTTTTTTTATTTTATGTTGAAATCTAGAGGGCTGTCTGTAGGTGAAAATGATCATTTCACTGAGGCGAAGAGCCATAAATTCTCCTACAAAGTACTTTTACCTCTGTTCAGTTCTTCTTCTGCAGTTGTCTTAACTTGTTTGTGTGCGGGTATGTGTGCACTTACTTTTTCACCTTGTAGCTGTGGAGCGCAACAACTTGATGAGGCTGTCCCACAGTATCCCCTTCACCCCTGTGCCCCCCAGAGGTAAGTCTGGATCCCTGTGCATTCCCAGACTTGTCCTGTCAGGTGAAAACACCGCACACAGTTGTTAGAAACAACAGCAGTTGGAGAATGAGGAAGTATGGCGCCAGATGAATGTGGTTTCTACATTGTTTTTGGCCTCTCACACCTGCAGCTGTTTGCTTCACAGTCACGCTTAAGCTATTGATGAGCAAAGTATAAAGGTGCTGTCTTTTGCGTGTGTGTTGTTTTGTTTTATGTTATAGTTATTTTGGCTTCACAGTCCAGCTACATCTCCTTGCTGAATAGGAACTGCAGATTTTAACAATTTGAATGTCACGGTCTTGAAGTGTAAATGCTTGTGAGTCATGTGACATATGCAGTTTTTAGGCATTTCATTGTGGTGTGCGGTGTTAAGAGGTGATAATGTGTATTTTCAACAAACACATCATACAGTTACAGTTTGTCTTAGAAACAGGCAGCCATATGGCACCAGTTATTAGCATGAGTATCATCTTTAAACACCATTACACAACATTTAAAGTGTTATCATTAAATCCAAAGATTAAAAAGAAAATTATCTATACTGCCTTACAAAGGGCTAAAACTAAAGAAACAGGGAAGTTGAGAAAAAGGGGTTGAACTTTGAAGGCCTTTAGCCAAACTGAGTAACAGTTATATTAGTTGTAATATCTTACTTTTAGGCTGGTTAAGAATCTTTGTTGCAGACCTTACATGAAACTTAATGTAACGTGGAGATACTGCGTGTTTGGATCATCTAAAAAGCACAGGGATAATGTATCTAAAATAGTCTATTCTTCACATTTCTTGTACGTTTAAACCAATTAACTAGTTTGATAAATCGAAACGTTTAATTATAACATTTAAATATGCAGAGCTGCCACCTCTCACACATTCAGCTTGAGACTCACGCAATTGGCACTTTTCACACGCCATCACGCCATTCATCAGTTTTGTCACGCATTGGAAAAATGAATAGCCTATAACCAATTGCGTCTACTCGGCGCAATTACACTCCACCCAACTGACGCGACACTGGCGGACGCTGTGACAGGAATCAAACGAACCCGCTATCGCGCAGAGAGTGGCAGACAGTTTGGTATCGCGTAAGGTAGCTGGTAGAGTTTGGCAATATAATAATGTATAATTTAAAGCACAGTCATGCTCTGTTGGTAATGTGAGCTATACAGAGCTGCTGAAGTTAACGTGAGGATTTGTGGTGAAGTGTTTTCAGTTAGTTGCATTTTGCACAGGTCTCATCTATACAGTCCCAAACGGGTTCATAAAATTTATCAGCATAGCAAGTGATGAACAGCAGATTATAGGGTGGGAGATTTTGGAAAAATATTATGAATTGTGATTAAATGATGATGTTATTCTCATAGAAATCTTTCTGGACATATCCGATTACACAGATATGTGGGATAGATGCAAAACATTTTGAACATTCAGTCCAGGAGTTACTAACTGAATTAAAATTAATTAATTTATCCTAGAGGTTAAAGGTGTCACATTTAAAGAGGAACTTCCCCAGACAAAGACACAAAATAAATATATATATATATTTCTATACATTTCTTTTTTTTAAATAGTCACGTGCTACCTGAGTTTTGTGTTTCTGTTGACATAGCCTAGATAAAAACATTTCCACCATAAATTGATGCAGAAAAAATCACCAGAATGCAGAAAAGTGTTTGATGATAAAAAATGACCCCACCCCTAAATAAGTGGCTGCTACATTGCTAAAGGAAAACCTATGTTCTTGCTTATTATAAACTATAATATTCCATACATTCTCCGTAATTAAAAGAAATACAGTCTCTGGTTTGACCCATAGATTCTGGGGGGAAGACTATTAGGTTTGGTCAAAATTAAGGCCATTATGTCTGGAGGTTGGCAAAACTGATCTGACCATGATTATTGACTTGGCTTTTCATCTGCACATGTATTAGGCTGTTGAACTTTTAAAACAGAAGTCCTGAGGATTAAAGAGTGATGACCCCGACTCCTGCAGTGGGATATGACATAGAAGGCCTAAAATGAACCAACCTCCAATACCGAATCTCCCTCCAAACTAAATTGAAAAGTTGGCAGCCCTGAAATATGTTATTAAAATATATTTAGCTTAACCAACAAATTACAGTTTCAGAGGTACAGACACAGCAGTTACTGCTGAGCTAGGCTAGTTTCCCTTGAGCAGGACTATTTCTTTCTATAAATTCCTTATGATTAGATTTAGCTACTTATTTATGTGATTAACCAAACTCCGTCACAAAGATTTTGGAACATCAAAATTACTTTTATTTATTACATTTTAAAAGAGGGTAAATTAGCTTTGGTTTTGGCGTTCTTCAGCTAGCCATAACTAGCTGGAGTGAAGTCACCGCAGTTTGGTTTTTATCTCTGTATTCCAGTTCTTGAAAATGGTATAGGACGGTATAGACGATACTCAAAAACATGATTTCGTTCTGGTTGAAAATTGCCCAGCTCGCTCTCATAGACCTTTTGTGTTAAGGCAGTTTTTCCAAACTGCAGGCGCAGAAGTGTGATCTTTATGGGTTATGGGGATCTTGCACTAAACGTGTTTTCGTCATAAGTAACTTTGTGCATTCACTTGCTTCTTGGATTAACCATTTTATGATTTCCGAAAGTCATTCTTCTGACTTCACTGTGTTCAAGAGCATTTAAGTCGTAATGTGGAAACACCATGGTTGCTACAAAGATGTGTTGTATTTTATTCTGTTTAAACAACACATTGATCAATCAAATATTGCTTTATTTTCCCAATTATTCCAGCACCACATGAGGCAGCGCCAAATGTGCCAACCGTCACGTTTAAGATCAACATGTTACACGTTACGTCAACTCAGAGGAGCAACTCAATCATGTCATTAAGAGCAATACCGTTCAGTCATCGTAGTAATCAGTATAAATTAATCTAAACTAAAGAAAGCTTTCATTACGTTTTCTGCCAGAAAGGCTTTAGGAAACCAGGTGAGCAGGTTTGGTGGATGAATGAGTCAGACACGTACCTTCTCCTGGGAGATAGAGGTTCGGTGTGACCCTGAAAGTTAATGTTGACTTTTTGTTTTAACCCCAACCTTGATAAACCAAGGCTTTCTTAGACATGGTTAACATTATGAAATGGTCAAATCACTACTAAAACACGAGAAAATATTACGACACCAGTGAATATTAGAGCCATTGTATATTTGGAGACCATTAGAGTTCATGTTGCTGTGTTACCTGCTGGGCACGTAGGTAGGCAGATGTTTGCTAAGATCTTAGCCGGAGGCACTTGATGAACAGATATCAGTGTTATGTAGCTGTGAGTTTGTTTTTCAGTCAAAATCTAAAAACAGACGAGTGGGAGGGAGAGGTCAGAAAACGGTGATATGACATAAAGCCACCAATTTTACATTTGATTCAACAAACATCAAACACTGAGGCACTCACCTGCTGCTCTGTTCCTTCAGGGGAGCCGGTAACTGTGTACCGTCTGGAGGAGAGCTCCCCCAACACTATCAACAACAGCATGTCTTCCTGGGCTCAGCGGGGCCTCTGTGCCAAAATAGAGTTCCTCAGCAAGGAGGAGATGGGCGGAGGACTCAGACGGGCCCTCAAGGTGCTCTGCACTTGGTCAGAGTATGACATCCTGAAACCAGGACATCTGTATATAGTCAAATCCTTCCTTCCTGAGGTGGTCCAAACCTGGCAGAGCATCTACAAGGAGGATACTGTGCTGCATCTTTGTCTCAGGGTAAGGAGCACAGACACTGCACACCCTATAGGTTGTAAGCGCTTACACACATTCCTTGCACTGTTGAGCTGGTCATAACAGAACCTGACAGGTGCCCATACGTGACTGATTGGTGACATGGGGTCACACACTACACGAGCTGACAGTAGCTCTGTCATCTGACGCAAACCACCATTTGTCGCAAAAACACACGGGAAATGACGCGAACCTTCGCGCGAAACAGCTGTTGTTTATAATTTCTATCTTTATAATAACAAAGACAAAGAATATGGTTGAAAGATGTGTTGGGGTGCCGTTATGATGCGTTGTTGAGTAGTTCACACATAACAACAGATCCACCACTGATTTGCCCCCAATCACAGCCTGACGGTCGCCGAGCTCTCCGACTGGCATAACGTAAGTCTGTTACACTGTCAGTAGGAATGGCACAGAGACCTTGTCGGCAGAGATGAGATATGAATCTATTTTAAGTGGTGTTTTCCATGTGTCACTCTAGGAAATTCAACAACAACGAGCTGCTCAGAAGCTGACATTTGCCTTCAACCAAGTCAGGCCGAAAACCATCCCTTACTCACCAAGGTAAGCCCGCATGCATAGCTTAGCTCATTGTGGTTTGGCAAGGCCAAATCGGCATTTGCTTAGTTATTTCAGGTAGGCTGTATTACAGATGATTTACATATTTAACACGAACCCTTCCCTCACCGAACAGCTCTCACTGCAGTGCCATTGTTCTTTGTGCTGAGCTAACTGACAGCTGGCTGCAGCCTTATATTGAACAGACAGACTGTTTTTATCTAATAAGAAAGCAAACAGGCGTATTTCCCAAAATGCCAAACTGTTCCTGTAAAGGATCAAGACATTTGTAAATCTATGACATTATATGATCAAGGAATTTTATCATTATGTTATTCATATTTCTAGAATTCTACAAGACTGATGGGTCATTAAATTAAAATCAGTAACAAAGGAGACTGTGTTTCATTTCCTGTGTGCCAGTACCCTGAAACCTGATTCCTCTGTGTGTTCAGATTTCTGGAGGTGTTTCTGCTCTACTGCCACTCTGCCGGACAGTGGTTTGCGATAGAAGAGTGCATCACCGGGGAGTTCAGGAAGTTCAACAATAACAACGGAGACGAGATTGTCCCCACCAACCTCCTGGAGGAAACCATGCTGGCCTTCAGCCACTGGACCTACGAGTACACCCGCGGAGAGCTGCTGGTGCTCGACCTCCAGGGTAAGAACTGTCGCCACACTCAGTCCCTTTAAAATGCAGTCAAGTTCATTTATACGAAAATGTTTTAAAACGGACGGGAAAGCTGAATAAACAACAAGCTGAAGGCTTGTTGTTTGTGTTGGTTCACATGGTGATGTAGTTCATCTGTTTCCTGTGTGTGTCTGTGTGACTTTCTCTATTAACTGCTTAGAGTGATACTGATAATGTTTTATAGTTAATGTCATGATATTGAAGCTGGCGTGTGTCTCACTGTAGGTGTTGGAGAGATTCTGACAGATCCATCAGTTATTAAGAGCGGGGAGAAGGGGTAAGTGAGCTCGCTTCATCATCAATGAAATCATCACAAGTAATCACTACTTTTTTCCCCAGTAATTTTACAATAAATGATCACCCCTTGACTCTTGCAGATCTTATGATATGATATTTGGCCCTGCCAACCTGGGGGATGATGCCATTAGGAACTTCCGAGCAAAACACCACTGCAACTCCTGCTGTCGGAAACTCAAACTTCCCGGTGAGGGATTTTGCTCCGGTGCTGTTCTCTTACCTTATTCCTGAACTAAATTACATCCCAAATGTGCTTAAAATCTTCAAGCTTCAAGGCAGCATTTGAGTAATTCAAAGATTGAGATTAAGTTATATAAAAATACTTCATGTCTGATATGGTTTTTCCACCAAAAAGTTCTTAATTAGCTAGTTAAGTCATTAAAATAACTGGTCCTTTTCCCTCGTTAAAAAATCCCATATTTTTGCTTGTTGCAAAAGTTTAACAACAGGACACAAGATTTCTCCTACACATAGACTGTATATAAAATCACACTTGTGTTATTTGCATACTGGACAATGATTGGCTTCGACGTGCACGTCTTAATGCGAGCCCAGAGAAACTTTCCCTCTTCAGCATATTAATGTGAAATCAGTCTTCAAGTCACAAACTCTGCTCATACCCTCTGAAGGTCCAACATCCAAGCAGAACACATTTTTGAGTGGAGGACGACTTTAATTCGGTGTATTTGTACATTGATAGATATCTTGAGGTTTATAGCAAATGAGAGAAATACAAATCTAAGATAAAAAATTCCTAACCTATTTTTCTAATTAACAAATTTTTCCTTCTTGTTCGTCAGATCTGAAGCGGAATGACTACACGCCAGATAAGGTGACGTTCCCTTAAGAGGACCCTCCAAAACTAGGGGGCGCTGTCAAAGAGTCCCACCACTCAGCGAGGTGGATGTTGGGATGGTTTAAAGCGAGGGGGAGGGAGAGAGTTAACGATCACAAGGAAACACTGATCTGTTTAGTCAAAGCCAAGGAGCAGAGAGGCGCATCCAATCAACTGGAAGAATCACAACTGTGTTTCCATCCATCTTCCATCTTAACCTTTGAGGAAAAAAAGTTTCAAACATATTTTGTACAAGTTGTGTGTGTGAACACATATATATATATATATATGAACTGGATGTATGGACAGGTATAATATCATTGCAGAGGGTGTATTATTTATTATGAAGTTTGAGAAGTTGCCTTGTTTTAACAAAAAAAAAAGAGAACAAATCTAAGTGCATTGTACATCTGTTACAGCAGCTTCACAGAGGACAGCCTGCTGAGATTCAGTCACTGCAGCACTGCAGTTTGCCACCAGATCATTTTTATAAATGTGTAAAGACTTGTTATCACAACTTTTTGTCTCTTAGCTAATGAAAAGATATACATGAATTTGAAAATCTTGTAAAATATGGGCAGATTGCAATGCAACTTTTACAGAACAATGTATGTCATTTTATTGTATTGAAAGTGTGTCCACCAAAATATTGCTGATAGTTTTTATTGTTACAAAGGTACTATTGCTATATCTTTGTCATCAACTATTGTATGAGCAAATTACTGTCTAGTGTATCTTATAGATACTGTTATCTGGCATGAGCTGAACAGATTAAAATATTTTATTCAGGGGAACTGACAAACGTTAAGGGTATTACTGTATACATTTTGTACTGGATATCATTTTAAACAAATAAAATGTTCAAAAAGCTTTAATAGTGACTGTTTCAATGTATGGCTTGTCTTCGTGGATGTTTCTCTCTGCAGCTTTTAAGTAAGAAGTGGGCTGTGAAGAAGAAACCACAACAACAGGCACTCGTATCTATACGCATTTATTCCAAAGCTGAAATAATGAATTGATGATTTGATAGAATATGAACCTCTAAGAATTTTTTTGTTTTGCCAAACTTCATGGCTGCGATGCTTTTCTTTGTAAAGCAGGACTGTTGGTCGGATAAAACATTTACCTTAGTCTTGGAAATCATATCATATGGTCACTATTTTGATACAAACCGAAAATACTCATTATTTGCTGCCCCTTGTAAAGACATTGCTACCTTACAAGTGTCTCCACATTAAGTTATGTGTATATAGTAACAGCTATATTCAAGCATGCAAATGTTTGCAAAGCAGTGGCTTTCGCGGTCGAAATGTTGCCATCACATTGAGCCGCATCATCAGCAAGGCAGTGAGGTCCTGCAGATAAACAGGCTGGTACATACTTGAATGCCTGCCTGCAGAATGAGACAGTGGGTCTGGTGTTCAAAGGGAGGCCTCAGATTCCTCACCTGGACAGCAGCTGCTGGTATTTGAATCCACACACAATGACCTCTGTTCAGCTGCCTGTGATCACACTGACACACTACTCACCTGTGTGATAGTTTAATGTTCGGAGGACGCTGTGCTGGTTATCTCTTGGCTGTATAAGGGGTCTGACTTCAAGGTCATCGGGAGGGATGTAGTGGGGGATAAATCCACTCACACTCACAAACTTTCTTGGTGGGATAAAAGTTAACCCTGGGCTTTTTCCTCAAGCATTTGTACAGCCACGTTTCCTTCTTAACCTTAAAGGAGTAAAGTTTACATTTTTATGCCATATATGCCTCATGTTCATTGCAACAGTTTTTAGTTGCCGTCATCATTCCTCTTGTCTGCACTGTCTGAAGAGTGTCCCTTCATTAAAGCAATGTAAGTGATGGGGAACAAAAACCTCTGTCTTTGTCCATTGTAAAAAATATTCTAATGTTAAGCTGGAGTGAAAATCGGGCTTTAGCTGCCTCAGTTGGTTAAAACAGGTTAGTCTCCTCTAAAGTCAGTTAGATTCCCTCTTGGTTTTTTCCCTGGGCTGTGTTTCCTTGCTGAGCTTTGAAAGGTGTTCTTGCACAGACGGACAATAGTGGATTGCCCGTCTCCTTTGGAATATCAGTAGCAAGGTGTATCTTTAGTATTAACAGGAATGACCAGTAACTCTTATGTAAAGTACATATGAGACAGAAACTGCTGAAACAATGCTGTTGGTCGGGAAGTCAATTCGTAGTGGTGAAACATCACCCCCTCCCTCCGCCTTCAACTCACCCACCCACACACACACACACTGGGTGTGGTTTGCTTTATAATAGTTCACTTATCATGACTGCATTTTATTCAGCTCATCTTCAGACTAAAAGTTTACAGTTCTAGCTCGACTCCAGGCATCTACAGAACCATGGCTACTTTAGTCAACATTGAATATTGGTGAGTTTATAACTTTCTATTCTGCTACTCAATCTGCAGACTGCTTTGAACTCATTAAACATGGGGAGATTGATTCACACGGCTAAATGGAAACCAAGTAGAAATAAACTTGTGTAAACATAAAGACACAGATATTTTAGTTGATCATATTCATGTTGGCTAGAAATGCAGAACTGCTTTTTCTCTGCATAGGAACTGTCACACCTTTAAAGGCTTCATAATAAGCAGAAGTTGAATCTAGTGTTCAACATGCTAATAAGTAGGTTTATATCAATGTGTTTTTGTGTTACAGTAAAGGATGAGGTTACGGGTACCGCTACCAGGAACTGGCCGCTGTCCTCCGGCAGGTTCCTGGTGTGCAGGTGACAGGAGCCAAAGGGAGGACAGGTAAGCTGCTTCTTCTTTCAGTGCATATTGCAGTCCAATATGGAGGCCCAGTTCAGCCTAGAAAATTTTAAATATTGATGATAGCTAGGAGTGAGAAAGTAACCCATGGCAAATTACGAGTTAATTAAAAGTCAATGGGATATTTAAAGACATAGTGAAAAACATGTTTGTGTGTTTATATGTCAAAATCCTTCTTTTCTGAGCATCTTGAACTCCATAAGATGTTATTTTGGGTGACTATAGCCAAACCACCCATCATATAAAAACCACTCTTGCTGGTCTTAGTAATGAGTGATGTAAATAAGTAAATAAAAAGATATCATGGGTTAGAATTGTGTGTTTGGATCAGTTGGCAAAACCTTTGTTTACATTTTCAAAAGACTGTGGATGAGGTCTAATTTATTCATTTCTCCCTCAACCTCCATTGCCTGATCTAAAAAACACAGATGATGGGTGTGAACTCCCTGAAATCCTGATGTGCAGATTATCCAGAGGAAATGGAGTTTGGAAATTAGATCCCAGTGCTCTGTCGGAGTTGAAATAGTTAATGAAGCAGCTGCTGGTATTAAGTGACTAGAAATAAAGAAATGTACACAGCAAAGTGTTATGGCAGAGACTGAGATAAACATAGCGATGAGCAAATCAGCTCAAGTTGGACTTCCACAAAGTCAGCATAAAGATAAGGTATTCCTTTATTAATTACCATCATCATAAAGCCTACTTCACTCAAACCATACAAGAGGGATGTCATTCCCTTTTTATTAATAAATTCTTTAAAGACAATGGTTGGTTGTTACTCAATTAATTGCTTAATCCCTCACCAGCAATAAATATACAATTTCCACGACATCCGAAAGATTCAGCAAACCCAGTACAAATCCTGCCTTAAAGTCTTTAAATGTTTGATACTAGCCTACATAAAAATGTACAGGGTTATCAAAGTGTAAGCGTACAATATGTAGTTATCACTTTTGTGAAAGTATACCTGTTTTTGTTCTCAGGTTTCCTTGTGCTGACGGGAGCTCATAGTTTCCTAACTTTGACTTTTAGCAGTGTTACTGACATACTGTACTGTGCCTCTCAGAGAAACCTGTTTCACTGGCTATAATACAAATACATATCATGTGCATGTCATGATGTGTCAATACACATCATGACATGCACTACTCTATATTGAATTGACTTCTCGTTTTTCACCACCACAGGCAGCTTTGAGGTGTCAGTGAATGGTCAGCTGATCTACTCCAAGCTTGAGATGGGAGGGTTTCCTGTTACTGAACAGGTTTGTGTGTTGACTGAGACAGATATCACCTATTTTCAAAAGTGACATCTTACTTACAGTAGGGCATAATAAATAACCGATGATCTTAATTAATCTTAATTTTGATGGACTGCTGGTTATTTACTTATGAGAACACTATTTTAGTGCTATTCAGCAACAAATAATAATTAACAGATACAATCATAACTTAGGGTTTGGGTTATAATAGCATTTGCAACAAAATTAACCCAACATTCACATACACATTACATTACAATTGTTCACCTGAATTCAGTTAGAAAGATCCAGATGATTCAGCATTCTGGTTTCTGACTTCATTGGACACACATGACACATGAACAGATAGAATAGAGTATCCATCAGAAGTTAATTAAATTCAAATATATTTTATTTTCCATAATGTAAAACTATAAGCTTTATCAAAGAGGAAAGTCTTAAGCCTACTCTTAAATGTGGAGATGGTGTCTGCCTCCTGAACCCAAACTGGGACCTGGTTCCACAGGAGAGGAGCTTGATAGCTGAACGCTCTGGCTCCTAGTCTACCTTTGGAGACTCTAGGAACCACAAGTAACCCTGCATTCTGGGAGCGCAGTGCTCTGGTGGGGGTAGTAAGGTACTATGGGCTCTTTAAGATAAGATGGTGCCTGACCATTAAGAGCTTTGTAGGTAAGAAGAATGATTTTAAATTCTATTCTGGATTTTATAGGAAGCCAATGCAAAGAAGCTAAAACAGGAGAAATATGATCTCTTTTCCTGGTTCCTGTCAGAACACGTGCTGCAGCATTCTGGATCAGCTGAAGAGTCTTAATGGACTGATAGTAAAGAATTCCAGAAATCCATCAAATTGAGTATCATCTGCATAACAATTAAAATGTTATGTGAATGAGTTAAATGAGTGTTTCCTGATAACATTGCCTAGAGGAAGCAAGTGAACATGATTGGTCCAAGCACAGATCCTTGTGGAACTCCATGAATGACTTTGGCGTGCATGGAGGATTCATCGTTAACATGTACAAACTGAGATCGATCTGATAAACAGGACTTAAACTTAGAGCTTAGAGCAGTTCCTTCAATGCCAATTAAATGTTCCAGTCTCTGTAATAGGATATGATGGTCAATGGTATCAAATGCCGCGGTAAATCTAATAAATATAGAATATTTTCCTCTATTAATGATGAGTAATACGCTGCTCTGGCATTGTGAAGGACCTTCCTATAATTTTTAAGACTATCTTGCCTGATTAAACGAGATTCTTCCAGATTGGTTTAACGCCATTTCCTTTCCGCGTTGTTCGCTTTAATTTGCGAGTTTCTGTGTTATACCATGGAGCTAACCGACTTTGTTTTATTATCTTCTTTTTTAAAGGGCAACAGAGTCGAGTTTCATTCGCAGTGGGTCTGCAGCACTATCAACATGATCAATTTGGGAGGAACAGAAATTAGCATAGGAGTCCTCGGTTATGTTGAGACATGGTAATAAATAAAAAGCTGATGAAATCACTTCCTTAAATTTAGCTACAGCAGTATCAGATAGACATCTGGTATAACCAAAATGATGCCCTGTCAATAAAAATCTCCACCTATGCTTCCAGACAATGCGCAGTTTTGTTGCAATAAGGCGGATTTCAGTTGTGAAACTTTGATGTGGTTTGTGGTTGGCAGAAGGTATTTGTATGGCCACATATAGGGTCATTCATTGAGATATGATGCAGTCATATACTTGTAACAATAAAATACGTGGTTTTGGATGATACAGTGAAGCATATTAGATTTCTGATGACTCGGATTTGCAAAATCTTCTTTTAAATTTTTACTTTACATGATGTAGACAGTATCAACTTATAATCATCTGGGTTCAACGAGTTTATGTTTTATACCCCTCGATGTTTAAACGCTCTTCATAGCTTCTGCTGTCTATAACAAGTCATTAAATGAAGGACCATAGTGCCATGTTGAAATTGTGTGATCACCATAAGGTACACGTCTTTTAAAATCAAATTGATTTATTGGAACAATTATACTGCTGCTTAAACTAGTTACAAGAAACTATATCTGCAATAATGTGATTATAAAGATTTCATTCATCTTAATTTTTTTAATTGATGGTGCCCATTTTTCAGGCTCGAGCAACAGCCCTTCTAAATGTTTGTGCACGTCCCTGTCTACAGCCATGCTAGCAGCTCTGAGGCTGCACAGCGGTGCTTTGAGCTAAATGCTAATGTCAGCATGCTGATGTGCTCACAATGACAATGCTTACTGATGTTTAGCATGTTCCCCATCTTAGTTTAGAGTGTTAGCATGTTAACATTTACCAATTAGCACATCTCACAAGCTTATTTAGTCATGAACAAAAGTAGTAACCAAATTCAAAGTTTGACCTGATGGTGGCGTTAGATGAAAAGTCAGAGGATCAAAGTGATTACGAATCATCCTGAAGGGACCATGAATGTCTCTTTCACATTTTATGGCGATCCATCCAGCTATATTTCACCTTGGCCCAAACTAGTGGACTGATTGATAGACACTGCCATACCCAGATCAATGCTGCTAGCGTGGCTAAAAGTAAACAGTCCTTTATAGCACTACAAAATTATTTTGTTTTTCATGTGACCAGATGGTGGAGATGGTGACGCAGGTTGCTAATGGAGGAAAAGTGGAGAAAGCTTCAAAGCCAGCAAATCGTAAGAACAGATGCTGTAACCATTAGAAGATGGAGGATAAAATATCAGCTGTATGAACAATAGTTTGTCTCCATTTGACATCTTTGACAAACCAAAATCAAAACATCCAAATCTCACTGTCAGCCATAGAAGAAGATCAGATCATCATCTTCACTGTGAATACAGACAAAGACAAGAAGATGATGAGAGCAAATCTGAGGAGCCAGGCACTGATCTGCACTTCTGTTTATGAATGTTCACGCTGAAAAACATGTAACAGTTAGCGTGCACACGATGCAAGTTTGGAAGCTTTTCAGCTGACTGGAGCCTGAGGAGCTGCTCTCATCATGTCTGCCTGGCACGTGCTGATACATAACATCTCTACAGCTGCATTTACTCAGGTGATCAAAAAATGTGAGTCTTTATCAAGCCACATATACAGTATATTATATTTCATTGAGCTTCTCTTTGTTTAGATTAAGTTTCAGGTCTGTGTTTAGTTTGGCCTTTTTTAGAATATCTATTTGCTTTCATGCCTAGAGTTAGTACTGAGAGGCTGTCTGTTGCAGAAGTTACAGCTAGCAGATGCTTAGCTTAGCATAAAGACTGGAAACAGGAAAACTATAAAGCCCACTAATTAGCCCATTATATGTTGTTTGTTTATTCTGTACAAAAACCCAAGTGTAAAAAAAGTCAGTTTTCTGTTTGATAACGTTTATGTGCCGGACAATTTTTAAATTTCAATCCTCAGCAAGAAAATTAATCAATGTATGTATACATATCAAATTTATTTTATATTCATACTTGCCATATATGCCCTTCTTTCTCAAATATATACCTGTACTTTTACCTGGATGGTGTTTGTTCGAAAGAGCTAAGTACTGTGTTTATGCTGCCATCTTTGTTACTATTCTGACATTTTAGATAAACATTAAATCATCATTACATATTTGAACTTTTTAAATAACTTATTGTATTGTTATACTGTTTTTATCATTTGTAATCAATTTCAACAAAAACATTTTCCTACTATACAATAAAATTTCACTGGAAACCAACGATCTGCTCTTTTTAGATTATTTTGACACCCCTTTTTAAACAGTGTTAAGTTGTTCAGGACAAGGAGGCCATGCAGGCAAATCTGTAGTCAAATTTCACTCTGTGTAAGGATCAGAGCTGACAGTACCGGCTGTGTGTCTGACCGACTGATACGATCATCCAGCTCAACAGAGATCAGCCGGACTTCCTGAACTGTTCCCGCTCACATGTCCCTCTGCACCATATAAAATCAAATCATATCTGAGAAATCACCATGGGAAGGGAATACAGCTTCCTTTAATTTTATTTAAATTTAGGTTAATGTATTTAATATATTTTTCTTTAAATTTGAATATGCAACAGAACTATAGCAGTCAAATAAAAGTAGTGGAGTAAAATGTACAACATGTACTTAGTTGCCTATCAGCTGGGGAGAGTCCCAGGCTACCTTTAATCATATCTCGACTCTTCCTGTGTGAACAAACTAAGCACTGATCTCTGACATCTGGACCAGCTGTCTGCCTGTTGATGTGTTGATCAATCTTGAGGTCAACAGAAACCCATCAGATCAATGAGAATGTGACATAAGCTGCAGGTCTAGACCTGAAAAACCCATCTGGAAATCAATGGCCCCAGCCATAATGATCTCTGATCAGCACCTGCTCATCATGTTAAAGACATAGATTCTATAATTTTGTTATTGTCAACAAATCCCATGAAAAGACCAAAACCAACAACGTTGCAGTCCAACTCTCAATGCTTTCTCAGCCCCAAGCTCATAGCTCACAGCTTCATACTGAAGAGGTACATCTTTTAAAACAGGTCATGGTGGGTATACACTTATTTTTTAAAGGCTAAACAATTTGCAAAAACAGCTGTAGTTCTTAGCAAACATTTCTCAAACAAATGGGAGCAAATGGTGTATTTTTTGAGGACTATTTTATTTACTATTTTCAGCCACGGGTTCACTGCTCTGGTGAGTATTTGTGGCAGCAGCAGAGTGTTTATGGGATTGACTCAGAATAAACTACAGTGTTCGTCTTAATAAAAGGACATCAATGGAACTCTATGGCACAAAGAAATAAACTATGTCAGGCTTCAGATACACAGACAATACTTGTTAACAAGGTCAATCCGCTGTTTGTTTAGTCTTTTCATGGGATTTATTGACAATGATTGGACTGAAGAATATCCAGATGTATCCTTTAAAGGGACAGAGATCAGAGTTTTAAAGCAGGACTGCTGTACATGTAATCGCTGTACCTTATGATCCGTAAAATAAACAGATAATGAGAATAACAAGAGTTGTCTGCTGTTTGTGTTTCACTGGTAGAGTAAAACACTATCAACAGGAAGCACAGATCGGAACCCACATCGGAAGCCGTCGCGGTTCTGTATCATAAAGTGAAACTGTGTGCTGTGAGTGTAATGGAGGAAATACTTAAAGTGTGAATACAGCGTGTGTGTGTGTGTGTGTGTGTGTGTGTGTGTGTGTGTGTGTGTTGAAACTACCCCCTGTACAGTAGGAAATGCTCAGCTTCACCAACTAAACGGAAAGCCCAATACATGGTCTCTCTGTCTGCGTATGAGAAGTCGGAGAGATGCAGGCACAATGACATCATGGTGTCACGGCACAAACACAAACACAAACACAAACACACAGGCCTCACTTGTAACAGAAAAGTTTTTGACTCTCTGTCAGTTTAATATATCTTGTTTGTCTGTATTTATTTGTTTTCTATGAAGCAGTTTGTTAATTGCTGGTGAGATACAGAGATTCCAGTCAATTATAGTTGATTTATTATCAATATTATCTCCTGGAAAAAGCTATTAGTTTGATTCATTAGTAAAATCATGTTGACAATCTCAATGCCACTGTGTACCTGGAGCTTTTAAAGATATCCTAGCATAGTTATAGTCAATCTTTTATATATATATTTTTAAACTGATATTTAACCTAAATTTCATGTTCTGGTCAGTGTTTTAATGTTTTTGGTTTCCCGCACGTGGCAGGAAGTGACCAAAGCTGTTTTTGTATTTGTACAAGCTTGTTTCAGAGGTAACCAACCCATGTTTGGAGGTTATCTTATACTCCAAAACATTATTTGGCTGTGCAACAGTGGTGAAAAAAATATTTTACTTAATAATATAAATAAAATATTAGCAGGAAAAAGAATGACCTCATATTTAACGATGCTTGCTTTATAAGTTTGACAACAATGTTAGAAAACTCTTCACTGATCTTCATCCGTCTGTTTAAACCTGAGTGCCTGATGGACTAAAATCATTCGTTAAGACGCTTTCAGGTGTCATGTGCGAGATTGTGTCAGGTGTGTGTTTCCGTACATGGTGTGCTGATTTTGTTTTGGAAACAGATGGTGGAGCAAAGAAAGCTGATATGATTTGACAACCTGATGCTTTTTCTTTCTCTATAAGCTGATGACGGCAGGGTTTTTTGCGATGCCACAGCAACCGGAGATCCAGTTGGGTGACTCTGGTACAGTGAAGTCCAGCGCTTTTCACTGGGGGCAGCAAAAACATTCACTTTGACCAAAATATTATTTTATCAATAAAAAGCCTAGTGTCACTTGGTAAGCCAGCAGACTTCTGTAAAAATGTTTAAATGTTTTAGTTTTGGGAGATGTAGTTAAAAGCCGCTGTCAATAAAATATTATATAAACTGCAAATATTTTAAATGACATTAAATCTTTCAGGACTGCCAATTTCACACGTTGAGATATGGTGAAAACCTTCCAGAGAATCTAGTAAGTGGACCTTTAGTTAAGATTGTCAACAGACACAAAAAGTCAACATCTGAAGAAACTATAAAACAGTCACTTATGAAAACTCTACATTTAATTAAAGTATAAATTCAATTAGATACATGTAATGTAATAAAACATTTCATTTGATTAAATTAAATCATGAAACAAAATTTTATAAATGAAATTAGATCAAATTAAAAATATAACCAAAATCAGTGTCATTCAGTTCTTATATCAATTGTCATAATTTTTATATATGAACAAAGTATTTTTCTAGTGATAGAGAGTTGTGCCAACTCATCTCTGGTGTTTTTGTATCGTCTCACTTGGTTTCTTAGCTGATTCAATTCTTAATTCACATGCCATGAAAATACGCTTTAAGAGTCAATTTTGGTCTCAGGATGTTTTATGCATGTGGCCCGGTAGTGTAACTTGATCACTGACGGTTGGAGGAGCACAGACAGACGGCAGAACATCTCTTATTCATGACACTATGTCTGCATATAAAAAGGGAGGAAGAACCATTTACCAATCATATTCACTACACACAAAAAAATACTTCACTGCACTCAATCACAAGACTCAGTCATGATTACTTTGTTTTTATTTAAAAAACAAACAAACAAAACTGTGACAAATAAATAGAACAAATAATGTAAAAAATATAAGATCTGGGGGGAGGGGGGGCAATAGGTTTGTTCTAAGTCAGATTGGTCCCTGGTTTGTTGGAATGATATGAGAAAGATTTCAACATATCTTAGCACCGTGTGGTCATCAGCCCTGGATATAGCCTGTGTAAACATCACATGGATGTAGGACAGACTTGAAAACAATGAAACAACTGAATTAGCTGTGGATCAGTTTCATTTCATATAAATATAATATATTAATTTATACATTGTACACTAGAATGGCTCTAGACCACATACACAACTCAGGTAAACACGTGAACAAAAGGCAGCAGACAATTTTAAAACCAAAACCAGAAGCTGTTGGGAAATTTGAAATCTGAAAGTCTTTTAGCTACACAGCTGAAAATACAAGCTTAGAAAACAAGAGGACTCCGAACAATTGCTAATTAACCTGTCTAAGATATGCAAACTGAGGTCACTTACTCCAAAATTTCTGAAGGCATTGAGATCATTTTTACAATCTTAAGGAGCAAGTGACAAAATGTCAGTATTAAATGCATGTGTGCGTGGGGTTGGAGGATGTGCAAACATTCAGTTGATGAATTTGATGAGATTACAACCCTGAATTCACTGTTTTTACAGCATTGACATTAGAATTTAAAATGTCTACGTAACTGTGCCAAATAAAAGGAGGAGAACATGGATGAGCTATCACGTTAGCATGTGTTTCAGGAAGGCCAGCTAGCGCACCAGGAGGAAGGTGAGTCCAGCGAGGCCAACGCCAGCAGCTGCAAACAGCGCTTTCTTCATGGACGAATCCAGACTCACTTCTCTGGCACTGCGGGAGAACTTACAGAACCCCTCCTGTGAGGAGAAAAAAAAAGTTAAGTTAAGAGCATGAAACTTTGTTTACTACCAAGAGAGAATATTTATCTGCTACTTTCATTTTTACAAAAAAAGAGTAAGTATTAGCTGCCAAAATGACTTCCAACCAACAGTGGCTGAGCTGACAGCTGGTGGAAATTACACGATATATTTTGGAAAGTATGTCATAATCACAGCCCCGTGTTTCTCCACAAACACAAAAATATTTGCAGTCAGAAGATGCTGCTGATATCTGCAACTTTCCTGATGGCACGGCAGTTTTTCAAAGTGAAAAATAAATAAGTGTCAACCTGAAGTTATAAGGGGAAGAAGTGGCAGTTTAACTAGAGATTACATAGAAATATTTAATTTGGTTATATTAATGAGCAGATTTTATCTGCTATATGGTAAAAACCGGGTGTGTCAGAAGCTGTTGAGCTCCCCAGCAGCTGCACTTCTCCCATCATGTTTTCAAACTGAAGCCGCACAATCAGTGAGTGCACCTGCTCTCAGCTCCAGGTGTTTCGCTGCTTTACAGCTGCTTGTTTTTCTAGTCATACAACGCCAACTTTCAATATGGCTGCTGCCAAATGCAACACACTGAAGCTTTGACTGTTACTACAAAGTCCATCTGGCAGAGCTGGTTATGTGTCTGTTGAAACCAGCTGCCAGCTGAAGAAAGGAGGGGCACGGGTTTGTGTGTGTGTGTGTGTGTGTGTTTACGTGGGTGTTTGGGAGTGGGCCAGCCCATTCACAAAAGGAGTCATTCAACTGTACTTGTGTTCAGTTGGTGGGGCTTCTGGGACCTTAGTCTACCCAGAGTCCACCATAACTCTTCCTTATTCCACTACATAACACTGATAATCTAAGGCTGAGGTCTGTCTTGTTGTGGCACACATTCCTTAGAATCTGGCCTATTGCTACTCTACAAAATCATATAGTGACAGCAGACACATGAGACGTGCTTGTCTCATCTGCAAACACCAAAGTGAAAAAAGAGGCTGCATCTAAACTAAACCCTGGCCATTTTTAAGCCACGTTTACACATAGATCTGAATATATACACCGGAGCAGCAAGCAAACATGATCCTATCAAACTAGGTGGTTTCCAACACCAGAGAAAAAAACATCACTTTCACTTTTAGGTCTTATTGGGATTTTTTTTAACAGTTCCTTTAAACTGGTATACCACCCTAGATATGATCAAAACTCTTCTCTTATCTACAATGTTTGTGTTGACTTAAGCAACTCTGCTTGTTTAGAAACAGACACGTTGTTAAGACCTACCCATCCATCATTCTCCAGCATCCAGTCTCTCTTCTCCTCTCCCAGGTAATCAGCTATGGTCTCTGCCAGTCCCCTGCAGTTTCCAGATTCCTGTCCGTGTTCCTGCCCCTGCCCAGGGTCCAGCCCCGGCTTCGTGCCCTTCTGCTCCAGGAGCTGTCTGGCCAGCACCCCAGTGAAGGTGAAAAGGGAAACAACCCTCCCCCAGTTCAAGTGTCCGTCCCCCACCAGCTCCTCCATCACCTTCCTGAGGCCGGAGCAGGGGTCCGGCCCGCACTGCCTCAAGAAGGTCTGCGCGAGGGAGTGAAAGCGAGCCTGGTGCTGCGCCTCCATGTCCTGGGCCAGGCGCCTCATGGCAGTGGCTGACTCGCTGGGAGGTGGAGGGGCTGGCCGGGGGCTGTTGCAGCACAGGAACAGGTAGTCCTCTGCCAGGGCCAGGGTCTCTTTCCACAGCCCGCACGACATTTTCTAAGGGGGGGGGAATAACAATTCACTTGACTTAATGAATAAAGGGAACCTGCTGTGAGGATCGAGTATTTGTACTGCTACGAAGAACCACAAATAATGAACAATTATTTTCATAATGATTTTATCTACTAGAGCCCGAGGTGGCATCTTCAAATTATTTGTTTTGTCAACCCAACAGTTCACTCACATAGTCAGTTTAAAATAATGTAAAACACAAACATAGTTTGACTTTGACGTTATAAACCATTAGTTAGTGTATTACAATGGATGCCTTTTAAGTTTATGCCAACTGACTAATCAACTGTTTCAGCTGTAGACCAATTAACGTTAGCTGTTACTTCCAATCAGCACTTCCAGCAATTAACATCGTTTCCCATTAGCTCTGCTGGTTCAGTTAGCATCAGCTTTTCTTAGAAATAACCCAGTAACGTTAATCTTATATTAACAATGGCCAATTATTTTATGAAACAGTGTAAAACTCGGCTGTAAAGACGTGTCCGTGTATCAGTAGCTACTGACCCGCTCTCTAGTTTCAACCAGGTGTGAAACAAAGCACAAGCTTGACCAGGTAACGTTATGTAAGTTGTTTAAGTGTTGAAGGCAGCTAACGTTAAGGTTAGGAGCTCCGCCAACAGAAATGGCGTTATATGGCAAAGACGCAGCTTGTGTTAACGTTAGCTCTCGGTTATTACAAGCCGGAGGACGACTACGAAGGCTAAATACAGCCAACGTTAACTTAACTTAATACCCTAACAGACAGATAAAATAACACGGTAGTCCGAGAGGTGCATACCGTTAATTACCCGTTTGTTACGGGGTTTACGGGCGAACTTGCAGTTGGCTAGCCGTTAACAGACCGCTGATCTGTCACCAGAGCAATGGAGGACACAAAGGACCGCATTCACACAGGCTGCGGTGAGCTAGCTCAACTCCGGGAGCCACATCTAGGCATCAAAATCCGTTTTGTACCATTGTACACACACAGCTCTTTCACATTTTGTATAGGGCGCGTATACAAACAGGTTAAACACAAGTTTCCGTGCGTAAAATAAACAAAAGCTTACCCTCCCAGCGATATCAGACTGCTCTCTGCACATACGGACGGCGGAAGGAGAACCTTGCTACACTCACAGCTTCCCTTCAGCCGGCTGCTCTTTATCGTCTGACTCCGCCTCCAGTTATGTTGAACATCTGCCCCCCGCAAAAAACCCCGTAAAAGTCCCGTCACAAAAGACTACGGTGATGGAACCACTCTCCCACTTGAAAACACAAACACACCTAATTGTTCACACAAGGGAAATGGAAAATTTGCAGATAGCAAAAAAGGGTTGGAATAAATACAATTATTGAGGCTAAATTCATTTGTTGGAATGAATCGTCTTGGCACAGTATTTGTGCATTCAATTGTTAGTATTGGCCCAATATATAGTTCTCATATAAGTAATACAGCTCTAAAATCACCACATTGCAGTAGTTTGCAGGGAATAATGAACAGTAGAGCCAAGTGTATGTGCGTTTCTATAGGTAGGGTAGAGCTGAAATGATGAGTCGACTGATGGACTGAAAATTAATCTGCAACTATTTTGACAATCGATTAATTGTTGAGGTCATGTTTTAAGCAAGAATGCAAAAAAAAATTTAATAAAAACAAGAAAAAGAGCCCACCTTCTTGTAAAGGGAGTATTTCCGGAGTTTTTGTGGAGTCTTGGATTGGCAATTTCAAAATGTCACTTTTTATTTCTGACATTTTATAGACCAAGCAACTCATCGATTGCTCAAGTAAATAATTAGCAAATGAATCAGTGATGAAAACAATTGTCAGCTGCAGCTCTACTCCAGTGATAGGATTGACCTCACAAGTATTGTGAGTTGAAGATGAAAGCAACCTTTTATCATTACCCCCCGAAAAACTACTGTAATCACATCACACAGTTGTTGAAGTGTCACAGTGGCTGACCTCCTTAGAGGAGTATGATTTTTTTTTTAACACAAAGTCGTGGCTCACCGGAGACTCAGTGGCCTGAGATGATGTGAAAGACAGATAGTGGTTTACAGCAAAACACATTTTCCGTAGTGAAATGCTCTCACACCCAACACATTCATTTCCAGGTAAATTCATTGATGTCATCTACAACAACAACATGAAATGATTACAGTACTTTTTAGGAATAATGATTAAAGGTTGTTTTCATCTCCAACTCACAATACTTGTGAGGTCACAGATGTCACCTTTATAGGACTAATCTAAACATAGGTCTCAGTTGAGGCAGCCAGGTTTCAATTCTGCTCTGAAAAGGATGTGTGCGGACTAAGATTAGTTTTCATTCATCACCGAAGAGTCCAACTCCTCTCACTCTCTGTGTATCAGGATGAGGAAGTGAAAACTGCAGAGAGTGTGCTTGCAGTCAAATGAATGGCGAAAGCAAATGTTTTGGTGCATCTTGTGATATTTATGGGTACTTTCTCTTTATGGCAATACCCTTGAGTCCTGTCTCTGTCTTCTGCCTCCTCCTTCAGTCCCTTATTTGTTGATCGATGTTCTGTCTTTCACCAGCCTCTCGCTGTTTACCTTGGTGTTTCCCACTGGGGGTTTCCCTCTTTGAATTCCAGAAAACATTTTATTCAGGCTAGTGCATCTAATCAAAATAGATGAGGTCAGGGGACGCTCAGGGGACGTCCTGTGATGCCTAAAGCGATGATGTGGACCGCTGACCTTTGAGCATTGTTTAAAGACGTGTAAGATGGAGACACTATCTGATCAATAATGCAGAGGAAACAACTTTAATGTCAATATGATCCATACATGTGTCATGAACATAGTGACACACAGGTACAAATTACATGTTACATTGAGGTAAATTGTAGGCCCATCTCAATTTTATACCTATATATTTTATAATAAATAAATAATAATTCTAGACCTGTAATGAGACAATTCAGTTGAACCAATATATAATTTAGCTTTAGGAAGGTGTGGAGAAATGCTATTTCAAAAATAGACAAAAAACAAAGTTGAATCAACATTTGGTGTGTCCATGCTTTGCCTTTAAAATAGCATCAGTTATTCTAGGTACAAGTCAGGGGTTTTGTAGGCATATCATCAGGTGTATGATTAAAGAGTTCTACTAAACTGGTGGTACTGATCATAAATTCAATATGTAGGTATAAACACAAACATTAGCTGAAACAGAAACAGCTGTGTGGGAGGAATACTACTGTGTAATTTTTGAAAGATTTTTTTCCACACCGGCCTAAAGCGTCTGCACAGTACTTTATATAAAACACAAGGACTTTGTCACTGAGGATGATTTCACACTTTAGCTACTTAACTTCAAATTATGTGTGGTATACTTTACATTTTTGCTCGCCAATTTCAAAATTCATGTTGTATAGTTTCACGTTTTGAATAGTAATTTTACTACCATTCTAGAGAGCAATTGGCTACACTGATTTCCACGGGGCATGAAAATCAAATGGCAGACCCTTGAAACTTAACTTCAGTCACAGTAAACATTGTGACATCACAGTGACAATGAAATGAGTGAAAGCAAAGTTGCTTCATCGTTGCAGCAGTGAAGATTTTTCAAACCTTTCTCCATTGTCATTGCCTTACCAAGCAACGACAATGTTTTGATCAAAGCAGACTTGATGTTCGCTGTGGTGGATTACATACTGTAACTCATGAACGGTCTGAGAGTCTGCTGAGATTTACCCAGTATTTACAGATGAATGGAAACCAATGGATGCCTGGAATGGTAGAAAAAAACACAATAGAGGGTTTCGTTCATGTTACTTCCCCTTCCGGAACACGCTGGACTGAGTGGCAAAACACCTGTTACCATGGCAGCGTTTAGCAAACTGCGAGTAAAAAGGAACTGCTCAAATTAAAGGCAGTCGGACTCGACAGTGATCCTAACTACTGGGAGTAAATAGTTTTAAACATGCAAAGTCACTTGAATGACTCTTTAGGGTTTGAGGATTTCTACAAAATATTGTCCAAGGGTGACATGTTATATTGATTAGTATAATTGTTAGCACACAATGAAGACAACCAGACTTTCCTGCTACATTTTATTGTGATCAAGGATCAAGGTCATTTATTTATTTCTCATTGTACAGCACAAGATTGTACAATTAAATCGAAGTGCATAGTCCTTTCATACTATACAAATAGAACAGAACCGCTGCTCTTTAATCCAAACGGCAGCTTTCTTTTCTGATGACTGTATTTCTGTTGCATAGGACTTTTAGCAATAAAGCCAAAATATTTAAATAAAAGAATAACGGATAGTAGAAGGTAGCAGAGTTTGAAGGGGTTACCGGCCACTGCATCTACCCCTGGTGGCACACAGTGTATTCAAATTTGTGTTCTTCAGTACTCCAGTTTCCCTTGAGACCATGTTTAGTTTTGAATTGTTTTTTGAAAAAAGCAGAATACCTGCCAACATAACAGTTTTTCTTAGGATGATTTACTAAGAATATAGTCTCCAAAACACAGACACAGACCATTCTGTGTAATTTCAAGCCAAGTGGGGTTCAAACACTCCAAGTAGTCTACTGTAACTAATCACAGGACCATAACAACAGAATCATCAAGCCTATTTACATTTCTCCCCTCCACAGAATAAGAGAAATGCACACTTCAGCCATTAGGACTGAATCTCAGTCAACCTCGGTGTCAGGAGGCTGCAGCTGAATGAGACACACGTTGGGTCACTTTTATCTATTTTGGCAAAGCGTATTTTTGTATCAGCTCCACCTGCACATGGGGCTTGAGGTGACAGGTTGTCAGAGATCAGAGTGAACTGAAGGCAGAAGAGAACAAAAAGGTACAAAAGACAACAACTTAAAATTCATTTTTATTTTTCTCACAAAAAATTTACCTAAGCTGATGAGGTTTATGTATATTGAAATGAGAAATGTTATGTTATGTTCAAAGTTATCTCCCTTTGAAGAATCTTGACAATATCTATGGCAAAGAGCCACAGTAAACAACAACAGCGTGTACACCCGCAGCATGTGTGGTCCTCACAGGAGAGGTGACAGTGAACCGATTTACATTTACAAGACAATCGTTGAATTTCTTCCGGTCAAATCTGACTATTTACACTCACAATAATATTCCACTATATTAGCAATAACAATTACATAATTCAGTCATCAAGCTAACAATGACAAAGATAAGGAATCCAAACTCGATAAACTGTCTGTTCAAATGAAGACCTGCCCTCCAGTTATGATACGATGATAATATTCTCTTTCAGAGGAGACATGTCAGACTGTAGGTTTGTATAAACACACTCCTGCTGTAGTGTTGATTTCAGACGTGCAGTTTTGGCAGTCACATGCAGTAATGCTGGTGCTGTCTTCGCTGGATCACAACATTGATATAATCTCTAGGCCCAAACCTGCATGAGAGAAGTGTGAAGTGTTAAAACATGAAACCTCAACATATTTTTAACACCCTTTTTGTCTAAAAAAGCAAATGTAAGTCCAAACATAGGCCTGTTGCATACTTAAATGGAGCGTTCCTGCTTTCAATAATAATAGTGTATCTCTCTGACACTCACTCAAATCTTTAAGACTCCACTTCTCATCCAGTCATAGGTAAGAAGCGCAACTTAACTTAAAACAAATTAGCAATATTCAGATCAATAAGATCGACCATGTGCAGGATCAGTAAATTTTATTTTATTTCAATCATGTCAGGTTCATAAACAGTCTCCATCTAACTATTTCTCCCCTGTTTTAGGTGCACACCTTTGCATATTTATATTATATATCAATAATATATCTGCGATGGACTGGCGACCTGTCCAGGGTGTACCCCGCCTTTTTGCCCAATGTCAGCTGGGATAGGCTCCACCCCCCCGCGACCCTGTACACAGGATAAGCGGTTGACGATGGATGGATGGATGGATGGATGGATTAATAATATATGCTTAATATAATATGAAATATTCTAAACAATTCAAGTTTGGGCTGTCAGGTTACTTTTGAAACTGAATATTTAAAATAAAAATGTAATGAATTTTTTTTTATAAAGATAAAGGACAAAAGATGTTTGCAGGTACACATTAACAAGGTCACAGTCTTGTTTATTTATTAAATACAAGGGTAACACAAAAAATCTAGCTTGTATTGTTGTGTTACTTTTGACCCACCTGTGTGTTACTTTTGTCCCAGCTGACGGGGTCGAAAGTAACAATGTGCCACTTATGTTTAAAGTGAAATTATACGGAAGTCGTTCTACATTTGTACAAAATACCACCTGATATTGATAGACCAAACCTGTGAGTTAGTGACCACAGCAGAAATATATCTCTGTCTGAAACATTATCTTTTCAAATCAGGTTTTTCTGAAAAATGGTACTTTCGCCTGCTCTTCCCTACCCTGGACTGCAATAGTTATAATCCTAACCCTTTCTACAAAAAAAGATCACAACTCAAAGAATAATATTATTAAAATGCTCAATGTTATTCTCCAAATGAATTTACCCAGATGTTGAGATGTGATTTTACGCATGAAAAAAGTTATAAACGGTGAAGTAATGTTGTGTAGGGAAACGCCTGCTCACCCGTAAAGTGTTGTCCCAGGAGGCCGAGCAGAGCGCCGTGCCGTCAGGTGACACTCTGACTCTGCTAACACGGTTCTCATGGCCGAACAGCACAGAGATGCGATTTCCCTTCAAAACGTCCCACACATTGATGGTGTAGTCATTATAACCAGCAAAAAGCAGGCGACCTGGGGGTGTGAGGAGGCGAGAGAGAGAAAGAGGAAGTGGGAAATTTAGAATAAGTACAGAGGGATTGGTTCAAACTGTGAGATGGAGATCACATTTTTCCTTGGATCACTAAAAATAGCTTTATTTATCTTACAATTTGGTATTTAGATGTAGAAGAGATCACAGAATAAACTAAAAGCGTGGCATTTTCTGAACCCTTTTTCAAGTCAACATTTAATTCAAATTAATGTGCTTTACAAGCTCCTTACCACTCAGAGAGAAGTCCACAGTGGAAGCACCAAATAAGATGCTGTCCTTCTGGTAGATGGCTACCTCACGGTCAGCTCGCAGATCATAGAAACGGCACTGAGAATGCATGCAAAAACAGACACAAACAGGACACACAACAGAAATTTTAGCCTGTGAGTGATGATGGATCCCAAAGGAATCAAGACATGTTTAGGAACCCTGAATGTATGTGTTTGTTAGTTTGTTTCGGGTGTTATTCTGTTACTGAGATCACCAGATTTACCCCAACATCAGAGAGAGTCCCAATAAATCAATTGACGTTCTACACGTGCAACGAAGAGGTCAATTTAACAACGTGGCCCAGGACACAGCAGACACATCACAACAAACTGATAAGGAGGTCATATGACGTGACTCACCGTGGCATCGTCAGAAGCAGAAGCGAATGCATCTCCACTGGGGTAGTACCTGAGCACACATGGCCGAGGGGACAATTAGATATATTGCTGCAACCATCAGCTTTCTATATAAAACGAGTGAGTAATTGTGCTGCTTGAACTGCATCACAGGGCTGAGACTTGGTCTTAAACATACTCTAATAAAATAGATGAACTAATCTCCTCACATTTTGTACAACTCAACTTCTCACACTCTTTGACCCAACGTCTCTTTTTTGCACACTTGATAAACATCCATGAAAAGCTCAACATGCAACAAAACTGTATCATGTTTTTAAATCTTACGATGAAATAAACCACAACAATATTGCTAAAGATTTCGCATAATTTGGCTAAAATAACTCAAACTTCAATCCAAATCTTTTCCCACAAACCTCCTAGACAACTAGAAAGCTAAATTTAAAAGTAGATTTATGCACATTCAATGTTTAGTAGTAATTCAGCCTAAAGGTTTCATAAAGTTTTACAAAATTGAAAACATGATATACCAGTATCGTACTTTTAAGACCGATACCAATTTTGATATTTGAGGATTTTAAATATACATATCAAAATTGGTATTTCCCCCCCTTCTTTTACACATACATAATGCAGTTTTTATTGTTATAAACAGTACTTTGAAGAAAAGAACAGCTGATTATGTCTTTGTGTCTTTTTTAATTGTCATTTATCGGCTGTTATAAACATAGATACAGATATATCAGCAATAAGCTCATGTGGTGCTATTTATCGGTCGGGCTCTAATCTATAGTACAGTACACAAAAAAAATTACATGGTGGCAAAGTTCCTCAGATGTCCTCTATGACGTTGAGCATGTGTGCAGACCTATGTGTGTGAAATGTCTTCGTCTATTAAGCATTTTGTTGATCTAGGATGGAATTTAATCATGTAGGTCTTCATTTGTAATAACAGTAGCAGAAGTGGAAGTACTAAAACAACTATACTTCTAATATTCCCCTCAGTGTGACAACTGTCACTGCTGTCGAGTAAACTCTCCCTCTTACTTTGATAGAGAGACTTTAGATTTTATCAAAGAGCTGGACTCACTTTACACAGTTGATGTCAGAGTCGTGGCTCTCAAAAGATTGAATGTTCTGTCCAGAGCGCATGTCCCACACATTGGCCTTCTTATCACAGCCCTGATAACACACACACACATTAAGGGAAAATATTGTTGCTGTCCTATAAAATGTAAATGTTAAATTGGTGTTTCATGAAAACCCTAAAGTCCAAAGGAAACTTGAGGTACGGGTTTTTCAACAACCATGTGAAACAGACAAACACACACTCTTTCTCTCTCACCCCAGAGACAAATGTGTTTCCAGTCTCAGATGGAGCAAGGTCCAGGGACAAAACATCAGCTGTGTGGCCGTGGAAACTCTGCAGCAGCTGCCCGCTCTCCACATCCCACAAGGCACATGTGCCGTCACCGCTGGAGGTCAGGATCTAACAGACACATACGTACACACACAAACACACACGGACAAATGCACCCACACACATGCATATGAGAGCACGGGTACACCACACATGTTCAACATACACACAAAAAACACAAAGACAAAACAATCAACAATTTAGTCAGTACTAATATACTATCAGTATATTTTGTAACATTTTCGTAACCCAAATAAAGTCAACATCATGTCATCATGGAAGTGCCAGCCTAAAGCAGAAAAAGGAACTGCACAGGAGAAAGTGTCATCAAAGAGGGATTGTCTGCTGGAAACTCCATGATGATTTGGGTGAAACATGAAACTATTTCAGAGAAGCTCAAAACAAATGTACTGTTAATACTATAGAAAATAAAACTGCAGGATTTGGTTGATTCTAGAGAAATAAAAGCATTTATTTTGTTAACACCCACACAATAAATTTTAAATATTGGTTATTTTTGTAGTTGTCTGTTCACTACTTTATTTGACTTCAGCTAAAGGCTTTGCTTTCATTTCTCAATTTTAAGAATCTTAAAACTGAGAAATGAAACCGCCAAAAATAAACATGAAACGACTGACTTGATAGAGTAAAATTTGAAGTGGAATGTCTGAGTTTATTTAAATATCATGTCAGTCATGACATCTGATCATTTTGACCTCACCAGTGGCTTAAAATAATCAGAAGAGCATCATCAACATTTGCTTTCTAATGTCTGTTTAAACAGCGTGGACAGGTAGAGAAATGCTGTAGAGCTCTGATCATATGACTAAATCAAGCAGTAATGTCCGGGTCTGAAAAGTAAAGCCAAAGCAGAAGTGCCATAAAACTGTATTCTTTCTAACGGCCAGCCGGGGGCGTCTCCACAGGTTGCAAAAAGAAGTCAGGCTGCGGTCGAAAAGTCACAAAAATCTCCTTTCCTAACCTCCTTTCCTTGACCTCGATGGAAAACGTCATGAGGTCGATGTAAAGGAGAATCCATAAGGACTTAGGAAAAGAGGACCGCGGGTTTAAGAGAATCCGACTGCTCTTTTCTAAGCGACGTAATTATGCGACGGCGGTTGTTACTGACGTGGCTTGCCGTGATAAAACTACAATATTCCGAAGATGGACTACAAAAACCGCATCCAGTAGCCTACCAGTCACTAAATAAAGGACAGGGTTGTCACATTGAGAATGCTTGCTCACACTCACCCTCCTGCCCACCCATAGGCGTATTTATCAACATGAATCCCAATTGTATGTAAATCCAGTGTTTCCCAAAGAATTACAGCGTAACTGTGCCGAGAGAGAGAGAGAGAGAGAGAGAAAGAGAGAGAGAGAGAGAGAGAGAGAAAGAGAGAGAGAGAGAGAGAGAGAGAGAGAAAGAGAGAGAGAGAGAGAGAGAGAGAGAGAGAGAGAAAGAGAGAGAGAGAGAGAAAGAAAGAGAGAGAGAGAGAGAGAGAGAGAGAGAGAGAGAGAGAGAGAAAGAGAGAGAGAGAGCGACGGGGCGAGATGAGATGCTAAGAGAATATATGCGCTGCGCGGAGCTCTGTCATCAAATACGAGTTTATCCATTTTAAATAGTAACTAAATCAATCGAAAATCAGCGTTGATAATGTGGCAGGCCGCCGCAAATAAATCAGTGTGTAGGAAACGCCTACTGTAGAGGTTATCCAGCTTGATATTTGCCTTTATTAAGGAGAGGGTGTCAGCATCTGTGACTGAAGTAAAATTTATTTGCTAACGTGAGGCTACACGCTAAAACATTATCCTCACTTTGATCACGTTACAAGACCAGTAACAGCTGGCATGGGTCTCAGTTATTGTTGACAGTTTAAGATATATGCATATTAGCAAGTTATGGCATAAGAGAGAAAAGGCTTAATAGCCAATGGTAACTTCCCATTGATCAACCTCCTTTATCCGTCATGGTTGGTGATTTATTTTTATTTATTGTAGAAAACACTTAATGGCTTATTTCAACAACCCGAAACATAAAACGGTGTTGAAACAGTATTAGATTACAAAAAAACCAAAAGAAAACAAACCAAAAGAAAGAAGGTAATTGTGAGTCTTATTAAAGTATCATAATGTGTGTCTGTATTGCAAGGATCTTGCTAAATACGGTTGATTTTATCGTTTGAGTTTGAGAACGTGCGCAGCTTTAAAGGTTGCCGCCGCAAGGAATTGTGGGACGGCATTCTTTCCTTTCCTTTGGTAAAGGATGGTCCGGTGTACCCTATGCTAAAGGAGATATGAAAGAAGCATTGAGGCCCAAGACTGCATTGAAAGCAAAATGAGCCTACTTCTCACTTGATTTATTACCTCAGAAAACAATTTCTTAATGATATTATGGTCGCAATCACTAGTTACAAATCTTCTTAAACAAAGCATGATGTTCATTTAGTTGTTAATCATGGTCCCATTTAGACTGCAATAGACAATAAAGCATTGTATCATATGGGATGAATTGCATCCAATGTGCTGTGCACATTTAGCCTAACTAGCTGTGAACTTGTGTTTTGGGTGCTGTCTGTGTATTTGTCTAAGGGCTTTGAGGCTTTCACAGTGTGTTTTCAGTTCATTGTAAGGAGTCAGCTGTTTATTTTTTAAGTACTATAGATTTTTTAAGCCTGTTTTTTGTTAGCCAAATTTAGCATTCCAATGAATATCACAGTTAAAGTGAATTACGAATGCACTTTACTAATCAAGCTCCTCCGAATATGGTGGCGTCCAAAATGCCAAACTCAGGGCTTCAAAACAGCAGTCCACAAACCAATCGGTGACATCAAGGTGACTACACCCACTTCCTTTATACAGTCTATGGACTAAATCTAATGGCACCATGACTGTAGCTGCTGTTCTCCTCTCTATGCACAACATGTATCTACAAATGCATTCATAGGGCAGAAACACACACACACACACACACACACACACACACACACACACACACACACACACACACACACACACACACACACACACACACACACACACACACACACACACACGTGACAAAAGAAAAAAGGTCAGCACCTCCCCACTAACACAGAAAACTCTCACTGTGCATCATGTATCCACACAAAAAGCACACAAAATGAGAAAATGTCAGCGATTCCTCTGATGAAAACAGATTATGGGCACTTAGAGACACATACAGACATCAGAGATCCCTGATGGCTACTGGATTAGAGAGCTCCTGCTGAATGACCTCAGGCACAAAACACACCACATCCTGCCTGCAGAGAGGTAGCTCCAGTTTCAACATGAATGCAATTATCAGTAAGCCACAATTACTGACACACACACAGATGGGAACCTCACTGATCTAACAGAGAGCCTTTCCATCAGTCTGACTTTGCTTCACTTACCACCACCTGCATGTTACCATATATTAAATACATGCAGAGGGTTCATTAACTTACCCAGGGATCCCACATGTAAATGTATTTAATGAGAAAGCCTCATAACTCACACGTCAGATCTTATATATCAAACCACACCAACTGTTGTGAAATACTACAACACAAGACGCCTGTATGTCATCCTAACTCTCCTGTTAGCAAACTTTAAGGCTGCTTGAAAATGTGTAAGCAGCCTTTCAAAAAACAAAAACAAAAGAAGCCATCCATGTAGTCCATATCTTTGTGCTCCATGGTCTATTTTCTTGGTATAAAGGCTGTGAGCTGCTCATGTGCGTGCATGTGTCTTTGTGTGTGTGAGACGAGATAAGAGTTGTGTGTGTGTGTGTGTGTGTGAGAAAGGCCGGAAGAACACATGTGCGTTTCTGTGTTAAATGTTCTGCCCTCAGGTCAGTGTGCTCCACTCTTTCCTAGATAAAAGCCACTCAGTGTCTATTAATACACCCAGGACAGAGGACCATCAGCCCCCCTCCCATTGCCTCTTTTCTGCACCCTCCTCACCGGCCCTGCCAGTCATCTCACTCTCTTCTTCCTCTTCTCTCACCCCTCATCAATGGCAGAGTAAATAACACAGTAAATTACCAAAGCCACATATCTCTAACCACCAAACAGCTGGCTCGTTGGTCTAGGGGTATGATTCTCGCTTCGGGTGCGAGAGGTCCCGGGTTCAAATCCCGGACGAGCCCAACCTGTCACAACACTGGCGCTTGTCTCTCGCTGATGAATTCTAACTGGACAACAAGGCTCTGTTGGTTTTAACATGACGTAGTGTTTTAACGGCTGAAAGACAGTAAACTGCGTCAGGGCAAAACATGAATATAGTGGTGGGTAATATCACACATCAGCAGGTCAGGTTCAGATCATCTGCTGAGCTGAATAAATCCAAATGTGAAACAATAAGTCAAACTCTGTCCCTCCTCTCTGTCTGCTGGGTTGACTGCCTCGATAAGGATGAACTCTGTGAACCATCTCCTAGGTAGCCCAAGGTCGAGATTATCTTTATTTTGTTTCATTACAGACAGACTGACTGTCTCTCTGTAGAAAGTGTTGCATGTGACTTGGATGACACACAACGTGACTTAGGTTAACTTAGGCAAGCATAGTGTCTTGTTTTGAACCAACATCCAATAGAATCTTCACTCATGTACAGAGGGGTGAACAACATTGTTGGGCAGTAACGCATTACTGTAATAACATTACTTTTCCCAGTACTAGTAGTGTAACGGATTTCCAAAACAGTAATATTATTACTGTTACTAATCCAGGTAATGCTGCGCTACTGAACGCCCCATCCTTGATGTGATTGCGCGACTGTGCTACAGGTCAGTGACACCGGAACTTATGTTGTTCAAGTCAGCTGTTGGCCAAAAAATGAAAGGAAGACAGGAGAATGAGGGAGAGAGGCGTTCTTTCCACAGCTCTAAGTAGCTACTGCTATTATTGCGTCTCAGTTTAAGATGCAAAGTACATTGTCGTTGTAAAGTTTGTGCGACCAGCAAAAATCTTTCAGAAAGAAACTCCGGACGTTACTGTCTCTCATGCTTGGACTCAAAAGTAGTTCAAAAGTCAGGAGAAATTGCTTTGTTTGGGGGTGAGGAGTGAAAGTAATATAGTAATGTAACCATTACCGTAACTATTAATATTATTACTTTTTTAAGGAGTAATAAGTAACTAGTAAAATATTACAATTTCTGAGTAACTTGCCCAACACTGGTGAACAATAACCTTATTTGGACACTTGGTTTAGGATGGATAAATACTTCCTGTGAGGATGTATCCTTCAGATATGGTTTGGTACCACACTGTGGTACTGCACTCCGTACTGCTGTTGCGATATTCAATACATATTGCTGTTTAAGACATCCTGAGTTGAGGGGTATTAAACTGGTGCTCACCTGCATGTCCGAGTTGGTGAAGGTGCATCCTGATACATAGTTGGTGTGCATGGCGACAGACTTCTTCTTTGCAGCCAAGTTCTCATTTTGGTCCAGTGACAGCGGGATCACTGAGCACTTGTTGTCCAGTCCTCTTTTGAAGGAGATAAAAACATCAGAGATTAAATGATGGGTCTCATACCAGTGGGGGGACCTGTTAAGGTATCTCTCACTAATATAAAATTATCATGTATAGGTTTAGGGTATGGATATTCACCTAGTTAGATATAGAGCCTGAACGATAAATCAGAATCAGAAATACTTTATTTATCCCTGAGGGGAAATGGTTTAGTTGCCAGAATAAACCAGTTAAACAGTAATTAAAAGTATTGCTACATTATCGGCAAGATATTATCGGCTGATATGAGCTAATTGCAGATAAATAGTTATTTGTGTTCCTAATTTCCATTAAACAACAATTAAAAAAGAAACGGAGAGACGGATCATTCGATCATGTTATGAGTGTTGTTGTTGTATAGTTTGTCCACTAGAGGGCGCTCCGGAAAGCCCATGTTGACAACACAGGTTTGGAAAGCTACAAATCCACCACAAAACACAGCAATCAGCGGTACTTTTGTTCAAAGTACTATTTATAAAAATAAAAAAGTTTATTTTTAAACTTATGTCATAATATCTTGGTGAGGTCTCATAACTACACATAACTAATGTTAAGGATAATCTTTGTTTATGTTATGTGTTTCTGAAAAGAAGATATATCAGATTTTAAAATCCTCAAACATCAGTCTTAAAAACCTCTTATCGGCCGGGCTCTAGTTAGAAGTTCAGTATGCTGAATAAAACATATTCCTATTAGGATCTCATTTAGTGCCACTGATAGCGGTCACCAAATATACACATGCACATTAACAGACAATTAAAGTAGCCATTGAATGCAAATTGAGTTTTTACTAAACAGTATTTATTAAAAAATATATCTACATGAGGGTGAAGCAGTAAGTTATTAAAAAAATAGCAACCAAGGTAATTTAAATTATTGAAGTAAAGCAAAGTCAAGCAAATACATTATTTTATTTGACAGGGACATTGTGGATTTGGATTATAGGAAAGAGAAGCAGTTTATTACATCTAGGCGATAAGAAAAGAAATTCTTTGTACTCACCCACATGCCACAGCACAGCCTGAGGGAGCATAAGCACACGCCATAACCCATGTGCACGGCAGGGTCACCCCATGTTCCTGTCACACACAGATAGCACAAGCACACACACACACAAATGCATCCAAAAGGATGTGTTTGTGGTCATTCATTATTGGTTATACAAATACATTGTGTTGAATAAGCATAAACCAGCACATATATAGCTGCAGTAAACATGGATTTGTTGAGTATTAATAGGGATTATGTTCGGTGTGGTTACGGCTGCGCCATCAAGAGACGTGATGGTTAAACCGCGCTGAATCCTGGCTGCCATTTAAGTGCACTAAGGCACACTAACACACACACACACACACACACTGTCATTACAGGGGACAGATGGATGGATAATCTTTAAACGCATATTTCCATGTGATCGTGTTGCGCCCTCTCTCTCAAAGGAGTATAGCAGCAGAGGATGACCTGCCCACCTACTCAACACCAGTACATATGGGGAGGATAACATGATCATCTGAGCACGCAAAGGAAAAAACACTTAACCTTACATAACAGGCCCGAGAACAACATGAGGTTAAATTGGGCAACCATGCTTCTGAAAGAAACGGTCATATTCATTGACTGTTTTGCGTGACTGTCTGGTTTTGCATTGGTATCATTAAACTCAATCTTCTGATTTATAATTACTGATTTTACTGAAAGAAAATATAAGATATAAGAAAAAATGCAAAATGTTAGGAGCTCAGTCAACTAAGACTCCAATTGCAGTAAGAAACACTGAGCTGAGCCCAAAATTCTGTTGTCCACACAGCAAATGCCAGATCAATCAGTTGTACAAGTTGAATCCCTTTATTGCAGGATTATGGATCTAGTGGGGCATTCCTAACACTGATATCTTCTCTATGTGCGCTAAGCCTCATGGGTATTGTAGTATTTAGTGCCTTTTGACATATTAAAGCAACATTATGTAGTAATTTTATCTTAAAATAACAGCTTCAAAATCATTTTGATGGTACACTGACTTGTAATAGTGAGAATGGCGTCTTTGTCACTGCCACTCCGGGCTGGGGTGCTGGTTATTGGCACTATGTGACATTGGAATCCTGTACACGAAACCTTTTGTGTCAACGGCGTAATGCTTTACACCACTAACACGACTCTTCAGGTACCAAGCTATAAGAAGCAAAAAGTAAATAATGTACAATGTAAATTCTTTGGAAGAAGCTAGCTTGGCATTCTCAGTATGGATATGGTAGAGGCTGTCAAGAGACCGAAGAAGAAGACGTCGGAGGATGTGTGTGTTTACTCATTGCCATGAGCTAAAATAGCTGAAAGGATGCAAGACAGGTTTTTGAGCTGTCCTTCTTTCTGATGGACTAGTAATAACTTATTAGCTGGCTTGCTTTGTCTTGTGTGTTGCGCTTGCTTATGTTTGCCTGTGTTGCTTGAGTCGACAACTTCTGTTGTCGACTCAAGCAAAATCAGACAGAGCTTTAACCACTAGCTATAAATCTTGAGTTGATGTTAGCAAACTTACAAGATACAACACACTTGGACATTGGTAACATTACTGTAAGTGCTCTTGCGTCAGTTGCTGTCTAGCTTTGTTGGCTATCTCGCCACCCAAGTTTCAAGCAAATTTATGCAGAGCTGTGCGAGCGGGTAACATAACGGGCTCAGCTGCCTCTATGGAGATACTTTTAGCTAATGCCAGAGCTGAAGAGACTGACGAGGACACTGACGGAGGAAGCTAAGATGAGAAAAAGAGTGCGACCAAGCAAGAGGCTCCTGTACAGCTGTCCTTATTTGCAGCATTGAATTACACTCTGAAATGGCAGGGACGCAGGATCGCACACAAAAAGACAAATCTTACATAATGTTGCTTTAACCTGATGGACAAATAATTTCCCTAGACATTACGGTAAAACATTAACAGTGGATAGCAATAGTATCATTAAAAAATCAGTATGTTTGTGTGTTTCTGAGTATTGAGGTTAAAGATAAAACTTTCAAATACAGATTTACAGAGGTTTCTCCTCACTTTGGCTCCTGTCATAAAAGTAAAACCCACCAAGGAATATCAGAACTCCTCCAAATGTAATTTTGATAAACGGATTTTCTGTATATTTGAGCCCTTAGTTAATGTTTTTTTTCCCTCTTCAAAGTAATTGAAAGTTTCTGACATTCAGCCCCTTAATTTGTGGTCAGTTATTACGCAGTGGAATTCACCCTCTTACATTTGCACAACAATAAGCACCTCACACAGACCTTTACTCACCTTATTAAGAGTGAATGCATCCCAGACAATCACTTTTCCATCCTAGATTAGAATAAAATATATATTATGGGGTTACATAGCAAATAAATTAGTTGTCGTGTCATATATACATGTTATCAAATTAAATAATAATACACCATATTTCTCAAAATATACTGTGTCACATCTGTATGGTGCATGTGTATACCTGAGAAGAGCTGACAAGACGACGTTTGTCTTTACACCAGTCCATACACAGCACCTTGTTCCCATGACCCTTCAGCACACGTCTGGTCTTTATGGAGAGAGCGCCCAATGCCTCGACCTTCTCAGCCACCTGGTGCACTGAGGTACCATCACACACACAGTTCAGTTGGTTTTGTAAGGTTTGTGAGAACCAGTGGTGGAAGAAGTACTCAGATCCTTCATTTAACTATAAGTAAGAATACCTCAGTGTAAAAATACTCTATTACAAGTTTTTCATTCAAACCCTTGCTTAAGGAAAAGTACAGCATTATCAGCAAATTGCTCTTCTTATATCAAAAGTAAAAGTACTTAAAATAAAGCAGAATGGTGCCTGTCTGTGTTACATTATTATAAGATATTGTTGGATTATTATTACTGATGCTTAAACATTTGTGTGCAACATTTAGTGTTTCTTGTTAGTCTATGGTCCTGACTGTAGCCTACTACTTACTAATATACCTACCTAATCTTTAACTATTCATCATATCTTACAATATGTTCAAATGTTATTCTGCACAGCCACTTAAAGTCCACTAACTGTAGCTGTCAGATAAATGTAGTGGAGTGGACAGCCCAATATTTCACTGTGAAATGTAACGCTAGTGAGTACAAGTACAAAGTAGCAGAATAGTAAAGTAACAAAAATTGTCAAAATTGTACTTTTAATTAAAACCGTTATAAGCAAAACGGTCACGAGTTACCGAGCTGTGAAACATTTAGTTGTGTTTTCCGTAAACAACAACAACAACAACGGATTGCGTTGTTTTTGTTAACTTACACTCTATGTCGTTCAGCTTGCCCCGCTCCTCCTCCAGCTTTTTCTTCAGACTCTCGCTCTCCTTCTTCAGTGACGCCAGGCTTTCCCCCTTCACGAGCCCCTGACAGGCCATCTTTGAGAGACAACAACCACAAAACAACACACAGAGAAGAAGAGGGGAGCGGGAGAGACACGGGAGGAAAATGTAGGGCGACAGGGACGGGGTGGTTAGTTTGCGGTAAGAGGTTTGAGATTGTCCTCGAGCGCGACGGTGATGCTGCAGCGCGTGCTCTGCGTCCGTCTCCCAACCCCCCCCCCCCCCCCCCCATCCTCCACCTTCAAATACGGTACACTTCACAGGGACCACTGGAGCACACAAAGCTTTATGCCTCTTCACCATACTTTAATCACAATTTTCAAATTTGTGGTCAAAAATAAAATCTGTGACTTTTTCGGACCCTTGAGCTTTTAGCCTGCAGGTAGGCTACACTGTTTTTCTGTCACTTTCTGCTGCAGCTGATGATAACTTGTTCCACTGCTGCTTTCTTCATTTGTACCTTATCATTTTACCAATGTGCCGTTTTTAAACCTCTCTTCAGCTAACTTATTTACTGATCGGATTTTGCTGTTGCATGTCCAAACATAGGCTACTAAAGTTGTGCAACAGTGCCACCTTAATATAGAGTAAAACCGCGTTAAACAAATGCATTGTGATTTTCATTATTTAAAAATGAGATTGAATGTTAGCTCAGCAGTGACATAGCATCATATTTGCAAGTACATTTTTGACAATATTTTGGCAGAAATTAAAATCATGAATGTATTAGGCTATAAACATATCCCAAATACCTGAACCATGTTGAATTATCTCTTTTCTACAAGCATATTTCTATTTGTGTGGCACATTTTCTCAAAAGATCATTAAAAAGTCATCTAAAATAATCATTAAATCAAATTGAAAAGCCAATGGGACAGATGATTATAAAAGAGTGGTATCAACAGATTTATCTGCTACAGATGGGGAGTTTTAATGATAATTGTTATTTTACTGCTCATGGGGCAGTTGCGTGTCAAAAGGTGCAGCTGAGTGGAGTCCTCATTTAAACAGACGTAGCACAAAGTGTTCATGGGATCAAACTAAACATGCAGCTGCCTCACAGATTGCTGTTGGTTGTCGTAGGTTCAGATAAAGGATAGGCCTGTAATGTCAGGGGGCCACGGGCCGAAACCATGTGCAGACCTTAATGCGTTTGTATGGATTCAATCTCTCTTTTTCCATTTTAAAAAGCATCTGTCAGTTGCTGTTATTGATTGGTTAGTGTTCAAACTGTAGAAACAATTATTAATTTGGTTTGAGCAGAAAATGAGAAAGTGAAGTTTTATTTTATTATTATTTTATTATTGTGTTATGGTATTATTGTATAAGTATAAGCAATGTACAATCCTGAGTCAAATTTCACGTATGTGTACACATACCTGGCAATAAAACTGATTCTGATTCTGATTAAATTCAATTTGCAGTAGATAAATATCTTGTTAGACCTACACATCCACTCAAATTTAATTATACAAAAAAGCTTTTGGACACTGCAAACGTTGCACAGTTTGCAATGACATTACATTACTGTATGTAGCTGTTTAGTGGTGAGAAGGTGGTGTGAAGGGAAAACAACATCACGTACCACTTCCACACAGAAGGAGCAGTAGTTGATGGCTTCGTTCTTTATGTAGATGTTCATTAGAGGACTGGCCTTACTACAGCTGTCGCAGGGGCCAAAAGTGGCCGCCATGAATGTCTGGTCACACATGGCTGCAGATGATCACCAACACACCTGTGAAAAAACCAGACACAAACATAAAGATCACATCTGCTACATTACATGTTGGATATTGGCCGCTTGGCCCGTGTGTGTGTGTGTGTGTGAGAGAGAGAGAGAGAGAGAGAGAGAGAGAGAGAGAGAGAGAGAGAGAGAGAGAGAGAGAGAGAGAGAGAGAGAGAGAGAGAGAGAGAGAGAGAGAGAGAGAGAGAGAGAGAGAGAGAGAGGTAAGTAGTTAGTAATCTACTCCAGCCTGATCCTTCTCTGAGCTCCAGAGGACAGGAGCGCAGCACGGCTATTCTGGGAGCTGCACACATCCAGTACACACTCAGAGTAGCCTAGATCACAGAGGCCTACGTGATAAACACTTTGCAAAATCAAATTACAACTAATTATTACCTTTCACATCACAAGTACATTTTATCACAACAGCATTTTTTTCTCATATACATAGGCCTATATCAATACTGTATATCTTTAGATATAAGATACTATAATGTCATAACACACTGAAATGTGTGGCTTCCTTCACTTTGTTTTATTACATTTTGTGAAAATGTCTGCAAACATGTACAAATTTACTATTAAATTTACTTATTTAAAGACTGAAGTCCTTCTATTAAAACCAAAATTAGACAGTCTACATATTGTATAACAGAATTTTTTTTACTGTTTTGAACTGATGGGCTACAATTATACTTAGCCTCAATCATATTATACACAAATATGCCATAGATGACTCTAGTTGTCAATGCCCCAAACTCAATTAATCATGCGCGAGCCTATCATTGATGTTGAGGTAATCATGTTTTTTTTTGTGGAAAATATACACAACATATACCTTAGTAGAACCAGGAACGATTTACCTGTCAAACCCCATCTATGCTTTCCTAAATGTTATTTGTTTCTGTTATACGGGCTGGTTTATCACAAGTTGTAAACTGCGTGCTCTCTACTTACATTTGCACAACAGACTCCATAACCTGAACCCATATGTAAACACAAAAACATACAGACATGAGTTTACAAAATATTATTTCCACAAATAGCAGGCACATCAGTGATACAATCTTACCTCACAAGATACTTTCTTCCACTTGTGCGCAGCAGGTGTTTGTCCCTGGAGAACACTAAATTGAGTGTTTCCAGTGAAGAGGATTGTCAGGGAGGTACAGAGAGGGAACAGTAAGCTTCTTATTGAAGCGTTTAAGCTGTGACTCTGCTCAGCTTTTACCTCCATGCTTCATGTGTCCCTGCAGCATTACCTGGATAGTTACATTTACTGTACAGTCGAACACAATACACATTAGTGATTCAATATTTAAAAATCCATAGGATTATCTGTGTGCATGATAAATGTTGAAACAGAAACCAAAAAGATTACTCAGTGAAATCTGAATTAAAATGTGTTATGGTTGTGTTATAAAATCTACCCCAACATACTCTTCTATTTTTTTTTTTTTTACAATCTGATTTGTTTAATCCCATCAAATGTAATCCATTACATTTAGTTCAGATTACCTTTCTTTAGGTCTTGTGATATCACTTGAAAAAACAGAAATTAGTTTCACCTCTGAAAAAAAATAACATACAGCTTCACCAATACAGATCAATTCAGTTTATTTAAGGCCAGACATTTGGTAGCAGAACAGTTTTCTGCCGCAAATAGATTATTTGTGAGTGTTCATTATTTTATTACATCACCGAAAGAATCACATTTTCGCAAATCACAACAGAAGTAATCACTCACAGGAGTCCAATAGTGCTGAATTCTTTTATTTCACTTTTACAGATCTGACAATTTATTCCAAGTTTCTTAGTTTCTTAACGGTGAACACATTCACTAAGCACAGCTACCAGAAACTACAAACAGTCCAGTTTGTCAAATGTACACATGGGTCAGAGAGGGAACATTTGGTACCGGCTTCAGCATGTTCACACCAGTACCACAACAGCTGGGGTGATGATGTTTGTCTTTAACATTTTTTCTTTTATTTAAAATGGCACAATCAACCCTAGTGCTGATAAGAACAGTGGTAATTTATAATGTCTGGATCATATCACACAGCTTTCTCTTTAATGTAAAAACACAGAGTGAGGGAATGACATTTTCTCCTGTTTGAGAGCCCAAGAGAAGCCCAGGGGAACAAGACGCTGCAGCTCTGCTCAACAACATCAACCAATGAAGGAACATGTGTTTTCTTTTTATTCCTCCTCTGAAACTAGGCCAGCCTTCCCACTCTGCACTCTTAATACGTCTTGACCAAGTCTGAGAAGGCTGGTGAAATTCACAAGAGCGTGTCCTCTTACCCGTGGCTTGCATTGATTGATAGTTTTCATAAAGCAGCAAGAAAGAATAAAATCACTGTTTTAGAAAGTGAAGCGCCCGCTTGCACAGGGAATGTGGTGGAGGAAGCTTGATGGGCTACAGTTCATTAAAAAGGTGGTGGGAGTCAAAGGAAGAAAGGCTCTTAAAGGTGAAGTATTTCTTCATACACATCTATCATTTATCTGACTGCATTTTGACTGGTGGCTAAACAGTGCAACCCATCTGTGACACCAACTGTAGGACAAAAGGACGCCTTATCAAAATAAAAATGATCACTTTTAACAATTTATATTCATTTTACAGTGAGAAAAACACTATACAGACAGAACAAAACAATTCCACAATGTTGATCACGTCATTCAGAGAGCAAATCATTCAGATAAGGCTTCATCCACAATGTGCAGCTAAAATCATGACACACTTCAATTTTAAACATTCATGTGGTTAATTCATTCCTTCAGTTACCATCTTTCTTGCCACAACCTGCCGATATGTTTACACAAACCATACTTTGAACTACCTATTAATCCAAACTATATAACAAAAAGGCAGACTGATAACATGTGGTCCCAATGAGAGCATACCGATATCAAATTAGTTTCAAATAGTGCAGCACAAATCAACTTACAACAACATACTAACTTACAATTTGTTTCCGTCTGTAGCTTGTTCCTGACAGAGTAAGAGTGGTGGCATTTCATGAGATACTTGGTAAACCATGGTTATTTCTCAGCATATACTATATCTTCGCCAGGATGTTTTCCCGGCTCTCACTACTGCAAAACATTTAAATCTACTTCGCCTTCTTGGTTGGTTGGCTGCTCCAGAAGAATAATTTTTAGACTTAACATTTAATTAAAATTCATTCTCTGTCCAGTTTTGGTGAACATTCCCACTCTCCTACATATCTAAGCACAAAAAAAAAGACTATTCTCTCAAAGTAAAATATCTGTTTGAAAGGGTAAGGTCATCAGGCAAAAATAAGGTTCACATGAGGGCAAGAGGCAAATTTGGTTGACTGTTAATACTAATGGCACCACAGGACGTAAAGAAGCAAAAGTGCTAAATACGAGGCAGCGAGGACAAAGGTAATGCAAACAAAATACTTTTTGTAACGACATGGGCAGATTCCCTGACACTCATCCAACGACTCCCAACCACACTGAGGTTTCTTTGTACAAACCAAAAAAAAAAACATAATTAAATTTCTGTTAATTTCTGGTAATGCTGGTAAAGCCAGGCCCATGCAGGTGAGTGGAGGGCAGCAGCAGTGGTGCATGCTGTTTTTATACCACGCTGTAGTCATACTGACTGGGAAAAGGGTGTGGTGCAATTTCGCCCTCAGACTTTGAAACGAAATACCAAATATGTTTGGATATCTGAACCAAGACAATCCGAGCGCCAAACAGAAAAGTCAAAAATATCTTACTATGCGAGAAACCCTAAACTTAACCCTGAGGTGCAGCTGAGAGCTCCAGATAATCTGTTGTTTTTGGTAATAAAAGCCCATGTTGTGCTTTCTTGGCCACTAAACAGGAAGGCATTAGGGAGGACATGAGAGGAATCACTCCACAAAGCTGCAGTTAGTGGGAATATAGCAAAAAAATAAAAGCTAGACAGAGCTTTGCCAAACTCTCCAAAAACCAACGTCAGAGAAACCCTCTCTGTCCACTCCGCTCAGTGATACATGGCTTTATGATATACATAACTTTGACAAAATGACAATACTGAAATAAATTATTCCACATTGATAATAGTAAAACATTTTCAAAGCTCTGACTAGAGCTGTGATCAGAGAAGACAAGTGGAGAGAAGAAAGAAGCGTCAGGGGTGCAAAACGCCCCGGTGATACAGCAGTAAGCACGAGTGTAATGTTGGAGTAAATATCTTTGTACCAGTGTTTGCTGTGACGCTCAGCTCTGGTCACAGCAGTAAACAGATTGTAGCAGGTTCAAACCCTTGGCAGAGTTTGGACCTCGCACCTCCTAAATCTCTACTCAGTTAAAACCCGTGCTACACTTCATCTGCCAGAATTGCAGGACAAACGTGAGTAAGCGACATCTCTAATTTACGACGTGACCTAACAAATAATCAGCTGTACCGGCACTCCCTAAACAATACTACATCATTTACCTGATATTGGCATAAATAGCCTACACAATGGAACTAAAACTGTCCTTACAAAGCTGTTCATCTTGGGAAGTGATGGTCCCATCCTTCATTTTGGACACGTTTTTCTGCAAAGAGAAAGCTTCTAAGCTAAAAAAGGGAGGGTTGGGACGGAGGTGAATGCAATAAATAAAATACATGATATATATTTTTTAATATTTATATATGTATAAATAATATAGTACAGACGATGAGATCTGTCTTGGCTTGACTGTGTTTAGAAAGTAAAACAACAACATCCAGAACAAAGCGTGGTCCGGGGGGGAAGGCTAACTTTAGCGCAGTATCACTCGCATACTAAATAGAGACCCAACATATCGAGCTAGACAACAGCTTATTAAGTTAGTCCACTTTGTTCTCACCGTCCTTTTGAGCCTGCCCTCATGTTTCGGTATGTACATTCTCACTGGAGAACGAGACGATGACAGGAAGTACTATCTTATCGACTAGCTGAAACACAGAGGAGGGACAGCTGGGGTGACTGGGGTCAAGACCACTAAGACAGACCCATGTGTCGGTGGGGGGCGGGTACTGGAGGCATTGATCTGGCCCTGTGGCTTCTCTAAGAGGCAGGCGTTTATACAAGCGGTGGATGGATGGTGGCGTTTTACAGCCAGATTTAAACCAGCGGCGGCGACTGTGCGTATGTGTGCGTTTTGTAAGAGAGAAGGTGCACGTGAGTGTAGGCGTGCATGTGTACGTTCACAGGATGTAAGTATTGTACAGATGCATGTTGAAAGTTCAGCATTCATTTTGTATGTTGTGTGTGTGTTCAGGGATATCTTAAGAGAACTAGATAGCATGTTTCTTTGAGACGTTTCAATTCATTTTTTGGACATAACTGCCCAAATTGCTTTAACACAAATTCTAATTTTGGAAAGTTTGTGAAGCTCAGAATTATTATTTTTTTCTCTTGTGATGTGTTTGTGTTTTTAGGCCCACGAGTGTCATGTCACTTGCAGCTCCAACTTTGGCCACTACATCAAAATTGGTGCAGGGCTCAGAACCGTCCTGTGGGGCCTGGGTCTAGACACGGGTGAGGAACCCCAGGTTGAGTGAGCTGGGTATCTGGATGGTTTCCAGGGCGAGGGAGGAAGGGCTAAACGGGAAAGTAACCGGATAAATCATCTTCGTGTCCATCAGCAACTGGGGACTCTCACAACGGTCTCGCAAGCGAGTCTGAAGGGGGGAAAAAATAAGCAAATGATATGGAAATACAGTTAAAATGCAGAAATCTGTCACAGTGAGCATCATTCCTGCTCTCTTTGCTTCCTATACTAATGTAGTTGTAAGAGCTGATTTATTTGAAATGTAAACTTTTTTTAACTAATGTAACTTGGTAAAATGCTTGGAAACCTATGACTGTCTGGAAGGAAGAAGAGAACATAAAAGTAAAACATAAAACACTGATCTGTTGGTGGAGAATGGTGGTTAGAGTATTAAAAGTCTTAAGTTGAGCTCTAAAAATTTGGAAGGTGTAACTTTTTCAAGTGCTGTTCATGCTCAAGGAGCATTCATGTCCTTTATGTTTATACTTCAGGTTAGGGGTGTGACGAGGTCTTGTGCCACAAGATCTCGCGATATTAAATCGTGACGATATTTCTCGTCAGGTACAAAGCTGTTTTGCGAGACTCATGCACTTGACATTTTTCACATGCTGTCAAGCTTACGCAGTGAAATACAAATGTAAACAGCTGTGACGAGTGGTAACGTAGCTGGTAGAGTTTTGCAACATAAACATCTAAAAACTGAAGAGCAGCCCTGCTCTGTTCAGGACTGTGAGCTGCACTTTAACAGAGCTGCTGAAGTAAATGTGTGTAGATTTGTGGTGAGATTTCTGCCTAATCAAAAGTGTTTCAGTTATTTTCGGTTTCACATGCAACATGCAGTCCCAAACTGCGTCGGTTAAACGGTCTGAAGGGGATAACGTTACTTCCAGCGGATTAAGAACGTAATAAGGGCAGGTAGACTTCTCATTAAATGATGACATTCTCGTTATATTCTGCCTTTTCTCTGGACATGTCAGAGAACACAGATTTGTGGGACAGATTCTGAATGTGCAGAAAGTTTTGACCATGAGCAGAAAAGCTGCTGAAACACAGGAGCTACAGGAGAAAAGAATCATTACCTGCTTCCTTTTGTGTTTCTCTTTACATAAATAAAATCCACAAACTGGTGCAGAAAAATTCACAGTTCTGGTAAATAAAGTGTATAATTTTCATATAATTTAGCATTAAAGATTTCTTAAAAATAGTAAATTCGTAAATTCTCATCTCGACCTCGTGAACCTACTCTCGAATCTCATCTCGTCTCGTGGGTTAAGTGTCTCGTCACACCCCTACTTCAGGTACATAAACAAATAGTATGTCCAGGTAACGGTATTGAATTGATGCATCTGGAGTAAATTACCTGTATGGTTCGTATGAATGCAACAGACACTCTCTCCTCAAACTCATTTACTGGAGTGTAGAGGTTCAGGACCTTCACGATCTGAAAGAGACATAACACAGAAAGGTTAATCTAACAAAACACGCATTTTATCTACAGTGGCTCGGTATCTTAGCTTTTAGATTACTGGTGTTCAGACAGATGACATAGAAAGCTGGATGGTTTACCTGAGCGGTGGTGAGGGCCTGGCACATGGAGCAGATGGCCTCGGCATCCTCGTCTGTCTTTTTCTTCACCTGCAGCAGCTGAGCAGCCTGGATCAGGGGCTCCAGAGTCTCCTTCGCTCCGCATGTCATCAGACCTTTGTCTCTGAGCCACTCCTCCAGCTGACTCACATTGTACCTGCACGAAGACACACATCGTAAGTGTTCACAACAAAAAACGGGGGGTAAAAATATACATCAAGCAAACCAGGCACACTCTGGAGCTCCCCTCTGAGCAGCGACGTCTCCTACCTGATCTGCATGCCTTTGCTCCAGGAGCACATGTCCTTGCGTAGCAGCAGGTTGTTGAGGGTGACGGCGCCGATTATATAGAACTGCTGCTTCACCACCTGCTTGATGAGCTCGGGGTCGGTGCCGTGCTGGCACATGGTGGAGTGGAAGGCGCTGAGCTGCCGCAGGATGGAGTCCAGCGTGTAGGTGCCTTCATCAGCAATGCTAGATGTCCGCTTACGGAGACCTGTAGGCTTCACCCCCGACACGCCCTGGATGGTCTCGTGTTCCAGCATGCCAGAGACTGCAGGGTACACACACTTAGTCAGCTCTTGCGCATGCTCATAAGCAAATACATTATCATTACCGTCGATACTACAGAAGCATTTGCTTGTATGGGCACACATATACTCAGACATGAACAAGGACGAACCTATCATGGGCTGGAGGATGTTCTCCATGCATTTGATCAGCTGCTGGTAGATCTGGATGGCCAGGTCACTGATCACCTGTCTGTATTCTGCCAGGTCAAAGTTGGACAGTGTGTGTTCATTCTGCTTTGGTGTATTGTGCTTCATGAAGGCCTGGGACACACAGACACACGCAGACACAGGTTCAAACATGTAAAGATTTTGTCAGTCTTTATCCCCAACAATTCAATTAAAAAGACTACTCTATTCCAGCGGTGCATAAACAGTGGCATGTCTGGAATAATGACAATTTAACACAAAAAACAATGACGACTAAACTGACAAGAATCCAATGAACCCTGTTTAAGAATGTGTGCATTTCAGAGTGAGACAGTTTCAAGGTTTGTGTGCCAGCGTGTCAGTCTCACCTCGTCTCCGCTGTACTGTTTCAGACAGTGTAAGAAGCGGCAGGTGTTCGCCAGCCAGAAGGAGACCGTCTCAAAGTCATCCCCTCGTTTCTGACAGGAAGAGAAAGAACAAACTGGAGTCAGTAAACCAGCCGGTAATAGTCGTAATGTACCTCTGTCAGACCCTCTCCAACTCAATCATCCTGCAAGCGGCTGATTTTTGCATTTTTTCCCTAGCGTCGCCGCCTCACACTGAACGCACACACTTACCTTCAGGATCTTCTTAATACTGTTGATGGATGAGGTGAGCAGAGTGCGGACCTTCTGGTCGTCGTTGACATAGTCCGCGTGTCTCAGACACATGAACAGGATGTAGGCAGGCAGACCTGGGATCAGATTCACGGCTACACCACGAGGTTTCAGTTCTGGAGAGAGAGGGGTGAGTTCAGACTGAGGAGTACATTAGAGTCTGCTGTCATACAAACCTTAACTTTCTATAGATGCTTTTTAGATTTCAGGCAGTAGAAACTGTGAATGAAGCCTTCATATTTTACACCGCGCTGGAGACTTTGTGGATTTCCCTCAATTTGAACTTTTGAGAAATGGGCATCAGAAGTTATACGTGAAGTTACTTTAAAAAGTGGAACTGTTTCAAGTGGTTTGTTAAACCATAAAAGGGCCCTAAAAGGTCCACAAATAACCTCTTTAAAGTATATAGAATTTTGATTAACTATTTTTATCAAATTTTCCACCTGTTGTATATAATTATATTGTTAAATAATTAGTTCTTACCCAGGATGAGGTTCTTGACCAGTTTGAGCTCATCCTCCTTCTTGTACTCCAGCATCCCTTGGAAATCTTTCTCTCTGCGGGGAATGTTGACGGGGTGAATCGGCTCGTCCACCATCTGTCCAGGTGACGTCTGGCCCTCGGTTTGACCTGCTGAGAGACACATGCGACATGACAGTCAGGCTAATACTGTAGCCCTCAAACACACATATATACAGATTCTCAAGCCTTTGCTGACTGATGTTTTCTCCTGTACCTCCCATCTCGCCAATTCTCTTGGAGTAAACCTTCAGCTGCTTCTTGAGCTTGCGGATGGTTCGGTCCTGCTTCTCCAGCTGCTCCATTAGATCCTGAAACCGGCCCGAGGGATGGAGCCAAGGACAGAGAAAAGAAAAAATTGTGAGCCTCTGACTTCCCAGATTGCTGTTGCCCTCCAGTGGTGAAAAGGAACACCTTTGTAAATCACTTGCTTGCACAGGCCAAAACGTGAGTCTTAGAAACAAAGAAACTAACAAACAGGAGGGGTTAAATCAACATGAGAGCTGCTGTGCTGATTGTTACAGGACTCGCTGGCTGTTAGAAAAGAGAAAAAGGTGGCGAGCTGCTCCGCTGCGAGTTAGAAGACGCTGCTGTGGAGAGTTAGAGAGACACCTGGCGCCATTTCATTCAAAACACACAACCGCAGTTAGTTCGAACACATGCAGACACACACGTGCATGCACACATACACTCTGTCGCTACATACAACCATCCGTCGTAAAATGATGACTCGAGCCTCCCTGGACGCTGTGGGGTCGTCAGCCATGAGTTCCTGTCAGGTGACACCAGCCGCACAAAGTGTGAGTGTGCGTGACACAGTGCTAAAGTGTCTGTTTCACTTTTTGTATGTGTGTGTGTTTGTGCACATCACACATCACTGATGTGCATCTGTAGGTCAGAATCATATGGTAGTTTTTCATTGTTGTTTAAAAAGCACCTAAACACTGGAGCGATTTATCACCATTCTTTGGTAGAAATGCTTCCCTTAAACCTGAAATCACTAATGTTTGTGTAATATATTTTTCTTATTTGCCATCTGCATATAAGATGTCAGGTCACTGTCAATGCTGGTTAAGTAATACATTAAAGTTATTTTGTTGATTGTTGACTTTTCCCTCTGTTAAACAGCTCAATATAAACAGCAACAATGTGTGATGAAGCAACAAGTGTCACTTTCTATGAATCTCTGCTGCAAATGGAAGGCAATAAAAGTGTAACAGATTTCACCTTCAAAGAATTAGTTCAACATTTTGGTTTGTTTCCTCATCTTTTCAGTCTTTATCCTAGCTAAAGCACACCAGCTGCTGCTGGCTGCAGCTTCATATTCAGCGTAACATTACAGACAATGAAGTGCTCACTTAAGTCTCCTCCACAGATTATTTCCCAAAATGTCAAACTACTATGTTAAATGAGTAACGGATTCGCCCACCAACCTCCCTAAAAAGATCTGATAGTAGTGAAGGGACAGAGACACAAAACAGAACAAACAGTGCAGTGTGCTAGAATAAGGCTCAAATCACATTTAATGCATGTGAATACAAAATTTAAGTTGGAAAAAATGCTCTCAAATCAAATAAAGAACACTGGCTCTGTAAACATTCAGCTGATTTCTACTTAAATAGCTAGTTACCTTGATTCTGTTATTGTTGTTATATTCACTTTTTAGTCTTTGCAATATGCCTTTTAAATAAGCTGAAGGTGAAGATACTACTCTTCTTCAGCCTGTGTGTATGTAGGTGTGTGTTGCAGCGTACCAGGTTCTCGTTGGTGAGCCGGGTGATCTCATGTTGCAGGCTGGCTTCGATTCGGGCTTCTGGAGGCAGCTGGAGATTTTGGGCCAAGAGCTGCTGCTGACGGTTGTTCTCCTCCTTGACATTCTGCAGCTCGCCGCGCAATGCCTCCACCTCATTATCGTAACTTCTACGCTGAGTCTGCAGCTGGTGCTCCAGTAACCTGGGGTGGGGATAGGGGGGTGGGGAGAGAGATGAGACCAGAGGGGGAAGAAGAAGAGGAGGAGTAGCAGTGTGTAGAAGACAAAACAAGAATGGGGGGGATAGATGGGAGATGAAGTGATGAGGGAAAAGGTGGGGCAGGTAAGAGGAATGCGATGGAAGACAGGAACAAGATGGCATTAGGCCAATGAGGAGGAAGAGGAAAGGTTTGCAGTGTGAGGAAGAAAGAACAGGGAATAACAAGAGAAAGGGCATGAATAGGAGAAAGAGAAGAACAGAAATCAGCATTATAGTGTGAGTGAAAGAATATAAAACAGTGAGAGAACGACAAGAGTTTCCACCACAGTGTGGTGACGCAGGACAGCAGCATGCTGTGCAGACACTACCAGCAGCTCACCAGCCCAACACTGAGGTCAGAGGTCAGGCTCAGCAACGGAGCAGGTAGAGATGATAGAGTAGTGGTCGACCGATTTGGGTTTTTCAATTGCTGATGCCGATATTTAGAGAGCAGGGCGGCCGATGCCTGTTATATAATGCTGATATCAAAACAAAGAAAAGTATTGTATAATTCCATTATTCCACGGGTACAATCTAACAAAAATACACTGTGTTATGCTGTAGATTTCAGTACGTGACTGCTTTTTTAGGGAGAGAGGGGTACAGTTTGTCAGAAGTGACGTCATTCAACTGCTTTATTCTCTGCAGTATAACAATATATATTTAACACTAGCCAGTAATGGTTTTAGATTAGATCTGCTGTCATTTAGTATAATACATATCGTAAGTGCAGGTATCTGCCAATGCTGATTATCTCACAATGCCAGATTTCGGTCGATCGATAAATAGGTCTATCACTATGACAGAGGTACAGTTTCGTTTTTCAGGGAGAAGTTGGACCTGCTACCCAAACTGTTCACGGATCTCTTCACACTAGTTTAGTAACTTTAAATGGCTAACTCTCTCTTAATTCTCCAGAAAAAAATAGTTTCTTCTCTTCGTGAGGGAGAAGAGTGTTTGTGAACAATTCTTAGGGTTTTGTTTGAACAAACAAGTGTTTCTCACTTTGTTTACATCAGTAAGTACACTGTTAGGGATGAAACAACACTAATCAGCTGGCAAATCCAATCCAACATCAGAAGAGAAAACACATTATAGCATAAAGGCATAACAGAAGCATGAAGCTCTACTATTTAATACTATATCATTATGAGAAAGTAAAACAAGGTTAGTCTGCTGTTATAAATAAAACTTGTATAAATTACTATATATTATGCGACATCTGTAGGGGGATTAGACCAATTTTTATAGAATTGTTTTATAGCAAACAACTCTTACAGGGCTGTGTGGGAAGAGAGTGCGACTAAAACTACTGGCAAAAACTTCTGCTGTGCCAAAGATATTGACAGTAACTAAGCGGACTACATGATACGCCAACTCTAACACAACATCAAACATATTTACTGTTGTCCCGGGTGGGGGCCAATCTAATGAGCCCTGGAGCCACATTCATAAAACATAAAGTAAGCTTAGGCTGTTAAGGAGAAAACAAAGGCTGTGTCAGTCCTACTTTTACTTAAAATTTGTATGTTTGTGGTTAATTTTTGGAACTAAAACCAGCTCATAACTTTGTAAAAGGTTCTGATTAGATGTCCTAAAACTTTCCAGCTGGACAAAATAAACGTAAAGATGTTGATAAAGCATGAGAGAGGAAAGAGGTTAATGAAAAAAACGAAAAAACGAAAACAAACAACAGCACACATCCTTTCTTGAGAAAGAGGCAAACGTATCATGCTCAAAAATCATACTTGTGTTTAAAACACAGTTACACCTGATGGTTTCCTTTAAGCCCTGATTAACCAGCCACAGCTCTCCGTCCTCATTCAGCTTATGGAAGTCTGGAGTGGCAGATCTGACCGACACACAACACAAAGGAACATGAACAACACAGTGACAAAAAGAAAAAATGAGGGATGGTGGGGGCGGGGAAGGGAGAGGTGTGCAACAAGAATATGCCTCATCTAAGGTGTCTGCATGTGCGCATGACTGTCCTTTATTCACGGACTGTAGTAGATTTTATCTGGAGTTAGAGTTGTACTGAATGTGTACTGTCTATGTGTACCCTGCTGTGTACTAAATATTCTAAACTGTACATGTCAGTGTGTGAATAAAGATCACAAAGGGAACAACAACAACAGGGATAAAGGCAGTGATGCACAGTGCGACTTTTTGGGCAACTGATGGGTAACAATGTTTCCCTCAACAGTGTTACTTTAATTGTATTGGGAAAACATTGTTGCATAGAAGCAAACATCCACTCCAATTTCAAGTGTATATCAAATGTGTGTTCACTTTGATATTGTGATGATGTCATTCTAGGGTCAATGAGATGAGCAAACTGGCTACAGAAGGAAAATGGAGCAAACAACTGTGAGAACATGATGCATGATGGTTTTTCTTCAAAGTGTGCTGTGCATCTCCGCTTTAATAAATAAAAGAAACATGTTGACTTTATGCGGGATTTATGCCAAACTCATTCCATAAAGCTGAGACAGGAGGCCTCCTACAACAGCATCAAACCCATCACTGCTGAATAGTCAGTGTGTGAGGATCTAAGTGTTAATAAAAGTTAAACTACAACCAAACATGATGATTAACCTTTTAATAGAGACGTTTTTCATGCTTTCATGCTGCACATTTTGCAAATACTGCAATGTAAATAGGGAGTTTGCAGCATCTCCAAAACCAGAACAGAGAAGACAACAAAAACACCCTTGTATCTTTGTTATGATGGAAAACAGAAACTATTTTGAGGCACCTTCAGTTTCTTGTTCATGCTTTATACTCCATGCAGACCTATAAATCCTAAAACCGGACTCGAGCCAAACACACATTCCTTGACTTCAAATACTGGTAAACATAGTACGTTAGAACGTAAGTAAGACCTAAATTGTAGCTAGAGCTGCGACATTATTTGACATGCTGTTAGAAAACGTCACGCAAAGCTACCAAAGCTTTCATCAGCACTACAACGTAACAGTCGTAAGAGTCAGCGGTTTCAGCTTCAGTAGTATGTAATATCTTCAACCCTGTTTGGCATCAGCGTGGCCATGCATGCTCTGTTCCACGATGCATAGGCCACGTCTCATTGGTTACCTCAGCCTACTCAGGAGGTCACTGACTTCCAACGGCTTACGCATGAACCTAGGAGATCTGCACAGGACAAGGCAGCGTTCACAAACAAGACCTTGGTAAGATACAATATTTGGACAGAAGACAGATGATGGAGTGAGGGCTCGGAGTGAATTCAACACAGATGAATGTGAAGACATGGAGACTGGGAGGAGTACTGGCTGCAACAAAGTACCTGTTGGTGTCTTTGAGGCCTATGCATGCTTGCTTGAGTTCATCTGCGTCCTTCAGTTTGGACACATCCCCAACATAGACGGACGGCTCGGTCATGGTCTCCTAGAAAAAACGTAAACAAAGAGAAAGAGTAGCACCACGTTTAGCATGATGAACCACATCATCAGCACAGCTGTGAAGATTTACATACAGTGTATGAATGAAGACAAGTCGGTCAATGGTTTCATGAATGCGAGTCGACACTGCTGCAGCATGTGTGTTGTTGACTCCCTGCCAGCATCAGTGTAGCTGCTGGCTACGACTGTTTTTTTCCCTCTGAGTCATCAGATAATTGGAGCTTCGGCCCAAACAGCGACAGCCATCTATCTACGGGTCAATGTCACTTCACAGCAGTGAGCCTTTTACTCTTGCTTTCAAAAGAGAGACCCTGACAGCGCAGACAGCCGAGCATCAGCTGACAAGTAACCGGTGGTGTTTGAGCAGGGTTCCTGTAACCGCTGTGTTACGCTTTGATATGAAGACTCACTTTCTTAGCATGAACGAGCGACACTGGGAGCCAGAATATCTGTACAACTGTGTAGCTACAGTTCGATGCAGCAGACAAACTGTCACACAGTTGATTTCAACAGCAATATAAATAATGCAACACCTACGTTAACTATATAAGTACGGACACGAGCCACCAGTGTAAAACACTGTGAAGTCAGACCCTTTGGAGTTCAAGCAGTGCTTATGAGTTGCACCATTAATTAAATTGTGTGCAGTCAATTGTATTTGAGTTTTGTTTTTTTTTTAATGAGGGGTGTCCTTTTTTTTGAGTTACTGTCATTTCATGTGTTAACAGAAATCTACAATCTGCAATTTCAAATTCAGCTCACAGAAGGTTTGCGGTAACATCCATCCTTGGGGTCTGAATGTATTACAGTGCTTACAAGGACATATGCAAAATGTCTGCTGTAAAACGTCCACTGAAGAGAAATCTAAGGGACTTTTTTTATAAATGCATTTACCCTCCCAGACAAGGGACGAGACAGATGAGACAATCAAACCACAGCATGGAGATGACTGAGTCTACATGTAAAGTCTCTTACAGGAAGAATGCTGAACTTGCGCTAGTGCAACAGATCAACTGATGTGTTCCAGCTGTTAATAATGAATTTCCATGCTTGAATAATGTGGCTCTATAAATTTGCTCTCACACTGTTATACATCATTAATTTAATGTTCAGAGGCATCCCAGGAGTTTCACAGTCAAATTTAATTCTTCATTGTAACCTCAATCTGCTCAATCTGTTTGTTTCAGTCCTAAAATTGAGTTAGCAATTTCCCTCATTTCTTAGACATCCGGAGTTAACATGTTTCATTCAGCTTGTGGAGGTGGAAAAAGCAATATTGGTGGAGACAGAAGACGATGAAGTACAAAAAGTGTAAGGCCTCTTATTTATAATCATACTTAAAAGTACCTTAATTTTGAGGTACTGAAAGTAAAACTACATTGACAGCTATTTTTGAGTAGCTGCAAGTGAAAAACAAAAAACTTCCACCACCAAACCTCCAGAAATACCTCATCCACGGCTGTTTTTACATTTTAATATAAGGGGTACATGTAAATTCAACAAATTTCCTTGCAGTGGAGGTAAAAGTTGAAAAAGGATAGTCCTCCTGCTTACTATCACTGAGATCACAGATTTCTTACCCAAGGAGGTTTTACATAAGGCGACACACGGTGCAACAAAGTGTTAAAAACTCATGCATGGTGCTTTAACTGTACCTTCTCATCCTGTGGAAAAGCATGGGTGGAGGAGAGAAGGTGGAGACAGGAGAGTTAGACACACTGAGGGTACAGTGAAAACATTAGCTACATACAGTGTGAACAATAATGTGATTTAATGACAACTAGAACAATTGGTGGAGCAACAAATGTATCAAGTAATTCATCACTTGACACAAATTAAACTGATTTTTAATACTGTTTAAAAGACTCAGTTTTCACACCTCTTTTTAGGATCACTGGCAAAATTTGATCAATGTGGTATTTAGACCAAGCGAGATGGTGGCCTGATCCCTTTGTTACTTTTTTGGATATTGTGTAAACAAATAGACAAACGGAGAAGCAGACATGGATGAAAACACAACACAAATGTATAAAGGTGGATGGATGCAAGCAATCAGGGTACCATCAACTTAAATCTAGCTTCAGTGTATGAAAGAACAACAGCACCACGTGACCACAGTGGACAAATGTTGAATTACATGTGGAGTTACCTTGTGGTGCATGGCTTCCTTCTGGCTGACCAGCTGGGAGCGCAGGATCAGCACCTCCTCCTTGCGGACGTCCAGCTCCTCACAGGAAGCGTTGAGCTGCTCCAGGAGCACCTTGTAAGCTGGGGAACCCGGGGCCCCCGCACCTGCAGCTGCGTTACCCAGCAGGCTTTGCCTCATCTCTGCCAGGTTATGCTTCAGCTTCTTGTTCTCTGACTCCAGCTCCTGACGCTGGGAAGTGAGAAGATTCAGTATCAGGGGGGTTGAGTCACAATGACAAGCTGCAAATGAGGCTTTCTGAAACTATGGCATGAATTACTTAAATTTTTTTTTTAGAAATAAGTTTTCTGGCTTTGGACCGAGTCATTGTCACTTACCTTCAGGGACTCATACTCCAGCTCTGCCCCACGAGCCTTTTTAAACTCTGCGTCATCCTGAAACAAGGAGAAAAACATGGTGATGAAAAGGTGTTTCGGACTGGGACAAAGTTCGTAATACATGATGCAGAACAGTTTGAAATAGTTTGACATAGACAAAAATAACAGAAGAAGAACAGGGTCTGATTTAATTACAGCTGAAAAATGATATAAAATTGATAATTCAGCCAAACTGAAGAATATCTATTTTCCTCTGTTAACTTATATATTAACTATGAAGCTCTTTAAACATGTGCATAATGATTATATTTTATCAAAATAGTCATGAAAAGTAATTTATTGTACTTATACTGGGTCGTTACAAACTTTCGCAAGTAGATTATGCTACTAGAAAGCTTTCCCAATCCATGTATTGCTGAATGTTTACAATCCTTGGGTTAACACAATAGAATGAGGCTCATAAAATTAAGTGTTGTATTATTAGTTGATAAAGTGAGCTATTTCAGAGCCCAGTGTGGGTGGCAGTACCCTGGCTCTAGCCCGCTGGAACTGATCCTCTTTGTTTTCTAGTTCGTTGCGCAGCGACTGCTTTTCTTGCTCCAGTTCTGTGAGACGTTTCTGCAGCTTGAGGGTCAGCGAGGTGTCCATTCCTCGGGTCACATCCTGCATGACAGAGATATGTTAGGACAGAGCATACGCCCCATGAAAAGTATGAAGTATATAAGAGTTTCCCTCTTATTTAAAGACTGTACTTAAATGCCAACATTCTTACTTCGGCGGCACGGGAACCTTCTTCCAATTCGGCGTACTCTGAGTTGTAGGTGTACTCTGATTCGTTGCTGCTGTGGGTGGAATCTGTTCTCCTGTGGCCAGGCTTGGAGATGTTCTACAGAGGAGAGAGAAAATAAGCCTTTTTAAAAAAAATGGTAGGTCTCCAAGCTGCAAGTGTTGAAACCATTTGCTTTCTGCTGTTGTGTTCAAGCGGTGAGAAACACTGAACAATGAATCAAATACATTTGTTGTCTTTGTGTTTTCAGAATTTTAACAAGTTGAGTAGCACTAAAATGACATCTTCTGATTGTGCTCATAAATAAGTGAAACCTCTCCCAAGTAGTGACTGGGTGTGTGTGCATGTGTCCCTCACCGAAGAAGCCATCACCTCCTTCAAGTCGTCGTATTTCTCCTCGAGGCGAAGGTGTTCTGTCAGGAGATTCTGGTAGCGAGATCGCTCCTCGTTCAGATCCGTCTCCAGCTGCTGAGTCTCCTGTGCGATCGAACGGGCCATTTTCTCTGACGGGACAAAACATAAAGAAGGAGGAGTTCAAATAAAAAATAAAAAGAAACACACTGTATGGTTTAGGAGACAAAGGTTTCTGCATGACTAGGTGGGTGTGTTGCAGTAAGTCAATATGATTTATGCGGGGATACCTGTCATCTGCTGACTCTGTTCCTGAATCATCCTGTTCAAGTTGTCCTTGTCTTGCTTCAGTGAACCATTCTCTTCCTTCAGCTCCGAGACCATCTACACACACACACACACACACACAAACAAATAATGCTTAAATCACATCTTGTGTAAAGCAGGTGATGTGAGTCCACTGTACACAACTAAATGTGATGGATTCATTTATGTAGTGGTCACCTAGCATGTTACTGTAACTCTCAAAAGATGCCCAAAACAAGTGCTTCTCATTTAGAAAAACCTCCTGGGTTATTTGAAGACAAAAGAAGACAAAACACTAGACAAGAAGACTGAAATTAGCACACTACTCTATCTCCTGTGCTCACCTGCCTCAGGGCAACACTGCCCTCTGAGCCCACCACGTGCCCATATCCCCTTGGTTCGCTCTGGCTCCTAAATTGAGGAAAAACGTTTTTCCTCTGATGCCAATATGCATATTTATGCAAAAAATGTATTTTGTCATATATATATTTCCAGGAAACTATGGGAGACTGTACTCATTAGGAGCAATTTCTACTGTACTGAAGTTTTAAACTAGTAATAGGAAGCAACTGTCTCACTAAAAATGGAAATCTAAGTGGAGGGGAAAAGACAGGGTGTTTTAAGGAGGTTCAAAAAAGTGAATTTTCCTTGAAATTTGAAACCTCCAAATGGTTCAAATATGCAACCAACATCTAAGGAAACATTTCCGATATACAACCAAGAATAAGGAAGGAGAGAAAAACACATAGTAGTACAGGAGACAGATAGAGGGACATGGAGGATCAGGACAAGTACAGGTATATGGAGGGATGCGGATCCTGTCTTACTTTCTCCATTTCGTTCCTGTAGGTTTGCGCCCAGTCCTCGATGGTCTTCTTCTCCTTCTGCGTGGTACTCAACTCCTTCCTCAGCCTCTCCAGCTCCTCCAGCAGCGAGGCCACCTGGTTGGTTTTGTTTTTGGCCTCCTCCTCCACTCCGCGCAGCCGGCTCAGGTCGCTACGCAGCCGCTCGCTCTCTGCCGTGTAGGAACTCTCCAGACCAGCTAGCCTCTCGTTGATCGCCCGATTGTCCTTGGTCTGGAGACATGGGACAGATCGTAAAACAGGGAAATCAAACACCAAAATGACAAAAATGGGTGTGGGGGGTGGGGGCTACTCACCTGCTCGTCGATTTTCCTCTGCAGCTGCATGATTTTGTTCTCCATGCCTTTGTTGAGCTTCTTGAAGTGCTCCACTGAGCGAGCCTCGATCTTCAGCTTCTTCAGCTCGCGCCTGGCCCTCATCCTGCGGATGCAGCACTGCAGGTAGACGATTGAGACGAGGCAGCGCTTGTACCAGCACCGAGCCAGCCAGCCACGAACGCGCTTCTGAATGATCACCGCCTTGTGCTCCCGCAGTAACTACAGACAAGACACAGTAAGGAGAAGTCAAACATTCCTTTTTGAAACGTTTCCACTTGTTCTAAGTGAAATTTTTCTTGTTACAGGCTTTTTGTAGATGTGAGGGTCAGTAAGATACAACAGGTCAGTAACCGCAACGTAAGTAAACAAAACCCCCGAAATCAGTTGATCAGATGATTTTGTCTTGTACTGGTTGGGATGAAAATGTTTTGCAGTGTTTTGTGATGTGTGTCTTACCGCCTGGTACTTCTGCCGGGCCATGTAAGCTCTGAGGATCGTCTGCATGACCAGAGCAGCTGCCTGCTTCTGTCTGTAGCGTTTCCTCTCCACGTACATCCTCTGGTACTTCTGGATGATGGTGGCCGCCTGAGTGCGACGCATGAACTTGGCCAGGCTAAGGACAGCAGAGATACACTCATCTCAACTAACACTTATTTAGAATTTTAGTATTACTTCAGACTTTAGGTATTTCAGCCGTTGACTTATTTAAATGAAGAAGGAGACAAATGTCTTTGCATGTTACTATTAGATTCAACTGACTCACCAGCGAGCCTGGTATCCTCTGGTGAACCTCTGGATGGTGATGGCAGAGCTGCGCATGCGCAGATACTTCTTACGAACCAGCCAGCAGCGGATGGTTTTCTGGATACGAATGCAGGCAGCACGCAACTTGTCAGCCCTCAACTTCTCCAGGTAGGCAACCTGGCCGGCCCTGAAGAAGATCTTGGTCTTACCAAACTGGTATTTATCCTGGTCCTGAAGGAAGACATGAGATGAGATCAGGGGTAGAACCACGATTAGATGGACAAAAAGAGCACAAAGAAAATACAAAGCCAAACTTTTGATCCATTTCAGTGCCTGTTTAAAAAGTAAAACGGCAGTTTGTCTGACCTGCACTAGTTTCTCCAGGACGTTCCTGCAGGTCAACTTCTTGTCAGGTAACACGTCCTTCTGTTTCATCAACACTCTATAACGGCTGAAAAACTCCTGGTAGGTCCATCTGAGACACACACACAGACAAAAAGAGTCATAGACATACAATGACCTAAACATTTTCTTTCTGACTGTTTTGTTGAGTCAAGTTATTTTTAACCAAAGTAAAATTGCAAAGAGATTAACAGCTTGCAGAGAAAACAAGCTTTGTTTTTGTTCATGTAAAGTGACCCACACTGCCTGACAGTGAAATCAACAACTTAACAACTTTATAGTCCCTTTAATAACATTTTATGATATTCCAAAACGAAAAAAAAATACGTTAAGGAGTCAAATAAAAAAAACTGGACAAATTATTAAAACCAATGCAGGAGGCCAAAAAGAAACTCTGCATGGAGAAAGCTAATAAATTGGGTGATTGTAGTAAATGAAACTGTCTTGTTCCACTAGATCAGATCAATCCTACACCGAGCTGACAGGCTGCAATGCTGTTAGGTCCATACATTCATCATATTCAGACACTCGCAGGGTACCTCTGCATTTGCTTTGTGCATTGCCACATTCACAAGGATACATAAACATTGGTGAGAGTTTGAGAATCAGCAGCAGTGTTGCAGGGATGCATCAGTACCTGGATGGGAAACCTGCAGCAGAGATGCGGATGGTTTCCAGGACACCACAGGCTCTGAGCTGCTGCACCGCACGTTTGGGATCAAACCTGACAACAACAAATAACCACAGTCAATATAGCCACCAAGAACTATGGCTGAGCTAAGTTTTGGGTTCGAGCACAGTGTATAATTTATTAACAAGTCAGGAAACTCACAAATGAGAATATGTATAGAGCACAGAGAAAACTATTTAGTTGAAAACATAACAAGGAGTTATTCCTAAAAGAAGAGAGATGAAGACTCACGAGAAGGCCGTCTTGAAGTCATTGGGTTTGATGCAGCGTACGTAGTGCGGAGTGGTTGCGTTCAAAGTTTCCATCAGCATTTGCAGAGAGTTACGAAACTACACGAGAGGACCATCATCATCATCATCATCATCATTTCTTTTGTGGGGTTCAAAGAAGGCTGAGGGCATGTGTGAAATGCTGCTTTGGATGATCATCATTACAATAGCATGTTTGTAGCATTACAATCAATATAAAAATAAAGATAATGTACTTCAAAATCTACAGACTGGATTGATAAATAATTGATATGCAGAATACAATTAAAACTAAAAATGCATGTAAACAATATATATATGTTTAAATCATATATATTTTTATTTGATCTGACATCTACCAGAATACACTGAATGTGATCCCACTTGGACTGAGCACCTGTGTAAATATGTAACAGCATCAAGGATCAGTTACATATAACAGACCACATAACAAAACACTGGAGAGAGGTATCGACCTGGCAGCCGACGGTCTTCTTGTGCTCCTTGCTGCTCTTGTCTCGGCTCTTGTCAGGTTTGACGCTGAGGCGGGTCCGGCCTCCGGTGCCAGGGGGCTGACCAGTGGGGCTGGTAGCTTTCTCCTCATCCTGGAACAGCTCCACCAGCAGGTCAAACTGGGAACAGCAGCCCACTCACAGTCACAAACAGTACGGCTGATGGCAGCATTAGACCCTGCAGGCTATACTGATTTACTGAGAAATAAAGTGACAACAAAGCCTTTCACTCTGGATACACTATAAATTAAGCTTCAATGTCACCACAATGCATATTTATAAAATTTTAGTTTCTAACAGTGTCTTACTATGCATAGCATGCATATGGATTTCTCTTACCTAATGCACACAGCCTCACAAAGCATGATGACAGCTTTAATGTTAGCTTTTGCCAAAATACATTTGTTAATAATTTGACTTGAGTGTTGAAAACCTCGATGTTGACGGCTTCATTTTTAAATTCAGAAAATTCAACATACTAGTCCCAGTAATCATGTCACAGTGTGACATGAGAGCTAATTAACTGCAACATTTTCACACAAAGACAGTTGAAAAGATGCTTCATAGTTTAAGCACACGAGTGAGTAGATGTCATTTGATTAGCGTTTGTTAAACTCATTCACAGTCAGAGTTATTACAATGTTATGAAAAGCCAATTAAAATAGTAAAAGGTTATGTTTTTGTCATATATGACCATATAGAGTGGTCATATATGACATATCTTGCTATAGTGTTATGACATAAATAGAGCCACGTACGATGTATGCCCTTTAGTAAAGCACACACATCAGTCATGTTCCATATAATGCTGAGGTTATATGAGGAGGATGCTGTGTTATGTGTGCAGCTTTCAGGTCCTCCTGCGGAGCTCAGAGCGTTGCCATGCTGCTTCTCTTGCCAGCGTCATTAAGCAGGACAGCCTCGGCCGCAAAGGCTTTACGTGCTGCTCGCTCTCAGCATCACTCTGACAACATAAAAATACCCTCCTTCCTTGGTCCCTTGTTTCCCTATTCTCTCCTCCCAGAGTGCCTTTAGTGCTCCCCATGCAGCAAACAAAGGCCCACGCACACACAACGTCAATCTCCTCAGTGCTATTAGAGTGATAATAACTTAGTGCCAGAGAGAGACAGGGAAGGAGAAAAGATAAAGGGAGCTAAAGGAAGAGCTACAGGCGTGCCAGCGTTGCAGGAACGCCTCGGTTTACCTTCTGCTGGCAGGGAAGGGTTGTCATGATGAGGACAGAACCAAACATACATGGACAACATATGGAGACACAGTGACAAAAAATAAACAACCTTTAAATGACATTTAAAGGAAAGATTAAAGGACACCCAAAGGTCAAATTCAAAATCATTGTTACCCCCATCAAAAACTATGATACTCATCTACGATTCCAACCAAAAAACTAAATAAAACCAGTCAGACTAATGATGAAGCTGTAGTGGATGGAGGGAACATAATGGGATGATGATTTTTATTCCACAAAAAAACTTCCACTCAATTCCAAGCCTGCGTGAAGTATAAAGCATATCTGTGGCTGGAAGACAGCCGCTGGGTGGGATTTTATCTGCTGTCATTTTGATCATGTTCCTGGATTGCAATGCATTATGGGAAATCTCTGCATCAGGCATTTCCCCATGCACTGCATTGATTAGACTTGCGAGCAGACGTCAGCATGAATGCGATAGTCCCGTGCGTCTCACAGGTCTCAATGCAGTTTTGAGCAATGCAGGTACTGTGAAGCCATTTTAACGCCAAAATATTTAACTGTATACACTTGAAAGGACGTTTCTGCTTTATACAACCCGAGTCTTATTTCTCATAGTTTTTGGTCAATTACTAACATCTGGGACTGCAGTGACATCGCTACAAAATAACTCCAATTTGGTCACATAGTCAGACGAACAAACCTCTACATTAGCCAGACGGAGGAGAAAAGGAAGGCAGCAGTCAAATGTAAACATTCATCACAGTTTCCAGACAGACTTCCTGGCTCATGTTTGACTCACTGTACTTGCCATAGATGACGGGAAGTTTTCATGCGCAATGAAGGATTATTAGCAACATTTTCAGGTGCGCTCACTTTAGGTTTTGATAATTTGGCTTAACCTTTATGATCGTCTGACTGCGCGTTACTTGACCCAATTCATTGTAGCGATGTCGCCCTGTTCCCAGATCTGAGCAGTGCCTTTGATGAGTAAAATTTTATAAATACTGAAAGAAATGTCGGCTAAAACTATAAAAAAAAAAAAAATTAAACAATGAATTTTCCTTAAACAGCAGAAGCTCTACATCCTGGCCTTCAGTCCGTCCTAAGATGGTAGGTACTATGTCAGGGTGCATTTGTGAAGAGACATGCATTCTCCTGAGGCCTTCCTCTGCCACAGCTACCTCCATGCCTCGCAGCGAGGATATTCTACCTCCACATTTTATATTTTGAATGTTAATGTGTTACACAGCAACGTAATATAACGGTTAACTGCTAAATAAATTAGAATTATCTGAATTAACAGGGCTTGTAAAAAGAAAATGCTTTTGCGTTTAACTGCCATTTTACAGATGTGTGTCTTATGTTACTGTGTGGCTAACTGGAAAACACACACACACACACACACACACACAATAAGCTTGGCAGAGAAGTAAAACAAAACCTAATTAGACTAAATCTCATTAAGAGCTCATTAACTTTTAATCCCAACTGTTTAGGTTTAACTGATTTCCATGACAACATTCAGACTATACGCCCATGAGAGAGAGAGAGAGTGTGTGTGTGTGTGTGTGTGTTAAATGATTGTGTTAGAGGTTAGAGCAGACAGTGTTTCAACCCTTACCCAATTCTGCTCTTTGTTGAAGTCTATAAGAGAACAGTCGAAGGTCACTGTGAGCATTTTGGGCAAACACACTACATCATTGTGTGTGTGTGTGTGTGTGTATGTGTGTGTGTGTGTGTGTGTGTGTGTGTGCAACCAAAACAGCAGTAAGGGTTTAAAGGCTTTGGCTGCTTTTGACCCAACCAGATTTTACACACTGATCCTAAACCAAGACTAAAACACACACACACACCCGCACACATGATCATTTGAAAAACGATCACATCAGCGCTTAAAGAATTATTGATAGAACCTTTTTAAAGATAATAAAAAAATGGTTAATGTTGCTGTAAACGTTGATTCACAAGGCCAGGATGTGTTCATTTATAAAATCTGTATTACTAGTGTTAGTTATTACATAACCCTGCATTTATTAAGGCTTAGTCATACTTTTCGCCAGTCATGAAAGTACGAAGTGCAATAAGCAGTGGAATATATATGAACCATATTTATTTATTCTGGGTCATATTTAGCCAATGACCCCGCTTACTGTGTGTGTGTGAGTGTGTGTGTGCTCAGCTTTGTCTGTTATGCGTAAACAAAACCTAAACCACAAATCTCCTGGATGGAGCCTTTGTCTTCACTGATGCGGTCAACACTATCTCCACATGGCCATTGGAGGACGCTGCTTCCCCAAGCTTTCAGGTGGGATTTTCGGAGGGTAAACAACAGACCAGGTGCTACTGCTCTCCATGAGCTGCAGGCGTCTTGGCTTTGATCTCAGTGGATGCTTCACAGCACTTTGAGCTGTATACTGATGTGTCCAAATGGCTCTTTGCTCATCTTTATAGGATCTGATTTTAATGTAGGTGTGTGTCTGTGTTTGTCTCCTCACCTTGCTGGCCTTCAGCACATTGATCTGTTCTTCATTCACTGTGTCTTTGTTCTTCTCCAGGAAGCCCTCACACTGGTATTCCACCTGCTCGACAAGCACAGCACAGTTTGCGTTACAATATCTGTGAGGCCATCTCACTGGTCATTTATTTCTAAAGAGAATCTATGCTTTACATTTTCACATATGTAATCACATTTCTGAAGGTGTTAACAACAAAGCAGACTCAAAGAAACCTCTGTATTCACATTGTCCTAATGTTTGGGGTACATTCATACGGTCAATGTTTTCATGTCTTGGTTTTAACTCAAACTGAGGTGGCCAGTGACAGCTCTGAGGAACAGTAAACTCTTCACAGCAGCTAATATACAGTTCAAACTCCTGATGAAAGTTTGTTTAAATACATCATTGCAAATATTTGATCAGAAATGTTTCCAAGGATCCCACATTAAAATCACAGGGCCTCATGGAAAAGCCTGCGTTAGTCCCTGACCCGTTTATCTGTAACCTTATAGTGAGGATCTAAAAACAGACATGACAAATAACACTGCGTCATACAGCATTACAGGATATGAAACCTATTACACTAAAGTGTATTACACTAACACACACACACACACACACACACACACACACACACACACCCGCTAAACACTTTATTACAAAACTGATTTTTGTGTGTGAAAACAATGCTAATAGAAAAAAGTCATCCGTCCTCCAGCCATCCTAAAAATATCTCACACCAGCACTGCAGCAGCCACTGCGGCCAGTCTGCTCCTAAATGTCTGTTGAGTTAAACACTGTAAGGAACAAATAAATACTTTTAAACAACCACTATGCAGATATAGTCGCCTGTCAAGCCCACCTTGTCAGCAAAATGTTGGATGATAAAGGCGCGGTTGGACATGCGTGGCTTCTCGAACAGGGTGCAGGTCTTTAGGTGAGTGTTGTAGAGTTTCTGAGCCCACGAGTCATCCGAACCTTTAGGCATCTGGTATAGAAACGAAGAAGACACAGTGGAAACTATCAGTAAGAAAACATGCATCTAACCATCAGCTTACAGATACACATAAAACACATGTTACTTAAGTGTTTATTTTTTACTGGTTACACAGGGTATGAGAACGATTTTCAAGTCAAACCAAATGTCCATGTTGTGTTTGCGTTACTCTGCAATAAAGTCAGCAATGTGGACCACCTCAAATGTCAACAGCTTGAAAATGACCTTGCAGTGGTGAAGAGCCACAGAGAGATTAGTCAGCATTGTTAGTGTTAGTGTGCAAATGGTACAGATACGAGCTCTGTCTTTACTCTGCACACGACTGGAATATTAACTCAGATAACTGACATTTCGTATACAATCACCAAAGCTTAGTCAAACATTAAAGTGTTTACAACAAAATAAAAACATGCAATCAGACTAAATTGAAAAGCTTTGTCTCCCATTCAGTTTCACTGTGTACACTGGAGGGAAAGAAGAGGAACAGAGTAGCTTTCAGGCCTGTGGTCATTATTTCCTTCCTGTAGGTGAACTCTGATGAACGATGCATGTAGGTGTTGGAGACTCGGATTTATTGTGTGGTTGGATGCACTGACAGGTCAACTGTCAAAAAATGTGAAGCACAATGTGGGTGTGAACGGGCGAATGTTTCTCACTGAAATATTCAAGCACATCCCACAAGCCTCTGCTCAATCTGCAACGTGGACTCGCTTCACTTCTCCTGTTTGTTTACATTCATGAAAAACTTTTTATTCCACCAACAGTATTTGTAAGTCACCAAGTCTTATGTAATTGTATATTCTTAGCTTGTGTGCCAAAGAAGACTTTTGTTAAAAGAGTTATGATCAGTCTTTTTTTTTTTTTTTTCATCAAATAAACATCAACTGTCATGAGAAACAGTTCTCTCTGCATCTTTTTCTCTGCGTCTTTCAATCATCTTTACTTACCAGAATAACTTATATGTAATATGATCTGCAACATTTTTTAGGAGACTATATTAAAAGTACCTTGCACTCCTCGTCCAACAGGTCCAGGATGCCCATCTTGGCCTCTATGAGGTTGATGCAGGGTTGATTGTCGTAGAAGTCAATCAGAGTCCATGGGATCTCCTCCCTCATGTACTCCTCCTGCTCCAGCTTGAACACGTGCTGCACACACACACACGCACACACGGAGATTAAGCTGTGGACTTGGCATCACATTTTATGTCATCTGTGAATATGATACAATGTGCAATCCAACAGGTAAAACAGATGCTGCTCACCATGTTGAACTGTTGTTGAAGTTTCTCATTAGCGTAGTTGATACAGAACTGCTCAAAGCTGTTGATCTCAAATGTCTCAAACCTTGAGAGGAAGAACAACCAGAGGACGAGTCACCCAGCTGGATGACATCTATTACAAGGCTAACGTGTTAAATCATCTAAAACTATTTATGTGGCCCTTGTTTCACATATTTCCTATAATTATTTCCTATGGGTGAGCTCAGATTGGCCCACACAGACAGGAGAACGCACAGACGTACCCGTAGATGTCGAGGACCCCGATGAAAGAGTGCTTTTTGATACTGGTGATTAGGGCTTTGTTAACATGCTCCACAATCCAGTTGAAGAGCTTGGCGTAGATATGTTTGGACAGCGCGTCACGGGCATTGGTGGCCTGCAGGCGGGGGAGGGTCTTGATATACGTCTCTGTGGCAGTCTTCAGCTTCCTGTGGCACAGCCACTGAGACATGTCTTGGTAGGACACACCAACCAACTCGCAGAACGCCGTCAGGTGGCGATTGTTGGCCTACAGGAAAAGAGAAGAGAGATCCTAACCATTACCAGGAGAAACCCAACAAGATGCCAGCAAAGAAAAGGTAGATTCCCTCATCTGGACTCAAAAATATCTTAAGTTCTATATTTTTGGATACATGTGTCCCAGTGACACCCTCTCCCCTCACAAGATGGAGGCTGTGTAAGTGAGCAAGTGGTGCAAATAAGCAGCACTGACTTATCGCCTCCTTACTTAATATTATATTTTTCCTCACATGTAATCATAAAAAGGTACATGAACTTTACCAGAGGTATATCAATGCAGCAAACAAATTTGTTTTATTTGCAACATTGTCAGTCTCTCTATCTTATTTTAGTTTAGTTTATTCACACATATTGAAAAAAACAATAAAACTTGATAGAATATAAAATACTGTGAAGGGGAGGTCAGAAGCCAAGAAAAGGCTTATAAAGATACCACCCTTCAAAGTGACATTAGTTACACTAAGATAAAAAAAAAATGTTTTATGTACACGATGAAAAAACTGTATAATAAGATCTTAAAAATCATTGTCCTTTTATAGATCAACTAACAGATTCACAATAAATCTAATAGTCCATAGCCTAAAATATCAAATTGATGCTAATTGCTCATTTCAGATATTTACCAACAGAGAACTTGGTGTTTTATCCATTCTGTGTCAAGCTTTTGAAAAGCAACAAAACTCTTGAGGACTTTTGACCATATAAACATTTCAAATTGCTCGAGAGTCTTGTTTATGAGAGAGAATAAAAAGAAACCGACTGTTATAGTTCAGCTATCAGGAACACAGGCAATATGACTTAAGGACACAACAATGGCACCGTGACAATAGGCTGTGAAAAGACTGACAACAGGACTATTTGCAGGCACAGCTTAAACTGAATCAGTACATACATAGGTATGACTGAGGAGTGACACCTATTGAAATATGCCAGCCATTTGAATATCACATAACTACAGATATAAAGTCGTGACTATCACGCATTATCTGTTTAAATATTATCCTCACAGGAATGACGCTGCTGTCTGAGTCTCTGTCCTTTATCTCCACATTTCCCAGATGAAGAATAGCAGCCAAAACCTGGAACAACCCCATCTGGTAGGACTCATTAATCCCTGCACAGAAATAAAACACACACAGATAAACAGACACACACTGGTTATTAGAGAGGTGTGACTCAAATCTCATCTCAACCATACTTAACGTTTGTTTATATTTGTTCATCATACTCTATACTTTGATTCAGTTAATAAGGTACATCCAGCAGACACATCAGTTATCTCTAAGACAGAGTCTCCTGGGTTACAGATTTGAAGGTGTATTTGCTTTTATATGCGAGTGTCTGCATGTTACCGAGCAGAGTGAAGGCATCGCGCGTGTTGCAAAGCTCCTTGGTGTCGTCCACGCCTTCGATAACAGGGCTGCGGCCCTGTCTGGTGTACAAGAAGTCGTTTGCACTGCCTGAGTGGAAAAGAAGAGAAAGTTAATGCATTCAGAAAACATGCAGTATGTGCAGTTTTACCTTGTACAACTTGGGTACAATTGTGCTATCAAAGCCTCCTCGTTTATCACGCAGAGCTGCATCAGAAAAAAAACAAGTATCCGGCCACAAGGAAAATACTTGTTTCTGATTGGCTATGAGGAACTGTCATGTCAGTTAAAATCATCAAGCTCATGTCTAAGTAACAAAGGCAGGATTATTCTCAGTCAGTGCTCAGGGTAGCTCTGCAAATAACCACAGCAACAATTCTGGTTTGTTACGATAACACTGAACTATCAAGGAAACCAAAAGAGGTTCAAAGTCAGTCGTCAGAGGTGTTTCTGAGTGGTCAAAGCACAGCAAAGTTTCCCAAAAATAAAACAATACACTACATTTGTTTTCCTACGGACTCATTAATTTCCCCTTATTTAAGGGTGCGTGGGAATGTTCTTCATGATTCTCAAACAAATTCTCAAACATCCACTCCAACGAAGTGATGTGAATTCTGAAAACACTTTCTATTTTCACTCTCAGATCAACAGACAGACGCCGTGTCATGTTTTTGCAGATGGTTTAGGGTTCTTAGAAAACGGTTAAATCAAAATAAAACACTTCTATGTAAGAATGATCTTAGCTCAACTTTCCCACAATCAGTTTCTTTATACACACACACTTTGCACTTAATTAAGGCATGGCCTGTTGCCTGGCCACGAGAGGCACGGGCATGGCTGTGACAACCGCTCCATTTACTGAGCCAGGAAGTCAGCAGGAAAGGAAAAGACAGCAGCTGTGTCTGTGTGTGTGTGTGAGAGAGGGAGAGGGAGAAGGCCAACTGAGTGGCTGTAAGTGACAGTGCCAGCAGTGTGTGTGTGTGTGTGTGTGTGTGTGTGTGTGTGTGTGTGTGTGAGAGAGAGTGTGAGTGTGAGAGTGTGTTTGTGTGTCGCATGAGTAGGACAAGCAGGTGCAGGTCCACAGCGGGAGTACTCTGTATGCGAGTCTGTTCAACCACTGAGTCAACGAGTTTGATACGTCTAAAATGTGATATCTGGCAGCTCTTGAGAGACCTCACTGTGATTTATGAAGATTATGTTTTAGAGATTTGAAGGGGGGGAATATTTTGTATTATGTTGTAGGCCCAGTGCAGGATCAGCTCCATTAGATGTTACCGTTAAAAATGGTTCTGGATAAATCACTCGAGAAAACATTAATTTTTTTGTTTTTGTTTGGCTGAGTCACTGAGATGATGGATTTTGAGTGTTGTACAATTATTATGCTGTGGAGAGCCACTGCGGCTCTCTTAATATGTGTTCACTGCCGATTTTGAATTGTTGTAGCTAATGTTTTCATCAAGTGCTCTAGGTAACACAATATTTTTATGTGTCAAGGTGCTGCAGCCCACTCCACCACTCTAAAAAACACGAAAGTAATGAGTTGTTCCTCTGGTGAGAGAAAGTGAGCCGATTTCAAACTACTGGTTTTGTAGTTGCTTATGGTACAGTTAAAAAAATGGTGTACTGTGCAGCTCTGTGTGTGTGTGTGCACGTGCATGAGACTTACTCAGCTTCAGAGTCTTGAACTCAGGCAGATGGGATGATGCGCACAGCTGATAAAAGATATGATAATTCCTCTCCTCATCCGCCTGGAAGAAAACATGAAGATGATAAAATGTGAGGGGAATGCGACAGTATTGATCTACACAGACATCCTGATCACAAGCCTTTTTCAACCTACATCCATGCAGGGGAAATCAACTGTGTCAGCATTAATATATAATCACATGAGCTTTACAATGATACAGTTTGACAGTTTAACATCTGGTAGCTCCACTGAAGCAGTTGGTGTTGCTCAAGGGCATGTCAGCAGATATTATTGAGTCATATGACAATATTACGTGTTTATTTTACTGCAAACATAAGCTGTGGCCCACATGTACATCCCTTCAAATACCCATGGAGAGGTGCTAACAGATATATCATACAGTAAATGGGCATAAGTGCGTGTACATTGAGAAAAATCGGGAGCTACCGATTCATTTCCAGTGAAAATAAATAACTCAAAATTTAAAAGGATTTCAGCAGTGGGCTGTAAAGCTGGAAACAAAACATTTACCTGTGTCCTAAATTGGTGCTACTACACCCAAACACAGAATTCACACACACACACACACACACACACACACACACACACACACACACACCTATAAATGGGTTGTACCGGAGCCGAGCATGTGAAAAATGTGAGGAGGAAGGTAATCACGTTTTCTGCCAACATCCTCATTCCCCAACAGTGAGGTCTATAAGAGCAGAGTTAAAATAGCCTCGTTCTTTATCTATAAGCTGCCCTACTGGCAAATACCCACTGAATATACAATAAAGTTACATAACAGAAAAGGCTGGTAAAATGTATCTAGATAGAACTTGGACACACATGTACAAACCAGAAAATCTAAAGTTATAAGATCATGAAAAGGCCCCAAACACTAGTTTTAAAGTTTTTCTGCTTGTTAAATATGTGCAGGGACTGTAAAGACAGAGAAAGGGATTTCTAAAGAAAGATTTAGGCAACAAAAGGATACAAATTCAATCATTACTTAAGAATGTTTTTGACATTGAAGAGAGTGAAAAAGTGAGGAAAGTAGTGCTGTTCTGTACCCAGTGAGACAGATGGATCATTGGGCATTATTGTTGAATGGTGGGTAAAATAAGTAACGAGCTGTATGTTATTTCTACCTTTATGCCAGCCAACAACCCCCTGAGTGTGTTACATTGGCTATACATTACTGGTGTCAGGCCTTTGAGGATTCATATAGCAAGACAACTTCCAATGTGAAGGAAACAAGCTGAAATAGGCTGGTCTTCATAAATGCAACAAATCACACGATATTTTGCCCGTAACCCTGTAAGAGTGTAAGGTCAGCTAAAGAACTGTGTGTATTCATGAGCAACATGTTCAGGAACATGCTGAAGGACACTTCAGCTGGACCAAAATCAGCTATCAGGAACACAGGCAATATGACTTACGGACACAACAATGGCACCGTGACAATAGGCTGTGAAAAGACTGACAAACTCCACAAAAGTGGTTTCTGCACGTTAAGCAAAGCTTAATGTGTTGTGTGTCAAGAAGAGTTCAGAATAAAATGAAGCCATGTATAAAGGTTAACTTTGTGCATGTGTCTGTGATCCACACAAGTACAACAAAACACTTACCTGAAAAACCACTCGCGATTTCTCCAGCAGATACGTTCTCATGTTGGCGCCGATGATACGGAAGCGGTTGTCGAAGCCGATCTCAATGTACTTCCCAAAGCGACTGCTGTTGTCATTTCGGGTGGTCTTTGCATTTCCAATGGCCTGGGTGACAGAAGAGAAATAAACACAAAAAACAGGTGCAAGATATTATGGTCACAGTGTTTAAAACACAGAAGATAGTGCAACAGCATTTGTTTTTATTTAATATATTGATACCACAACAGCAGAGACCTTTGGACAGAGCCAGGCAAGCCATTTCCATTTCTGATGCTAAGCTAAGCGGTTGCTGGCTGTAGCTTTCCATATACTATACACATATGATAGTGATATCAATCTTTTCACAGAAATCTACTACTACTATACACCTGATTCTCAAACTAGTACGCCAGAACCTCTCATACTCTGGCTCATAACCTGAAATAAGTTTATTATTTGTGGTTTGTCCACACTTGACAAAACAGCAGTATGTGTTAATGGACCTTCCACAGACAACAGTTAGGTATTTCATGCTGAGATACTGTAAATCGGCAAACAAGTCAACTGCAGTCAGCAGCCTTAGTTCAATATACAGGATTGATCAATGACCCTACTAGGAATTGTCATTAGACGGGTGGGGCTACATACAAACACACACACACCCTGCCTACGCAACCAGCTGGCTTGAACAGAGTTAAATCGTGCGTGAGCACAGAGGGTTCTTGCTGAGTTAAGGCCGAACACACAGTCTTTCACTGCAGACAAGGAGTCTTTCAGCAGAGCAGGTATTCCAATCTCTGCCTGTATCAGCCAAACACATAAACACCAAGCACAAACACTTATCCCCTCTCTCTCTCTCTCTCTCTCTCTCTCACACACACACACACACACAGAAAAGGTATGTGTGTATTAAAAAGGCTGATGCAACCATCTACTCTGTGTCCAGGCTTAGAGGCTGAAGTGACATCACTGCAACGCAAGAAAGCTTTCTATTCATTCTGTCAGCTCGTCTCTGATTGGCTTGAGGTGAAAGTGGTGGCTGGGAGGACAAGAGTCATGTTAACGGAGCGTTTGGGGGACGGGCAGCGTGGGGGATGGCAGGCGGTGGAGAAAAGGAGGGGAGTTGGGGGGTGAGGGGCATATGGGCACAGGAGAGCTCTTCAATCCCTCCTGTCCTTATGACTCTCCAGGAAGAAATACAAAAGACACACACACACACACACACACACACACTTAAGGATAAGACCAGTGTAATCACAGCAGAGAGCGACTCGAGGCCAGAAAGACACAAGCTGCATTCAAAACCACCTACTATACAAGCAGTACGTACTGATTTGGCCTAAACGTAGCGTTTCCAGTATGCAAACAGCAAAATCTGCAGTGTGCCAAAAATACCTGGATGTCGTACTGATTTGGAAGAAATCTCCAGTATGCTCGTACTATTATCGTTATTAATGTAATCTTTCTTTAATTAGTAAGTCTCAACATCCGTTCACTGTTGAAATGGTGAACAGCAGCATCCCTGAGTCAGTGGTGCTCTGTCCCTGATAACAAGAAATACAAACAACATTCTGTATGTTGTGTTGTTTTCTTATTGACAGCTTACCAAGGTTAACATAGCTGTCTTCAGGATATCAAACGTTATCTTCTTAAGCAGGCTTAATAAGAGTTATGGCATATTTATGGGTAGAAGGACAAATGCAGCTAGCTAGAACGTTATGCGCGTTACAGATGGGCTGTTGCCCTGTTCTCCTCACAAGATTAAATTAAAGAAAAAAAAATGGCACTTAAATTTATATTCCTCCTATTGTTTACTTCCGCTTTCCAAAACCGGAAAATGACTAAACCTGGCCTAGGATACTATAAGATTAATTTAACAGTTTCATACTGCATAGTACTATGAAAAGCAGTATGCAGTACGTAGTGCATAATGCAGCCGCGGGTAGTATGTGGTTCCGAATACAGTCACAGAGTGTAATGGAGACGCTGAAGGAAAGGGAGTAAGTAAATGCCAGTGGAGATGAAAGCGAAGAAGAGCGAGACAAGAGGAGAGGAGAAGGACAAACGGCGTGACATTCAACCCATATCATTCACAAATCAAAAAGCGGGCCAGGAAAAATGATGCAAGACAAATTCACAGCTACAGAGCGCTATCCAGTCCTTCACGCCACCACACATTTCATGAAAGTGTTTTGACCTTTCATTTTAAGAACATGGGTTGCACAAAGTTGCACAAATTAGAAAGAGACGCTCACAAAAAACTTAAAACATGGTCATCATAGTATGTTTTAAGAAATGTTGAGTGTCAGTAGGAAACAGCTTCTCTTCAAGATAAAAGATAAGTATTTAAAAGGTCTTTCTCAACAGACAGCCTCCCGTGCTCACCTCCATGATGGGGTTGGAAGCCAAGACTTTCTCCTCTACATTGGCCTCGCTGGCGGAGCCGCTGACCGTGGCAAAGTACCTCATGGCGTATTTGGCTGACACTGTCTTTCCCGCTCCGGACTCCCCGCTCACAATGATCGACTGGTTCCTCTCATCCCTGCCACATCAAAAAACAACAACAAAAAAACTTGTCACCAGTCAGGAGAAGCTAAGTAGTGGCTCTGTTTGGCATTAAGTTTCAGTAGAAGGGTGTTTTAGCGTTGCTTTAGGATGATGCTTGAATTTGATGTGTACCAATCCTCTAAAGTTCTTAGAATGTGGCACAAACAATGCCAGGGCTAGGGCCTTGGACAGACAGAAGGTGCCAGATGCTTTCATCAAGAAACAGTTTCAATGCCTGAAGGCTGAACAGCTGTTAACACACCTTATAACCCCCTGTGATCCTCTGCACGCTTTAATATTGCAGCAAGCCTCCTTCCTCGTTATCCTAGGAACTGAGACAAAACCCTGATGCACACTGCCTCCTCCTACTGTGCCACCTTTTTTTGTAATAAACTCCCAGCTGCTGGTAGGGAGGTTGGGAGTTTGTTCCGAAAAATATATTGAAATTGGCATTTTCCACCTATGGGTCCTATTGCATCCTTAGGCCTTAGAGAAGTTAGGGTGTTTGCTTGAATTCACTGTTTCATTTCTTTCTTATACCTTGCAGTTTGCAGAGACGTTGAACTGTGTCAGGAACCGTTGCTGTTGTGGGGATGTGAAGCCTACTGAGACACTGTCTGTCAAACTGAGCTATACATATAAAGGTGCCTTAACTTGTATTAAGTCAACCATGCTCCATCATCCCCCGACTCCCACGACCCAAACTATCAGACTATTGATTTAAATGATTCATCTCAGTAATATAACTAATTGAATTTGTTATATCTTAACAGAACAGGCCTTTGCAGTTAAAGCCCCCAGACTTGGGAAACCCTCTGCCCATTGAGAGGCTCTCACACTGGACATTGGACATACTGAAGGGTCACTCCGTGCTGCCAGCTTTGACTAACACCGCCTTGTGTGAGAGGAGAAGGGAGGGAGGTCTTGGTGCTGATTAAACTTGGTGCTATTGATATTGGTATACAGTACTGTTAGTATACATGTGTATGTTAGTGTCCCAGAGGGCAGCCAAAGAGATCATTTGGTTTGCTCCTGTAAGATAAAAGGTAGGGGTGTGTGTGTGTGCGTGATTAAACGAGCAAGCACCGTGAGCCTATTTCTGGATCAGCTTTGACCTACAAAACCAAAAGAGAGTGGGAGGGCTGAACAGCAAGGAGACTAGAACCAAGGCTACTCAGGTAACACACACACACACACACACACACACACACAAACCTGGCCATCTGCTTGTACGCCTCCTCTGCCACGGCGAAGATATGTGGGTCCATGTCTCCCATGTTCTGACCGCTGTAGGCATTGATGATGTCTGCTCCGTAGATTGGCAGAGTCTCATACGGGTTGATGGCCACAAGAACGATTCCTACGACACAAACCGCAGATGAAGTATGAGCTTACATGAAGCTGAACTGGACCGCACTGAACAGCGAATACAATGAAAATAAACACTAAATGAAGCACATCTCATGCTGTGTACTTACGCTCATGAACGTAGATTAACTGTAAACAATACTTTACAATAATAATGGATTAAACATAATAATATTTATATGTTTGCAAAGTTACATAAGTTTAAACATAGTTGATAAGCATATACAGCATTTCCAACGTTGAAAGGAGAAATTAAACAATGCTTGACTGACAATATAAATATAATAAAGATCATTTAAGGTCACAGGCACCAAGGCAATGAATAACTAACAAACTAAGTTGAGTTGCAGGTCTAAATAAAATTAATGGGTTTTTATTGTTTACAGTGGCTGAGGCATAAACACAATGGGAATCCGTGACAATCTCACCATTTACTGTAGAGGATCACTCAAGGTTTCCAAATTTTACAGATCGATTGTACGATGTTCTTATGCTGTTTGATTACGCAGATGTATCAGACATGTAAAGGTAGGTGTAAAGGAAACGGACTAACTCTCTTTCACCTGTTCTTGCCTGTAATATCAGTCGTTCCTTCTTTGCATTAACACTCCTTGAATATTAGATTTCATACCAAAACATGGCAACATACAGACGGGCTTCATTACCTACCGCAGTAAGTGTAGATAAGCTTGGAGTCCATGAAGCGGACTTTGAGGTTGTGCAGCACGGCCGGCTCGTGGAGGTAGCTGAGTGCTGTGAGGTCATTTTCGCCCACCAAGATGTCGGGGTTTCGCAGGTGAGGCAGGTTCTTCGTCTTGGGGTCAAGTTTGTGCTCAATGTTCTTTAGACGACCACGAAAACAGTGGGAACAGGAGAGCATAACAGAGAAACAGTACATTATTTTGTGTAACGCATGATACAACACTGTGAATTCATACATTAAAAAACAAACAAGAAGATGGTGGATCAGCGCAAATCTGACACATTTACATGGTACATATTAATATGACACCCTTATCCAGAGGCAATGTATCATATTGTGTTTTAAAATGTAAGGACTCACATAAATTTCAGCTTAGACTAAGGGCTGATGGATGTTTGACAGGTCCTGATATGATCTTTACCAACACCTGTCAGCCAATGAGATGCAAGTACTTTGTGACCATGTTAAAAATACAATACAGCTGTAATGTACGGATTTTCTCATCAGTCACCCCCCACTGTGCCAACAGACTACGTTCTATGTTTATACTCACCAAATGATGAGAGAGAAACATGCTAATTTTTATTGCTAAAAGGCAAAAGCAAAAAGGTTTTGTCTCCAAACATTAGGTTCAGTCAAGTTCTGCAATAAACAACATTGAGAAATTCCTTCCGGATGCACATCTGTAAGCTTCTTTACATGTTTGTCTGTTGCAGTTTTACAGGTCTGGCTGCCTGAGGCTGACCAACAGTGGAGAGCCAATCGTTAAGAAATAAAAAATCAATAACAGATATCTTCTCCCACTAAAAGTATTTATACCGTATTTCACACACGTTCTCAGAAATGTCATGAGACAGGCTACTGATTTGCCATGGCTCTGGAGCAAAACCACCAGTCGCTCAAAGCTGTGTAGTTTCGTATTAATCCTGTTTTCATCCTTACATTTTTTTATCCTTATTAAATGGATCTCTTTCTCTTTCTTATGCAGAGTCTGTTACAGCAAGGCTTTCAGCAAGCAAATTCAGGAATTAATTTGATTATCAGATTGCATCTTCAACAGCAGCTGTCTATCCCAATAAAAAACCATCCATCAAAGGCCGCACAATCAGATCTAAATATGTTCTTTTATTAATATAAAATGTTTGATTTTAAATCTGCACCAGCAACAGAATCCACAATGACAGGCACGGTGCTGTATTTCACAAAAAACTGTAAAACCCTGCACAAATGCCTTATTTCACAATGCAAATAAATTATTTTTGCAGGTGTTTGGGGGAATTTGACGCTGTCCTTCTGCTGAACACCGGTGGTGTAGTGGGCCTGTAAAGCCCACTGAGACAGGGTATGTGATAAATAACCGACTACTCTCCACCTGGCCTGGATTGCTTCCACAAATCTGTTGCTTTTTCTTTGGCTTATGGCCTAACTTTCCACCAAATTTCACTGAAAATGGTTGACAAGTTGTGCAGACATCAAAACAGCCAGAACCAAAAACATACAGTAAGCACCGTGATGGTACTGAGCGGTTTAAATATGAACACAACAATCATGAGGGGCAAATGTTCTTGCTAGTAGCATGCACTGAACAACAGGAGTGCTTGTTAATGATTGCTAGAAGAACTGTGTGCTTAAAACCAGTAGCCGCTAATGAGATCCAGCTCTCTGAGGTGTCTTTGAGGCAGAGAGAGAGAGACTGAGAATGCAACAAAAAGAGCTGAGAGGAGAAAATATAAAGAGGGAGAGACGGTTTCCTCCCCATCCCGCTCTTCCATTCATCCTCACCGTTCCATCCTCCAACATGAGCTGCAGAGAGGTGTCGCCATTTTTGTAGTCCTTGTTCAGCTCAGCAGACTTCCACACCTCCTTTGCATCGGGAATCCACACCCGAGCACGCTGAGAGAGAGAGGCAAACAGAAGGAAAGAAGAAAAGTTAGATAAAGACACATGTCACAGCACTGACCAAGAGTCAGGGTTGCTGGCATTTTACATTACCATCCAAAAGCCATCTTTGAGACTTTCATGCTGTAGTGGATAGGAGAATAATCTAAATCCTATCCTGTCACTTAAAAATGATCAGTTTAACCAAAGTACCCGGACACTCGCTACAAACGTACAGCATGGTTAGTACTAAAAATCTTACATCAAAGCAATCAAATCAACGGAAACCCCAGTCACAAATTAGTGTTCATAGAAACAAAATTAATTGTCCATAATTCATACATTAAATAAAAAGCCACTAGTTGTGTGTGTGTGTGTATGTATGTATGTACGCACAAGGTGAATCAGGTTGTTACATCCATTTAACTTAAGATAAAGCAGTTCAATTGAGTTTAGTTGTGAAAGTGATGAGTGTGTAGGTGTGTGTGGTTGTTTGGGGCTCTAATGTCCAAATTGAAGGCAGAAGGTGCGGCGTTAGGTATTCTGTACCTTAAGATGGGAAAGGAGGATAGAGCAGGCTGGACAGTTACAGGAAACTAGGCTTAGCTTTACAGGACTAACAGGACGAGGAAACTCCCAGCTGCACCCGAGCAGGTTGAAGAGGTAGTTAACACGGTTTATCCAAACCCACCTCAGAGACCAGCCCATTTTCCAACAGTCTCTTGTTGCTCAGTGAAGTACAAGTAATCCAGACACTGCCTCTCTGGTTCTTCCCAATTTCATTTTAGAGCTGGGATGCTCCCAAAACCCCAGCTCACAGGTGTGCCTATTTTATCTCCCCCTGCTCTACCTTCCTTCCTGTCAAGCACAAAAAGGGCTTTTCTGTAGTTCTTCAACGTGTTTAAAAGTTATATGACCCCGCCCCACTTCATCTAGTTTTCAAGCAGGCTGGCATAAACATTATTCAAGTCTCAAGTTTGCTCCACCTCAGTTGAACTAAAACCCTTTCAAAAAGAGGGAAAACAGGAAAGTTCACGTATACGTCTTCTTGTCTACTAAAACAGCATGACCTCACAGAAAACACTGGGTTTTATGTTTTCACAGTCGTGAGCACATGGCTCGTAATGGTCAGTTAAGTTGTGGGAACAAACTGTTGAACAAATAGCTGATTGTGGATATTGTGCGGTCATAACTTAAACTCCACACACACACACACACACACACACACACACACACACACACACACACACACACACACACACACACACACACACACGTTCACTATAAAACTGTTTCAGGCCTTACAGACTTGTGACCAGAGGCAATCAGCTGATCACAGACATGTGGAATAACAGTGATGAACACTGGCAGTCACATGGCTGAGGAATCCAGCTCACAAACATAGATGCACAGGCGCGCGCACACACACACACACACACACGCAAAAAACTTACTTCTAATGGTTTGCCGGATGCCTGTGCAGCGATTGGAGGATTGAGAGAATCGCAATGTGGCCTTACAAACCCAGACAGATGAGGCCTGCAGTGGGCGGGTGTGTGTGTGTGTGTGTGTGTGTGTGTGTGTGTGTGTGTGTGTGTGTGCGCATGTGAAGACAAAAGTCAGCAGTTAAACAACACTGAAAGTTGTTTTGCAGTATATCTGAAATCACATAAGCTGAAAGAGACAGAGAACAGACTCTATCCACTTAGTTTTGTAAATGAATCAATGGCGTAAATAAATGATAACTCTCATAAAAGAAAGCAGATAAAACTCCTCATCTTTTTGTCTTTGTTAAAGCCTTATTCAGGGGTTTGGAAACTAAAGCTTTGACGTGTTTGTAATAATCTCAACATGAATGAGGATTTTCACTTTGCTGAGCCTCATTTATTTCAAACACTAAGAGCATTATGAACACATACACTGAAGTTATAATATAATGTGAATGACACTTTCTTATGAGGACTTGGGCAACTGAAGCACATGACGAGAATCTGTCTGGAAGCCCAACATCGATTTCGTGGCATCTTTTGGCTTCCTTACATAAACTGCTGAGGACGATTTCACAGAGGCGAGAGAGAAAGACCTCATTGTAGAAGAGCACAACAGGGGAGAAACTGGTTAATTTGGCCTGCTGCTTCACTACCAATCATCTGAATCATGACATCATGGTCACACACACACCCTCATCCTTCCTCTCTCACAGTCTGCCTGTCTCTTGCTCTTCGTATTAAGGAGAGTACGGGTGTGAAATGGCAGCTACAGGCTCTCAGAGGACGAAGGAGAAAGAACGCAGAAATCAAAGACAAAGTTTCTAGTTTTGTTGACCCCAATACCTGAGTATTATTCTGTAACCTCTTAAAACTGAGCGCCAGAAACAAACTATATCAAATCTATTTGTCATCTGTGAATACAGAGCCTTAATGGACGTGTTCGAAAGCGTTATTCAAGTGGTTTTCTTCACAGCTCCACCCCCACCAAGCCCCCAGGTTGTCCCAGTTTTCTCTTTCTCTAATCCTTTTCTCTCTCCCCACCCCTGCAGGAACACCAAACACTGTGATCAGTGTGGTTAGGTAGTGCACCGTGTGGTTTAGGTTTGCCATTGAGTGACAGTTACAAAAGAAGCAAGGCAGGCTGTGCAAGACAAATCTGAAAAACTGAAAAGAAGTCAAGGCCTATGGAAATATACAGGCAAAACGTAAATGACAAACTAATGAGGTGGCAAGAGGTGTGTGTTGTAATGCTGACAGTGTGTTAATTACAATGAGAGTTTAATAAAATAAATAAAAAAAAATTTTTTTTAAATATAACCTGACGACTTAAACACACATTTTTCATCCAATTCCCTTCAATTCAGTTTTATAAGAACTGGGACCACTATACAGTATGTAATGACATTTAACATTTAAAACTAAACTTGTGAGTTCCCTGTTGGACTGTGTAATGGTGACACGGTAAAATTACAATAAACATTTCTTTGACGTGCCGAGATTTCTTGTTAATTATCAGCAGGCACATATGCTGATATGAATATAAGTGTGATGCAAATGCATTTTCAGAAAGAGAGATAATGAGTGTTGTGTTGCTTGTATGTGTGCAGTCAAACACCCAAGATATCTGCGACGTCAAACATCGCTGTTTTACTCCTAATTAGAGATTGCTTTTTTTCCAATTACAATAGATTAAATGAAAACAACTGAACCGACATTTAAATTGTTGCAATTTCTATTATAAGCACTTTCATTTGCCAATAAACAATCTGTGCAATAAATAGCAATAGTAATACAACATTTACATTAAAACACATTCCTTCTATGACAATGTTTGGAAATGTTGTATTTACATCTGCCTGCCAAAACTGACAGATTTATTTATCTATCTGCTCTTCAGTCGCAAGTTAAAACTGGTGTTTCAAAATATTACCCAAGGCATGTCTTTTTTTACGAAAAGTATCAGGGGATTGTTACAACACAGAGCTTTTCTAATGTAACACAGAAGTCATTTACTGGAGCACACTGCTGATGGATATATAAAGATGTATTAACAATTAAGATGTTTTATTATACATGCACAGCACTGTTGCCATTAGCTGGTTAGCTCAGTTAGCGGTCAAATTAGCTGTCTCTACCTGGCCTGGGAGCTCAAAACACTGTGGGAGTGTTGGTGTTTGTTTATACCACCAGCACAGGAGCTTTGGACTGCCGAGGGGAGGACGTTTTTAGGCCCCAAGCACGCGACCCACCTGGGAATACTGAAGGGGAGAGGCACCGGAATTAGCACCAGAGCCGGAGCATTGCGAGTGGGCAACAGAACTGGTCTTAGCAGCCTCTCAGTTAACACGGTGTACATATTGTAAAATTTGGCACAACTATCAACTACAATCAATCTGTAAAAACACTATATTTCTGCATTTCTGGTTAGATGCTAACTGCATTTCTTTAGCACAAGCTACTTAATAGGGAACAAAATGGGCCAACTGAATACCATGGGCTTATATTTACACATACAGGCAAACATAGTGCCTGCTTCTCAATCACTCTACCCATTCCACCATTTCCTTAGTTGTTTTTTGGTCCCCACAGGAGACTGTCCCAGCATCCAGCCTCCCAATGGAGAGAGGGAGAGAGAGAGAGAGAGAGAGAGAAAAGGGAAGAGAGGGAGAGACAGGGAGGAGGAGGAGGACAGAGGCTAAAAATAGCATCAGTGAGTTCTGAGCAGCATCACACCTCACAGAGACATCACTGTGCTACTGAGCACACTTCCTGATCCTCATACCCATCCACACACACACACACACACACACACACACACACACACACACACACACACACACACACACACACACACACACACACACACACACACACACACACACACACACACACACACACAAGTAGGTGTCAAGCACGATGATCCTGAATTAGTTAACTCTGAAAGATGCCATCAGTCTACCCATTTCATTTATTTTCTTTCCTCTTGGACCAAAACACAAACACACACATAGAGAGAAACATAATGCAGCAGCAGAGGCTATGAATCATATTTATAGACCAACACATTCCCTTGGGATCGGAAAACAGAGGAGAGATGAAGGATGAAAGTCAACCACACACACACACCGATAGACATTTACATGTTTCAAGGACATAATCGTCCACAATGAAACACAAGCTGAAAAAAAAGAAGTGAAGGCTGCAGAGAAAAAAATGTGATGAGTCAGAAAGCAGCCTCTCTGTAGGCTTACAGAGGGATGGATGATGGCCACGCTGGTGTGTTATGGGCGGCACACGAAGAGGAGCGGGGTGACGAAAAAGAAGGAGAAAAGACGCCAGAGCATCTGTGACATCAGAAATCACATGACTAAAGTGTCTCTGCATTGAGCTCCCCCGACATAAGCCGCATGCATGAGTCTACACACCCAAGCAGCCAGTGAGAGGCTACATTTTGTTTGTAGGTCTGTAATTATTCTTTACCTCGGGGCACTGGGTGTGGTCACACACTTATGGTAGAGTCACGTCCTTTCTATGTTATTAATGTGCTCAAGAAGAGATAGCGATAAAACTAAAAAAGATAATACCAGTTACATTCTGTTCAGTAGATTTGAATTACAACATGGAGAGCAAACAATGCAACACCATCAACTTCCATCTCACATCCAGTTAGTAACAGATGTCCTATTTGAAATGAGTGGTGACATAATGAATGTATTCAGTGTGATCCTGCCTTAAACACACGCTTAATTGCTTTTCTTTAACTTCAGGAAAACGCAGCGTAGACACAGTCAAGTAACCACTGATTTGGTTATTACACTAGATTAAAGAGGTACCACGGCAATTTAGTATTGGACTTCCATAGGGTTGAGGGATTCCCACCAAACAGATTTAGGCTGAGGCAGCAGAGGCCGAGCTATCCTGACTTTTAGTCCTTAGTATGGGTCTAGCTCCAAAAACACTGGATCCTACATTTCCCATATTGCAACTCACTATAGTCTTTCTTTACCTTATTTACACCTTCTTACCTGTCTGGAAAAGAAGTGTCTTTCAGTGTCCACAAATCCAGCTTGTAACACAGGTTTCTCTGCTTCAAATGTGTCGTCTCCAAGCCCAAGATGATGAACCCCGATGACATCACTGTGACATCATCAGGGTTATTTTTGTAAAACTTCCTAAAGCTCCTCCAGAGGCTCACAAGACATTTTACAACTGTTGTCACAGCCTGGGACTCCGCACGATGAGGAAACTGTAAAATCGATGGAGTGCCTCTTTAATGTGAACAGATCATAGGGCTGGACTCATACTCATCATTCTGAGAGGGTTGACAGTTACTATTTACAGTAATTACCCTCGCCGACTGTAAGAAAAGACTTAAAGTCACTGCGCTTCTGGCATCTCATCAACATTATTTGATATCAAACGATACTTTGTTTGCATTGTTTTGCACTGAAGATGCTTACATCTTATGCTCACAAGATTGTTGCTCAACATTTTAATTTTGAAGGCTGAAATCACTATTTTTACTTTTTATTACCACTCAAAATCACTACAATGCATGCACAATCTACCAGATATGGGATAGTACTCAACTCATAAGGGATTCCCATGGACAACTGGTGTACTATTTACCAGTTCATTACAGCAAACATGCATCATATCAATAAAACTGGAGGACACTGCTGAATTAGCAATGACAGTGTTCCAGCAGCAATGCACTGGTTTTCTGACACATCAAGTATTTAATGACACATAATGAACTAGTGTACACTGTCCCTCACCGTGGATGTCAGCAGGTCAGTTTAAAGAAGGGGAAGGTTGCTCCTGAAGGTACAAGGCTGGCCAGATGCTTATCCTGGTTTAACTACAAGGATCAGGACCTGATTAGGCTGACTCGGGGTTTAACACCGGCTAATCTTATTCCGGTCAACTACACCGAGATTTCATTATATTCACATATGGCTCCAGGTTACCACTCCTGCAACGACTGCTAACACGATGGCAAACGCTTCTACTTGTCTTAATTCTCATCCTGAACCACAGATGGAAACACTGAACATGGACAAATATCAGGAGGTTAGGAAACACTCATTATGGATGTGTTTACATTAATAAAAATGCAAGATTAAACCGATTCCATCCAAAACCTGAGCACCACAACATGGAGGTCAAAGATGTTTGTAATCTCAGGACTGCATGTTTTTACAGTTAAGATTTCCACGAAAGTCACATTTATTTCAGCTGTAAATCGAACTCCCCTTCACTCTTGATTCTACTGCAAAGACACTAGAAGAAGACCAAGGTCGCAGACATGAGGACAGCGTGTGTGTGATGTATATGTGCACGTGCAGTAGGTGTCTACGTGTGTGTTGGGGGTGTAGGGCTGTGCCCACAGGGCGGGGCATCCATGAGAAATCCATGACAAAGTCAACAGCAGATTAGCTTAGCTAATACTGAGCTCTGAGCTTTCACTCTTGGACTGGAGTCACCCTGGCCTGCTGTGACTCCTCCGGACCCTCCCAGGGTTTTCTCCGTAAGTCAACACTTATCTGACTACTTACATGGAAATCTTTCCTAATTAGAACCTGTTCATTCATGTGATTTCTGCCAGATTTCCAAAAGTGAGTTGCTCTTTGCATTAGGACTATTACTACTGGGTGTCCGTTAGCTCACCAAGAGCATGTGCACCATATACAAAGTCAGCGGCCTGGATTCGATTCCAGCCCTCCCTTCGCTACATGTCTCTATTTCTCTCTCTCTTTGGCTGGTCTATCAAATGAAAAGGTAAAAAACTCTCCACAAAAATATATATAGTATATATTATATTGCATTAAGTCTACAAAACTCAGAAAAACTTTAGTGGACAATGAGCCATCTTTACTACTTTCATAAAGAGTCCAAGACTTGCCAAGTTTACTTTTAGGCAGCACTGAAAGGACTGTCCCATACCCTCGACAATACTGAGACTGTATGTGAATGGCATAATACAATGTGGTAATCTGGCTGGATCAGTCGATTATTGCTCAGTCAAATATTACAGAATCAAATATAAAAGGCCTCAACGTGACTGATACATTAAACATGAAATAACAGTTTTACTTAAGAGAAATTAAGAGAAAAGTAAGTCAAGGTCAAATGGATTAAAAACAGTTTACAATACGGTCTGGCAGAGGTGACTACCTAGACAGCTGCAGCGGTATGCGAGAAGTGTTTTGCTCACATATTCTCAGTAAAGCCGTCAATGGAGTCCCAGACTGCAGAAGCCTCGTCACATGATGCCCCTCATGTGAGAATCTGCTGTTTTTCTGCTCAGCTGGGCAGACGCAGCATGATGCCAAGATATAGAGACCATAGCGCCGGTTGAGAGTTTGGTTGGACAGAATCAGCGCTAGTCTCACAACATCCCTAACTAGACTCTTGGCACTGCTAGCGTGCCAATGATCAGAGTCGCTTACTAAGAAGCTGTGACGCTGCCCAGCACCTAATCGCATTAGTTTAGTCAATGCTGACTCTTGGAGTAGTGTAGCTCACTTCTATATGTTATGTTGGGGTAGGAGAATCAGTGCCAGGCTGTGGGCCTGAATAGTTCTATCAATAAGGAGAAGATACGCAAACACAAAATAGAAAAAATGCCACGCTAAGCTAACCAGCTCTTCAGGGACACTATAATCTATGTTTTCTAAAACTTTCTTTTTTTTTGCTCCTACATACAACAAAGGACACTAAACATGCTGCTGGATTATCATTCAATAGGAGAACATACTGCTTTCCCATCTAACCAACTAGACAACGTCCTAACCTGCAAAGCCAGACATGCTGTCCTACAAAAGTTGGAACAAGCTACAAACTACTTCCACTTATTACATTATGACCATCTGTAACAAAGATTGTGCTGTTATTCGGATACCAAAACATAGCTCAGGTTAAATCTGATTTGTCACTACACTGTTGCTGCCTTGCTAATTTTAGTTACACAACTTTGTTCTACAGAGATGAATCTAGAAGAAGGGTGTGCCAGGACAGGGGCTCCATGCTGCACATCTGAGAACTGGTTAACCAAATTCAAGACCAGAACTTACAGATCACTTCAAGAACCACATATAGCTAAAAAGAGAAATGAGCTTCTCCTTCAACGTCTCAGAATTGGATTCAATGAGCATCTTCTTTAACAATTTTCTTTGGCTACATGTCTACTTTATCAATAAATGGAGGGACAGGACGAGAATTGAAAGCTTAAAAGAGGCAAAGACTTACTTGGACAAACATATACTCCAACTCCCGGTTCATCTTGCCGCTTTATGAAGTCTCTAGCTCATGCTGCGAGTCTGCTGGTTTCCTGGATGCCTCCAGCCACATGCGCCACAAGACCAGACACTAGCTGGATAGATGAAAACCTTCCTATTGTGTCTGCAAACACAGGCAGCGTTCACCGACGTCCCCCAGCCTTCATTGCCCCGTGACAGATGACTGGCCATCCCTGCTGTCTATCAAACACCCCGGCTTCCTGTCTCGATCACATGAGTTGTGAGGCCGACGGATTCTCAAGAGTGAGAAAATGACTTGTTCCAATATCCAAACATTAATCCAAATGTTTGTTTCTAAACCTAATACTTGTTTGTATGCGCTGTGTATTTACGACACTTTTCAATTACTTTAGGATTCCAGATGCATATTGGAAACAATGTTGAAACTAAATGCTAAAGGTTTGTTCCCCAAATCATCACAAGAAATAACTGCTGCACCACCACACTGAACAGTAGTAATCACTATTTTAGCCATAAACATGAGGCCCTCCTCTTGGTGTGTTTGTCTGTGTTCGACAGGCCTGCGATGACCACATGCCAGAGCATATACAACATGACTACGTAATTACCTTCACTTGGTTATCATAGCGATCTAATGCACACGCTCTCAATTAGAGCTAGGGAGAAAAAAATAAACCACTGACATCAGATCATGTAAAACTCGTCACCGGATGCAGCTGAGATGACACATTTAGCAAGCAAAGCATAAAGTCCTATGTGATCTGATATGAAATTTGTTTACCATGTTTGTTTACCGCCTTTGTTTAGTGTGTTAGCGTGCTAACATCGGCTCATTTGCACCAAATACAAAGTACAGCTGAGCTTCATGTGAATGTCATTAGTTTTGCAGGTATTTGGTTATAAAACCAAAGTATTGGGAAAATTAAAAGTTTTGACATGATGATGGCGCTAGATGGAAAGTCAGAGGACCGCAAAGTCATTACAAGTCATGCAGGGGGCAACGCGAATGTCTGAAGGAAATTATGTGGATCAAGTAGATGTTGAGATGTTTCACAGGAAAAATGAAAAGTTACTGGAAGCGCTCGATGAGATATTTCAGTCTGGACCAAAGTGGTGGACTGACCGTCCATGCTCTCAAAAAATTAGGGATGGATAAATTAAGTGTGATGCAAATTAAATGTACACTAAATCACAAAATACCACTGTGGCACTGCTCCCTACGGGTCGAAATGGTCAAGCATGCAGTGCTTTCAGTAACACACCAACAAGCGATGTAACGGCAGGTGTTTCCCTGTCCATGACAAAACTCGCTCCCTCACATCGCCATGATGGCGTGTGGCCATATGTGCAACATGCTGAAAAGTTTCAACCGACTACTGTTTTCTGACCCGTATGACTCAATTCTGATTTACCCTAAAGTCTCCCATCCCTGTACCACGAGCAGCTCTTTTAGCTCAGGATTCAGTCACTCTGACTAGACCCTTTAGAGGTGGGACAAATGCTGTGCGATCATGCAATCACAGCACAATTACTGCAAGAATACACAGAAATACTCGCCGATACACTGGCACCAACACTGCAATGAACTGTCGTGTGATACTGTGGCAGGAGTGTACCTGTACATAGTTTCATCACAGAGGTCTTTTGAGTGATGAAAGCACCGCGTATTGCAATACACTCACTTGCTAAACTCACTTATACGGACAAATCAAGGCTGTCTGAACTGCACCCAGACGCAACACATCTCTACATGACTTTTCTACACAGCGAGTTTTTTGTGAAAAGGGAATCGTTTTCCTTCCAGTTTCAGGTAATGAATAACTAAATAAACAAAACAGCAAAACACCCAAATGCAATATGAATTTCTGAGACTCAGGTTGTGTGTTAAATAGCTTTTCCATCTCTGAGTCATCTAATGGAGCACTGCCTCACTGCCATTTTCATTAGAATATCCTCCCTCTCGTCGGCCTCTGCTTTTAGTTATACCGCACTTCATTCACATTCACGATCTCTTACTAGTTTTGAGCCTGATTTGATTTACTTACTTTATTTGGCTCAGGCGGATGGAGCAGACTGAATTAAATCTAATAAAAAAATACAGATTTCTTTTCTTTTTTTTGCAGAATGTTTACTATTGTAGCTTTGTCCTCTAACCTACAAAATGTACCTTCACCTCTGACTCACCTCTCTATAACGCATCAGGTCAGACGGGAGCCAAACGTATATTGGAGCAGAATCCGATCCTGTGTGTGTGTATTTGTGTGCGTTTGTGCATGTTAACCAAGCAGTTCAGCTCCCCTCAATAAGCTTCTATAAGGCTGACTCAAACGCACAAAGGACAGAGTGTTTTCCACCCCTGTGTTGGAAAAGAAAATCACAGAGAGAGGTCTGACATCAGAGGCCAACTTCTAAAAACACACTGCACCATTCAAAGTAGAAACAAACTTTTTCTTCCCCAAGCTTCACTGACATGTACACCCAAAGTTAAAACCATTTAACGCCCAACATGATTCTTATGGAAGAAGACAGCCAAATTGACGGCTGGCTACAAGCCAAATCCTACTGGCAGAGGAAAGAAATTTAGCACCTTCATAAAAAAAACCACTCTGATTTTGTTGATGGTTGCTGGTTGTAATTTCACACCTGGGTGCTACTTAAGCACATCCTTTTTGCTAAAAGAGATTAAAAGCAGCAAATGTCTGCAACTAACTGTTGTTTTCATTATAGATGAATCTATTCATCACACTGCAAGTTTATGTGGTTTCAAACCCATTGTCATTCATTTAAAACCACCACCATTAGGAAGACAGCAAAAAAATCTTACTAGACTGGAAGGATATCCTGAAAATTGAAAGGCATGGACATTGAACATGCGGACAGAACAGTTACTATAGAAAAAAAGCACAGTGACTTGCTTGCAACCACCTATCAAAATATAAATATACGCTTATTTTACCTTTGTGCACAGCTCTGATAAGTTTCACTTCACACTTCCAATCACAAGTTCCTAAAGACAAAGATGGTGTCTTCAAATTTCATGTTTTGTCCAACCGACAACAACCAAAAAGGATTTAATTTAATTTTATGGATGACGTTCGCATTTAAGAAGCAGGAACCAGTGAGGTTTTGCTTAAATTGTTGCCACTTTCTGTTGATCAATGAACTGAATATTTCTTCGAGCACTAAATGCAACACTCGCCTTTTTGTTTTCCTCTCTCTTTTAGAGATCAGAGGTCAGGGTCAGCTAGAAAACAGCTTCCCAGGAGCCGGCGGGAACGCGGTCAGCAAAGTGACCGCTGGCTGACACAGGGTTCAGATCTCATCGGTTTCATAGACTTGGCCTTTGAACACTTGTCTACGCTAATCTAAAGGACAACAAAACCCAATTGAAAGTAGAGTGGTTCAAATTAAAAATACACTGCAGTGCTGCTGTTTGGTACGGATTTAAAATGGAATTTCAAAAGCAGTCGTTATCATCACACACACTGTCACGTTTCCCCTCCACCACAACCTTATTCAAGCTGGTCACACCAGCTTTCAAAGTAGGGGGGATGGGTGACTCATCTCCTTCTGCCTCTCTCTCTCTCTCACTCTCACTCACACACACACACACACACACTGGCCTCTTTCTTTACTTGGTTTCACATTTACAATAATAGAAATACAGCAGCAGCAGACCGTGTGACCTTGTGGGCCTCTCGGGCAGCATATCATACAGTCTTCAGTGAGCATTTGCTTGCTATAAAGCTGCACGGAGGCTTCAGGGCCTCTAAACATCCTGGATGCTACAAAGGATGCTAAACTGTCCGGATGCGGCGCTAATCGCAGCATCAGCGGTACCCGGTCTGCAGGACTCGGCTCACAAGCCGTGTCAGGAGCCTCAGACACGCGCTACCATCAAAATAAAACACTAACACAAGGTTAATGCGCAGGTTTGAAGTAACGCTAAATAATATGGTTCACAGTAGTAAAAACCTAGCGCCTCCATCATGGCTGGCACCGCCTTTGCATCATCCTGCCCCCCCCTAGCCTCCAGTGGGCCGATGCTGTAAAATATGAAGGCCCGGGGGAACAAGATATCTGGTTTTAATGAAAGAACAAGGTGACAAATGTTAAAATACACCTGGTTTTGTTTTTAAATGTGAAAAAGGACGACTGTAGAAACAAAAACGACTCCCTGCCGCATCTGTTGTCTTTTTGTCAGCTGCACCCATTCCAGCGCTGAACACACATCTATATTTAAACAGCCAAACACATCAAAACAACATGTTTTTTGGGGGGGGGCTTAAACCTGGTTTAAACCCCATTTTCATTCATTTTTTTTAAAGCCAGCGCCACGCTCGCTGTCAGAAAGACACATTTTTCCCATCCAAGCGTCAGCATGTTTACTGACAGGACCTTCTGGATATTTAAAAGCGTTTTGCAAGACGCCGAAGACACACGTATTTAGCCGACGTGCGAGCACTCAGCTATAAACATCCACTTGTCTTACCTTTGTGTACAGCTCCGACGCTGCCATGACGGTCTCTCGCTATGTCCTTTCTCCAGTCTGGGCTAAAACTCCGGCAGGTCTCCGCGCCGCATCAGACTCGCTGCGTGCTTTGATGTAGCAGAGGAAAGAAATTTCTGTGTTGCTGCAGAGGCTCAAGGGGAAGCCGTGGCACTCGTCGCCATGATACCCTGAAATGTTTAGGGCTGCTGCTGCTGCTGCTGCTGAGGTTTCGGTGTCTCACTTTGCATTCTGGGTACGATGGATGAAGTGATTCAGCCAAACGAGAGGAGGGCTGCTGCTGCTGCCCGCTTGGAGAACTGCGCCCCCTGACGGCCAAAGGCTGAAAATACACCAACAAAAAAACTTATTTTTTGCCCTGAACAAACCTAAGTGGATACAAATGACACCTCTATATCGTACTTTTTTTCGGCGAGACACTGCTTGTGAATAGGGTAAACATATTAATTAATAAAGATCACTACGAAACTTTCCTAGTTGATTACTTACATTAGGACAATATTTTTTTTGTATTACAGGTTTTCTGAAATTGTATGTTTAGAAATGCAAAAGAGGCAGTATCTAATGAAATCTGATCTGTTTTATTTTGTTGAGAAATGAGACTCAAATGTTTTTACAAAGGGGATTTTGAAAATCTCGTTTTTTACCCCATAAATCATAATTTTCGTCATGTTTTGGTGGTGGTTGGGGGGAGGGGGTGATTTATAATTCAAGCTGTGAATAATATTAGTGCTACGGAAGTGGAGATTGAAGGAAAAACTATGTGCAGTCTTTTGGAAAAATCATGGGGGAAAAAATCCATTTCAGAAAACGACCTTTAAATATATGTACTGTAAAATTCCATTTAGAGAGACAGGTGAACTACCTAACAGATATCAACATCAAACTTCCCCAGTTGATTACATAGATTAAGACAATTATTTTTTGTATGACAGGTTTTCTGAAATATGTTTAAATGAGGCAGTATCTAATGAAATATGCGATCATTTGCATCTATTTAAAGAATTGAAATCTGAACACTGGATTAAGTCAGGTTCAAAATTGTTGTTTAATTTTGTTGCCATAATAGACTCAAATGTTTTTGCAGAGGGAATTTTGGATTTCTATTTTTTGGGGTATAAAAAGTTCTATAATTCAAGCTATGGATGATATATGAACAACCCCCTCAGTAGAAACATTCAGATTATACTTGGGAATAAATCTGGAAAGTTTGGTGTATTTAGGTGCTACTGAAGTTGAGATTTCAGGCACAGAGGATGAGGAAAAAATAATTTTGAGAAAACAGCCTTTAAAGAAATGTGTTGTAGAATTCCATAAATTTTGCAAGACACTACAGGTGAACAGGCGAACAACCTAACAGATATAAAACTTCCCCGGTTAACTACTTACAATAAGACAATTATTTTTGTATTACAGGTTTTCTATAATGAGGCAGTATCTAATGCTAAATGTTAGTGAATTTAGAGCAATCTGCAGAGGAATTGAGACAAACTGTAGCAAAATAAACACCTAAATGTATATTTGGGGCGTCTTCTTTCTGCTACTCTGAAAGAAGACTTGTTATGGAAGTAAATTATCCCCAAATCATCAATCAATTATTACGATAAATGTCACATCATTATTTCTTTTTAAGTTTAAAGGCTGATTTTTGCTCCTGAATGAAATTATATATATACACAGTATTCTTTATGGTCAGAACAAACACTTTATGCCAAACAGTGGATCACTTAAAAAATCTGAGGGAGAATAATGATAAAATCTTTTTTCAACATAGACGCATGAGTAAAATTACATTTTTCAGTCCCTCTTCCTTAACAGAATAAATATCTTAATAGAAAAATGCAGTGCTGATTTACTTGTGATTCAAATGAATTAAATCAAACATTTATTGAACATGCCCTGGGATGGACTGGCCCCCTGTCCAGGGTGTACCCCGCCTTTCGCCCGATGTCAGCTGGGATTGGCTCCAGCGGTTGACGATGGATGGATGGATGGATTTATTGAACATATTGTTATTGAGTACAAATTGTCATTTTAGATTTTTTGCTATGTGTACATGGTTGGATAGCAGTGTATTCTAAGAAATTTTATTACATATGATTCCTGATACATTTGCTAAAAAGGGGGGGAAAGAAAGTCAGCAAAATGCATTCAAACATTTAAGAAAAAGTAAAAACTAGATGGGTAAAATGCAGGGAAAAAATACAATATTATGCAACTACAATGTCCCTGCTAAGTAGGGCTGAAAATTATAAAAAAGATCTCCAATTCTGATTTGAAACATAACTGATAATTATTATAACATAACAAGGATCTGTACCAAATAAAGATTTTTTCTTAAGTCTGTAGAATATGATGTGTAGGCCAGGGCAGCATGACAGTATTTAATTTAACATAAAATGGCATGTTGACACACATTTTGCCTAATCAAATATTGCACCTTCTGTGATTAGAAAATTGAAAGTGTCACTGACTGACTCAAAACTGGTCAAATTACCACATTAAGGAATAAAATATAAGCACCTTCAAAATATTGTCTTTGCATAACTGTATGTGAAAGTTTGTCCTCTACCACGTTTTTTAAAAAAATCAGCAAAAAGACATTGAAGACAAACAGACACTGTTTTCCTCACCAAAGTGAATTTTGGTAAACCCATTAATATAAAAAAACTGCTTTGTGGTCAAATGAATGATTTGATAAGTGGGTTTTCAATGGCCCCAGGGGGGCTTCAAGCTCTTTCAGGGGAGGCTCAGTGAATGGCTGTGAACTAATATATTAGTTATTAAAAGTAGGCAACATCCACAGCATAAATGAGCCTGATTTGGTTAAAGAGATGTAGAATAGAGAGATATTTCACTCTTTCTCAGAGTCAGAAAATAATAAAATTCCTTACAACAGGCCTTTTTTTGAAGTTACATCAAACAGCAATATTAGGCTAACTTGGCACAATTGTTGAATATCTGAGGGATCAAATAACATTATCACGATACCATAGCTATCCAGGAACTGAGTGAAACTATGCAAGTAAACTAAGAGGGTATCAGCAGGCACCTTTTTCCAAGCTTTATTTGAGGGACGGCCCAGTCTCAGAATCTGACAACCCCTGGATGAAACAATTTAAAGTACCTTAAACATACAACATGGCCTAAACACCAAAGCCAACATGACACACACGACACAACTTTAAAACATTTCTGCAAAACTATTTTATTTACAAAACAAAATGGCACAAAGTGACAGCAGGGCAGCCATATACATGCACAGCGCTGACAGATGTAGTGCTAGCTTAGATTTACCACATCGCAGGTACGCTTCATCCAGTCAAGTACCCTGAAAAAGAAGCACTTTACGGGGCCAAGGATATTTTTAAGATAAAATTAATTCAATTTTTGATTATAGAAGGCTTTTCCCAAGTCTGAGAACAGCATTTGAGAGCTGCTCACAGTAAAACAGTTTTTTACCATAAATTCAGTCTACTTACACAGCATACGGTACACAAAGAAGGGTCCCTACAGACAGGAATTTAGCTTTCAGGTCCCATATACTCAGTCTTTGATGATGATTCATTCATGACAACTTGGAAATGGAAACTTTGGGCCGACGAGAGGACTATGTCGTCATCTGAGGTTGAAATGCATGGCACACCACAATTGCAGTGCAAACTTTCAATGTTGTAGTTCAAGCTAAAGTAACAACCCCACCCCCCTCCTCTTACACTCTTTAAAGTACAACACTTCCTTATTTCAAGATGTCTTGAATGCACCACCTACATGGCACTCAGTGCGCATACGCTGCTCCTGAACTTTTAAGTGTGTGTGTAAATGTCTGGGTTCAGCGCACCTTCAAGAATTAAAATGGATTAAGCTACGTTCAGAGTGCAGGCCAATGCGACCCAAATCAGATTTTTTTTGTTCATGTGCGACTCAGAACTGATCTTTTTATGAACAGGCCAAGTCACATGGAATCTGATTTTTCCACTTTGGATTTGGGCCACTTTCATATGTGGTCCAAATCCGATACAGATTGGATCTTTTTAAATGCGACCTCAGTCTGGACACTCAGGTCGGAATTGATGCAACTTTGACGTCACTCTAGAGCAGCTGTTGTCACAATCCTGCTGTAGACGGAGCTGTGGTGAACAAAAAAGCTCCACAAAAAGCCATTGTAAACATGTGGCTTTCTTCTTCCTCTACCTTGCTGTCATCTACTCACAAATTCCCTTTCTTCCACCTGAAATCCACTGGGCTTCAGCTCTCTTTTCAGTTATGCGCATGCTACTTGTCTGTGTGGACACAGTGGGGAGAAAGAGAGGGAGTGAGTTGTGTGGCAGTTGCGTTGTACAGCACCAGAAACCGAAATGTAAAAGAGACAAAGTTGTGAACACTTGTCATAATTTGGGAGAAATGTGACCCGTGAGAGACAAATGAAAAACGGGACTCTCCCGTGAAAATTGAGAGGGTTAGTAAGTATGAGCTAACCGTGGCTAGCCTCTGTGGCTCTGTTTACTTCTGTACAACAGCGTGCTGCTGCGTGTGATGTCATGTTATTTTTCTGCGCATGCAGGTCACTTTCAGGCCAAGGACAATTCACACTGAAGTCTGATTAAACAATAATGTGAACTCACAAAAAAAAAAAAAAAAACGGATCTGGGAAAAAAAATTTGAATTGAGCATTAAGGCCTGTAGTGTGAACGTAGCCATAACAACGCTCATCTTTGGGAGCTGTGTGGTCCTTTAGGATACCCCCCCGGTTCACAATCAAAGTGTTAACAAAACTGAGCTCGATCTGTTGATTACTATATTTAGCCCATCACATACAGTGAATGATACAAATCTGATGTAAAACTTTCTAAGGCTGACGTCGGCCCCTGTGCCAAACAAAAGGAAATATATATATGTGTATACTATATGTGTATAGTGTATACACATACATACACACAAACACACTTCCAAACTGAGGGATCCAGATGACCATGCTAAAGCCCTCCAACCACACAAGACACAGCTTCTTCTGCTGCTCACTCCTCTCCAGCTGGTAAATACCGGGGTATCAGTTGTACAGAGGCGTCACAGTCCGCTCATCACACTGACACTTGGATGCTCTGTCTTTTAGCATATCCTGTCTTTCAGCATATCTTACATGAGTAAAGAGAAAATAAAAAGGAACATGTAAAAGTAAGAGATGACAGAAGGGCAGTCAGTTTGGGGGAGTAGCGAGGGACAAAAACAAGGACAGGAGGTAGTAGAGACAGGGGCCAAACAGGATTTGAAGGTGTCTGCCAGCCAGTTCGCTGGGTGCTAAGTATGGGTTCCTGTTGGGTTGGGGGCAGAGGCAAAGGTGGTACGGTGAGTTGTGGGAGAGGTAAATGTTACAGCTCTGAGACTTGAGTGGAGAGGGTTAGGGCTGGGTAGGGGATGCAGGGGCTGTCGAGGCGGTGTGTGCATCAGCCTGCCAGTTTACTCGCCACCAGAGAAGGTTTCCTCTGGGGCAGGTCCTGGGGGGTGGGGATGTGGTCACCCGTGATCTCGGCCTTCTCTGGTGCAGCAGTCGGCAACTGCTTGTTCTTTATCTTCGCCTTGGCCATGTTGTAGTCACCAGAGTCAAAGTACTTTTGCTGTAGAAAAGCACAAGATTAACATTTAAAAACTGTGTGTATAAACTATGAACAAGTAACAGAACGAGAACCCATGAATACTGAGAGCTCCTGACAGAGTGAACATTCAATGTTATAAAGATTTTAATACACGGAGGAATTAATTGCACACGAGGATGACAACAAAATTTTTGTTTACAAAAAAGATTTTCCCAACAAACGGTGTATAGATTCTAGGGCTGCTTGAATTGTGGTAAAAATCATAGTCACGATTATTTAACACGTTTACAGATTGACTTAGGAAACATCATGCATTCACTGAACTTTTAAAATTGAATGCTTAATTTAAAAAAAATACTAAATTTGATTTTGCATTATTCCAAAATCCCAAACAGCCCAAGACATAAGAAACAGTAATCAAATATGATTAAACCCGGTCTGTTAAGCCTTGCTTTACCTGGTCTGTGCTTGTAAAATATATATTCAGTGTCCCCGTCTTCTAACGTATTACCAGATTTGTACTTTCCTCGCCATTGGTTTAAGTAACGGCATCTCCTGACACCACTGTACAATTTTAGTGTTGCAACATAACGAGGTGAGAAAAGAATGAATCCAGTAATATGTTAGAAGACAGGGACACCGAGCATATTTTACAAGTACAGACCAGGTAAAGCAACACAGAACATGCATGGTTTAGTATAAGTATCAATAATATGTAATTTATTAGTGCCATAAGAATGCCATAGGCTTAAGCTAATGATGGTGACTGGCAAGTTGTAGCAGTTATAACCACCGAAATCTTGGCTTGAGCTGAAGTAAACATGCAACAGCCTGGATGAGAGTGAGTTTGGGCTTTCAGGGAGGGACGGGAGGCGCCGCTGTAAGGGAAATGGTGCTCTGGATTTATAACACAAGACAAAACGAGTGTCATTGCGAAACAGCATTTAGCACAATAATCGTTTTACCTCGATTAACTTAATTTTATAATTGTTAGAAACCATAATCGCAACCATGATCAATATTCAATTAATTTCACATCCCTAATTGCTGACTAAACTATTGGTTGATGAGGAGTCTTAGTTCGTTGCAGAAAAAAACAACCTCAAATTCCATTTGGGAGCTGCACCTTGTTGTTTGGGCAGTTATTAGAAAACAACATTTTATTTCTGTTTATTTTTCACTCTCAAGCTCGCTCCACCACCGCTGCTTTAGCTCTCTCTCTCTTTTGTTGAGCCAGGGCAAACTCTGAATCCTGTGTTTACAAACAGCAATCAAAGGTATCTATCAAATCTTACACATACTTTTAGGCTACAATATATATGTTTATTTGGTGGGCAAGATAAATATGTTTAGGGTTGTAATTATTATTATTCATTCATTATTTTTACAATTAATCAAATAATTCAAATTGTCACAACTTTTGTCAAATGTCCAGCACAGGTTATAACATTGTTTACTTAGTCTCACCAAACCAAGCAAGCTGCTCTTTGTATGCCTGTAATCACCAAATGTTTAGTTTGTTTTACCTGATAACGGATTTGAATAATGTTCTACGAATCAAAAAACCAATTAAACAACTTGTAACTTTTAAGACTGTTTTCAGTTTAATTAGTTGCTTTATCCACTTAGATTAGTTGGAGATTTAAAATGATAACTTAGTCTAACAAAATGTAAAGAAAAATAATAATGGTAAATGCACAAAACAAATTATTACTAGAAACTAAAGTGACCACTTTAAATTGCCCTGTTTTCCCTGGCTATGCTTTACAAGCATATGAAAACCCTCATAACCGTCATTTGAGAGGCTGTAATCACATTTTTACTTAAATAAATGGTCATTTATCACGATTGTCCTCTAGTTTTCTGTCTATGTACTAATCATTCCACCATCCCAGCAACATACTGGGATGGTGGAATGCTAAAATATATGGAGACAGTGTTATTATACACTCAGTTAACAATTATTAAGAGGTATACCTAGCTAAAAGTAACACAGGGTAGAAAAACATCCCTGCAATAAATCCTGCCTACCTGAATGTTACAGTGTTGTGGTGTGGGTTTAAATCAATCATTTTGGACACTGCAGTTTGTGTTGTTGATTTGTGCTGTGGTATACTGAAAGGTGTTTCTAAAACGTTGTCTGATCTCATTGATATAAATGGCATGCTCTGGAAAAGTCTAGTAAGTGGAACCTGAATTAATAATATTTTGTCAAACTGGATTAGTTTAGGTAACTTATAAACTGGCAACAGTGGGTTCAGAAAATATCCCTTAGGTGAATGTTTTGCAGACAAACAGACAAAGATATAACTCACCCCCTTCTGGAGGCGTTTGCGAAGCAGATCAGAGCCCCCAGGTTTGTTTCCTAAATTTGGGTATCTGGCCTTAAGTTTAGCCTCCTCTGACTTCTCAGGACTGATCACCTTGTCCTGAATCTCCTAAAAACAAGCGGAGGCGTGAGACATCCAGATGAGGAAGGAAACCACTTAATTAACAAAATAAACAAGAGTACATTCACCAGGTGCCGAGGCCCCCTCCAAAACATGCGTTGATGGCGGCACTGCGGTATAGATGTAATCTGACCTTCTACATCAGATACTAAAACCTTTACTAAAACCATACATGTCTGAATAACAATTATGCAACAGTAAAGAGACGGTGTAACGTTACATTTACAACATTAATGTTAGCAAACCACAGGGGTATGTACATGTAACGTAAATAACGTCTTTTAAATACTGCTTCGTATTGGTATACGTTCTCCATATCAACATTAAAATATATATTGGCTGGTGTTTGCTCGACAGCCCCTCGCAGACACTGTGGAGTTAAACGGGTTGGACCACCAGGTGGAATTAACCGCTCCTGTAAATGTGCTGAAAAATAACGTTAACCATCGGTTTGTTTGATACTAGGGCGGTTAGCTAGCTAGCAATGTAACCGCAAGCCAAACTGCGGTAGCTAAAGTGGAATTATGGATTATGGCTAACGCTACTGGGCTTCAAGACCGACTACAGCAATCTGTTGGTTTGAGCTATGCTAACGTTAGCAGCTAAGCTAACTGCTACAGATTTGCCACTATGTGAATGTCATGACAGTTAGCTATTAGCTGCTAATATCGGACATTCACACCAAACATCCGGCACGGCAGGCCAGCTAACCGGTAAGGCAATGTTGTTACAAACTTTAAGAAATAACATGAATTATTCTAACCAGGGCTTAGTAGTCGGCTTTGGTTGATATGTCAACAATAAGGAGCGCGGGGTGAGTAAGCTAAGCTGTATAACGTTCACGTAGCGGCCGCTATAACAAAGTCACTGCTGCTTCACTGCTAACGTTAAATCCTCTGCACGGTTACCTTCACGTCCATCAATGTCTCCTCCGCCGTCGGCGTTTCTTCGTTATCCCCCGACATGTCTATATTACCGTGATCTCAGACAACAGGTTGCTCAGCAGTTGGGCAAATGATCCGCAAATCCCCTTACCGTACCCATACGAGCCGAGCGCGTACTCCCGCACAAGAAATACTACGTCACATGCGGAGACACCATGCGCGCTCACCCTGTGGCGCTCCTGCCGCGCGCCCGCAAGGTCTACTTAGTGCTGGGATCGGATTTACATTGCGTAACAGACCGATCAGCTGTTAGGCCCATGTGCTGAAACACAAATCCAGATTTCATTCGAATAATCCTCAGATCTGGAGGATGGTGAACGCTGCGCTGATTAACACAGTTCATTTGATATGTTTCCCCGTAGAGTTTCTTCCTGTGGTGTGTTTTGTGGCTGAAATAGGCCCTGTACTGAAATAAGCGATTGCTCTGCACATAAAGAAACACAGCATAAATAATTGGGAAACGCACTTTAAGGTCAACAGCAGACCCAGATCCTGACTTTGTCACCTTGCGAAAAAATAGAAGAATCTGTAAAAACTGAACTGGTAGTAGACCAGACACTGACAAACAACAGTGGTTATAATTAGTTGTTTTGATTAAAATAATTAATAGGGACAATTAGGCCTACTGGATATTTAGATTGAAACACTGTAGAGTAGCCTAAAAGGAGCAAATTTTGAAGTTTTTTTTTTCTGGCAGCAAGTAGTAATGGGTGTCTTAAGACGACTTAAAACAGCCTATTAACAAAGCAACATTGAACGTCTTCAGACGACAGAAAATAGCATGTTAACGTGTCCATTTTAGGTGTTAACCACTTCATTAGAAACCCATACAATAATTGCCAGAAAGAAAATAGCCTAATCTCCGCTCAATTTACCGCTTATGAAATGAGGACAAGAAGTAATAGTTATTGAATTGGGCTTAAGAAATAATATTGATTAATTAAGAAATATTGATATGAGAAAAAAATGTAGGCTTATACACTGTCACACTTCACATATTCATTTAATAAATCTAATTTAACGTGTGTCCTTTCTGTCGTGGAAATTATATTCCTGGTGAGGGGTTGAGCAAATAATTGAGTTACAACCAACCGTTGTCTTTGAAGAATTTATTTAACAAAAGAGAATAAACAGAGAAGTACTAAAACACATATAGGCCTACAGCTGGTCCAGAGACCTGCTGCCTAGGGCGGCTTCGGGCGTCTGGACCCGAGCAAAGGGATGCATCATCATTTACACAGTCTAGGTTTCTATGTTTTGGAGAACAGAGATCCTCTCTCGGCCTTGAATGAATATTCCAGGAGAGGAGAGGAACAACAAGAGAGGAAAACACCAAAACAATCTCACAGTTCTGGCCTAAATGTGGACGGAATAACATAAGGTGAATAGGAGGAAAGGTTAAGGATAAAAAAACACAGTTGAATACATATAAGCCATAACGAGAATACTAGCCTAATATTAATATTAAAAGATCATACATAAAAGATTAAATGTAAGAGGACACAATTCTCTGCCATAACACTTTCATTGACAGACTGTTGAATCAAAGCTTTCCTTTATAAAACACTACATTTGTGTGTCTTGGGGGTCGGCAAATAGGCTAAGTCTGGCATCGGGTCCATAGCCTAGTCATATTATTTCAAATCCCATAGGCTAGCCTACTCACGTTTAGGCAAGCCTACGTTTAGCTCTTTCGGTAGTGTGCGGTAGCCTAATCCAGTTGGGAGGGTTGTATGATCATCGCAACATACTGCCGATTTTTTTTCTCCCTTGTTAAATATAAGGACACTTTTGCAAAGCACGTGCTAAAGTGTGTGCTCGCTTCCCGGCGTTTGATCCGCATTCATAAACCAATAGACGCTTATTTTAATTTCCCTGAGGAAATTCAGGGGAATCCAATCACACGTTTACTGATGGCTTTTCAGAGGTGTGTCAAGCAAGCCAGAGACTCTTTTGAATGTCCATTTGAACTTTTCAGAATCAGAATCAGAATCAGTTTTATTGCCAGGTATGTGTACACACACATACGAGGAATTTGATTCAGGATTGTACATTACTTACGATCTGCTTACTTATACAATAATAAAATAATAATATAATAATAATAAAATAAAATCAGACACAAACTACAGAGTAGACAACATTATACACACTATGAACAAAACAATATAGACATATTGACAAAGTAAAAGCTCTCAATAAACTCAACATGAGGCATTGATGCAAAAAACGTTCTCGCGCTTTTATTTTGAAGGCACAATCACTTAAGAGGAAGTGATTGTGTGATCAACTGTAGCTTTTATGACTGAGATCTATTTCAGCAACAGCCGCTGTCAATTTATTTATTTTTTATTTTTCTGTTATCAAAGCAATCGGCTTGTAGAGGATGTAGAGTAGGCTACAGTGACCATGAGAGTAAGCATAGCCTACGTGAGTTTTTTTGTTGTTTTTTTTGCCCCTTGAACTGATTATAGGGGTATTTATTAAACTCTGAAATGATGTAAGCCTATAATTGTTACACTATTAAGTACTCAGTTTTGTGGCATTATTTGAAAAATATAATAATATAATAAATTCTTTTTTTATCTTCACCAAAATAAATAAATAAATATGATAATAATAATAATAAAAAACTTGTAACTTTTGCTTTTTAATTGAAATATTGCCTAAACCATGCCAGTCCCCCTCTAAAGTCATTGCTGTCCTTTCTTACATGGTGCTAATTTTGGTCCCTTGTCACATGCTTGTTTAGGTTTACATAAAAAAAAAAAAAAAGATTTTACAAGTCATTGGTAATAACTTGCTTACCAAAATGCTTCGGGTAAGATTAACTTTGTATTCAGAAATGTTATCTTGCTTAAAATACTCACAAGATGTGTATATAGGCCTAAGCTATTTGTGGTACCACATCTCTGTTGTTATTTTTTGATATTGTGCAGTTTTGGGCCCATTTTAAAATCCTTCAATTTATAGGAACATTTACATTAACTGATTTATCTGTCAGTTTTATCCAAAGTGACTTACAATGGTTAAAGGGGTTAACCTATTATACTGCATTTCCGGCTCTATATTGTAGTTCTGTGACTCCTCTATGGTAGCTTTGCCTGATTCAAAGTTAAAAAAATTTTGTATCTTATACTGGTCCTCATTTCAGACTCTGTCTGAAACAATCTGTAGATGCTCCTGTCTCTTTAAGATAAGGCTCAATCCCGTTTCACCCCTTGCCCCACCACTTGTTTTCTAGTGTACCCCTTGGCCCTTAAAACAGAGCATCAGGGACCAAGGGGTTGAAATATTCCCCTACGAAATGGAACAACCCTTCAGGAACCCGATATGTCATCAGTAGTCGACGTGGGCTCTGAAGTTAACAGAAGCAACACGTTTTTACAGGATTTCTCCATGACAAGGATTGACAACAACTCCAATATGCTGTTCTCTGCTGTGGTAATCTCTGTCGTATGGTAATGTTATATCACACATCAAGCAATCTAACTAGTCACCAATTAAAAATAAAAAACACAACTTTAACACCAGGTAACTAACGATAGCTAACAAGTCAACAAGCTTTAGCGGCTGAACCGGTCTGAACTAGTTTTTTTTTTATGATTGTTGACCATATTACACTGCAATGACATTAAACTAAGAATAACCATGGTTATCATAAATCATATGAAGAAAATACTTGTATTCTGGAAACTTTCTTGTAGCCCTCCATTTGGAGTGTGCCTCTGAAAAATCTCTGTCTGGAAGGCTATGTAAGCCTACCCCTTCGTCCTACCCCTCTATCGCAACAACTTCGGGACACCCTACCCCTAGCCATGAATGCGCAAAATGGAGGGGTCAATTGGTAGGGGCAAGGGGTGAAATGGGATTGAGCCTAAGTAACATACCTTGAAACCTGTTGTGCAACATTTTGAGGAAACATATTTAATCTGAAAATGTTGCAAACTGGTGCAAAACATTTTGAGACTGAGTTGCCAGGAGGATGGGGCTACGTGTTCCTTTGTGGGCCTGGCCAGCATTCTCTGCCTGGAGCAAATGACTGTATATGGAAATCTGGGTCTGTATGATGTCATATGGAGCATAGTTGAAAAAACTGTTGGTTGTCACATGGATTTCTTTTAAATAGTTTTACCTAAATATTTAAAGCTTTGGCCAAGTTTAACATGAACATCTTGTATTTTATTATGTGTGTATTCTTCTGAAAGCATTTTATTGATTATTTTATAGATGTGAGTATATTATATACTTTAAGCTTCAAAATGTGTTCCACAGGTTGAATCATTTCACAATTATTTTTTCTCTAACCAAAGACAACTATTATTAGCCTTCTGCACTGAGTTATTAAAAGGTTCAAAATCAGAAGCTTGAAAGAGATAACAATAGTAGCTTCAAGGAGCCCTTCTGAGAGATAATGGCCATCCTCTGCCAAGAAAAGCCACCTGCAAGAAATAATGATCCAGAACAACACATCTAAGGGATACTTTAGAAAATCCCTAGAAGTCCAAGAATGTTCTGTTAAGGAAAACATACACTATAACAAATTGCTGTAAAATAACGGCTGATTTTGTACAGTAATGTGTATACTGTAAATGTTGACGCCTTGGGGGAACAAAACAATAACAGCAAGCTCCTGTACAATCTCACGGTATAATACAGTATTTTTTGTTTTGTTGCAGAGTCCGCCCAAAACCCATCTTTTGTCATCATTTGTATTAACCCATAGTGCAAGCATGCATGCAAACAAAACATATAGCCTAAACAAAGTTTCAGAAAAGTACACTGTATACATTTACTAGTTACATGCTAAAATATAGAGTAATTCACCAGGTAGATATATAGAGCATCATTAGGTTGCTCTCACATCTGCCATGTTTCCCAATAAAAGTCATTTAAATTTGATATCAAAAGAGAGTGATAGAGTGGAGGGCTTCACTGCGCTTGCGTGTGCGGTCTGAACCCAGGGTAATGCATGCGTATCTGAAGCTGTCTTTGACCCTTTTATGATGTCTTTCCATTGGTTTTAAGCTTTTCTTTAAACTCTATTTTTTATTTTGCCTTTTTTGAATGCATTCCCTCATGTACACCTACAGTGATGCTGTTAATACAAGTTAGGTTTGTTTGTGACCCCTCTACCATGGTGTATATTGGTAAATAAGGGATTTTGTCTATTTGCATTAGGAGTGAAAAACTTGCCACTTAAAATTGAGCTCCAATATAGCCATCTGCAATGTAGTTCTGAAATACAGTCGTTACTGTCCTTCCTTTGGTCTTTACACAGCCAAGCTGCTACAGGTTGTGTCCTTTGCTTCTTTCTTGCTCGGTCCGTCTCCCATCTGCTGCAGGTTCAAATACTCCAGTTCATGAAATAAATAAGGTTGGTCAACAAAATTATAATGAAAGAAATCCTGCAGGCAGTCGTTGTCATTCAACCATTTTCCTCTTCATCTCGGTATAAAGACTGACAATGCCTATCCACTCTCCAGATTTTGAAATCTACACGGACAGTTTATTGACCAACCTTATTTAGGCTACATAAACCACAGCAGCAATTTGGAACTGCACTTAGGCTGCACTTCTATTTTGTCCATGATATTGTATTCATTAAAACTATTTCTAACAATAGACACCATGGTAGATGCTATGTCAGAGATTTAGGAAAAATGATAAGTTTTATACACTGGCTTCTTTGACAACAGTACTATAGCCAGTAGTTCCTCTTTTGAAATTTTCATTCTGAAGAGGAACATCTATTTGTGTTTAGGACTGTATGATCCCGCCCACTACACATTTAGCCAGTACCATTTTGGCACCCCAGGTTTATGATTTATTATTATTTATTATTGTATACATCACCGGATCAACATTCAGTGTAGGAGATATCTTTTTCAATATTCACAGGTAAATGTGCTCATTCATGTAGGTTTACTGTCCTGCATGATTAGAAAATCCTTTCCAAAATTTTCAATTTGGACTGATCATTCACTCATAATTATAAGACACAGAGGTCATAACCATGTGAAAATTTAAGAATATTTATTTGGTGAATGTGAGGGGATTACATATTGAGTGCAAATAATTCTCTGTTATTCCTATTGCAGGTACTTCATTGGTATCAACCCCAAGAGGGGAACAAAAGCCAGCCAGGGGAAGGTGGTGTCCAAGAAGACCAGGAAGCTGGTCCAGAAAAAGGCAGCAACTGTGAATGCCCATGTGGTCACCCTTATAAAAAAAACTCCTGGACATTGAGTGAGGCTTCATGTAGTAACACATCTCCACACAGGACTTATAGCCTTGTTTGAGTTGAGTAGTGATAGTTCCAGGTTGATTCCCTTTCTATTGCACGTCATGATCATAACTCATGGATACTGAAGGCAGGGTACAGTTTTAAGTATGGTATGAAAATTGTTGAAAGAACCTGCTTGAAATGATTAATTGTTGTTATGGATTGTGTTTTACAAGAATTACATTACTTGAAATTTGTTAGCTGCTGAAGGTGTATGAAGCAGTGGCTTTAATACATAATGTTACATGGCCATCTCTTCATATTCAAAGTTCAAGAAAAAATTATACTGAATATAGGTTACATGGACTAGGCTAGTAAAGCAAGAACTGCTTCAGAAATAGCATTTTACTGTATTGTATTTTAGAGAAATGTACTTATTTTGAAATTTGTCATTTAATTTTTTTGATAACATATTGACTTTAATAAATGCCAAATGTTGCACTAAAATAACAGTATAACTGCAACCAAAAAAACAGTATTATACTGTAATGCTTAGATTCTATACAGCACATTACTGTAATATTTTTTAATAAAGTGTTGTTATTGATTACAGTAGTTACACTGTAGAATAATAGTTTCATGCTGGCAACTGCAGCTACTGTATTTTACTGTTTAATGACAAAATTTGTTATAGCGTAGGCTTGTGAAATATAATAAAATGTATTGCAGAAGGGTCTTTTGAGCACTATGGTTTATTTAAAATGATTGTGACTAGATAAACATGTTAACCTTTTTAAAATCTTATTTGTTTAATTTTTAATGGTGTCAAATGAATTAAAAACTAGAGCATTCAAAAAAATATATATAAAAAAAAAAAATCACATTACAAAGATTTATAGTTAAACAAAATAAGTGAATTAGTACACTAAAGTGGCTATTAGATGGCAGTAGAGGATAAGAAATTCACCATCGTAACTAGCCAGAAAGGGTGCGGTCAGCGAACATAGGGGAGATTATGTGAAAATCCTGTCTAAATGAGATTGAGGAAAATAAAAGGAAGTGTTTGCTAACTGCACATTCAGTTCATCCTGATGCCTGTTGGGATGTAACTTAGATTTTTGTCTTTAATGGAATAAAACAAGAGTTACGAATGTAACTACGGTTCTATGAATTCTGGATGACACTCTGATGCCTCTTGATGACCATCAGACGGCGGTGCTTTAGCACTGGATGTCTCCATCTTGCATTTGCCTAGGTCGAATAATTATACCAACAAAGTCACCTGTGACTATCCGATGATGTAGGGCGCACGCCCCAGTATAAAACCCTCTCGTTCTATTTCATTCTTCCTGAGCGCCAGATGGTGGTGCTTTAGCACTGGATAATTTATACCAGCAAGGTCACGAAGAATGCTCACCATGCTAAGGAGTGGAAGCAGTCGACGGGACGGCTGTTGCCACCGCATGGGGAGCAGCCACATTTACCCGGTAAATAGCGAGCAAAGGTACATGAAGACTCCCAGCTTGCGGAAGTTCAGATGTCAGACCCCTCTCACGGCTGCCCAGGATGTGGACACACTCTGAGTAGAGTGACACTTTACCTTACTAGGTGCAGGCAGGCCTTGCGACCTATAAGCATGCAGAATCACATCCACAATCCTTCGCCCTTCCTACAACCCCCATAGCAAACAAAAAGATTGTCAGACTTGAACTGGACACAGTAGCTGTGACAGCTCTTCCGCCCCTTCAGATGAGCCTGGTGGCTTGGTTTACATGTGAGGGACCCATTCAGGTACCAAAACAGGCACCTCAGGCTCACTGATAGGGCATGCAGTTCTCCCACTCGTTTTGCTGATGTGACAGCAAGCAGAAATGCTGTCTTAGCAGACAACCACCTCAACTCTGTCTGTCCCAACGGGTCAAATGGGGGCAGACCCAAGGATCTCAAAACCACCTTAAAGTCCCATGGTGGCACTACAGTGACACCTGATAGTCTAAGACTCTGCACGCCCTTCAAGAACTGACTAACCAGATAGTGTGAATTGGTAAGCCTGTCCTCGAAAGGCGAACCTCAGGAACTGCCTGTGGTGTGATGCAATAGACACTTGAAAATAGGCATCCTCGAGGTCTATTGACACAAACCAGGCCCCCTGCGTCACTGACTGGATGACATCTGCCATCCATAACATTTGGAATTAAAAAATACGCTGAATAGAACCCACTGAGCTGTGTATGCCCTTCTACATGCTTGATGGCGTCCTTCTCTAGAAGGGCTGCAAGTTCCTGGCTGAGGGCCAGGGATTTTGCAGGATCTCTGATCAAAGACCTTCTGATCCCGCAGAAAAGTGGTGGCTGCCGTCGGAACTGTAGTGTGTATCCCTCTCCCAGTAGCTGAGGTTCTGCTGAGAGAAGCGTCGGACGACGGCCAGTGGTTCTCAAGTCTGCTGCGCCGCTGGTCCGAACATTTGACCCAGCACCACAGGAAGGGAACAGAGGGTGCGAGGACACCCCTCTGACAGAGGGGACTGCGCCAGCCAGACCTTGCGGCCTGCCAGTGTCACTGTCGAAATCAACCTTCCAAGCTCCCTAGACATGAATGCAAAGGCCTGAAGGGATGCATCACTAAGAGTCTGGGCCGAGGAGCCCGCACCAGACTCGATGAGGGATGATGAGGTTAGAAAAGGAATTACCAATACAGCCCATGCTATGTTATAACTCTGCATCCGGTCTGAGAGAAAAAAGCACTCAAAGGTGCTGGCGCCATAGGAGCTTCATCCAGCGTGTCCCCCTCCTTGTCTTGCCCTTCTTCCCCTTTATATGTAAACAAACTGCAGGAGGCTGCAGTCGATAACACATCATCCTCTTGAGGCGAGTCCCTTGTGGCGGAGTCACCACTGGGAGCTGGCCCCCTATTATCAAGCTGGAGATTGAACAGTCCATCAACTTTGAGAGCCAAGTTGTCCACCTTCCTCGATTTTTTTAGGTGGACCGTGTGAGACTGATAGACTATCAGGTGCCAGTATCACCGCCTAGCTCTGCAAGTCTAGCCCTTCTTACTGACAGTGGCATAAACCTACAGTTCATACATGGATTGTCAGAGACCCCTGCCTTGAGGTGTGCACTGGTCATGGTTCCATTTGGAGCGGCACCATGCAGGCGTCACAAGCCATGATTCCATCTAATTGTCAAGCGTATTTTAAGCATACTTTTGACATGTTGCAAAAAAAGAACAAATATGTGCGTTTCCATCAGCTGGTTTGGAGCGAATAAACCAGTCTACGGTAACGTAGTTACGTCAGTAGTTGACGTTACACATGGCTGTAATAAACAAGACGCATGGGTTCCAAACCAGAAACAAAACCAATGGCATGAACCTGATGGCCACTGATCTTGATAAATGGAGAGAGGTCCTCAGAAATGTGTTTCAAGCGAGCAAGTTGCCAGCCATGTCTTCGCACGTTATGGGAATATTCGGTGTTGTGGTGAGTTTTGCATGCCTGCCGAGAATTGCATGCACTTCCAAATAATGCTTTTAAACGCTATAATATCCTTTGTGTGGTTCATCAATGGTGATAAATGATTTGAAGTATATATTTTATGACCGTTTAGAGTCATTATTTTATTACACTCAGTAGAAGTAGCATTCATTGAGATTCAGCAAAAATATGCTGTGATAACCCCGTCTGATCAGTGTGCAGAGCCAAGTATCTGAAAAGGACCTTTAAGAGGTGAATGTATACTATGAAGGCTACCTGCCAAGATTTGCATCCACCTCTTTTCTCAGCACAAATGAGTGTTAACAGCCGCGAGGTGCATGAAATTCTAGGCAGGCATGCAGAACTCTGCGCAACTGGGAAAGACGCCGACAGCAGAAGCGGCTGATCAGTCATGAGTTACAAGTTCGCTATTTCAGAACTTAATCGGCAAAAGAGTTTCCATCTCCCATTTAGCGCATTTACTCTTTCGACAAAGGCATAAACCACCTCAAGCGAGCGTAAAAACTTTTTTGCGAAATTAAGGATATTTTTTTCAAATTTTGCCGTTTCTATCAACCTTTTCTAATGCGATAGTTCAATGCGCATTAAAAAACGTTAATAACACGGCTACAGACATACGAGCTCAACATGTCACTTAGTGAAGCTGTTCTCACAAAATACACTCATAGCAGGCTAGCCCTGCTATAGGTGACCTGCTATTATGTTTCCTCAATGCGAGAAGATTGAAGGGACAGATTGCGTGATGACGTGAGGGTTTATAATGGGGCGTACGCCCTACGTCATCGCATGGTTACAGGTGACTTTGTTGGTATAATTACCCGACCTGCGCAATTGCGAGACGGAGACATCCAGTGATACAAGCACCGCCGTCTGGCCGTCAGGAAGAATGAAATAGAAACTTTTGCACCGATTTTTGACTCTCCAGAGAAGTTTTTGGACTACAAGTTATTGACTATTTTGGCGAGTTTCTTAAAGTGGTGAAGACTTTGTTTCGAGTCTTTAGCTGGCCTAGCCCAGACCTAGTCCATCAATCTGACATTGTAGCATTATAAATATTCCAGAAAATATGTAAAAGCATAATAGGTAAGTGTCTTGCTAAGAGACACACTGGTGGATGTGTCGCAAGTGGGAATCAAACCGTGGTCTCTAATACCAAAGGAATGGGTCTTATCCACTGCGACATCGCCACCCCATTTGACACAAAGGTGCGCAAGTAGACCTGAACATTTTGCTAGGAGAGCTAACATAGCATTTAGTTTTACAAAGTTAGGAAGCAATGTTTTAGTCAAGATGTTGCCTAACATATAAAACAATGATTACCAGTCTCTTCCTCACAGTTGTGTTTTCTACCACAATACACACTATTGTTTGAACTGAGGACAACAGCACACCCAACTTATCATTCCTGCCACACGTGATGAGTGTGGAAATTATAGCGTCATCCCTGATTCCATATCTGGTATACCAGGAAACATAGTGGGTAAAAATGAACACAAAGAGACAGAAGCTGCTCTCAAGATTGCTTTAGAAGATATATAGATATATATTTTTTTTTCAGATTTGAATATTAATGTCAAAAATACATACTATGATATACAGTTTGCACTACATCATCTTAGCATGACAGACGTCACAAGTAGTAACTGAAATATTAATTTAAATATTAAATAAACTGATGGGTAAGTGAATGCGTAAACACTAAACTAAGGTTACTCTTCCTATTGCAGCACTTCCAATAAAGTGGTTCTGTAACAGTACAAAAGTATTAGAATATTACTATTTTCTGTTTCATTTCCAGTTATATTGAGAAAAAAAAAATCCACAGTGCACTTCTGATGTTCTGCTGTGAAGCTTTCAGGTGAATCTAGCTTGATCGACTTTTCTAGTGGTCCATGGTATGTTTTGTTTTGGACGAGTGGATGGCGTTGCACCAGTTGGTCACCCGCATCCTCTTCCATAAGCACTCCCTCTGCTCGGAGCTCAGGAATCACAGGGTCAAAGCTGAGTTCATGTTCAGTTCAATCAATTTAAGCTTCAAGAATTTAAAACTAAATCTTTTACTATTAAAATGGCCTTGTATTGCATTTATAAAGACACTAATTTAGATTGAACATTTACTGTGTCAAGTGGAGGTCCAATTAACATTGTGATTTGAGTAAACAGAGTAAAGTAGCACAGACTCTGCTGAAATAATTGTGAAAGTGTCTAACTGCTCACTGGTCTCTACACTCCTGCCAGACGCTGGAGGGGATACACACAACAGCAGGAAAAGACTTAACTATCATATCTGGTCATTCTATCATTAGGCCCTCTTAACCAGAAGACTGGGATCTGAAACATACTCTGTAACTGTAACTTTTGACCCAACCTCTCTGATCCAAACTGGTGCACTTAACAGCGAACAAAGTTTCATTTGTGACGAATCTCCCAGGCTCTTAGTCCCTCCTTTGTCAGTTCTGGGTGACCGAGGGGATGAAAAGATTTTGGGCACAGGCCACGTGAGTCTTGTTGACTGACGTTCTTAAATCGCTTCTCTTTCGGAGCCTTTGCAACTAGCTATGGACTGAGTAAGAGTCTGTCGCTGGCATCGAAGTGTGACTGAAGCTTCGGTAGTGGCCTGCCGGGTGGAGAAGGGAGGGGGTCAGGCCTCAGCAGCGAGGAGAGAATGGTGGGTCAATTGGGGACTCTGTGAAGGACTGGAGCTCGTAGGCAGCACCGCTGTCCACCTCCATGGACTTCCTGGAAAACAGCAGACGGATGTCCCTATGGAGGTAGATCTTCCCAGACTTAGAACTCTGGAACCTGGTTGGCATTGCAGAGGGAGACATAAAGGATGAACAAGGGAGGAAAACGGTCACTGCTACCGGATATATTCCACTTTTTCTGTCCACTAGAGATGAAATGACGGCCAACTCACCTCAGATGAACGAGGTAGCGCAAGGTGCGTCCATGGCTGAGGGCCTTCCTGCTGGTGTGATTGTTTATGTCACGGCGGACGGGAACAGAGAAAGTCCTCTGGCGTAGGAAGGTCTGGTGTCCAGCTGGCATGGCTCGTAGGTCGTACATCACAACAAACATCTTCACCACTGTCTTGTTGGGATTGAATAAGGTCTGAGGGGCACAACCAGAGAGCATGCGAGGATTTAGACAGTTTTCTAACTCTGACCTAAACTCTGATCTATACAGACACAACAAAACCTTACATGCTGTGAAAAATATATATAATGAACACCAAACTATAAATATCACTCTAATAGTGTAATTGAAGTACATAGAGGTAAATACCTTTCAAAATCAGAAGTATATGTACCATAAATGGATAAATGCACACCCATGTCTGTTACATGATTCATTTCCCACTATAACCACTAGGTGTCTCCCTTTCCTTTTGTTAGTTGATGTAATTTGCTCTTTGTTCTCAGCCATTTGCACACCATGATGTATATATTCCACAAAAATTTATATTTTTAGAACATATCTACATTTGTAAAAATATTTCCTCACCACTTGAATGGTTCCTGATGGAGGTACACGGTAGCCCCTTTTCCCAAGGGACTCCAGGTTTATCACACCCTGTGAGAAAACACATCACAACCACTGTCACAAACAGGCATACAAAAGGAAATAAAGTTGCAGACACAGCTTTTAGCTCAAAGCTCAGTCACACAGGCTGGAACAACAAAACTGAATTATTGATTGGGGGGGGAAGAAGTAATCTCACCATATATGGTGAGGGAGCGTTGTCATCGGAGACACTGTAGAATGACACATCCACAGGTAAGGTCAGGTGACTGGGGCAGAAGGACCCGCTGGCTCCAACCTCTGCTGTAAATCCCTCCACTAACCCTAAAGGCTCCAGGCGGTAGTTCAGCACGCACTCCTAATTAAAAAAATATTTATTTTTCTTTCTTTCTCTCTCTTTTTTTTAACGCAGACGATATCAATAACTTCTCACAAACTTGTTGTACAATATAAAATGTACAAGCTGCTAAATGATTGCTATTCCAGATTGTACATTTTAAACACGTCTGGCAGGCGAATCGATTCCCTTTGTTGAGCTTTCTGTCTAATTTGAATTATTTATGGATGAAAAATGGCATGAAAGTACAGCTAAGAGTACACAAATCTCTAACAACAACGAACGAGAGGGGCATGATTCTGAGTGTGTTTTTGTGTTATACCTCAAAGTTTCCCAGTAGACTGAGACTGGCAGGTGGAGCACTGGCACTGAACAGCTGCTGTGACTCATCTGTGTACCCCTCTGTCTTTGGACACACCCTGAAGGGTTAAACACACACACACACACACACACACACACACACACACACACACACACACACACACACACACACACACACACACACACACACACACACACACTCAAGTTGTTTTCACTGCATGATGTTTATGTGACAAGCATTCCTGGTACCTCACTCCAGGATGAGATATAATTATCTCAGACTGAATTGTGAGTAAACAAAAGCAATATTAGTCATCTCAAAATGTCTGCTACTCTTGACATCTTAATTTACTGAAGGAAGAAAAAAATGGCATTTATATCCATTGGTCACACAAGTCAAGCTTTAGTCACATATTTTAATTAAGCAAACCTTATTTAGAAGAATGACAACAGCTTTTACCAGCCACAACTTGTCCAGTGGCTAAAATGAACCTTCCAACCTGAAGGCCAAACATCTGCTTTATCAGAAGCAGCACTGAGCTACCACCCACGTCTGCTGTGTGTAGGCAGTGCCATGAAGCCCTGTGTATATCAGGCCAGTTCAGTTCTGTCTGCCATTTTGAACAGAATGCGTGTGAATCTAGATGCAGTCACAGTACAGCAGAGCTTCAGCAGGTGGCAGCGTGAGAGGAATAGTCAGCAGTACAGGGCTCTCCTAACCTCAACACTCTTAATTGCCTGATCTCAAGACACACAGACAATACAACCTGTTGCTGATCCATGACTATGTCAATGTTAGGGTTTATATACGGTAGCTCCTCCCTAATACAGATCCCTTGCACACTGGTCCTAAGACTTTGGACAGCTCGACTAATACTTGCGGAGTATTATAATAATAATAATAATAATAATAATAATAATAATAAAAATTCAACTTAAAAACACAATAGAAAGCTATAGAAAATATCAAAACTAAAGTTTGCTATACTGGCACTTACACATAGTAACAGCTGAAATGGTCTAAAGTGGGAAAAAAAAGTAAGTTGGATGATGCAAAGTATGAGTAACTTAGTCCAGATGGTACTATAATAAACAGCTGATGTGGAGGCAACTATAAAACAACAGTTGTCCTTCAACTGTTATTAAGACATTAAACATTATACTTGTCAAAGTATCCTTGTGGAGAAACTGAGCTGGAGTGTGGTAACCACAGTACCAAAGATCCCAGGTGAGGAAAAGTTTACCTTTTCCCAGAGGCCCAAGGCAAACCCTTACAGCCAGCCAGAGAGGTGTCCAGGTCAAAGTAGCCTGTTTGATTTTTCCTCTGAGGAACCTGCAGCGAAAACACGGGACATGATTAACACAGAGCAACTGTCAGAGTACCCCAGGTAAGAGCTTGACGGACAAGATATCGGGTTCTTCTTTGAAAATCTAGGACTCTAGGATATTCTGTGCAATGTGCGTCACGATGTGCATGTGAAAATAAGTGAGCCTGTGTGTTTTTCTCTGTGTTTATAAGTGTGAGCAAGACCATTCAGAAGACAGGAAACCGTGTCGATCAAGGAGTGTGGTAACCTGACTCAGTCACTTTCTGTGGCTAATGAGGCACACATGAGTCAAGTGCCTTACCCGTCTGTGTGTGTGTTTCTGTGTGTACATTAACCTTGGCTAACAACTCAGTGGTCCAGCAGCAATAAAAACACCTGCCAGACATTTCAAAAGTCTCTTTATGACAAAATTCACAGGTCCACTGATGAAAGTAGGGAGTAATGCCGACGATGGCTTGTAATAAAGGGTAGTGAATGTGGTGTTATGACAAACAATGACTGCGAGTTTCACTGTGCAGATGAGTGTTTCTTACAGGGCTGGAGAGCAGAGGCAGGCCAGTGCAGGGGTGGAAGGCCTTGGTCGCCGTAGAGTCTAGTGAGTGGCGATTCTGTTTCTTCCAGGTGTTGCAAGGCCGCAGAGGGGAGGGGCTGTGAGCTCGCTGGAGCACAGAAACGAGAGAGATTAAGGCAGCTTGCAAGTAAAGTGGAATCATCTGTATTTATCAAATCATGTTCTCATTTATCACACGCCATCTTGATTACCACTCACTCCAGTCCCACCTGCTCCCAACAAATCATTTAAACCGAGCATAAATGGGTAGGTTCCATCCAGTTTACATATGAAACGTGTGATGCCTGTTGTTACCTATTCACTTATTCCTGAAATTAAGTGTCAGTACTTTAGTAGATAGTTTAGGCTTCCTGACAATATTTTCATGGAATGAGTAAATTGTTTAATAAAGTATTTAATTTCCAATAGCTATATGTATATACACTTTTTAGAATATAACTTAAAAAAATTGTGTAGTTTGGCAGTTACTGAAATATATTTTTGTCTGTAAGATAAATATGAGGCTACCGCCAGCAGTTAGTTAGCTTAGCTTAGTACAAAGACTGGAAACAGCAGAGCCTCCAAGAAATCACTGCTCCCTGACAAAAAATATGTGTTTTTACACTTGGTTCGGTTTTTGTAAAGATTAAACAAACAAGTTATTACATGTTAATTAGTGAGGTTTAGGAGGGGATGGAGGATTTTGTTCATTTTGGACAGAGGCAGGCTAGGTGTCCCCAGCCTCCCCCTTTCCAGTCTTTGTAGCCTTTTATTTACCGTACAGACACAAAATCATATCGATCTTTTAATCTAACAGCAAGAAAGTGAATTAGCTTACTTCCCAAAAACATTTCCTTTAGTGATGCAGTTAAACAAAGCCTCCTTTAAGATAGGGCATGGAATAATTGCAGATTACTAAATGGCCTATCACTCAAAAATGAATGGACAAAATGAGGAGTCCCCTACCAGGACAGTAGTAGGGGGAGTCATGTCTGGACTGGGGGTGCTGGAGCATCCAGACTCCGAGGGGGCCTGGTTCTCATCCTGCGGGGCAGAGGCCTGAGCTGCTGCACAAACCTGCATCTGGGACTGAGGCTGAGGCTTGCTGTGGTTGTGGCTTGTGTTACAGTTCATGACCGGGCTGGCATCATTGCAAGTCCAACTAAAGATCTGGGCATTCCTGGGGCTGTTCTCAAGGACAGGGGAGACAGAAGGAGTTTCATGGCTGCTGGGTATCCTGACTCTGAGCTTGTCCTGTGTGGGAGTTCGTAAACGCTGACCAGCCTGGGTGTGGGACTGGCCTTTTAATGAGGGTTCTTCAAGTGTAAACTGAGCACCATTTTGGGCCTGTGGAGAATGGCATTCGGTCCTCGGACTGACTCGGGCCTTGTCTGTGCAAACGGGCGCGTGTGTGGCAGCGGCGTGCGTGCTGCCTCTGTGAGGTTCGTGGCTGGGTATGTGGCCGTTGGCGAAGCCGTTGGTGGCAGTGTGGGAGGCTTGTGGGATGTGTGTGGTGTGCGAGTATGTGCGGACCGTGTGTGTGACTGTCGTTGTGTGTGTGTGATGCAGAGGGCTGCCGCTCCTGCTGTGCCTGGGGGACAGCGAGGGCACAGTCAGTCTCTCCTGGATGAGTCTGGTAATGTCATGTACTGCCTGGGCAATCAGGGAGCTGTCCCTCGCCCTCTCTTTTTCTTTCTCCTTCTCTCTCTCCCTCCCTCCATTCCTCTCCTCCTCTACGTCTCTTGCCTCAGTCATTTTCAGCTTCCTGCAGGCTGCAGGCTTAGGGGATGAGCTCTCTCGTTTGCTGAAGGAAGTGTCAGTCACAGGTGTGTTGAAGGGACTGGGCCACACACGTCCCACAGACTCATAGGGCGGTACCTCGGGCTCTTTGGTCTTACTGGCAGTTACGTCGTCATGGTTACTGCCCCACATGGCTTTGGGAGGGTTGTCAGAAGCGAAAAGGCCAGGAGGGAGTGGCGGTGCTGTGGGGTCGCAGAAGTTGAGCCTCTGTGCGATGCGGGCGATAACTTCTTGCCTCTCCTGCAGCAGGGAACCAATCAGGGGGTTTGTCTCGGTTGCGGCAGGCCTCGGGGAGGGGCAGCGGGGTGGTTCAGTCAAGGAGAAATTCTTAAAAGCTCTCAGTGGCTCAGGGATGGGCCCCTTTGACCTCTCACTGCTGTTGTTGCAAGACCCATAGTCCTCTACTTGTGTGGGGTCAGACGAACCATTGAGAGCTGAGTACAGCCACTTCCCTGCTTTACTTGTGGGAAGTGGAGAGGGGGAGTGGGAGCGGGAGGGCGTGGGGGAGTGGGAGGACCTGTGGAACAGTGGGGAGCCCTGACGTTGGGGGATGTTGACCTGCGGAAGCTCACCATTCTGATACACGTGGTCTTCACCGGGCTCCTGGCTCTTCTTGCTGTAAGGAGGTGGCACAGCAGTGTGGGGAAGGCTATTGATGGGTATGTTGTTGATGGGAAGATTAGGAATGGGTAATCCATTGAGGAGAAGGCCAGACATGGAGTTGGAGCTCTTGCTGTACATGTTGGAGTTGTGAAGGAGGTCGTCTTTGCTGGGGTCCTGCCTCTTTTTGAGGGTGGGTGGGCCACCATGGCTGTTGAGGTTTGGGTTGAGGCTGGGGGTCTTGCTGTAAAGTGGAGGCAGGCCGGTATGGATGCTGCAGGCCAGGGTGGGGTAGGTGGGTTGGCGGGGGAGTGACTGGACATGAACCTGCAGCGCAACACTTTGGGACACATTGGGGACTGGGAAAATGTGCTCTGAAGGAGGCTGGGAGAACTTCCACACCAGCTCCTCATCAGCAGCACTGATCCTGTTTGACACACAGAGAGAGAGAGAGAGATCTTAAAATATCCAGGAATTGTCAGAGCCCTCAGGGATATGGCTTTACTTCCTCTAATTCAATTTTGAAAACAGCACAGCACACAAGACTTACACTCATATACGTGTTTGATAATAATCTGGTCCAGCAGCCTCAGTGAAAAGCCTTCAGCCCACCAGTGTCAAAGTCTTCAGTAAGTGTTATGTCTGACCTGTACAGGATGTTTCTGGGGACGATGCCATGGGAGGCGCTGAGCCAGGCGCTGAGCTGGGAGAAGAAGACGTAGGATCGAACAGCCAACAGCAGCGTCTTCTCCTCAATGAAGCGGTCGCCGCTTCTATTAAAAACACAGAGGTGGAAATGTGCCAGTATGTCAGGTTAATGAGAAACCAGTTCAAGGATGTGTGTGTGTTTTCAAACACAGTGTTCCCTGTTCCTACAAGTGTCAGTAGGAAAGTGGGCCACTTTGTGAGGGTAATTAACCCGCTGAGTGCTAAACCACTATTATTTATCATACTTGTATTATTTTATTTAGAATTATATGTATTTTTTTTGGGGGCATTTGTATAGCATTTTTAGCCTTCACTTTTGCATGTCTCTGTCTAATGGACAATCGAACCCATGTATATGTCATGTAATGACACATTTACAAAGACATTCTTATAGAAACTTATGATTTTTTTTTAATTCAGAATGTATTAAACACACAGAAAGTGGGGATTTTATACCTCTTATATGCTTATTAGGGGGGCTACATGGCTTTTCCCAGGGTACAGCCATTAAGCCAATGTTGTGGTACTGTAGAAATTCATCTGCCATCAGGACTCTATATCTAGGTCTATATGCAGCACAACATCATGCCACTCAGAATAGTGATTTATATAAAGTGTTGACACAGATGCACTTTTTGCTGACAAATGATGATGTTGGAATATTTGTAAAAATAAAACATGCAGAGACCTCCCCCATCAACCTCCCGGATCAAACACTTAGCGAGCAAGATGAGAGGTGGACTGGTTTTACAGCGATGATGCTTGGTGCGCAAACACAGTCAAGATGGACACTGCTTCCCAAATGTCAATGTTAATGTAAAGATAAAACCATCTTGTTGCTGCTGTTTACATTCTCCCAAGAGGCAAATTAATAAAATGCACTGCAGAATGTTCAGGGTGTTTACGTGTCTGTATATAGCCTTTGTATATAAAATAACTGTATATAGCCTATTGTTTTATTTTACATGTTACCATATTGTAAAACACATGTATTTATCTGTTCAGTTCTGTTTGTGGCATGAAGGGACTACAAACTTTCGTTTTGTTATAAAACCTTGTGTTGTACACAGGCACTGTGTATATTGGGTATATTATTTGTTTTGTTATCCTTTCCTTTTTTTGTTCTCATGTCAACGGGAGCACAGTATGTGAAAGCATCAGTAGCGGAAACCAAGGTAATGATAACAAAGGACAGAGGTGGGTGATGGGAGGAGGCAGTAACCTTGGAAATACAACATACTGTATTCCTCTTATAACAGCAGAATTTAGCTTGAGCCTGGTCTCCTTTGTGTGAATACAGCTGTACAACCTCTCCTATGAAAACGGACACATGTGCCCTTTTCTAGCATGGCCCATGTTTAAGATCATGAGTGAGTGCTTATGTGCGCCTTACTGTCTTGGGACTGACTGCAGGGTCCATCTCTCCAGCAGCAGAGCGTCTTGTTTGATGACCGGGTCACTGATGGGGTCACTTGGTGGGCACTCGTCCCCATAGCAACAGTCTGGCAGGAGCATGACCTCAATCATGATGGGGATGTTATTCCTCCAAAGCAGGATCACCTCCGAACGGGTTCGCCTTGCCTGCCGACACTGGACACACACACACACACACACACACACACACACACACACACACACACACACACACACACACACAGGTGGAGGGTTAGCGTTCATAAGCTAATGTCAACATCAGGACCTTGAAATTTAAGGGCAAAGCAGATGGGACCCAGAAAGAGCCTCATTTAGAGCTGAATTTCTAAGTGACTTTATTTAGGTCACATCTTTTTACTGTATATGCTATTCTGTATAGCTATTACAGTGATTAAGTACACCTAATAAAAACTCATGCGGCCCCGCAATAAATCCTACCATTCATGAAGTATATATGTCCAGTTTTTCTCAGTCGCTTTGGTATATTTCTCAGATCGGAAGTGAAATACCTATAACCACTTGTTCAACCACCACATCATCTTGTCACTTGTGCACATCATAAAAGCAGTTTCTCATTCTTCTAAATAAACTGCAAATGCTTTTGGCTTTCAGCTGTGCAAATGATTACGTCCAGTTGTCTGGTGGTTCCTACCTTATTAATTGCTTTTGTCATGTTTTGATCACAATCTATCAGAACTGGTTCTCTGTTGAAAAGTCCCCCAAAACATCTAGGTATAAGTTCATTGCATAAGTCACTACATGCAAAACATTGTCAAAATCTGTTGAGCATATTTTCTATACATGTCTGTTATTTTTTGTAAATATGTCCTGAATTGATGAAGATATCTGTGATGTGGATGAGAATCTGTGGCCCGACTAGGAAAGGGTTTCATTAAGATTTTAATGGTATTACTACTCCTACCAATACTGCAGAATAAACATTGCTTTGTTTTATAAAATGTAAAATACATAAAAGAAACAATTATTTACCGCAAAAGACACAGCAATGTTTTGAGCAAATCACTTTTACAAACTCTACTGTTGTAATGATGGAAAACAAACAAAAGAAAATACAGTGGAATAGAGCAACACTTTACCAAAAAAAAGTTGCAAAATCTTTAAATGGGTGATTGAATTTATGAACAACCCATAGCTAAACAATCAGCTGGCTAATGTTTACTTTTAATCATGAACCCATGTTCGCATAACTTCGTTAACACCGTGTGTGTGCTCTAGGCTGCTACATAGCAAAGTAAATGGGGCAACGAGAGGTGAACTAGGAGCTGGGCAGTCGAAAACTGTGCATTTCTCTGCCCGTATATGATGCACTTTCTGCTCATGTTTCCGCGAGCAGGGTCTCTTGTGTGTGCTGTAATGTGAGAGAGAGAGAGAGCACGCAGGATTGGAAATAGCGAAAATGCATCGTCTTAATCTCACTACAAATTAGACACGGTTGGTGAGATGAAATGTGCAAGATAACAGATAAGATAAGCAATAATACATAGGAAATGTATTTTCTTATTTTTTTTTTAATACTGAAAGCAGAACCGATAATGTCGGAGCTTATCGATACTACGGTCTTTAATACCAGGTTTCGGTACCCATCCCATCCTAAGGGGTGTTTCCCATGTTTACATGTCTAATTGTTTCATTTATTCCGTTGTGCTTAACGGCTAAAGGTTTTGACAGTAAAGACAGTGACATGTTCACAGACTTAAATATTTACTTTTGTGAGATAGACTAAGGATTTTGAGCAAGTTACGGGCTGTTTCAGGTAATCCACTGTGTAGTGCTATTTGTATGCTCCGTTTAGAGAAATCCTCTTTCTGTTCTGCAAATGTTAAGGATGACTCGAGAAATGCACTAAAGCAACTACGAAAAACTGTAAAACTATGTTAAAGAGGTATTGATTCAACTTTATAGTCATTTCAGGCTGTAGTTTGTGCTGCTGTTGAACTGTGTTGCATTTTGCTGTTTCTAATACTTATTAGTGAAGGTTTTGGGTGCAGAGTTCGAGTTGTGTTGGTAAAATTACAGAAAATATACAATTATCTCTGGTATCTCTAATAACCAATATGTCAAATGTGCATCCCATTTAATAAGTGGGCCTCACTTAATGCTCATGACTTGAATGACACAAACACAGCAGCAACAACGTCTAGAAAAAAGAGAGACCGCCTTCTGTTTCCACCGCAGGAAAAGTTAGTATAGTATAGTATGTACATAGGTGTGAGCGCGCACGTGTGTTACCTGTGGCAGTTTGTCACTGCATTCATGCTTGTGAAGAGGCGGCATGGCCGACTGGGCCGGTGGACAGTGCAGCCCCTCGGTTCTGCCTTTCACAGAATATTCTGGTGTCCTTCCCTCTGTGATGAGCAAGGTCAGGAACACCAGGAACTCCTCCGCGTCGTACTCGAAGAACTCCTCTGTTGCATCTAGACAAGGCAGAGAAACAGAGGGTCAGCATAAAATCACTTAGCATCTAAAAAGATGACAAGGAACCAATTGGAGGAAAGCAGCAGGTAAACTATTAATTTGCCTATCCTGTCTGGGATAGTACACTGCTGGGGACAGTACACCAAAGAAAGCCTGAAAGTCTTTGTTTAGGCTTTTACTTAAGTAGATATGGCTATTTAAATTTGGCCGGAAATACTTGTTTAGAGGTGGGGTGTGGGGGAAGGCAGTACACGACACAACTTTTCCAGTTTGGCCACTTCAAAGGAATATATTTAGACCTTCAATGTCAGCTGAGGTGAGGGGTGAAGCCACACACAGACCTGCTCTCTTTTATTCAATACACACACACACACACACACACACAGTAATGACAGTGACGTCATTCACACTCATTGACAAAGCATTTACAAACTCAACCATAACGCAAGGCAAAGAACAGAAATGATACGAGTTATGCTGCACCATCCAGTTCTCCACCAGTTTTGCCAGGGTGGGGCTGGGCAAGGCTGTCAGGGTGACCAGGAACTAGCAGGACAGAGAGCTGAATCACCCTTTCACTATTCAGGACAAGGCTATTCCCCTCTGAATCAACTGCAAGACTCAATTAACTATGCAGGAGCAGAAAGACTACAGATAAGGAATACTCAGGTGGCTGTCAAAACTAAATTATAGTTCCTGTTGAGCTGCTCTATTGTGTACTATTATTCACAACCACATTTATAGCTGTTTATACAAGTTGGGGCAAGATGGGGGGCCGTTGTGCAATGGGTCACCAGTCGAAATGCTAGTAAATTGTAGCTGTGTCACTTTGTCTTCTGACACAACAAAATTAACAAAATCCTGCTCTGTTTGCGTGATTGAAGCTTAGATCTGAAGTAGTGGTATTTTTAGCAGAAGGTTGCAGTGCCCGTCTTAGCTCTCTATCTCTTGTACTCCTCCAGAGAAAACTCCCAGAATCCCGTAGGAGGTCAGCTGATTCACAGCAGCTCTGAGAATCACAGCTTTCTTTTTTTCCACAGCACACAGGCAAAAAACACTGACGTACTGAAGCTGCCTGCCGTACAAGCCCTCCCCCCTGCCTTGACTGAAATTGGTAGTCAAACAAATATTAGGTCACAATTACGTGGACATATTTATATTATTCGGGTCTGCATAAAGCTAGAAGAACAAAAACACACATACACACAGCCCGTCCTCCTCCCACTAGGGCCTGGCTGGCTAGAACAGAGTCCCGCTCAGCTGGCTGGCTCTGCAGAAGTGTGAGCTATGAGCTGCTGTATCTGTGTGTGTGTGTGTGTGTGTGTGTGTGTGTGTGTGTGTGTGTGTGTGTGTGTGTGTGTGTGTGTGTGTGTCTCTCTCTCTATGTACGTATTGCAGTCAGCTAGCCAGTCACGCACATTCCTCTCAGGGAACTCCTCCTACATGCCTTTAAGCTGCTGCTGCACGTGGGGAGAGGCGCAGTCCAACACAAAACATGAGGAGGGAGGGGAGAGAGGAGAGGGGGGGTCTGTTAGCCAGCTGTAGGCTGAATAAGCGCAGGGTGAAAGAGATGGAGAGGGAGGCTATATTCAGGGACAATCTCCTTTTCTTTATGGGCTGCAATCGGAAAAGCTTGAACAAAGGGAGAAAGAGACCAACGGTGGTAGAGCAAAAAGGGAACCAGAGACAAACCAGAAGGAGTAATATATGACAAAGGTCAAGATTCAAGGTCGCAGAGTTCATTATCTTTACATGATGGTTGGCTTGAATGTACTGGATATACAGTGAGCTGCAGTTAAGGTTTATTTCCCAGTCCAAACTGGGAAATACTCCACTTCCTGATCCTATCAGGGGATTTGGGCTAAATGTGACACTCCATGAAGGAGGTGAAGCACAAAAGAGAAAGAAAGCATGGATTGATGAAGGGAAGGAGGTAAAGGAATTATTAAGGGAGTGGTGGAAAACAGCCTCTGAGAAGCGGTGTGCCACACACACACACACACACACACACACACACACACACACACACACACAGCGCCAATCATGTGTGCACAGTGGGTGTCCGATTGCTAATTTCTAGCAAAGGCAAACCCAGGAACCCATACATACACCCCTAAAGCACATGAACATCAACAAGCACATGAACAGTGACAAACGATACACCATCGCAAACACACAAACCCCACTGAAAACACACACACACAAACACAGCAGGACAAAAGGCTAGTGATGGAGGTTTTTGGTTAAGGGGCCCAGCCTATGTAAGGATCGATGAGAGCTGTCATTCTTAAGGACGTCACGCCTAATAGAACATTCCTATGAAGCCTACACACACACACACACGCACACATCCAACACAAAGAAACACCGCTGGGACGTGATCAGGATGCAGGACAACATAAAAAAAGGCGGAAAAGTAGAAAACCTTTTCCACAGACATGATAAGAGTGTGCTGCGTTCAACATACAGAAGCACATTTATATTTCCAAGATGCAGGATGCTGAAATCTTAAAGAGTCAAATCAACCCCCTCTGTAATGTTTTTAATCCTGTCATTGGTACAAATGGTTAATATCATTCATTTGGGAATTTATGTAACAGTCCGCTTTGTTTACCAATCATTAAGCCTTCGGAGCGGGGCTCAATGTTCTGTCCTGCCTTTCGCTTCCCCTCCTCCTCTCTTTCCCACCGGACCGTGACCAATTCATCTCTGCCTCTCCATCTCTTTAAACTGTGAGCTCTGGCTTTCATCGATTCATATTTGCACTTTTTGAATTAATGAAATGTCTGAAAGATGTCTTTTCTGTCTTCCCCCAATTTGTATTGTCCATTCTGTGTATTTTCCCCCCGCTTGCATTCAATATGAGAAGTACCATAGCAACTACTAGCATGCTTGAGAAATGCAAACAGAAAACACTTCAATCAGGAAAACATAATGAGGTTTAGGCCCCTTGTTTAAATAGGACATTTTGCTGATACATCCTGGACTTTGCGGACCTAAACCTAAATACATAACATGCAACGGAATACTGATCTTTCTCTTTTCCATATGCGTGTGACCCCTCCTCCATCTCCCGATAATGTGTGATGTGAATTATGTAACAGGTCGGATTTAGATTCAGGCTTCTTATTATTAGACCTGTGACCGTCTGCCACCATGTGCAGCTGGAGTCCTGCCTACAGATCGGCTGGTTCGGCTTGTATACACCCACCCACCCACCCTCTTAGCGGTCTCTGTGTCCTCGGGCCAAGAGATCACTTTAGAGTCATGTGGGATGGAAAAGGGCCTCCAGGACAAGAGCAGAGGGGGTCAGCCTCGACAGTCAACACTGTTATAGTAAAAACACCGTGGAATACACTGACACACCAATTAGTGTGATTCATCATTACCTAGGACCTGTCAGAGAGGGAAATGAACATGTAACATGTCCGTGGTCAAAGTGGTATGGTTTTTACATTTACATTTATTCATTTAGCTGCCGCTTTTATCCAAAGCGACTTACAATTGCTGTATATGTCAGAGGTCACACGCCTCTGGACTACTAGGGGTTAAGTGTCTTGCTCAGGAACACAATGGTGTCTCATGGTGGATTCGAACCCCGGTCTCTTACACCAAAGGCATGTGTCTTATCAACTGCACCATCACCACCCTTTTGAAGCAAGTAATGTAAAAACATGTTGCTGGATGACTTTTGTTACATTTTGTCCCCAGTAGTGTCTGTTTTAAGAGAGACGCAGATGGGAAGAAGAAACACTCATTCAGATAAGCGGACCTATTAATCCATGCACTATGGCCACACAATCACTGCGTGGTTGGCCCTCTTTCTATAGCAAAAGCTGCTCTACTCACCACACACGCACGCACGCACAGCTAATTTGAATGCTGTGTAAGTACCCATATGGCAAAAACCACTCCCACCCTCTGCTGCTCAGCCATGATGGTTCTCATGGTGTCCATTTGTTTATGTCCATGTCTCATTTTAATGAAGCACAGAACACTGAGTCTTGTTTTTCTTTTCTCATTAGTGATGCATCTGTGTTGGGGGACAGGAGGCAAAAGCAAGTGGCAGATGCGAAAGAAGAAAAAAAAGAAGAAGAGTCACAGATCAAAGCCTCAGAGGGAACACAACGCTGATGAACTCACCTATAGCTGGGCTACTGGTAATCAAAGACAATATGAGATAAAATACTGCAGGGCAGCAACCAGGGGGAAACGAGGCATACTTCAGAAGGAGCGAGACAGAAGGTATACACAGATATTGGAAGAGACAGACGAGTAGGGTAGATAGGAAACACACAGAGTTAGTTCAAAAGGCAGACAGGAAGTGATATTAACGTTTCCAGTTAACTGTCTGTCAAGTGAATTTCATGCAAATGTTTGAAGCCTCGCAAAATGGCCTATCTGGCAGATTGTGTTGGGGGCAAATAAATTAGAGAATATTTTAATGTCTGAAGTCACTTTTGAACTGGTGTGCTACAATACTGAACAAATCGTGACTTGGCTGTGGGGGTTTTCTTGAATCTAACAAAAACCCTCATGCTTCAAGTAAGTGTAACACATCTTGTGCTATTATGAGAAAACGTTACAGGACATCGAATACTTTCTTGAGGTTTTAAGTTCATATGATTTAAGTCATGATGAAGACTGATATTATTTTTGTAGGACGTGCGGATGCTAGATAACCAGCCTGCTGGGAGCCTGTGGGTTAAAGGCATTTCCAGGCAGCTTGAGTGCAGCAGTCTGCTGAGCTCGCTGAGGTGTGTCACGCTAACATGCAGATAAGCCGGCATTGTACATATACTCAAAGGGGTGTGTGATATTTTTTAATTCTATGCTAAATCCCTCTAATATTCCGCCACATTTGCATTAGCAGGGATCTCAACTGCATCAAAATAGGCACTTCTATTTTCTCTAAAAGTTGCTCGACAAATGACAGGACTGTGTCACATCTCTTGAACTGTGCATCTAGAAAGAAACGGAAAAAATTTAACACCATTTCTGTTTTGCTCGTATTGAAAAAGGGTTCCATTCAGTTTTTTTGTTGGATGAAAGGAGTCAAAAAAACTTACATGTATGGTCATACTGTTTTGCCATAGTTGGAGCACAATAGTGGTAACAACCAAATAAAAAGTAACCACAAAATCCAATATGATGAGGCTGATGCACTGTTTTTGTCAGATCAAATTCTCTTAGGCTCAGGGACATTACTAACATAGTATTTATATTTTCAAATGGTTACCCTAAGAATAGTGAGACAAAAATCACACTCTCAATTCTGAGTGAGAAATTTCAGATTCTTATTTTCTCATGCATTGTGCAGCCCAAACACACACACCCACACCCACACCCACACACGTTCACACACACAGCAGAGGCAGAATGGGAGATTACACCGACAGTTCTTCCATGCTGAATCTCCTTACTGCAGCCCCCTGGTGAGATACATATAGCCACAACTTGCTAGCTCTCATTTTCTGTTCATCTCCCTCTCCCTCCAAGTGTAGGTTCCTACAATCAACTATTTGATAACTTTGTGATGGTGTCTGCCAGTAGCACCCATGTTAAAAGGAGCTAATGCTGTGAATGCCTGAAGCCTTGGACACTCCATGGAAAGATAAAAAATAATTGCAACAGTCTGAGAAAAGTTCCAACAGCCACACGTTACTTGCTTAAATGCTGACACATGCCAAAGCCGGGCTCCAGACTGCAACTATTTAGTCGCATTTTGTGACCATTTTCGGAGACAGTGCTATTAAATTTTGTAACTAGGAGCAATATGCCTGCATTTTTTATTATTATTTTATATTTTTTCTCAAATCATTATTGTATATAATGTGAAACGTGTCTGTGTGTATGGCCCTTTACGCTCAACTATGCAAGTTAGATAAACCCCGCCTCCCCCTCATATTAAAGCGGGTGTCAGTGTTTACAACTTTGATGGGAGGATGAAGCGAAACAATCTTTCTGGTAACGTAAAGAGAAATAAAACACCATGAGAGTAAAATGAGGGTAAACATATATTCTCTCCTCTCTAAATTTGATGTCAGCAAACAACAGTAACGTTAAGTTGATGTGCTAGCTTGCAGTGCATCTCTGTCTAGTCTTGCTAACCAAGCTGCATCTCTTGGTCTGTGTCTATGTCTTGCTTGCGTTTCAGCACTTAGGGCTGTGTTTTGTGACGCTCCGCCTGCTAAAAGTGAGAGTGAAATATAACCATTTAGCACATTTAATAACCTCCAATGAGCAACAGCGTTTATAAATTGCTCAGAAAAGAAACCGCATTGTGTATGAACATATCATCTACATTTTATATTTTCTCCAGTTTCTTATTTATGTTAATATTCACTTATCTTAAGATTCAATAGAAAATATTCTATTCACCTAATACTGTTAATCTGTTCTGTAGAGGTCAACTTATTCTTAGACCAACAGACAGAGCAAACTGTTTTAAAGGAGGAAGCATTGTAGTGGGAGGACTGGGAGTCAGGTGCGACTGTGTGGCAATGGCATGGCTCAGAAGTCAGGTAGGAGGGCCCCTTAGCAGAATTTTGCTGAGGGCCCCCAGGGGTTGCATGTCGATTTAAGTGGTGCTCCTAAATTTTGCGCTGGTGCTCCTTTGATTTATACGTACTATAGCTGGTAGGCTAAGCTAGCTCTTTAATGTAAAGTTCCACACTCATTTCAAAGTATAGCACAGACAACTCATGGATTATTAACTGTACAACAGGGGGGCTCCCCTAAAATCCACCACTGGGCTGGGTTTTTGAAAGCTGCCTGGTGTCCACTGTGTGGCTGTCCCAACACTATGAGACACGTGGCCAGCTCAAGTATTCAAACACACTGGAAGCAAAGCAGGTGGCAGATTTTAAGTGTCAGCAGCCTTTGGCAACTGCATTTCACCACCATGGGAATTGTTTGCAATGCTGTATTTTCTGTTTCATGGCCAGTGCTGCAGTCTGACCGACTATATTTGGAGACCAGCTGGTCTGTAAGAAAAACTGTATATCCTTCCCCTTTGCATCTGAAGGATTACAACTGCTTGCTTATGTTTTTCTTAAAGTGTGTTTTCCTTTCTAACTCTCCATTTTCATGAGCACTTCACAAAGAAGAGTGTGGTTCCAAACATGCTGTGAGTCCTGAAATATGCGAGGCCACAAAACTTACAGGTCTACATCAGAACAGCGGCTACATCAGAGTGAGCAGTGTCAGTATGTACTGTGTGCATCCATGCACTCTATGTATATGAATGCGAGTATATTTGTAGTATCCTGTAACATACTGCAGATTTCAGTTGAGAATCCAGCCTTTTAGTCCCCATGTTCTGACATGGTGTTTACAACTTCATAAGTGCAAATAATGATTGTTCCGAGGTAAGTTGGTGTTTAAAAAACACGCAGCTACTACATAGTCTATTTTAGGGGTATTCAATTAGAATTCAAAGAGGTCCAGTTAGAAAAAATTTTCTGAAGCGGAAAGTGCGGAACATCAAAACAACTAACTTGCGTTATCATTCAGTACCATAACATATGTTTTTAGTCAACAACGGACTGTCAAAACTGCCAAGTTACCACTTTCCTACTTTCTCTTGTTCAGTGAGAAACGTGAGCTCTAGTTTGTCCTTCCTGCTAGCATTGGAGATCTGAGATATTCTGGTTCTGAACTGCCCGTGGCAAGAATGTACATGTAAAAATCTGTACATTACTTTCGTCTCTTCAATTCGTGTGTGTTTCCAAAACGTTTCTGGTGAATCTCACGGACTTGACTCTCAAGCACAGGAATGCACAGATTTTACTGGCTGAGCAGAGTCACATGACACAATTGTAGCACATGCGATTGGTCTGTGAGTGTCCTGGTCCGCTAAACCAGCACAGTAAATGCTAGAAAAGCTGCATGGGTTAAAATAGAAATGCCCTGTCACGAGGTAGTAAGTCTCAATAATAAATCGGTCCGCCTATTAGTGATATCTGGTCTATTTGTTCCTCAGAATGGTGTTGAAAGGCAAAAGAAAATCAGTGACCATCTTGACAACAGAACAAGGAGAAGTCTTGTGGTGTCTAATTTTGTCGTCAGCTGTCTAGCAATGGTGTTGTCATGACTTCAAGCATACTGTGTACTCAACTTCCCATGTTGAAACACGTACACAGGCAAGTGATGCCCAAAGGTTTGGACAACTGAAAATTTAATGTTGGATCCAGTGATCCATTTTTAGCAGGTCAATGGTCACCAGCAAAAATAACAAGCTTAATGGCCACTCTTCTGAAACGGCCCTGCTGACTGTGACAGAAGCCCTAAGGTCAGCTAGAGCTGCAGCCCAGTCCTCGGTTCTTCACCTGCTTGACCTATCAGCTGCCTTTGACACAGTCAATCACAGGATCCTACTATACGCACTCTTAGCAATGGGCATCTCGGGCAAAGCGATCCTGTTTAAGACTCATTTAACTTAGCAGCCCTGTGGCAATGCACAGCAGCAATATAAAGGAGGTGTAGCAGTGAAGGGGATACATTGCCAGAGTCATTTCTCTCCTGGCTGACCGACCTGGGAATACTGTGATCAGCGCTGAACAGTGATCAGCGCTTACAACTGTTGACAAGGGAAGGGGGGGTGGTTTACAAGTGTTACCAAGGCAACAGAGACCTTGTGTTAAACATTCCCATCACAGTGATTGAAGAGTGTCTGTAGGAACGAGCTGCACCAATACGTTTTCTGTGACAGTAAGCTGCAGCTTGACAAGAAAGTGTTTGAAGAAAGAAAATGAATGCTCCTGTTGTGTTCTGTGAATGTAAGAGTGACATGCACTGGGTATATACAGCATACGACTGTTTTGTGTTAGAGCATAATAGACATGCTCTGACTGTATAGCGTGTCCTTGCACTGTACACTGAGACCTTCTGTTGAATCTGCTAAGCTCTTTATGCGCTCATTCTTGCTTCAAGTGTGTTGCGCTCCATCTGCGTAGGTGTGTATGTAAACCTGAGAGTGTCCCAGTGTTGTCTGAGCATTCTTGTGTCTTTTCTTCTCCCTCTCTGTGGCAAATCAGCAGAGGACTGCTGCTAATTTTCAAACCTTATAACAGGGTCAGCTGTGTTTCCACAGCGCTTTATGACATGAATCGCACGTCACTGCCAGCTCACCTTTCCTGTTTTTGTCTGCTTTGTGTTATAACATAAAAAAAAGCCTGCCAAGGAAGTGGCATGTTTTTGCCAGAAGACTGTAAAGAATGGTAAGGATCATTAGTAAGGAGGACCTCATCCAGATTCAGTTTAAAGGGTTGTGAAGAAACACATGTTTTAAAATAACTGCTAATACACTGGGTTATTCTGATGCTTTAAATGCTACTGTTGATTTGGCTGTCACCAAACTCACCAATAAACTTTGTTCATCAGCCACTACTTTGTACCAGAAAGTTTCACTATAGGCAGGGTTATGTTTTCTTTCTCAAAACTTTCCCCACTAGATTAAGTGACATGTTTCTTCAAAACTACGGACTTTGGCTCTATGATGTGTGTGTGTGTGTCCCTCTCTCCCACTCTGCAACACAAAAGGGCAGATTCACAGCACACATAGCAACAAGCCCTGATTGGCTGAGAGGCCTTAGTACAGTTCCAGCTGAGGAGAACCCTTCTTCTGTTTTGTGGACTCAGCTGCTATTATTCGCCCACTGCCAACAAACAAACACAGGCTTGACCCAGACTGACACACCACCTTGCCCTCTCTCTCTCACACCCATTATTCTCCACCATAAACAGAGCTGTTGTTTAGAAGCTGAGCGACTCACATACTAGTGAAGTGAGGTGGTAAACAAGCTCCAGGCCTCTGGAATTTACTTTTCATCATGAGGCATAGGCACTTAAGAGACAAAACTCATCTCAGCCCCGCAAAACTGGACCTGATTTCAGAAAGCAGCGATGTATTTACGTCTACGGTACTTGTTACAATTAGTTGTTGACATGTCCATCTCTCCCTTTTCCTTACACTTTTCGGTAGATCAAGTTGTACAACATGTAAAATTTGTGTACATGGCTACTGAGCAAAAAAAACTATTAAATATAGCAGTATAAGTAGGATTAGTAGGCCATCTAGTTTCAACCCACAAACTTCAGCAAACTTTTGTTGAGTTCATGCACACAAATCCCCTTTTGCTGTTCAGCTTTCTTACAGTATTAGGTCAGTACTGTATGATGAAAGCTCCAGTAACAATGGCGTCCTATCACGGTTAGGTAACCATGGTTTAAGGAGTGCCAAGAGTCTGCAGGATTTTATTGCAACCACACACTATGCCAGCTGATTTCATAGAGTAGCACACCTTTAACCGGACAGGTAATAATCAGCTGGTATAACCTTTGAATCAGATGAAAACCTGCATACTCTCTTCCAGCTACTGACCACAAAAGGGGTAAATTCAAATCCCAAAACCTGCCGGGAAGTTCTAGATTAGGAATGAGATACAGTATGCGTGCTCTTTATCTTCGACAACCATAGCAACTGAAGTCCTTGAGTAAGGTACTTAAACCTCCTATTATACAGATGATTTGCTTGGTGGCTAAAACAGGAAGAGTGGCTGCACTGGGCAGCTTCCAGGTGCATTAGGCTGAGTAAATGCCAAGCAGAGTGAAGCTGAAAAACATTACCTGTGCGGTAAACTTTCCTGAGATTTGAAAAAAATGCCTTTGAATACTAAGATGCCCAAACTCCAAAACAATGAGGTAGGCCTACTTGTGGCTAAAGGGGACTCAAGTGTACACTAGGTGCTTGTGACATGTACTTGTTCATAACAATTCATCACACCTCTCTCTCCTAATTTCCCTCTTCAGATGCAGTGACCCCCACAGTGCCCTTTCTGACCTTACTTGCACATACTGGACATGGACCCCCTATGCCCGTGTTATTTAGGCAAGAGTGGTCCTTTGCAAGCTCAAACTAATACCTGTTATGCAATGTGGAGTGGAGTGAGTAAAGCAGTACTGGACTGGTGGGCAAAGTGGGAATTACTAAACCCCAGCAGAGCCAACAATCACGCAGTACTGCATAATCTAGCCTTAACAATGTACACACTATAGGTACAAAGTTTAATTTTAGATTCAACTTTCACATTTTCATTTTATAGAAATGCCACAAAGTAGTGTATGTACATCCCAATATTATATCAGGTGCATTGGCACGAAGGTGAAAACAATATCAAGATTTCTTTGAGAATGAAAATAACAATTTTATCCTCCAAAATAACCTAATTTAACTTTCTCCTCTAATGGCAACATCTAAAACAAAATATAGCAGTATTATAGGCTAGCAGTTTAAATTTCTGCAAGCTGACTGCTGGTAGTTACAGGACACTAGGGCAGTAGGACAACCCTACTTCTCTCTGTAACCGGAGCCACCCCGTCCAACATGAATGCACAGGCTTTTGACCTCCTCTGCCGCCCATGCCAAATTCAGGAGAGGGGGGTCTGAACTGAGCAACCTGAGCAGTCGGGCTCCAAGTCTCATATGAAATGTGTTCCAGTTGTGGTAAAGGCAGATCGAGGTGGCTGGTGATGGGAATTAACTGCTTGGGACAAGGAAGCACAAGGCCAAAGTCTTGAGGTGGCTAGGAAAACCCCCCACCTTATTCTTGGTAAAGCTGTAGTGAATGATTAATCTGCCACAAAAAGCAAACAAACAGCACTTGTTTACCTACTCTGCTTTTGGTTGCTTCTCCCTTTTCATTGTTATACTGTACTTCACTTGCGTATCATTTCGCACCTTCTTTTGTCAGGAATTGTGAAACTCGTAATTACAGTTCCCTTACCCCCAACATCAGCATTCATTAATAGCGTGATACGACAGTAAAAACAAACACCTAAAATAGCATTAACCCAGCTAAACAGGACAGAATGACTGTCAGCTGGTTTGTTGCGAGGATGAAGCAATGCTGAGGGTGATAGGGGAATCGTCTCACTCCGTACTGAGGCCGGTTGCTGGCCTGAAAGCAATGAGATGAGACAATGGAGAAAAGGAAAAGGGATAGATGAGTCTCAAATTAACTTAACCTCACACTGTTGTGAATAAACAATGTGCTCAGCGCCTCCACAATGAGCCCCTGAGGTACTTTTTGTTACCAGGGACTGCGTAAATATGATTATATTACTTTAAAGGAATGGTTCACATTACAGACAGATCAATTATCGCTTTATGCATATTAACTGGTTGATATTAGATGTCTCTTGATTAATCAGTATTCACAATAACACCCAGTATGAATGAACTGATTTACATAGAAAACAACATTTCTTTGATACTTTAGCCCAGCTTTCTTTTTTCCTCGTCTCTCCATACTCTTATCAGACATTTCTTAATCAATCTATAATGGTCTTTCAGTACTAACAGCACACTGTCAGCATGGAAACACAGAAACAGATGAGATGTGTGTGTTGTGTGTCAGCCTAGTGTATGAACCTGATTAAAGTGCCGGCTTACATAACACTGTGTGGTGTCTGGTAACAGACCTTAAAAGCTGAAGAGGACTCCATCCTCTTCAGAGTCAATCTAGACCGTCTGTCACATTAACCAGTTGTATGAAATCAGTGGCATCTGGCAAGGCCCTAGTTTCTTTATTTCCTCATTCACTGTTGTGCTCTGTGAACTCTACTGAGAGCTTGTGAGCTTTGACTGCCTTGACTAGTTGTATAAGTTAAAACATTTTTACTTTTATCAAAAGGAGTGCCGTCCTTCACAGGTACTTTTTGAGACCTGAAATCAGCTGCAGGAGTCATAGCGAGTGCTGCACATGCACATTTCTCAGGCCTTGTGCAAACAATTGCAAAAATTGAAGCATATTTCTTTTTTTTTTGAGCCAGATGACTTAAAAAGACTTCAGTTGCGCCCACAAAACAGCGTTAGTGTGTATATATGTGAACTGGCCTTACACTACCACTTTCTTTATTCAAAGTATTACATGACAAATGCACTCCAATAGCAATAGATCTGCAGAAAGTCTTTGTCAAGCAATCAATATAAAGTATACTGATAAATCTGTCAGGTCCTACTGTTTATTTGTTTATAGTAAATCAACCTAGCTCAATTTCTGTCAATATGCTTTTTGTCTCATTATCAGCAGATGGTGGTGGAGGTGTTAAGTGCTGAGGTGTTACAGTATCTGAAATCTACGTAATGTGACAGGAGGAAAAACGGAGAGGAGGGCAGAGGAACATAGGACAGGTAGGGAAGGCCAGTGGAGCGAGGAGTGAGAGAGCTGATTCACTACAAGGTCAGAGCAGATCAAAATTGCCTGTGCAAGGTTTCTCTCCCGACAAATCTACAGGATAACAATAATCACACATTCCCTAACACACGCCTATGCAAACACTGCTGAGGTTAACGAGAAGCTGTTGTTTTGGTTTCTCAGTTGCAAAAATAACACACACGCTGGATGCATGAGAAAGCAATGCTCAACATTTGTGCCAGGCAGGAGTGCTGGTGTTTTTCTTTAGTATGTGGTTTCTGAGCAAGGCGTGCTAAGTCCCACAGAACTTGGTGCAGATCTAGTTATGTCACATCAGAGATTAATACTAGAGTGGAAGGAAGGATTCACTGTAGAGGACACCAGGAATTCATAGTTCATGGAGATGAAGTACCTGTAGGTGACCGATACGTTCTGCACATGCCCAAAAGTGGTCTTGTCAGTCAAAGAAGGTTATCATAAATGTGCCTGTTCACAATCACTCGTGATGTGATGAACCACAGATGTTTGGTGAACTCAAGACACGGAATGGTTTTAATCAATAGTTTGGTCTCTGTGTAACAATCAAAAGTGGCCGTGTCAGTCAAAGAAGATTACCACACATGTACCACAAATAAACACCGAACTAAAACAAATTGACCTTTTCTTATTTTTTAATTCTTAAAATCAAAATGAAGACAGGGACCAAACTATTACTCTATTGATCAAAACCATTTTGTTATCTTGAGATCACCTTACAAGTCATTGTGAACAGGCACATTTATCTTCTATCGTCTTTGACTGACAGGACCACTTTTGAGCATGCGCAGAACGGATCGGGCAGCCGGTAAGGATAAGGAACTGATAGAACCTATACTGCAAGTTGTTGAGTTTTGGCAACTTTGTTAACAGAAAAACACATATTTGCACATTTTACTAACCCTGTTCAGTCTGTTCAGCTCATTTGCAAAGTTATGAAACTCACTGCCTTATAACATTTAGCTCTATATTGGGCTCTCTATATTCCAAAGACATACAGAAATAAAAGACAGAAACTCAAATACACAAAGATAAAGACATATCGTCCCCACCACAACACCACCCCTACCAGGGGAAAACCACCAGGTCCAGATGGCTCTTCCTGTTCCTGCAGAGCTGGCTGCTGGTTGGCTATGAGTAGCCACGGGGGCATGAGGATGTGACGAACACAAAAGCAATGACATCACTGGCACCCTGGCAGTAGACATATGACCCATGCTGCTACCTTTAGCTTCAGCCAGTCCAGCACCAAGTCTGGATGGTGTATTTGTGTGTCTGTATTAGAGCCCGGCAGATTTATCGTCCGATATGAGCCAATTACATTTAATCGGCATCTGCATTTATAACAGCCGATATGACGATTACACAAAGAAACAGAGACAGATCCTTCACTCATGTCATGAGTGTTGCATAGTTTGCCCACCAGAGGGCGCTCTGCAGCTCCTCTGTTAACAAAAGTGCCTCCCCCACATAAACCACAGAAGGAAATCAGCTGTCTGGAGTCTACCGGAGCCTACTGGGGCATATAGAAACAGCAGAGTGGCTGTGTTAGTGGTGAGTTGGTCATTTGTCCTGTTAATTACATGACTTAAATAATAATAATGAAAGCAGCCCCAATCACTTCTCCTCTCCTGGAAACATCCATGACTTACTAACCCTCCTGTTTTTCACTGCCCTCACCTGGTTTCCTCCAGGCTCACAGCAGTGACGTTATGTTTAAGGTTACGAGAGTTGGGTGTTGGAAGCTACGCTCCTGACAAACGTGATTGTAGATTTATTTCTAAAACAAGTGTGTCATTTCTAGCGAACGGTCCGCATTCCTCTCCAATTCATTACTTCTAGAATATTTTCTAACATCCCCTACAGCTGCTAATGCTGCCGGTTGCTAAATTAGCCACAAAGCTAATGCCATGTTTATCAGTGGCAGAGCGCTAATCTTAATGAGCAGTTAAACTATAGAGTGTAACGTATTCTAAAATTTATCTGCGAGCTGCCTGTCTGCAGTTATACTCACAATTAAACCAGAGCGGACATGTAAATAAATGTGAGCTGAACAAGAATATAATACAGCTTCCTGCCAGACAAAGTTATCTAGCTCCTGTTTGTGTGATGTTGTAGATGTGAAACGTTGTAGTCAGAGCCGTAACGGCTCTGGTTGTAGTTATAGTTAAATGAAGATGCAAGTCCTCGTTGTAGACAGCCATGTAGTATTAGATGCATTCAACAGCAACTCACTATTTCGTAGACGGCATGTTTTACAGCAAGCTGGTGGTTGAGAAATGGTTTCTCGTTGCTTTGGATATTATTAAAGAGTGCTGGTAAAGTTATAAACTAGATGTGAATATGCTACATTGCATATAGTTATTATGGCAGATAATGTGTAAGGTAAAATACACATAGCCTACGCTTATTCTCTTTCAGCCATCTGTTTACAGTTGCACCTTCCTGCAGTAAATATTTATTGATGGGCAATTGTTTACATGTTACGTTGTTGAGAATGTAAAAATAACAATCTATTTAGGAAAAGTTATTATAGCCCACATACCGAACAGCTTTCAATATCGGCCTGTTTGTAAATTGTAAAAAAGTGTAGTTTAGACAGGAAAGGGATCTACTATCCAAATAATTTTCAAAATCAATATATCGGCTCATTAATCAGCTCTTTTTCACTTCAATATCGGCATTGGCCCCCAAAAACCCATATCGGTCGGGCTCAAGGCTGGGGGGGGGGGGGGGGGGGGTAGCTGTTCTAAATATGTACACCTGCTTTTATGTCTGTGATTGACTAAAAGCATTACGCCTATTTCCGTACAGGGTAGCAGTTAGAGAGGCAACGATTATTCGATTGAGAAAAAAATGAATCGACAACTATTTTGATAATCGATTAATCGAAAAATAGTCTGTGCGTGAGGCAGCAGCTAATCCGCCCCAAACTCCCTTAAAAAATCACGGAGTTTTGTGAGTTGTTGAGTTAGGGGAAACTATATTTGTTGTGAAATGCTGTCTACTACAAAATCGTTATTATTGATCCCCTCTTGTAAATTCGGCAAATGAAATGCATGACGTTATTCCTTTGTATACAGTGTCAGTTTGTCCCAGGGTGTTGCAGTACTGGCGTGAAACCTGCTCCGTCGCTAAACAGCAGATCAGTTGCTTATCAGGACGTGATTTCAGTTTTCTGTTGCTGCATTTTTGAAATCAGTATATATTTTATTGTCTTGACTGTTAATTAGCACATGCCTAAACCAACCTCAGGTTTAATTTACAGGCTAAATGAGAGGCATTGTGTAATTTTGCGATTCATAATCCCAATAGTCGATTATTCGTTTCAATAATCGATAGATTAATCCACTATCAAAATAGTTGTTAGTTGCAGCCTTAATTTGAAGACATCACTTTGGCCCCTGGAACATTGTGATGAGCATTTTTCACAATTTCTTGACATTTTATAGAATTAACGATTAGTTAAGTCTATAAAATAGGCAGCAGATTAGTTGAAAATAATCGTTGCAGCCCTAATAGCAGTACAGTTGAGTATGTGTCCTGATAAAGAGCTGGTATGCAAAATAAAATGTTCCAGCATTATGTAAGAGCATTGCTGGACTGGGGGGACTGGTTGCCCAATCCAATGTAGCAGCTAGGCAAGGCTAGGCTACTTACAGTCAAAGCTGTCACAACAGCATTGATTTAGGCTGATTACTCCAGGGGCCAGGATTGTAACTCACAGCTGAATGCCTACCCAGTATTGGTATTCATTGCGAAAGGCTGCTCTGAATCTCGCTGTACAATGGGGAGTCCAATATCCATGTTCAGTGCAGCTGGGTCAGCAAATAGCAGTGGTGTTGTATTAAAAGGCTATAAGGTGAAAATTAAACTAGTTGATGAAATGTATACCTACTGTAAGATTGTGTACGCATAAATAGGAAAGGCAAGCAGACCTTTTAAATGACTAAAAGATTATGGTTTTCAGTGATTCTGTTGCCCTTGGTTTCCAACTGTCACACAGAGTACTACCAACTACCTGAAAAGACAGTACTACCAACGAGCACTTGTTTTGCTGTAGTTAAAAACCTTGAGAACAGGGACTCAGTAAATAAATTAGTCAAAAAAGTGAGAAAAATACACAGACAGACTCCAACTGTGTGACGGGAGTAAAACGAAGGAGAGCACTTGTTGTGGCTGCCTGCTGCTATAGGATAAATCACTGCTGAGGAAGAGGCAAAGACAACACCGGAGTAGACAGGTGCTGCACAGGACAACAGTGTGTGTCGCTCTGCATTATCTGAGTCTCTCATCAGTGAGAGTGTATAGTCTGATCCGCTGGCATGTGGCTGGGACATCTCAAGGCAGCTGTAATCTGGCTGAGCGCATGGCTGAAGGTAGTGGAGTAAATTGGGGGGGGGGCTCCTCCTTAAAGGACTAATTGCTCCAAACAGGAAGCACCATCAAACAAACACACCAAACAGCATTACACAGAGAGCAGGAGCACAGCGCTGAGGCTGGCCAAGCTGACTGAGTCTCTCAAACATGACCAGCGCGGAGGTCATCTCTGTGTGTGTTGTTAAATGTGTGTCTGAAAGGGGGGAGAGAATGAGAGCTGTGGTTGAGGGCATAAAGGTGGAGGCATTCTTAGCTCTTTGCTCATACATTTCCCAAGATGGCCTCATATAACCATATAACACAAAGTGTTTTTTTGTTTTGTCCCTTCAGTGATCTGGTTGTAAGGAGCACCGCCGCAGTTGAGCAGAAACAGCCTATTTTTATGCTGTAAACAATTCCAGGATGCAAATAAAACTCAGCTTAACCACACTTCAACGGAAACTGTTTGAACCTTGACTGGTGTAAACAGCTCCCACGTTTTCCATAGCTGCTCTTTATGGGACCTGTAAAAGCTGTCAGTTGAGCCACATGGTTCAACGGTACAGTGCTCATTAGGGCCAATAGCAATCTGTTGCTACATTCACCCTCTCCTTGCACCCCATGTACTACACACACACACACACACACACACACACACACACACACACACACACACACACACACACCATCCTGACTCACAGCTCAACTCACAGGAAAACAAGGGGGTCAGATGACTTTGGTTAGGCCCCTGAGCAGAACATAAGTGCTCTTCTTCTTCCTTCATAATAAAAGCATGGTTCATAAGGTGCCACAAAGCGTTGCTGCAAGATCATAAGTCTTAATTCTTTGATTTATATCAGGAGCTGAAGTTCAGACTTAGAGCTCAGACTGATGCTGCTTTTTTCTTTGGACACCAATTCTTGTGCCACAACTCATGGTATTAGCTGCCAGTGCTCCTTTTTGTTTTTCCTTTTTTAGGGCGGGTTGACACCAGCCTTGTTTAGTCTGGCTGAACCCTGAAGCGATAATCCCCATGATGGTGCGGTTTGTTTGGGTTGGTGCGAACGCTGGACTCGAATTCTAGTGCGGACCAAACAACCGCCTCTGGTCCGCCTCAAAGAGGTGGTCTCGGACTGCTGTCAAGTGAACTCTGAAGCGGTTAATTTCTGGTGTGAACACACTTTTGAACAGGGAGCCTTTCATGCAGCCGTGCATAGATGCTCGCCAGTACTTTTCGTGAACTGACCAATCACAGCATGGAGAAGGCGGGACATTAAAAAAAGGCTGAGACACTCCAGCAAAGTTTAGAAATGTTGAACTCGTTGACTAACCACCAAGTAGGCCTAGAGCGTTTTTCTTGCTCAATAATTGAATGACTGAAGAAACCCACAAAAATTAAACTGCCGTTTTGTCCAGCTGGAATTAATATTATAGGCAATTAATGGTAAGCTATCGTAGCCTGTACTATTATCTGAAATTATAATAAATACACAAACATTAGTGCTGATCAAACCTTAACCACAGTGGTGTAGGCTAATTTCAGAGAAAGGTTTTATTTGTGACACAGCTGAATCTCAACTAATGAACTATCTGTATGCAAATTATCCAAATCAAGTGTAACCTGTAAATATACTATTATACTAACATTATACTTTACTTGTATACCTTTACTCCTCCAGGTTGTGGATATATTTTGTTTATCAAATGATCAGAAATAACAAGAAAATGCATAGATTTCGGTCATAAGATAACTCACTGCCTTTACTGTACGCGTACTGGTTACTTATGGTTACTGTTGCGCGAAGTCACCCCCCAAAGGCCCATTCTGAGCCAGGAAAAACACTGTTAGCAGGGCACAAACCTGGACTCAACAAAGTGAGATGCCTCCTGAATATCTGGGCTGAGGAGAATGTTTCTCAATTACTAGTGAAGGTGCATAAGGACAGAATATTCAGCGATAAAATGAAGGAGAATGTATTCGAGTGAGGGGTTTGATTTTTTTATCTGCTGACTGTATGACCAATAATCGACTGCCATTTCCGCTACATGGCTTTTGTTGACAATTTATAGACCTTTTGATTTTTACCTTTGTAAATGTAAACCGGGCCAGTTGTCAAATTTAAACAAAGTATTATCCTTGCATTGGTTCTCTTCAGGAACTGGACCTTTAGGTGTGATCCTGCCCTTAAATACAAATGCCATGCAGTATTGAACCAATTAGGATCAATCGTCCAAGTGTAAGTTAATATGAGGACATCACTAGACATCATGTCTTATGTGTATGTGGGGCTATTCATACAGAAACTATTATTAGACTTCTGAATTGATGTTGTTCTGAAGATTTATAAAATGGTGTTGTTATGGCAGTGACTAAGACATAGAACTTAATTTGGATTGGTCACGTCAGCCTGACATGGGATATGTTTATTATGTTCGAGCACAGACACGGATTTGATATGTTGAACTTCAGCGCCACCAGTTCCCATAGTCCCCTCTCAAAGTGCTAAAGGTGGAGCGAGGGTGCCAAGATATGGCAGGGCAGGGTTCAGTCTGATTCTAGCACCTCATCACGCACCTAAAGCCTTGGCTTGACTTTTCACACCCACCTGAACAGGAGGCTGCAGCCTGTGAGACTTGCTGAAGGAGTATTAGTGATAGGGTTAGAGGGCTGGGGTTAGATACACACGTCTGGACTTGTTCAACTCTCCCCTTCAAACTTAACATAGCTAGGCTCTCCTAGAAACCCTCAATCCAGCATTAGAGCAGTGAAAGGGCCTGCTCTGTGCTCAACTCAACCGTGCTGTGGTCCGAGCCTCTGAATAAACAGCTTCTCTCACCACTGCAGTCCCTTTCTCAGAGAGCAGGGAGAGGAGAAGCAATCTGGTATCTCCACCAAAGGAACGGCACAGTATGTTCCAAATAACAATAGCCCCACTGTGTCTGCCAGTCAAATAGGGAGCTACCGCTGTGGAGCAGCTTTTACTGGCACAAGCTTTCATAATTAGAACATGACAGTGAGAGAGCCAACTTGACATGGCAACAACATGGCAACGAACAGACTCGCTGTAGTAATGTGCCTTAGGCCAACAGTTCTCAATCCTTTTGGCTGATAGGAGGCAAATAAACACACACTGAGTATTTGGTACATTAAATCATCTCAATATCCCCCAATTTGAGAGTCATTATCCCAACCAATAATCCAACATACAACAGCAGTGTTGCCGTTTGCTGCTCACAGTTGACCCAGCATGCTGTGCTGCATTATTAGGCTATAATTACACAGTACAGTGCCAGTCAGTGTGCCCTTTCTCTGGCTAGTCACATCACACAGATGTCTGGGTCAGTGCTTCTATATAAAGGCCGCAGGATTGTACAAGCAAGGACGGGCAAGGCAAGGCTAGGGTTAAAAGTATAGGCCCATATAGGGCACATGTTTACAGTTTGTTTTGGAGTCCTATTACAAGTATTTTGTGCTCTAAGCAAGATCTCACTCAGGCCAGTCAGCAACCTGACTGCAGTTTCATAACCAATGCAAACATACAGACTACCCCGACTGACTGCAGATAATGTCATCATGACTGAGTACAGTGGCACTTCACTGCTTCCAAGTATGGTGCTATTGTGCTGTTGACAACACCACCTATTTTTTTTTTTTCTTTTTTTTTTTTTTAATTGTGTCAGGGCAGAGATTAAGGTTCTGAGATGCGCTTTACAAATGAATGCAGTGGTAAAATTATCATAATCACATTGAAACAAACAAGGGTGTCCCCTCTGTCCCTGTTTTACCTCCTGCTGCAGATATAGCGACATGTAAACAGGTTGCAGAGCATAAGGCAGGAGCCTTATTTCCACAACAGGGTGGGTGTCAAGTACATTTTGCAGCAAGAGATTGTCAAAACAAGAGCTACTGGCAAAAAAGGGAAGAGCATTTGGCATGAGAGGATCTTGCAGGTTATATGTTGATGCAACAGTGGGGAAAAGAGACAGCTGACATTCGTGGTAACATCCAAAACTAGGGCACCAAATGCGTGTTATATGTACACGTCCTCATCGACTCAGGTCAGGCTTTGTTAATTCACATAACCAGTGACCAGGCTGACCGGCTGTTACATAATTCCCTGGCCTGAATCTTCTCTCAGGGGAATGGGTACAGTCAGTGCACAAAAAGCTTGCCCACACACTGACCATCAAGTCCACTCCACATGTGTCTGTGTGTTTTTGGTGCCCCACATACCTCGCTCGGGCTTCATGTTGTCCAGTGTCATCAGGTTGCCTTCAGGGTCCTCTTGCAAGGTCTTCTCTCTTTCTATCACACACACACAGTCTTGACAGCAACACAACGGTGTCTGGACCCCCCAAACCCTCTGTGACTGAGACCTGCTGTATTAGCGAAGCAATAATATCAGCTGTGAAGCCTGTGCGTTGGTGCCAGCTGCCCCCTATCCAACAACAAAGCATTGCTTTGTTAGCATGCTACTGTACGCTTCCATCGAGTCGCACTGTATTGTCCAACTGACTAACACAAAGACAGCTGATAGCGAATGCCAGTTACAGTCAGCGTTTGGTAATGGAGATGCCAACCTGCCTGCTAGCGAGTAACCAATCTGGCTACTAGTAATTTAACTAGCAAGTTGGCTACTCTCACAGTCAGTCTCAAATTCCACCACCTGAACCACAGTTACGTCGCGATGCATTTCTGTGTCTCATCTCCTGCAACACTGGCTCCTCACAACGGCGCTCTGCCAGGACGGGGGGTTGCTAACTCAGCAGTGTGAGCTAGATAGCAAACACAAACTAACTAACTTTATCGTTACTGTGTAGTCAAGCGTCTATTGGTGACGACGACCTCACAAACATCCCAACCCCCCACTGTAGCGCAGGTAGCCACGGCTCAGCAACAAACACCGCTTCCCGACGACGGACGGTCTCGATATTTATTTTTTTGCTACGGCGAGAGCACATTCAGCGTATCACTATTCTCACGAAAACCGGTGATATCACACGGGTATGGGCCAATTTCTATCCATCGACAGCGGTGGAACCGTCGCCATCTACTTAATGTTAGAAACGCCACCTGTACTGACTTCCTTTGCGATCTTCATTAAAACTTTTCTAACCTACAACAAACAGCCCGACTCTGCTCGGAAAGCTTCGGCAACACAGCAACGTTTTCCACGAGGGTTTACCGAGCAGCAGTTGGTATTTACCGCTGACAGGCCAAGCTGACTGCTGAAATTACAAGACTATCTCGATACTAATATTTTTCAGGCGAAATGCAGATGAAAGGAACAGTGAGTCCTCCTAGTCGTGATGCTTTACAGTCTGCCTCCCCTCCCCACCGCTTGTCAAAACAGATCAGCGCAGCTCCAGTCACGTGTCCCAACAACAGACCCAGTCGTCACTTCCTCCCTCTCTGCCAGCCTCGCATGAACTCGCAGCCATAGCAACCGCCAAGTTAGAAGTGGTAACAGAACTTGTGAGGAAGACGTCTCTGGTGAAAAGAAATATAAAAAAACAACAACGGCCTGTATAGCTTTCTCTCTCACTGCTGTTACATCAATGACCGTTGATGTTTGGCCAGGGAAACGGGACCAACAACAGAACGGGCTACTCTCGCAAGCTGATTGGTCAGTGGGGTTCGGTGCGCGTTCACGTGCGCACGTGAGGGCTCGTTTTTTTTCGTCGTGAACATTTTGTACTGGCCTGTTTGAAGCCTATGGTGTGCACTATGGTTTAAGGTAATGCTATTATATGTTGTAGTACAAAGTCTTGACTGGCGAAGTTACTTATAAAGCAACTGAGAAGTTCCTGGCAAATTACTAGATATCAGCCAGAGGCAAGGACTTTGTTTCAGCTTTTCATTCGTTGTCACTTTTCAAAAATTAAAGAATGTTTTGGCTCGTACATGTTTCAGACAAGCGAACTGACATATTTGTTATTTGTTACGTCGTCCAACAAAAGGGAGCTTCAGCCATTTTCAATAATAGGGGAACGACTGTTAAACAGTCAGTCAGAAAAGTATAAAAACTATAGTCCAGCCCAAGGCAATGTGGCAAAGTAATGGTAGAGATGTGGTACAATATCCACTATCATTCAACAGTTGACCCCTCATTGTAAAAAAGACTGCCCTTTGACCTAAAAGAACTAAACTTAACTTAAAAGTCAACTTTAAATGTTAAGTTTAAGTGAAAAGGTAGATCCAGAACCCAATAAATTCAGCACGAGATCCATTGTTATTTTGGTACAAATGGAAAAGGACAGAGGGAGAGCTCTTTGTTTTAATCTCTTCTCTGCTAAGACCTCTTGGGGACAAAAGGCAAAGGCCAAAATGAGGACACTAGAATCTGCTTCACCAATCTGTTTGGCAGCTGCTTTGCACTTTGTGTGTTATTGTTCTTTGCTACACACAAATATATTCTATAGAGGGGACTGGAGTTTGGTTAAAATGACTAGTGTTATTGTAATATTTTGGATAGACTACTGAAAAAGAAAAATTCTATATCCTGTTGTTGTCACAGGGTAGGACTGAACAATTCATCAAAATATAATCAAATTTACCCAGAGAATAGGGTCATAAAGTCCACAATGACAATGCAAGCATCTGCCAGTTGTTTATGGGCCCCCTCTGGGGAGGGAACAAAGTTTACAAAGTTAGTCTACTACTGTAACAGATATACACCAAAATTATGTTTAACAGTCTATCCATAAACCCATCTATCTATCTATCTTATGATAGCATAAGAAACCCTGTGGTCTCCTATCAGGGGTTTAGCTCGGAAACAGCTGTGTAAGGGGTGCTGTTGAGGGTGATTGTTGGCCGTCAGGGATTAAAGGGCTCAAAAATTCAGAGTGTGCTCCTGAGTAGTTAACAACAACATTGACAGCAGACCAACATGAGATGCCAATAATCCTAGCTACAGGGCTAAAGGGGAATTCTACAATAAAACTAATTTCACATTAAGTAGGGAGACATGGTACAATGAATGCAGACTCCAGTGGTTGAAATGCCTTGTGGTAGGAAGAATCCACCATCGTTGACTTTCAGTCCAATTTTTTTTTAAAATGCTTGGTGTGAAGCAGCTTTGCAAACTTTGCCACTTTGAGTTAACTTGGTGCTCAGACTTTGCCACTGTTTGTTAGTTGTAGTGTTGCAACTAGCAAATCACAGCCCAAAGAAAAGAGTTGTATTAAAAATCTTATGAGTGTGAAGGGGAAGCTGAATCTAGTTGATGATGACATGAAGAGATAAATCCTGGAGCTAACAGTAGCAACTCCCAGAAAGCTGTGACCCCACCCTTGCTTATTTTAAAGAGATATGGGGACATTTCCTGATTCACAGCTGGAAGATCTGCATTCACTTAAAGCTCATTTGGATTTGATATCTTAGTCCATAGTGCACACTGTTTAGTGTAATAAAACCAAACATCATTATAAGTATTGATGCTTTAGTGGGTTTAAATGATCTTCTTTTAGTGTGACTTTTCCCTTTAAGAATGTAGGCAAATGCCAACAAAGTTCTTGTGCTTTTAAAAATAAATGTCATAGCCCCATCTAGTGGCAGGATACAAGTAATGCAGCAAATAAAAGGAAGCGCTATCTATCTATCTATCTATCTATCTATCTATCTATCTATCTATCTATCTATCTATCTATCTATCTATCTATCTATCTATCTATCTATCTATCTATCTGTCTGTCTGTCTGTCTGTCTGTCTATCTAGTAAAAAGGAGAAGAGGGACACAGGAAGACTCCAGAGACCGAAAGCTAAATGTTGTACAAATAAGACTGTACCTGAGGTGAAACTGTGTGGACATGTTGCCAAGTGGTGGGACTCCCTTGGGTCATTGTCCCATGACTCCATCATCCTCATTCAAGGCAAGTACATTCATAAATAAGAGATTGTCCTTCATCTGTGTGGCACACTGCAGTGCCTTTATTCAGTTCACTTTGACCCATTTAAAAAGTTGAAAAGCGTATGCACACACACACATTTGACACACATTACACACACAATAGTTATAGTTGTAGGAGGTCACAAAGGCCCATGAGCATTAGTTAGCAAGTAAGGTGGATGACTGAAACTAGATTATATCATGTTCTTGCTCACAAAAGTAGCGTACCTTGTGTCTTATGTTTACTTTTCTTAACACAATATTCACCAAGTGTCTTCACACATAGCTCAGCTGACCCATCTTACATTGTCCCTCATTGCATCCTAAAGGAAACGACTGTCCAGGCATGGGTCTAGTTTGGCTTCTTTGACAAGTTTGACAAAGTTTTGGTTCAACCGTAGACCAAAACAGTGGCGAGATCTGCTGTCCACTGGCTCAGTTTGATGAGGATCAATGATTTACCACTGACTCAATGTTTAACTGAGAAATGTACTTATTAGACCATCAAGAATTTGAACTTCCGATGTAAGCCTGAAGACAACAAATATATTTTAGCCTTCCCTATTTACGTGCAAGAGTTTGCCTTCAGGCCTTGAATCAGCGTAATCAGAGTTCAACATATCACCTTTGGGTGATGGATTACAGATGGATTTGCGGGGTTTAGCACCACAAACAGAGGAAACCAACTGAAAAAACTGTTTAGGCTACTTCTTTTATAGTTGTGTTACTGAGTTCAATCAATGAAACCACTGATGGGTTAAAGTGTGGATGTCTCAGCTTGGCTTCACTCATTCATTAATCTATGTAAGTGAAGGTAAATATATTAAGGATAAAACGTTAAACTAGACAACTTTTTCTAAACTCAGGACTTTGCTCATTTATAAGTTATGATTGTGATTATTTGATTATTTAAAGGGCCACATTACCTTGCTTTTCTTTCCTTTGGGATTCAAATCTGGCTGACTCTGAAGGGTTTAGGTGAACCTAAAACTACATGACACAGCAGTATATAAAGAGGTGGCTAAGTTAACTGACTAAAGATTTTACAGCTCTGTAAAATTATCAATACATACCTTTGTTGTGAGACTGTGGTTCATTGTAAAACTTTACTCCAAAATTTGCAATTTACAATTTGAATAAAATGAACCTCCCATCCCACATTTTTAAAAATAATTTGCTGATGGTCTTTATAAGATACTGAGGTTTTTAATTATTGATTGGTTTAAACAGCTTGATATTTCCAAATGTATAGTGTTTTTAAGTAAAGATGCATGACATAAACTCTACTGATCTTCTCAGGCGACTTGTCATGCATGTTCCCATCCAAGACAGACTTATATGCCTGCTTGTCTTGTCCTCTACTTCCTCATCTGATTTGATGTTTTATTGATTCAATTTGCCTGTCTGAACAAAAAAAAAGAAGACAAAGCACACACACCAAAAATAAAATAATAACAAGAGCCAGGATTCAGAAGTTGGAAATACCAACCGTTTATTTTCTACTTTTGCGACTACAGAAATGTTGAAACATTTGAACACTGAAAAAAGCTGGATGACATCATCACTTGCTTCTCAATTTTCTTTCCTTCTTTTTAAAATTTGCTTAGCAATCACAACAGATGATATTGCACGGCACTGAGAAAGCAGTAGCAAAGCCTGGGAAACAGCAATGACAAATCAAGTCATGAGACATGGAGTAATACATCTGAGAGTAACACCAACAGTGGTGCCTCTCAGGCATACTCGGGCTCACACACACACACACACACACACACACACACACACACACACACACACACACACAAAAACTGAAGAAGCATTGTGAGTTGAAGAGGAAGTCAAAAGAAAAAGATCAAGTTTAACAAAAGCACAAGGCGGACGAGCGAGAGCAATGAGATTTCATTTTGAAGTGCAAGATGAACTACTACTGTAATGTATTCCTAAATGTCCATGACAACAAATATGCTTGTTTATCAAAACCCTTCAAGCATCTTTGTATATGAATAGCTGGAGGACACCCCTGTCCGGGTAAGAAACTCATTCCCCAGCGTAAGAGATCCAGGTGATTGTCTTAGGCGATGCAGTATTGTTATGAGACTTGTAGCCAAGCTACCCATCACATGGGAACTCCTTACTGACAAAATAAATAATAGAAAACGTGAAAACATTTACATTCTCCATTCTGTGACACAAAGACTGCATAACATGCTGATGTGATCTGTCATGGACATTTTAGTGATGACCTTCAGTCCTTGGAGATACTGTGCCATGTGCATGACAGAGGTGAAGCAGTACTAACAGTAAGGGCTCTGACAGCCAGAGGGAGTCTTAAACTTACTGTTGTGACATGCACCAATCAGCCGCACACACATGCAGGCACACCAGCAGTACATACAGATTTTATGGATGGATGAACACACAGTAAAGAAATATACGTAAACGAGCACACACACACACACACACACACACGAACTGGCATACCTCAGCAGTACTTGACATTTGAGTTACACACACACATACACACACTTGCACTTAACCACACAGAAAAAGGAATGAGCAATCCAGGTGACTGTCTCCACACACACTTACACACTGGTAAGGTTCTTTGCAGTTTTATTAGACTTTGCTCATAGTCATTACACGAGTACGTACCAAAAGAACAGATACTAGATGGAGCGAGGCGGCAGTGCCACGGCAATTAAAAACAGACCCAGCTCCGTGGCACAGCCCCTGGCAGACCGGCTGCCCAGCCTATACTCCACCTCACTCTGTGCATGAGACAGCAAAGTGAGCAGGACTTGCAGTCCTTGTTTCAAATGCTTCAGATTGTACATTGAACAGGAGATTCCCCACATGGTAGAGTAAGCTTGTCTACAGAGCCCTACGCCTTCTACATTCTATACCCGTGCGAATGGCAAATCAAAACTCAACAAGTCTACCTCACAAATGCCAGTGCTTTTCAACGTTATACATATTTTTTTTCCAATTTTTTGGTTTGTTTTAAAAATCTTTGGATGTGCAGTAATACCCATAAAATAACTGTTTTAAAAAGTCAAAAGAATAGAAAAAACACACACACACATACACACTGCTTTTTGCCAGTTGTTCAACAAAGTAGCTCCTGTATAACTTTGTCTGTGTTGGCAAATCAACTGTCTGGGTTTCTGGCAGTGTTTAAAACACACATTGAAATGCCGGCTAGGATTTAGCTGAAGAAGAATACAAACTACTCCTTTGTTTATATCTAAGCGTGGGAAATAAGGCTGTAACATAAAACTGTCTTTTTTGTTTGTTTTTTTTCAAAAACCTACTATATACAAATCTAGAGTTTCTACAAATGCATAAATTAAAGCAGTGGTTAACCATTACAAAAATGCAAATTAAATTAAAGTCACAACACAGCAGTAGAGAAAAGGGAAAATATGAACACAATATCACAGCAGTTGGTTTTACCCTGTAAAAGCAATAGTCTACCATCATAATATTGGCATAACCCAATGTCTGATAAAAAATACGCTTCTCCCTCCATCTCTTAAGTTTCATACATCAACCCTGAAACTTGTCCTTTTGTGACTTGAAACAGAGCACTTCTTCCAAAAAAACAACAACTTTAAAATAGATAATCATACAGCTTTTTGAAGTAACAATAACAGTTACCACGCGAGTGGAGTTCTGCCTTACTCACAGATAGACGTCTCAATGCAGAACTCAAAGGAATTATTACTATGAGGTATTCAGAGACATTAGTAAAGACATGCACGGCCAGAGTGCTGGACCTTCCTACCCACAGTAGAGAGACATGGAAGGTTGGGGAAAGGAGGGATGGAGGGGTGAAAGGGGGCAGGGGAGAGGAGAAACAAAGACCTTTGGTTTAATCTGTAGAAGTGGACAACATAAATTCCTTTGGTATGTTTTCATTGCATGGTTGCGCTGGCGAAAGCACCACGGTGTGATTTTAAAAAACAACAAAAAAAACCCTTTTCCTTGTTTCTTCAGTTGTGGCCCTTCTACAGGCTGAGGTATTCACAGAGTCAAAGGTGAGAGGTCAACAGCGGTTTAACACTTTGGTTCAAGCAAGGCACTCGTCCTGGGAGTTTTTAGAAAGATTGCAACACGTCTGCTTCTACTTTCAGGAACATATCTGCCTATAGTTGAGTCAACAATTCTGCCCAAGGCTATGTCAGCTTGTCTGCCTATTGTCATTTAAAGATGTCTGACCTATTTGGTGGATCAATATTATCAACCTATAGGTACACACTAAGAGGCAGGGCCAAGTAGAAATAATGCTGTAAAAAAAGACACTCCGCCGGGGTACGCCATCAAATTTACATAGATTATTTTTTAATCAACTAAATCTTTTTTTATACATATTGCCGCAATGTCAGCTTTTTCTTTTTAATCCATTTTATCTGCCAATAAAGTGGTAGAAATGAATCCTTTGGTACTGCTAACAAGCACGGAGACAGACTGATCATATTGCTAGCGAGGGCGTTGTACCCCGCAGGCACCCGCGTGGCCGCTTGTGTGTATCTATGGCTAGATCAGCAAATCTGCCTATAGCTACATCAGCATGACTATTATGGAGCTGTAATCAGAGCACAGATGAAGCAAGAGCACGCATAGCAGGGGTGCATGGGCTGAGTGCAGGTGGGAGGGGGAGAAAGGAGAGATGAGTGGAAGAGAAAGAGTGAGATAGGAGATGGGGGAGGGGGAGACATACAGCATCTTTTAACACCACTCATAGAGGCCGTGCAATGAGAAAAAATCTTTGGTTATCTTTGGTATCATCAAAGTGATAGAAATCACGTATGGAACTTGAGTGAGGTAGCATCTTTGGTTCACACTATAAAACATCAGCAGGTCTCGACACATTTGTGTTTCTTGTCGTCTTTTTGGTTTTTTCTTTCAGAGATGAAGAAGCAGCTCTCTCTCGCCTCTCCTTCAGCGCTTGTACTGATGAATGTAGAGCTGCTAACCCTGGCCATGAGGAGGATGACGGCAAGGGTCCAGCTCAATATATTTAATGATATGCTGCCCTGCGCCAGCCCTGTGTAGTGCTTTCCTCCTAGTGCTGAAATGCATGGCTTACCAGGAGAGCGGAAGAAGGATGGGTGGGGGTGGGGTGGTAAGGGGTGGGGATTGGCAACTGGCAGGGTGGGGTGCTTTCGTATTCGGGTGACAAGCTGACATTGCTGTGTAAGCGCCTGAAAGTGATTCGATCATTGATATCATCCCCTCCACCCAAGATTTGATGAGGAGATACAATCAAATACGTATGAAGCACACGGGGCCAATGGAGTGATGCTGAGAGCTTATTATTAGAGGGGTGACACAGTTTGTCCTAAAAAAAACAAAAACATCAGAGGCCGTCTGTCTCCCTCACAGTGTCAAGAACACATAGAGCATCAGAACCAGCATCTTCTGTTTTCACCTTTGCAGAAGAAACACTATGAATGATTTAGTCTTTGTTTGCCAGCTGCTCACATCAACTTGCGCTGAATCTGCAGACTGAAAGGATGTCTCTATAATAATGAATCTTCACATTAAGCATTTAAAGGAACATTCAGTGGATTGTTTGGGGAGATCTCACTGGAATATTTAGTTTGATTCAAGAAGGCATCTATAAGGCAAATGTCACTAGCTAATTTTCAGGGTTGTGCCCTATATATAATCTTTCCGTTTGCAGGGAGCATAAATTTAAGTATGACTCAAAATGTTGTATGAACCATAAGCAGTAACATGCTCTTCTTTAACAGTCTGTCTCAGGAGGTAAGGGAGCAAATGAGGTAAAAAAATAGATGATCAACTACAAAACATACTCTTTGGTCTAATTACTTCATAGCAAGTGGTTTGTGTTTCTAAGCTGCATGAGAGGCCTCAGGGTGTAGAAGGCTTTGGTTTTTTCTTGTTTCAATTATTCAACGCTTCAGCATGTTGGAAGAAAGCACTACCATGTGGGTTGAGGTTAGGGGTTCTTTTTTGGTTTGGTTTAGGGTTAGCAGTCCACGCATGGGCATATACCTGTCTGTCTGGAATGCTTGATAGAACGACAGACGGCAGGACAGACAGACAGATAGACAGACAGACAGTCCACCGATCCAAACAAGGCTGCACAACAATCCAGTCGCCCCTGTAGGATTTTTTTTTTGTCTTCAAAGTTGATTGGCCAATCCCACTGGAGCTCCACATTCGGGCTGTTTTTCAAGGGTGTGGACAGCTGCTGATCAGACTGCGAGTAGGCTGATTAAACCTCCATTTAAGGACCCATCATTAAAACCAACCAATCAGATTAAAGATAAGGATGGCGAATGATAGATTGATACTGGGTGGGGGATGTGGTGTGTAGTAAAGCTATAGACCAGTGATAGTGAGTGTGTGTGTGAGAGGGGGGTAAAACTATAGTCTTTTTGCAGTATGTTACACATAAACGTGTTGCTGAAACAAACATTTCAAAGCAGGTCAAACAAGAAGTCTTTGGTTTGTTTTTTCATCTTTGGATACTATAAATATCAATATAGTACAGGTTTAAGGGCAAAATGTTGCTTCAAGGTCTTTTTAAGTTTCTCTTTGTTTCTCCTAAGTTTTAAAGCTTTTCCACCGAGGTTGAGTCAGTCCATGAGTTGGTCAAATCAGTCCGTCTTCAGGCTTTGGTGCAGGCGTTTGGGCCAGAGTTGACTGAGTGACCGGAGCCGTCGTCCACCCACTTATCTAGGCTCCGGCGGCGTGCGTTCATAAAGAAGTTGCTGACCGTGGCCAGCTCGAGGCCCAGCTGCTGGGCGATGGTGATCTGGAGCTCTTTGGATGGACGCTTGTTCTCCTTGAAGATGGCGTGGAGTGTCCGACGCTGCACATCTGTGAACACCAGCCGGGGCTTCTTGGTCATGTTCCCCCGCTCGCTTCTGCCGTGGTCCTGTTCCTTACGCTTACATGCTGTGGAGAATTCAGGGAAGAGGCAGAAGGGAAGAGAGTGTGTTGGTGAGAGAGGGCAGAATATACGTCTATAAAAGCAAGAATTGTGGCTCCATCACACCTTGACCTTTGACAAAAAAAGGTCCTAAATAAATCCATGGACGGACCCATGAATTATTATTAGTTTTCATTCTAACTGGGACATACTGATGTGATTATTTAAAGCCAATGCCAATATCTGATATTTTTCAGTCCATTTTGACCCAAACTAACTCTGATAAAGATTGTTTTTGTCCTAAAGAGATGATAGAGATACTTATATATCAAAATAATTCAGACATTTTTGTTTTTACTTTTGACACCACAACACTTAAATTTATATTGTCAATGTGACAATTGTATCAAGTATTATGATCCTAGAAACAAAGACCAAAACATGGCAGTCCCATAATCCTTAAAAAATATCAGAAGTGAAAGTAATGTTGGTTGACCTGTAACTGGTGATTAACATCAGGAACCATACTGGAAACAAACATTTTGAACACGTTAATGGCTTATCCATCTCTGCAGAGGCCATTGGGACAAATTGTCATTTGTGACATCGGGCCAAATATAGGCCTATATAACTTTTAACTGACTACAACAGAAACAAAAACTGCATCAGCTGATTTGAATAAGAGGTCATCCTCTCAGGTTTAACTTGTTTAATTAGTAAACTAGCTGCTGCAGTTTGAGTTAGATAAAAACAAGTAGGCCTATAGCCTACTACAGTATAGGCTACACTGGACTAAGCACTGCATACTTAAGGTGCACATTTTCTGCTCTAATGATGATGTGCTGGAAACCGTACTGAAAAAAATGCACTCAGGCCATATTTCTCATTGAATCATAAATTGCAGAGACAATGTTAAATGTTGGTAAGACCTTTACCTATATTAGCACCCCTCTTATAAGACTTGATCTCTCAGATCTAACTTTGTACAGAATCATGCAACAGTCTGCAGGTGGTGCTTTCGTTTCAGTCACCAAGACCCCCTTTCATTGGACACTGCCGAGTTACATGCGAAATAATAGCGGAATTAAACTTCAAGTCAGGTACCCCATCGAGTCCCATGGACGTCTGTTGGGCCATGAACCAGAGCAGGAGCTCCGTTAGTTCTGGTGGAGAGCAGACAGACAGGAAGCCTGCCAGCCAGGGAACAACGAGTTCTGTCCGCGGTGCTGAAAATAACGTCAGCCCGCAATATTATGTAGGCCTACACTGCAGCTGTGGAAAAATGAACAGCAGATCATATAATATTGGAAAGACGAAATTGGGAATCAGTTTGGCAGCAAATAAAACCTCTCTTCAACTGACCTTGTTGCTATTTCATTTAGTTTTTTTCTTTCTTTCTTTCTTTTTAACCCCAGCACAGCCATCCAAATTGATGTTCACCAGTGAGCAGAGACCAGGAGGGGGCAGAAGTGGGCTGCTAGAGCAAAGCCCGACTCACTGGGGAAATTAGTGAACGGCATGTTCTAACCACAGAGCAATTCTTAAATAATGATGAATAAATTATGAGCAGTGGTGAATTAAAACATTGCATCACAGAAAACCTCAAAGCTCAGTAGGCTAATGTAGGCTACAAAGCAAACCATTTCAAAATAACAATCAAAGCCATGCTGCTCTATCAACATGACCAACAACTTTCTATTACATAGGCTAAGGAATTTGTAGCTTATAGTGAATACTGCATTTAAAGTGGCGTATAGGCTACTTTTTGGACTTTAGTGTGGATGTAGCCTAATCTAGTCTATGTTGTCTTTCTAATGCAAATAAACAAGAAGTAGGCCTAAACAGCGAGCTTCATCAGTGAGAGATTAAAATAAACATTAAAACATATTTTGCCGATCCCACCTTGTAAACTAATTTTAACACACCTTTTCTCAGATGTGTGGTAAAGTACAGTGCAGCGTCCTATTAGCATGACCATAAACCGGAATGTAATTGTGAGTTTGAGCAGCCCGGTGTCGCCAGTGCTGGTAAATATTAACAGAGAGCCGCTCCTCGTGTAAGGGCTGCTATAAATCAGCAGGAGTGAAGGCCACTCAGACAGCAGGAGCCACCACAGAGTGGCCCGGCCCCAGCACGGGAGGCCCGGGCAGAGAGGCAGCTTTCCCAGGACCAGGGTGACATAACAACGGCCTCGTTATCACGCTAATCACACACACACACACACACACACACACACACACACACACACGGCTAATCATTACAAACACACAGATAACTCCACACACTCCAACAGACTGCACACACTGGGCCCAGTAACACGGTGCGACGATAGTCCTGCGTTTCATAATCTCACAGAGAGCACAAGAGAACAACAAACAGATCCTCTGTGCTGAAAATGTTCCAAAAATTCAACTGGAAAACCGACCCTCTAACTATTCTTGTGTAAACGTGTAGGATATCCTAATTTAGGCAGTCAATGTTTAGGCTACTTAAAATTTCTAAAACAACGTTACAAAAAATCCCAACCAACATTGAACACTGTCTCTGCAATTAACTGTGTTGCAACTAAATTGGTGTCGCATTTCTGAATTCATTAATTTTGTCCTGAGCAAAATCACATATGCTTTCTTCAAACCCATTTTATTTTATTTTATTCAGACAAATTCAGACGGGTAATTGAATACGTGGGAAAGGGAGAAAAGGCCCGAGATTAATTTCAGAAGCCTAAAATCAATAAGTATTTCACATCTACTTCAGCACACGATCACATATCTAGTTCAGCTAGAACGGATCAATAAAATGGCGCTCAGCCCTTTCTCGCCAAATTAATTTAGCTTTAAAATGTAAAATGTTCTCATCTCCCAGCTTTTTTTTTGGTGGCGTTTGCCAACAGAAAGCCATAATTATATAGGCCTATTTGAAGTTTCTGCTCAAGAGAAGCTTTGGAATTTTCTTTGATTTACATCGATTTGTATTGTTTTCTTATAAAAAATTGGGAGTAGTATATGAGACAGGACATAACCTGCTCAAGAAATAGTGAATGGGAATACAAATGAAGCAGAATTTCTCTTCCTTCAAACCATCATCACTTCTAATGAATTGGCGACTGATCTGATTTATCTACAAATCTACAAAACCAGCTTTCAAAATCACGACATTTAAATAATGAGATAATGAATGTTGAATATATATATATATATATATGTATGTATGTATAATCTATTGCGATTACACATGTGCACACCCGCGATAAATGCGCGATAAATAAACACATAAATGCACGCACTTTCCACTAAGTGGACTCAGCCTCACTTTTCCTAAGGCCAAAAAAGCTAATTTGTAGGTCATTGATTAGGCCTATAAAAGTAAAAACATCGGATGTCTGTGAACGCGCACGTGCGAGTTGGGCCTCCTTACGCGCCCTAATTGACTCGTGCATAGGCCTACCTCAGGGACAAATTAATACAGAGGTCTATCAGTTAATTAGAGAAACTTCAGTCAAGTCAGGGTTAGTTTATAACCTGAACATAAACACATGCTCTCGACTCTATTCTTTTTTATTCTATTCTGAAATGAAGGCCTATAATTTTTTACCAAAGTGAGAGACACAACCTTTTCACCGGCTAAATAATGCAGGACTTCAGCTTTACTTGACATTCGAATTTAGTTTATCGCAGACTCTCAAGAACACGTGCACACACACGTTTCTCTCTCTGTTTACACCAAGGGCAACACCAAAAAGGCTCCCAACGATTTCTGGGCGAAGGATCAACTTACGCACACAGTCCAGCGGTCGATATTTTGAGGTAAAATGACATGAGCACTTGTTTCACACAACCCCAAATTCAGTGTAGAGACAGAAAAGGGATGCGTATTGATATCAGGCCACTCATGTAGTGCAGGAGCATCAGTTTGGTGAAGCACTTTTCAACTTTAGCAGCTTCACATATTGTTTACCACACTGTATAATGTTGAATTTGACCATCCAGCAGACCTCCCCTACAGGCATCACATAGGCTATCTCTAAAACAAACCAGGGTCGTGGGTTCACCAAACCCTAAAGCAGGTTTCATTTCTGGAGACACATATGTTATTTTGATAAAGAACTCTCAGCCTAGAGGGAACATTTGTCCTGAGTGCTACACTGATGTGATTTGACACTTTTTTTTTTCTTTTTTTTTTTACATTAGCCTAATCAGATTGCAGGATTTAAAAAAAAAACTCTGTTACACTAAAAACTACCAAATCAGTTTTGTTTCCCAGCCCACTTGACTCATTGCTCAATAAGGTAGCATTCAGGGCAAATGATCCTGGTTGAGCGTGTTTTTCTCAGCAACACATTCAGAGGATGAAAGCAAAAAGTGGGCTTTACCGAGGCTTCGCTCACCTGCGAGCCTGAGCGCACTCATGCGTTGGAACTCAGGCTCCTGCAGCCATTTCCACATGCGGCGGAAGGTCTCTCTACCGGACTTGAGCTTGGACCAGGGTTTGGGGTTTCTCAGCAGGTCGGACAGGGTCCCCTGGGACCTGCACAGGACCCGCTGGGCAAAGATGGCCTGAGGGATGCTGTAGCGCTTCAGCTCCGTGGTGATTCTTTGCGCCACCTCTTTGGTATTAACCTCCTCCATCTGGCCCCCAGAAACACCACCCCCTCCACCGCCGCCCCCTTGCTGCCCGGGCCCGGAGGCCTGCTCCCGGCTGTTCCCCAGCCCCTGGCCGTGCCCCTGCGAGCTAAGGTGGGCGTGCGGGTGGTGATGGAGGCCGTTGATTTGTACCATGCCCGCTGAGGAGCTCATGTGCTGCTCCGTGTGTCTGCCGAGCATGGCCGGGTGGTGAGCCTCAAACCCGCTGGGGGTGAGCATCTTCTCACCAGGCATGGCGGCACCAGGATGAGCGTAGGGAGGGATGCCGGCCTGGGTCGTGTGTATGCTGGCCAGACCGGAACCAGACAACGGGGAGAGGCTTTGGCCCATGCAGGGATCCTTGTGATGATATGCGGGATACAGACTGTTCATAGGCGCTAGACTCCGGTCCTCTCGCATCAACGTGAAACTGCCGGTGACATTTCCAGGGATCCTCTGGTGGGGATGAGGGTGAGGATGATGGGGATGGTGGTGGTGGTGGTGGTGGTGGTGATGATGGGGAGGAAACTTGTCGGACACGGTGGAGATGGGGGGTAAGGGCTGCAGGGGGGTTAGGGTGGTGTAAGTGCTGCTCGCACTCATGCCAGGGGGGGCTTCACACATGCTGATGGCTGGATGCAGGTGTCCGGGGTGGCTGGGGTGATAGTCTCCGCTTTCCAGCAGGGTCGCCATGCCCATAGCGCGGTGGCTCAGACCCCGAGGGCTCGGACGGGAATGTGGACTGTGGCCACTCAGCAGCTCTCCGTGACCGGCCACGGACTCATGGCTCACTCCGTGCAGGTCGCCAATATTCTCCATCGACAGCTGTGCGTTCATGATCCGGGCAGCGCTGTGGACGAACCATCTATCTGACCTACCGCAGTTAGCTGGTGTCCAGAAGTCCTCACGTCCAGTAAAGTTCAAATTTCTTTTGTTGCTTTTTTCTTCTTGCAGCAGCCTCCTTTGCTATTATTGCCTCCTCTCTGTCCTGATATTCACCTATTAGTTCTCCCTCCTTCCTCTGACGCTGTCTTGCATGGAAACTCCTTTTTCCGAATTCCTTTTTGTTGTTTTTGTTTGTTTTTTATTTTTTCAATTTTCTAATTCTCTTTATGATTCAAGCCCCCCCACCGCCAACCAGCTGTCCTTGCGCTCCGGTCGGGTGCCGCGCCATCTCTCTAGATGTGTGTCTCCCAGCCCCTCTTCCACCGCAGCACAGATAGCTGTCTACACATGCGCACTGTGAACACCCATCTCCTCCCATACTCTCTCTCTCTCTCTCTCTCTCTCTCTCTGAAACACAAGCGCGCACACACCGCCCCCCTCCCCCCGTTGCGCTGACGTCACATACCTTATTAAGGAAGGGAGGTATCAAACCACCTGCTAAAAGCTTTTCTCCCCGACAAGCTGTGTCCAGCAGCCTTTAGCCTTTACGCAGATGTTAAAAAATGCTAATAGACGGATCTCTAATAAAAATCGACCCGTGGAGATGGACTGGATACAGCGGCTAATGTTTGATTGTCAATTGTTATTTAGAAAATGTTAAATTCATTAGGGCTATAATGAGGCTTTATCTTCAGTCCCCCTTAAATTATTAAGTGCAAATGAAGTAAACTTCCGGGTTCATTTGGAGTTGATTTTTAACTAGTGAGATCTGGGATTCAAAACCTCCAAATCGCCATTGAAACACACGCATATTTATTCTCAAGAAAACAGAAAAAAGAGGCTTCAAACGTTGCAACAAAGCATGCTGATTTAATTCGCAGCTAAAGAACTGCCACAAAAGTTACATGTATTTAAGTAGCTACACCACATAGACCCATTCTTTCATTTTGAGGCTACTTCAGCTGCACCACCCACCCCTGACAAATATGTGGCGGTTTAACCAAACGAAGAAGACTGTAGTACATTATCTTTTGATAGAAAAAGATGAGCAGATGTGTCTATTGTTCAACCATTAGGCTTAACGAACCAAGCCCAGCAGTGTGTGTGTCTGTGTGTGCTTGTCCTATTTGAAGATGGACACATGCACATTTAATCTTTAATTCTGAGAATCCTTTAAGTATGAACATTGGCCTATACACAGTGCAATTACAAATAAAACGGCAACATGGGATTTATTAAGATGAGAGAACATTTATTTTTGTCGACAGAAACTTTCAAACAATACAATTTCACACACTCATAAACACATTCACAGCCTCTCTATAAAAACCCAAGGCCGTGGAGGAAATGACATGCTGACACATAACACGACTGCTATCCCTTTGTTGTTGTAGTGCATTATGCTGCATGAGTGTCAAACTCCCCAAACCTGCTGCCTGATAAAAGCCGGCCCCTGCTTACATGTCAGGGGCCGTTTAGCCTAATATAGCGGTAGCGCAGGGCGTCCTCAGCCGGCCGAGGTGACAGCTTGCAGCGGTCAGTGTCCTGCTGGACCCCCTGCTGAATGAGGGACATGTCAAAGGTGACGCTTCAAGACTCCCAAAGCCAACATCTGCGGGGGGACAGATTAACCTTTCATACTTTTCCCTGTCCAGGACCTGCTAGGGGCCCCGCATCTGTCAGGGCCCCCACAATAGACCCAGCGCGCGGTTGAGCGAGTTAAATAAAAGAAAAGAAAAAAAGAGAAGAAGTTAAACTGTCTCTGATGTGAAGTCAATGTCAACGGCGTGTGTGTGACGTGTGTCGAGACAAAAGGACACTAATTCCTCGAAGTGTGGCTGTCCAACCGTAGTCTCGTGGACATAATAGACTTTAGAAGTAGGCGAAAAAGGCTGACAACGAGAAAACGAGTATACTTTGAATATACTTACATATTGATTTTAAAATAAGTCTATCAGGCGCTGTATTAAGGTATAGTCTACCTACACTTTAATTCCATTAGAATTATTTTCAGTTTTAAAAAAATCATCTAATATACAGACCAATACCCATTTTACATTATTCTATAAAACTATAAATATAATAACTTTTATTTTTACATTGCAGGCCAAAGTATTCTGTTGTTATTTTGCTGCACACCTGCAAACAGACACAAACTAGATGTAAAAAGACAGACGACTATGAAAGGCCAAGGTTTGGCCTAACATGGCAGCAAACCTCATCTACACATTCTCATACGGATCGATAAGCTCCTGCCATGTCTGCACGACCCGAGCTGTGTGTTTATGTGTGTGGGCTCTCCGTGGCCATTGTGCCGAGGTAGGCCTGACATTTGCTTTGCAGAGAATATAAGGGACACGGTTTTCTGAGCACTTCTGAGGACACATTTCAAGCAGCATTCAATTCGATTAATAGCCTACAAACATAAAAAGGGCACAGACCAACAAGTAGTGCCTTGTAAATACATGCGCGGATGTGGATATGCCGACGAGTTTGGAAAAATATAGTCTTTCGTTTCCACTATAGTCCTGCCTTTTGTGGAAAAAAGTCTAGAGCAAAGTGAGGCCAGCCAAGGGGCATCTGAAGGCACCGTGTCAATTAGGCTACTTATAGGTTTCACACTGATTATTAATCAGGGGCATCGTTACCGTGAAGCCCACAGCAGCATATCCGAGCAGAAAATAATGCCTCGCAGAGAGGACCGTGGATCAATATTTCAGCTGCTCTGCAAAGTGACAAAGCGTTGCGAGCCTTATAGATGTTCAAAATGACAATTACAGCTCGTTTAAGAATAAGCCTTTGCTAAATGGCATCTGGTGAAAATAAACTTTTATAAATGGGACTACTTGAGTTTGGCCTATATGGTCATTTATGGCGGATGGATCTATGTGATATAAGGGCGCATCCACGAGGAAACTGAATTAGCCTTTTGAAAATAAATCAAATTGCTCTCATTTAATCCTTTTGAACGCATGAACTAATTTATGGGTTCACCTTTTAAGTCCAGAGTTCCATAAATATTGTTGCTCTGCAAATCTGTTTCTTCCTCCCTCCTCCCCCTCTCCCCAAATCAAAAATTTAGTTTGTTGGAAATAGATAGCCTATAGTCCTATGCTGAAAGTTAAAACATTTTACAACATATGAAATGACTCATATGCGCTCTTTTCTAAAAATGTGTATTGCAGTGTTTTGGGCTGGCCTTTACAGCGCATTTGAAGTATAGGCCTTGAAAACACACCACACCGCGCCAATCAATACTGAATAAAATTATAATTCCTGGAGGAACTCAGGCTAAGGCCTTTGATATGTTAGAATAAACAAAAACATATGTATTTTTTAATATGTACTTTGCGGCAGTTTAGGCGTATATATATATTTTTCATTTAGATAAGGCGAGTATTTAAATTAGCAACCCAGGTATCTCTTAAAGGAAAACACATACTAATCAAAACAGTATTAAAGCTGTACAGATGTTTTAATATGTTTTACTTTATTCTGAGGCTGAAAAAGCAAGTAAAAAATAAGCAACGTGAATACAAACTGGCCAACAGGCGACAAGCCGAGATTACATAAAGAGCTAAAGAGAGATCATCTTCTTTTTAAGCCTCTACAGTTTTCAAGCCCCTATTAGAACATTCAAGACGATCCGGTCTAAGTTGTCAAAGTCAAAACGTGAATAAAAATGTGACCAAACTGGAGCGAACAAACATCAGAGCCATAATAATTAAACGACTTGAATTCTCCGCCCTTTGATTAAGGAATTTACTTTTTAAAAATTTCCCCCTAATTAATAAAAATGCCACCATGTCCGAGCAGCAGATGCCGGACCTGCTGCCTTGCACAGGGGTAAATCAACTGCCTCTTCCCTTGTGTTATTCCGCGTCACTTGCTGTGATTCGTGCACTCATGTGAAATTAATAAGGCATCACTTTACATTAAGGTGTCCATATGCCGACCAATTACTCCCTGTAACTTTGGCGAGACTCCAATTATGACAACAAAACCGTGTCAACGATAGCCAAATCAGCCCCACGGTGATTCTCTAAATGCGCATTTCAAATCCACATGACTTCTTACTCAAACGGACTGTGGCTTCTTGAATGTCAATAATCAGTTTGAGGGAAACTGAAAAAAGCTTCTTCCAAATCTCTGAGATTGCTGAAAATAATAAATTTTGATGTTATATTTTTTGCCGCCCTAATTCCTCTGCTTTTTTTTAAGAAAGCAGAGGAATAAGCAAATCGAATGACTCTAACTTTCTTTAAAATATCTGACATTATGGGCATTTACAAGGATAATTGAGCTCTCTACAACTCAATATGGTAACTAAGGAAAGAACAATTACGGACTGTGTTCTCTGAGATGTAGCCTGGCATTTCTTATATTATAAACTACAATGCAAATTCCTCCCTGTATGAATATTTCCTTATTTAGACAGGACTACCCACTCAAATTTTGGCCCTGATAATTAGGGATTTCTTTTTTTTTAGCATTATGTCAAAATAGATTAACATGTTCCCATGGGATGACACCAAAAGGGTGAGGCTGGTTTCTAATAAGATAGAATGACAGCATGCTTTCCTGCATAATCAAGACCGTTGCCTTTGCATCTAAGTTAAGCACGTGTTCATATCTCAAGAGAAACGTTACTGCTTCACATAAATGCATTTACAATGACTTTATTTTTATTTTGCTGAACAGCTAAATTTGAGTCTAAAGGTGTGTGTGTACGCGCGCATATGGACAGCTATAATGTTCGTGCACTTAATTAACTTTTATCAGCAACAGTTAATGTTTTTGCTTATGTATTTTGTTGGAAGGCAGCTGTTAGTAAAGTAAGCCCGCATTTAAAATACCAAACCTTGACTACAGATACACAGCTCTGCATTATGCCTATAAAACCAACCAATAAGTCATTGTAATATTGCCCACTGCGGGCTTGACACTAGTTATTATAACTACATTTAATGAAGCCGAATCGTTAATTAAATTAATTCCTCCAGACAACCTGTTTGGCCATAAACTGATGCCAGCATGCAGACATCACAGTTTGAAATGTGCCGCAGCTGCTGTAAGTTTGTCAGAGTGCAGAGAAACAGTCTGATGCTGTGCGTCAGACTTGGATGGCACTCTTCTCAACAGGGTGGACCGTCTCTTCTCAACAGGGTGCCAGGGTGCAAAATGTCTGCATTTAAACTCCTCTTCTTCTTCGCCACACATAAAACACATGCACACACGCGCACTCGCGCACACACTTTACCGCAGGATCCTATTCTGTCATGCATTTAAACAGCCTCCCAGCTCATTCCCATACAGCAGCGCACACAACGACAGAGCTTGAGCATCAATGTACATAAACTCTTTAACTCCAACATACGAGTTGCAAAACAAAACAAAACAAAAAAATAGAGGATGCGAGTCTCCTCCGTGTGTGTTTTTCCAGTCCCACCCTCTCCCTCGTCCTCCTCCTCCGGCTCCTCCGGCTTCCAGCTTTTCTCCAGAGCTGCCAGAGTCCCAAATCCTGACCGAGGTAAACATCCTTAGCAGCTGATGCGTCCCCGTTTCCAATGGCAAATTATCCATCCCGTTAAAAGCCTCTCTTTTCCTTCTCCGGTGTCGTGCTTCTCTCCGTGCTTTTCTCGATGCAGGCGCATTTGAATAGCTGGCCGGTGTTGTTATGGATCCGTGCGCACTGAAAGAGAATCAGTATGCAAATTGTTTCAGTATCAATCGAAAGGTTCGATCCGCCTGAGCGTCAGCCCCTTTGGCACGAGAGGCTCCTTTGCTGCATAAATGTTTATAATGATCCCATACATTAACACACACACACACACACACACACACACACACACACACACACACACACACACACACACACACACACACACACACACACACACACACACACGTATAGATGATAGGAAATATGGGACTATTATTTAGATGTGACTAAAATATTCCTTTGCAGGATAAATAAAATGTAAATTTAGGGATGCAGTGGGATGTAGATGGTGCCCCAATGACTCAGACTTAGGGCTTTGCTTAAATACATTTTTATCAGTGACACATAATCACAGGCTATATCATATGAGTAGCACTAAACTATTTATGTGCTACAATTACTGTAATATTTATTTTTCTGTAATCACTTAAGTTCATGTATGTATGCCTGTGTGAAAGTATAATTACACAACTGAAGTCACAATGTTTAGATTGATGTTTGCATGGCATTTTACTATATTGCAGACACAAGACAAGTGGTTTTGAAATGAGCCGTTGAATGCTGTGACTTATAGCTGGCATATGATTTGAATCACAGTAATTGCTTGTCACATTTTTCAAACATAGTTCTGTCTGTTTGTCATATTGTGATAATCTTACACTAAAGCTCTAGAGGAGTGCTGATGAACCACACTGCAGAAAAGAAGCATCCGGGTAAGGATTGATAGAGGGAGGAAATGGGAAAGGGTAAAGATGAAAGAAGTGATGGCGTGAAATATGTGAGAGCGGTACAGGGGAGGAGTGTTGTAGAAGGAAAAGGAGTAATGGCGAAACACAGGTGACGACAGGAATGGATCTGTGAGTTTAGGCAATCAAGAGCGGGGCAGGGAAGATGAAGGAAAAAGAGAGGGAGGGCAACAAGAGGTGAAAGAAAATGCTGTGGCAGGGAGGAGAGTGTGGCTAGGCAGAGATAAAGCATAGAGTCCGTTATCCATCTGTTCCAGGGTTAGAGTTTGACCAGCTGAGGGGGTCAGGGGTGAAGGGTCGGTGACCGCTTGGCTTGAGGGCTCTGTGGTCAGTGCGCTAGCAGGTACACACTGGGGACAGGATTATATGGTAAATAAAAAAGGAGGATGCTTTCTTTCCGAGGTCCTTGTTTTGTACAGACAGACCGTCCAGCTCACAGAAAGATAAACAGATTTTATTCTTAAACAAAATAAATGATAATGAATTCTATTTAGTGTCAACAAGCACGCTGAAATGGGTGGAAGTGCATTTCGTTTGTTCGTTTCTACATCCAAGATGGATTCCTGCACTCCCAATGTTATGCCTCATGTAAAATGCACATTGTTTTTATGTCCTGAACAAGGACATAAAAAGGCAGGCAATTACACAATATGTCCAGTGTTGTTGACAATCCTTCATTAGCAGATGGAGTTCCTCCAGTTGTCATGTAATTGTACATGTTTAAATTTCTATTTTGAGTGCTTGAGCACCAAGTTCAAAATACAGCAGCAAGCTTCAAACTCCCCTGGCAGTGTATATGTCTAGTTGCCAAAACTGTAAATAACATGAGTATTAATCTGTATTTTTTTGCATTGTTTTTAATTGTTAAGTTTACATAACCAAGATAAAAAAAGAGTAATGAAGTTTTATGGAAGGTGATTCTACAATAAATAAAAGAAGTTTATCTGATTTTACACGTGTACAACAGTATTGTATAGTGTCCCATGAAACTGAAATGCTCAGAAGTAGATATCCTTGTTTAAACTTTAATAATGCTTCGAACAGGAGTGTCCCTCTTGATCAGTTAAGATCCTCTCAGACACTTACACTATAGGAGGTGCCATATTTAATAACTAGGTTCCACCTGTTAAAAGTGATGTGTGCACTGCGCACAGTGTGTGCAGATTTAACAAGGCTCTCAGTGGTTAGGTCAAGGATTGCTGTCCTTTACTTGTGCCTGAAAATCTATATCTCGGAAAGGGGAAGGATTATATATCTTATGTCAACAAGAGACTGTCCTTTGTGTGTGATGTGTATGTGTGTATCGCTGTGAGCGGCTTACCGTTGTGCACAATCTCTGTCTCTGCTAGTGTATGTGTGTTAAACTAGTGTTGTGCTGGTATGTATGTCTGTCTATGTGTGTGTGAGAAGAAAAGAAACTTCATTGAAGAAGGTGTGTGCTGTAAGGTATGGGAATCAGTGTTTGTAAACCTTTATATAGGTAAACATCTTCATGCCAGCTGTGGCTGTACTGTCATATTCAATTTAAATATGCACAACTGAAATTTTCCTTTAGTTTCTTTTTAGTCCGTCAACATGGGTGTTACTTTTTCTAGACATGCACAGGCAAATTTGGCTGGCAAATGGAAATATTTTCTCTGTAAAATCAAAGCATAGATTGAAATTCTGCCACCCTTATTCAGAGAACCAACTTTAATGCAATATTCAACATCAGCCAATCAGAGACAAGATTGATAGGGTTATGGTTATGTGTTATCAATATATTTCATATATAATGGCCCTCTGTGGAGGTGTTATGATAGCGAAACCCAGATGGATGACAGTGGAATATTTCTTTCTGTTTGTTTGTACATGAGCCTATTATAAATGAGGTGTAAATTAATAACCTTGATAAAAGATTTCAACATTTTTCAGCATGAAATCGGAGGCCAAGATTACACTGATGGCTGCAGTATCTCTTACTTTATTAATTTCCACTTCTCCAACTGTCCAATTTGTCATTCAGCATTGCCTGTTGGTCTCTTTGGCTGGTATTGCATTCATTTTGGCCCGAAATATGCCTGTGTGCCATCACCTAGACATACAATTTCTGAGGATATAAGAACATGTGCGTTTGTGTGTTGACAAAATGTTGAAATAGACAATCAGTATGCATTAATCATAATTAATCATGCATGGCATGGTGGGTACACACAGGAGTGTTTCTGCGTTTGGGTGTGTGGGTTTTGGGGCTGCGCGGGGGCAGGTGGAGGGATTAGTAGGGAAAGTAGCTGGTGTAAAGACAATGATAGCTGCATCTAAAAGAGGATTACACAGCTTCCCCCTGTCATCATGTACCTGCCATTATGGGATTACGGATGCCACTTCCACCTTCTCCATTCAAAACTGCAGTGCGGGGCAAAGCCTGCAAAATACCTGCACACTCATATAGGCTCAAAGTCTCAACAAGGAAGGGAAAGAGGATGGTCCTGTTTAAGTCAACAGGTAGAGTGCAGTACTAAAGCTGGCTGTTGGAGTTTGGGGGTTATTATGTGCCTGGAACCCACTGTTTTAATCCAAGATAAGACTGCATGCACTTGTGTGGATAAAACATGTTCTTCATATGGCATGTTTGGTGATTCTAGGACCTTGTAGGCGTAGACACAGATGTAACACCCAGCGATTGAAAGGACATTTTAAACCCACTATATGCACACACACACACTCACACCCCATAAACATCACTGCATTCACAGATACACACGAACACAAAACATGCTGACATGTTGCTACACAACTAAAACCATGTTAGTACATACATGAGGACATACTGTAGATATAGCACACATGTTATGAGAGGAAAAAAATGAATGGAGCTAAGATTGCCCCTAACACACATACACACACCCTCTCGGTAACAGTGAATACTGATTTGGCACAGTCTCTCATGATATCTATTGTTCATTAGTCATTGTTATCCTGCTTTGATGTAGCTGTAATGGGCTTTAGATGTGTGGACTGGCTCCATAAAGACCCCTGTTTAGTAACGGCTACAGTTTAAAGGCTCTTAATGTGCTGCTGAGGTGTGGGGAGGGGCCAGGAGCTGTAAATCACAGAGATATTGGGGGTGGGGAGGGGGGTGCGTGTGTGAAGAAAGGAACGATTGTAGAAGAAAGGAGGGGAGACGAAAGGAGAGGGGCGAGGGAGGGGAGGAGGTTCAGGGACGAGGGAATGGAATCTGTGTGTGTGCATTCGGACAGGCAGAGAGAGCCTCCCTCCGAAACTGCAGACGTGTTTACACAGCACAGGTTCACACGGTCGCTCGTACACACACACACGCACACACACACACACACACACACACACACACACACACACACACACGAGTCCTTGCTCTAGTTAAGGTGTTCCTGTGTCGTGTGGACACTTACATTGAGTTTAGCATTGAGCTCAGTGACAGGGGATTAAACTATCGTATGTTATGTGTGTGTGTGTGTGTGTGTGTGTGTGTGTGTGTGTGAGATTTGCCTTTTCCAGGTAGGGACAGAGCAAACAGACAGTGGCAGCTATCAGACTCTCCATTGTTTTCATCTGATCACTAATCTTCAATGGTTAAATCATTATCCATCCACTGAGCCGGGCAAACACTACTGGGCTGTCACCAAGCAGCCAAGTCCTTAATATGTTACTAAAACACACACACACACACACACACACACACACATACAGATAGAAGCACTCATGCATGCACAATGTAAGTGTTACATTATGTTTATTCCTCTCACAGGAATGGACACAAATACAAAAATAAGTAAATACAAGCATTGTATACATTGCTTACATGTACATATGTATGAAATACACACAAAGAGCTGGAGTTGTTGCCATCTCCGGGTCTGAGGGGCCTCCATCACTCCCAGCAGGATGCTCGAGCAAATCTAATTGCAGGTAAATGTACAGTGCAGCTCTCTGTGGCTCCTGTGTGGAGAAGATGGGAGGAGAGGCCCAGCGACATGGTTAGTATTGGTCGGAATGACTGATCGGCCCTGCCCTAACTACATTAGACTGTGGAGAAATGGCTTGCTCCCTTTCCCTCCCCCACACACACCGCTGCTGCTACTCCACTCCCTCCCAGCCCCTCCGTTCCTTCAGAGATGGCAAAGGTAGTCGGCAGGGCTTTGGTGGGGCTACTACATGGGGGCGCTGGGCGTGACCCGTCCCCACCTCGGATCCCTGTGTATCAACCTCCAATAGAGAAGCCCACGGTTGATTGGAGCGTATTAGCAGGCTGTTGGGCTGGAGGTAGTCCAGGCCCAGCGGAGGGCTCTGCCATCTAAGATCTGATCAGAGGTTATTAGCAGTAAAGAGCCACTGTGGATGAGGGGAGGAGAGACATCATTTACAGGGTCAGAGCCTGGCCGCACAGAGCCGGCTGGGCAGTGCACACACACACAAGGCTACATGCACACACTGGACAGTAAAGGGCGGCTCATTACTCAGTGAGAGCTCAGGTTTCCAGCGTAGACCTCTCCATTAGACCCCCAGTTAGGAAGAAATGAATGGCTGTAGCTTCTCCGCACTCATAAACCATCCAACCATCCACAGCAGGAGAAAATGAGATACAAGTAAAAGGAGGGAGGGGATCTTAGAGGTAGTGTGTGTGTGTGTGTGTGTGTGTGTGTGTGAGTGTGTGTGTGTGTGTGAGTGTGCATGTGTGTGTGTGTGTGTGCAGAAGAGAGAGTTAAGGGGTCCTCGGGGTCTTTGAGATGGAAATGTCCAGCTGGCCGGCCGTCTGCTGCCTGACCCCTGAGCTCAAGGTCAAAAGCCGGGGCCCCCAACCAACCGGCCACTGACCAACACACACATACAGTATACATACACACACACACACATACACACACTCAATATCCACACATGTTCATATCCCGCTTGTGTTTATATGTGCGTATTTATGTGTGTGTGCTTTCAGAGACAGGGAGAGGGAGCATGCACTCTGCTGTGTGTGTGTAATTGATCATTTAATCTGGCTGACATCATAATCCCCGGCGCGTGTTTAACTAACTGGATGACCGGCAGAGGAGCAGAAGGGCTGAGTAATTATCTCATTTGGATACATTAATAACGAAGCATCACTCACCGTTACCTCGGCTCCACCGATCCTGAATCAATCACAGTGTGCGGGTGAAGTGTGTTCGCATGTGTGAGAGAGCGAAGAGAGAGTAGGAGAGTGCGCGTGCGTTTGTGTGTATTTATTCTTGTGTGTTCACATGCATGTTCGAGGTAAACTGCATCCATGTGTTGCACCTTGAAGCAGAGTGTCGGCCATCACACAACCCCAACCTGCAGCAGGAGCGAGCTAAAATGGAGACCGGTGCATGTGTGTGTCAGCTCCTGTGCATCTGCAGCATTACATTGGTGCATGGATTTGTAGGAAAGCCAAAACGCTTAAACAATAAACCACAAATCAGCAACACTGGATGGGAAACGATCAAAGAATTTAATCAAGAGATGAGAATATGAGAAGGATATGTGGTGCGCATCAAGGAACAGGCATACGTTTTGTTTCAAACAGAAATGCACATTCAAAGCCAATTGCTCAAAGGATGGAGATCCACACAAACGGCAATCAAATTAAATGGCAGCTGAAACAAAGAGAAGTGGACCTACGCATGTGTCCTTGTGTGTGTGTGTGTGTGTGTGTGTGTGTGCATCAGGGTCTTAGGAAAATTATTGCTATTGATTTAAGGTGGAGAAACGTGGAAATGTTACCAGATGGGACATTTAGCTGTGAGTGGCTTCAGATGAGACGAGTCATCCTCGAAAGGCCAGGGCAGAGATGCAGCGAATGCACATCAAAACATCAAATGCTGTCCAGTCCCTCTCTCAGGATGATTCCACAATGCACCAGATTCTGAGGTATATTTATTCACGTGCATGAAGATTTTAGCTTGTATTTTGGATTCAAACTATCTGAATTTGCTGAAACGTGCAACTTAAAATGGATTTCTGCTGGGATTCATTTGCACACATTTATGTAAATTATTAGCGTTAAAATGCAATGCAATTTGCAGTGCCTCTGATGCTCAGACAGTGAGTGGATCTAAATGGCCCCTGACATGTAAGCAGGGGCTGGCTTTTATCAGGCAGCAGGTTTATGGAGTTTGACACTCATGCAGCAAAATGTATTACAACAACATGCCATTTCCTCCATGGCCTTGGATTTTATAGAGAAGCTGTGAATGTGTGTATCTGTGAATTTGTAGACCATTGTTTGGAAGTTTCTGTTGACAAAAATAAATGTTCTCTTTATTGAATAAATAACATATTCCCTTAAAGTAAGTAAGCAAACTTTGCAGTGGGCTTACAGAAGGCACTACACCACACATCAGAACATTTTAAATGGTTGTTATTCTTTTCTGAAAGACAACTCTTTGGAATTTACAACCAAAAAGTCAGACTTAGTCTAAGTAATAACAAACCAAATTTGCAGAGGCACAAACTTGGTAGAAATGTAAGGTCGTCTCTTGCCTATTTTTGTTAATGTTCTGTTTCGTATGCCCTCCTGTTACAAAATACGCAGTAGACGCTGTGATATTGAGATTTAAAAATAGTTAACACCGACAGAATTTTGATGCTTAATGCCTTTAAACGATGCTTACTTTGTCAACTTAATGCCATTCCAAATAAGCTAACAGACCCCCACATTCGGCCCATGGCTTATGTTATTGGTTATTGGTTGTGAATGGAATTCTATTCGCAATAATGACTCTAAATCTGCTGTCATGCATAAACGCCAGACTTTGTCCGGAGAATCAGGTCCAGATATTACCTGGAGTTGCCCTCAGAAATGTAGCACACTATCCATGTCAGACACATTCTCACCTACTGGAAATTCTCCAGTGGCGAGAGGTGGCGCCTGGACTCATCTGTCATGTTTTTTTTGTGTTGATATCAATAATACATGTATTTGGAAGGATCCACTATATCTACAAAAGTCATCAACATGTCCACTCACCTGCTGTGACTTCTGTGGACAATGACCTGCTCTAGTCACACATGGGCTCAATCGTACATTAAACAGACTACTAGGTAGCTGGCAGAGTAAAGTCAGTTAAATGTCAGGTCCAACTGAATCGGACGTTCTCACATACAGCTCCTCTGAGCAGTGTCTAGATATGTTCAGGATTACAGTGCATGTGTGAAAGGGACTTAAAATATGGCTGCACAACTGTTTAGAAAGAATCAATGTGAATTTGCAATCACGTTTTGAGCTACTATATGCAAACATACATATTAAATTCCTGGTTTAAGAGTTTTTATTCATCCAATGAAAGTTTGCAAAACATTTCAGTCACAGACTGCAATTCAGTCCTGCAGTGCAGTTGTTTGTCCCTTTACTGTCTGTTCTCAGTGACCACTGACCGCTGTCTGTCTGTTCTGGTTCAGGTTTGGAGCCTTTCGGTAGAGCTGTTTAGATTACACCAACAGCTCAATAGAGACAAACTCAGCATGTTGCAGCACACACATGCACACACGCACACAAACACGCACAATTACAAAGAACTGTATATGAGGACAGACATGCCTGCACATGGACATTAATTTAATTTAAGTGCACCTAAACACATCTGGAAAAATCCACACACACAATGACAGCCAGGCAGTCTGGTGTTCTTCAAGTTAATTTGACACAGAATCGATTTGATCCCTAGTCATCTCAATAATGATAGAAAAGATGCTAAATGCAATAGAATCTCTGAAATCTAATATTTTGGGGTCAAATCGTTTAATGAAGAGCAATCTGACTCTGGACTTTCACTGTTCCTACTGCATGCTATCTATTAGGATGTTGTTTTTCCAGATGCTTTGTTGAATTATGGTTAGCTTAAAACGATACTGCAAAAATTGTCTAAAGGAACTGTAACCAAACTGCGCTGAATAGTACAATTACATTTCATAAAGCTGATTGAGGTCTTACTCAGAGGGCCTTAACTGCACAGTCAGTAGTAAACGGAAAATAAAACTTTGATAGTAATACCGGGCAAAACACCAGACAATAAGGTTTGCTTACATCAGTTATGCTCTTAAATCCAACAAGAAAACAGGCCTATTTTCAGTTATGACCAGATGAACACAAACACACACACACTCACACACACACACACACACACACACACACACACACACACACACACACACACACACACACACACACACACACACACACACACACACAAAGTCTATGGCACTTTCTACAGCCGTACTCATTACCAAATAACAGTAATTTGGCAGTAAACTAGGCTCAATGAAATACTGTAGTTGTGTAGGATGATTGTGTAATGTGTGCTAAATTATCCAAAATTAGCCTGCAAAAGGACAGTTCTTTAGATAAATAAGCTCTGTATATCAAAAAACATTAGGTAGGCTATATGCATCTGTATTGTTTGTGACAGAAGGTAAAACCCTTCAACTGACACCTATTCCTGCAGGCTGATAATAACTATGATTGTGTGTCTGAGCTGCAGCTTAGTGAAAAGGGACCTTTGAGTTGTTTATTTTCACAATCACGTGCAACAATCATACTTTAACCTTATATGTGAGTGCTTTGTGGTTCCCTAGATGTGTGCGCACATGTATTTCTGTAAGTGTGTGTGTGTGTGTGTGTGATTACCCATGCTGTTATCAGCGGCAAGCCGCCATTCGCTCCCGCTGAAATGAAAGGTTTTCCTCTGTCACAAAGCAGTTTCTTTGTTTCCATGGTGCTATGATTCTGTCAAAATCCCAGAGAAAACAGAGGGGGGAGAGAAAAAAATCAATGTCCCCCATCACCAACAGCAGTCTCTGCCTAGCAGGCTGCCGCCATGCAACTACACGCAGCAACACACGCATACACAGACAGTGGGAGACACAATAACAGAAAAAAAGTTGCCCTCGCAACCTCCTTTTTTTCAATGGAGGAGGTGGACAACCTTATATCGTAGATATTTTGAATGCTTGAAAAGATAATGATCCTGAGAGGTTAGAATGGAGAAGTTTTCTATCTTTTTGTAACTCTCATATAACTAGTAGATTCAGAACATATTGATATTATTTACAGTAGCTTCCTGCGGCGAGTGAGATTAGGAAGTGTAATTTACTCTCACATTCTCACGTCTCCCAGCAGGTCTTTGTCATTGGAGGATGTGTCAATTATAGAAACAGGCTGACAAAATATTCAGTGTAAGGAATGACATCTTATTTGATGGTATTTGTCATGTTGCTGTAAAGAATATATACGTTATGTCTGTTTTAAAGCAACATTATGTAGTATTTTTATCTTAAAATAACAGCTTCAAAATCATTTTGAGAGTACACTGACTTGTAATAGGACATTGCTATCATTAACTCTCTGGGTTGTGCAAGCTTTGCCCAGCACTATGTAGAACTAAAGTCCAGGGAAGGATTTCTATTATGAGAACAGAAGAAAAGTCTTCAGCGGGCAAGCATATCGCAGTATGGATATTATGGCAGAGGCTGCAAAGAGACTGAAGAAGACGGAGGAAGTGAGGAAGAGAAAAAGAGAGAGTGACCTAGTAAGACTCCAGACGAGAGCAAATATTGGATGGGCTTTTACTCGTTGCCGTGAGCTAAAAGAGCTGAAAGGATGCAAGACATGTGCCGAGCTGTCCTCCTTGCTGTGGGACTAGTAATAACTTATTAGCTGGCTTGCTTTGTCTTGTGTGTTGTGCTTGCTTGATGTTGACTCGAGCAAAATCAGCCAGAGGTTTAACAGACAGAGGTTTAGCCACTAGCTATAAATCTCGAGTTGTTGTTAGCAAAAGTACTAGATAACACAGTTGGACAGTGCTCTTGTATCAGTTGCTGTCTAGCTTTGTTAGCTAGCTTGCCACCGGAGTTTCAAGTAACATTATGCTGCTGCTGGTGTTGAGCCGGACCCGGGTGAGCAAGCAACATAACCTGGCTTAGCAGCCTCTGTGGACATAACGTTAGCTAATGGCAGAAGTGAAGAGACCGGAGAGGATGTTGACAGAGAAAGCTAAGAAGAGAAAAAAAGAGTGTCCAAGCAAGGGGCTGGCAGACTTTGGAGAGAGCTTCGTAAAATACAAATCTGCAAGACAGTGTACACAGTTGGACTAACATGTAATATTGCTAGGTATTGTGTTGCCACACTTCTTCTTCTCAGTCTTTGGCTGTGTTTGCAAAGTTAATTTTTGATCATAATTTAATTCCTTTGCAACAGTGGTGAATTACCACTAAATCGCACAAATAAACATATCTTACATAATGCTGGAGAAAGTGAGAAGCACAATGCAATGGAATTCATCCTGATGATGATATAAACACTAAAATGCTTGAGAGAGAGGGCAGGGTGACTGCCCCACACTAACACACTATATAGGCCATATTTACTAACACCCCTAATAAAGAGTACTAAATTGTATATCCATTCTAAAATATTGCACGTGTAATCATATTACCTACTATGGGTGATTAACTAAGAATTATTGCGTAAGTGACAACAGGTGCAAACACAATGGAGGTGACAGTATTTAAATGAGGGTTTTGGATATTTTAATGGTTTCAGCCATGAAAAGTCGTGAAGGAAAACAGCCACTGCGTTTTTTTTCCTTTAGTGCGTCTAAGTATGTGGAAATCGTATGTACCTGCCCATCCTGTGTGAGATTGCACTAAGTACTTGGGACAGCACACCTGAAAAACTGCGTTGGAAACCCCAGCAGAAACAGCTACAGTATGCTGGAATGATCCAAACGTGAGGAAATGCAGAATTGCAAGACGTTTGGGCACGGCAGGTACTGTGTGACTCCTTCTTGTAGCTTTAATTTCTTTACTTATTCTTTCATTACGGCTGTGTCTCCATCTCGCAATGATAACAGCAGCCATCTCTGTGCAACACTTGGCGGTTTGCACCTTCCTTTCAAACGTATTAAATACAGATGCTATTGCACGCACATGAAATTGCTTTTAGGCTTGTTAGATCACATTGCGTGTAGTAAATAAAGGTATTTGCATGTTAACCTCCCATTACTTTTCACAACAACTTGAAACGCCCCAAATTATTAAGGCAAAAGTAGTAAATGAACAACAGGAGCTATCTTGCACTTTTGAAAGACGTCATTCCGTTAGTAGATCAGCTTACATGTTAATTTTCTGGTGATATCAAGTTTGCACGTTTCTACTCATGCAAACCTTTAGTAAATCTGGCCCTATACCATTTAAATTGTATCAGGAGGTGATTTTTTGTCAAATTTCTCAAATTCATTATCAAAAAGGCTATCATATACTGTACATTTACATGTTGTGTAATGATGATTCTGCATTGCTGTTATCTGGGAAAGATATCAATGAGATTGAGATCATGTTTCTTAAGCTCATAGATACTATGTTGTTTTAAAAAACTCGATCTCGAGTCGATCCTGTTTGGAACTAAGACAAAGTTGTCAAAGACAAACGGAAGTGAAATTGTGTCTCAGACACATGTGAAAGATTTAGGGATAATATTGGACCTCTTGTGAATCTGTTGTTACTAGGATATTATCATGTGCAGAGTTTAGCGTGCATGCCGTGCTTCCAACTACTACATGCACTTCATGGTTCCTCGCGCGTCTATTTCAAGTAGCCGGCTATTTAAAAACGATAAATAAACAAAATATTCTTTGTGTGGTTTATCAACGGTGATAAATTATCCGAAAGTCCTGCGAGGTGCGGACAACTCGGCACAACACCATGAAGCTGGAGCTCCGTTTCTTCGGCAAGCTTCTTTTACTGCTGCTTCACACATACACACTGACGACCCAGGGTTAGGGTTACAATTTTGGATTTATCGAGGCACAAAATATTTATTGAAATTTTTATTCTTTTGACATGTTTATGTACAGCATTAAACATTGAAATGTATATTGTAATAGACTGTATATTAACTTATTGGGAGAAAATTGGTAGTTCTATGTAAAATCAGACGTTGAGCACCTCCATATTGGCAAAATGGCATGATCCTTGTTTCGCTGCGAAGCTTCAACTGTGAGATTGACAGACAAATCAGGCTCCGCCCATCGAAGCATCGAATCTTTGACTATTCAGGGTCAGCCCTACTGTCTAGCTTTAAATATATATTGTTATACTGTAGAGAATAATGCAGCTGAATGACATCCCTTCTGACAAACTGTACCTCACCAGTCTGAAATCTGCAGCATAACATAACGTATTTTTCTATTTCATTAATAATTACAAATTCTATACACTAAGGCATATCGGCATAATATTTCATTGAAAAACCACTAGTATCAACTGCATGTTAGCTATAAGCTAGATAGCAACAGCAACTCTATGTTTGGGAGTGTGTTCAGCTCAGCCTCTGACTTAACTCAGAACTCACCAGCTCTTTCTGTCATTTCCCTGTATTCTCACTCCTCTTCCTCTCGTGCCTCGGGGGGAATGGGCAATGCTACAGCGTGTGACAAAATGTACTGGTGGTGTATTCTCATATCTGAAAAAAGGTAATGCCTGCACATTTACTCCATGCCACAAAAGGTGAATAATGACAGCATTTCAATCCTACTTGTATCTTTTCATTGATTTCAAACGTTGATACTCTTTGTGTTGTGATTTGCCCGTTGCTCGTTGCACCTTACTGCTGAATTATACTGTATGTTGGTTATATGTAACCATCCATCATCTACAGATTCATTCAGAGCAGTAAAACAGTAAAACAAACAGATGCAGGGTTACTGTAAGGCCAGGGACAGGGACAAAATTTGAAATTTTTGACATAACTGCAAAGGATGTTTCTGTTTTGGGAGCCTTTAGGGGCCCAACAAATGTTCTAATGTCTTGAAGAGTGCCCAGAAGAAAGGACCCTATGAAGTGTGTGTGTGTGTGTGTGTGTGTGTGTGTGTGTTTGTGTGTCTGTCTCCCCTGCCACTGACGGCTAATGTGAGGCCATTAGTGTATGTGTTTGTTTGTGTGTCCCTCTTAGAACCCCCTTCATGCTTTTAAGACACTCCTCAAGATTCTTCAAGGCTGCAGACACACAATGGACAGTCTGGAGCATGGGCAGTTTGTGTGTGTGTGTATGTGTGTGTGTGTGTGCGTTTGAGTGTTCGTATGCTGTTTACAGTATTTGTTTGTGTATTTATGAAAGGCCACTTCCTGGTCTTCAAGGAAGCTCTCCATGAAGTTGGAGACAGGCAGCCAAGACATCAAACCCAGTCATTAAAGAGGCTTTCACAGAAATAAAGAGGCAGGTGATGAAGATGATGATGATGATGAGTAATTAGGAGGGGATGAGAGGAAATGGATTCACTGCTTTTATCTCTTTAGCCCTTAAAGGCTAAAGTAAAGTCGTAAGATTTTGCAGGCAAATAAGAGAAAAAAGGTAAAAAATAAGAGGGTACACAACATGCAGGAGAAAGACAGATAGATAGACAGATAGATAAATAGATAGATAGATAGATAGATAGATAGATAGATAGACAGATAGATAGATAGATAGATAGATAGATAGATAGATAGATAGTTAGATAGACAGATAGATAGATAGATAGATAAATAGATAGATAGATAGATAGATAGATAGTGTACAGACACTCAACACTGTCAAAATACAGGATGTAAAATCCGTCTCGGGCGGTCAGATGTTGCTGTTCCTCCTGTGTTACATCAGCTATAAATCTTGATTTCTCTCATTGATCACAAACAGGTTCTGCAAATACAATTTCAAATTTAAAAGCTAATGCACAAAAAAGCTTAAAAAAAATCAATTTTTATTCCACTAAAGCGGGCCCATATTGCGAGAAAGTAGACAAAAATCAAAGCCGATATATACATTTTCCCGTGAAATCATACCTTTCTGGCCCAGTGTAACGAAGTTCGAGAGAACATAAAGCGCATAGTTTTTTTGGAGAAACGGCAATGAGATGTAGTAGAAGTTTAGACCATTAGATTTATTACCCAGGGGCCACAAGAAAAAAAACGCATGATGGGAAAGTGAGGCATCCCATCTAAAAGAGATTAGAGACGCGTGAGCACTCCTAGGTGGGTGAGGTCATGCCCAAAAAAACATCACCAACACTAAACTACACATAATAGCCCCCAAACCCCCCCCCCCCCCCCCCCCCCCCACACACACACACACACATACAGAAGCTCTCTGTACACTTGTTTAGATATGACGCTGACTGTGACTTTCTTTCAGTGTGGATGGAAAATAAAATAAAACGCTAACATAGTTGACCCCCCCAATTTTTTAAAATTCATTACGTTACTTCCCAATACATTTACTCATTTTGCAGACGCTTTTATCCAGAGCGACTTACATTTGAGGAACAACATACAAGCATCAACAAAGCATCAATACAGCAAGAGATCTACAAGTGACAATACATACTAGTAATTCATAAATCAATGTGACTTTAATTATAATAAATTAATGACAAAAAAAATTGTTTTATTTCTGGCTTCATGAGATTCACAACATTACTACAATTAGATCAAACACAAAACAAATATACCACATTTATGCCTTTTTTCAGCAGTATGAATGAGTGAAAGCTGTCTGATCTGATGCTCCACATTTTGGGAACTCTCATATTCCCTTTGTCCTCCCTGTCCCCCTTTCATCCTTCAGAGCTCTATTAAGGGAGGTGGTGTTGATCTCAATGGGGCTTCTTGCTTAAATTAAGATAGAAAGGCACACTCCAGTAACTTACATTAAAGACATGTAAATATGACATATGCCTGAAGAATATAACAAATATAAAAGACACTTTCATCATTGTGTGGACTGTTATTCTTATTGAGCACCTGAGAAGAGCAGCGTTGTATAAAGAGCTTTTGAGTGAGCTTCATGTCTTTCACTGTGAGAGTGGTGAGCGTGACCATTTAAGTTTATTTTGAGATTATTTATTTTCTAACAGTTCTGCTGGTGGAGCTTACACTCAGTAATATCACCTGTAATCAATTTGCATTGTGCAAGGTGCTTTGGCTCATGTGGCAAATGGCCTTGATTGTGTTAAACACACGCTCTCTTTCTCCCTCTGCTGCTTGTGCATTTGTGTTTTCTTGAAGGCGAAAGAGTGATGAAGCAACGGAGAAAGTGAGTGGGGAATAGTTAATGAGAGGTAGAGCAGGAGAGGGGGGCATTTTGGGTTGGGTCAGTAGTAAATAGAGGGATCACTCTTAAGGACGAGGGTGTCCACTGGTCAGTGGAGAGGAGTGAGAGAGAGGGAGAGAGGGCTAATGAAAAGAGAAGGGGGAAAAATGTGGAGTAGAGCAGTCAAAGATGGGGAAGCGGAGGAGGATCGGGGGAAAAGAGAGAGAGAATGGGAAGGAGGAGAAGGAGTGAGAGAGAGAGAGTCAGCATATTGATCGATCAGACCTGTCGGCAGCCAGACAGCCAGGGAGACGTCTGTCCTTGTGCTGCCACTCTCTGGCCTGCAGACACCTAACCCCCTCTGCTCCTACAGGGGTGGTGGCGTCAGACCGGGGGACCATGCCTGTGTGCGTATGTGTATGCACTTGTGTCATGTGCGTGTGCAGCATGTGTGTGTGCTCATATGTGTTTACGTGTGTAGTAGTACATTTGGTATTTGCCGTGTGTCCATTGTGTGTGTGTGTGTGTGTGTAGGTTGCCCTGCCCCTGCAGTCTGCCTGTCGGTGCCCTGTGTCTTCTGGGGCCTCAGGTGTGGAGCATCTTCTCCTCTGTGGAATTAACTAGGTTCCAGTCAGGAAACTAATCTCACGCTCCCTGTCGCACACAGACGCATCTCAGGAGTATGGATTTTATCAATACAAAGAGCGCCGTGCACTGAGGCAATACCAGCGCTGTAGTATTTTCTGGAAGAGCTACTGTCAACCATCAGCTACCACCCCTCCCCCTCAACCCTGTCATCCCCATTTGGGATTTTGTCCTTATATAGGATTCCTTTCCTGGACAAGAAACATTTTCCAGGGAATCATCTTTGGCAGCAGGAGCAGGGGTGGAAAAAGTATTTAAAAATAGTAATGTAATATTAATTCAAATCAATATTTAACTTTGTATCAAAGTATTCATCAGCAAAATGTACTAAAAGCACCAAAAGTGAAAGTTCATATAAAAAAGGACTCAGTGTAAAAAAGGACATAATTTGAGATGGCGACATTATTGACTTAGTAATGTGTAGCTGGTATTTTTATACTCTCACTAGTACAGGTGAGACTGATTAAATTGTGTTTTATCATTGTCTATTTTACTCTGTAATAATTAATGCATTTCATTCGTTTATTTTATGTTTTGTGTCTGAAACCATTAACTGAAATGCTGAAATGTATCTATTTGTCAAACAGAGGACTGAAGTATATTTTCCTAGATGTAAAAAGTTGCCAAGTAGAGAGTCGTCCCCCCCCCCCCCCCCCCCCTACTTTTCTGGGAATCTAGCCATGCAGATACTTTTGGTTTTATTTGCCTACATGCTGTCAACAGGGACTGTTTCTTCAATAGGAAATACTTCCAATGAAAACTGCTGACCATGAGGTTTGGGGATAATCCAGAGTCAGAGACATTGTTGTTGGCATATTGTTGTTGAATTCTTTTAATTTCACATTTCAATGCTGTGAGGAACACAAATAAAATTCCGATTCTCTATTTTATTGAAGTGGAGGCAGGAATCTCCGGGTGAACAAAAGAAAAACTCTGCACGACTAAAGGTGGGTGAGAAAACGTTTTTTATTTGGGTGAACTGACCTTTACAGTGCCTTCCAGTACCTTCCTGATATCTGATATATGTATATAATGGAATATAGTATGTCATTCCTATGTGTGGGATCTGCTAAGCAATGTAAAAATATTCTACAGTTCATAATGGATAGATTAAGGGTGCTGTTCTCTCTCTCTCTCTCTTCCTTTCTCTCTATCATTTAGTCCGTCCATCCATTACAGCTGATCCCATTGTTCCAAACCCAGAGAGCTACGAGTTGACCCTAGAGGTCAGATAATCAGATGCTCTCCTCTGTGACCTGCTCTAACCTGCAGTTCAGGGGACAGTTTGGAATAACACCATGCCTCTCTTCAGCCCAAGAGACAAGCTCATATAATACAGGGATGCTGTGGTGTTGTGAGATTGATAATTGAAGTTAACAACACTGGTATGTCTGTCATTGTAAAAAAACATGTATTGCGTAGGTATGAAACACACAAAACTGACTCTGAGAATAAGAGGAATACAAAAACTCCATCTGGCCAAGTCAGTATCACTTTGCAGGATGCAACTGTTTATAATTTAAGGGACAATGGAATGTTTTGAATTTTATTTATTTTCTATCTGACCACCTTCTGAAACGAAAAACCTGCAGCAAATCCATAAAGTGGATATTTCGTCAAGCTGGAGTGTTATTATAGATTTTTCTCCCTACTACTAGTAACAACTGAATTAAATGTAAAAGATTCCTCATTACGGTTTGAACATAAAACAAAGAACTGTCAGCCCTGCTTCTGGCAGTGTCTTGGCATTAACGCTCATCTTTTATAGCATCAGAGAAAAAAATGCAACACACATGATGGGCTGACAAAAGCAAAACACAGAAGAGACCCCAGAAAATGGAGGCGAAAGACAGGTATAAGTGAAAGAGAGCGAGGGAGAGAAAGAAGAAACGAGCATAGGAGAAGGTGAATCTGATTTCTCCCGGTAAATTGGACTCCCCTGCTTTCTCTAATTCATGTTTCAGAGCTGGTGCATCGATGGGGAGATGGAGAGGGCGAAGAGAGAGAGAGAGAGGGAGAAGAAAGGAGGGGAAAGGGAAGACAAATCCATGCAGGGGAGAGCAGAGGGAAAGAGGGAGACTGCGGCCGCTCTCCCACAGGCAGACAGCAATCAATAAATCAATAGGAAACTGTGGTTGGCTGGAGAACGGCTGGGGCTGGGAGGATGGAGGATGGAAAAGAGAGAGACCTGAATCAAAGTAGCTCCAAGATGGATGGAGCGAGGAAAGGAAGGGAGAAGAGGAGGAGGAGGAAGAGAGGGAGGGAGCGAGGGTTCAATAGAGGTGGAGGCGTTGAGAAGGATGCAGGAAGAGGGGAGGAGTGCGTGGAGGAAAGGTGGTTTTTAGCAGGAGCTGTGAGGGAGAAATGGGTGGAGGTCCAGGAGGCTTTTGGGGTCCCCTCCCTGTCCTGCCTCCAGCACATCCTGCATCAGTGGTGCAGTGATATAGGGCTTGGCACTGTGCGATGCCCCGCTGTGGTCTGCCCAATGAGCCCAGCGAAGCGCGGTTGTATCTGGGGCCGGGGGAAAGCCGTAGGCCCCCTCTGCCCGCTGGGTGCAGCCTGGTTGACTGGCTGCTTGCCTGGCTGCCTGCCTGCTGGCTGGACATCGATCTCAGTGGGTTGGAGAGTACAGCTGGACGCACACTGAGAGCTGGGGCTAAATCTGGCTCAGGCTCAATCAACGTTTGCACCTGTCTTTTCCAAAGGGAATTAAACGTAGTAGATAGAGAGAAAGAAAGAGTAATGGTGTGTGTGAGCATGTGTGTGTGTGTGTGTGTGTGTGTGTGTTAAGGTTAAGTTTTGAAGGTACAGTAGGAGTGGATAGTTTGTAAGGAACATGCTGGTTTTTGCCAATAGTCAACATGGTTTTACTGCAGCAGGTGAGGTTATAGTTTGATGGTTGGTTGTGTGTGTTTGTGCTAGACCAAGTGCGTGTGTGTGCAGGCCTTATCTACAGCACACATAGCTTTGATGTGCAAATGAAAAGGTGAATAGGAGGAAGATAGTTGCTGAGCTTCACGCAGATCAGGCAATTTGTTCAAGTTAAACAAGAGATAGTAAGTTCAAATATTATTTCTCTGGAGTGTCTCCTCCACATGTCTGTAAGATACCAAATAAATGTATTACTTTCATAAAATTTTTACTGTTTCATGAAATTATTCCTCTGCTATAGGTTCATACATTGCAGGCCTTCACAGCTGTGCATATGTTTGTACTGCTGGCTACAACCCACAGCTGGTTATCTTGGCATAAAGAGTAGAAACAGGGGGAACAGCTCACCTGACTCTGTTGGAAGGTAAACAAAATCTACCAACCAACACCTAATGTCATATCTCATTGCTTGATCTGTCTTATTGGGAAGTCACTGCATTTTTAAGCTTACATTTTTATACAGATGAAACAAAAGAATATGTGTGTACCCCCACCGCTCCACACCAAATTCCCAGAAGTATCACATAGGACGTGACCCGGAGGATATGGCCTTGCTCAACAGCACCTCAATGGTTCCTGAGGGAGAAGTCGTTACATATGGATCCTTGGTCAAGACCCCATGGCGTCAATTTTTAACACATTGGGTACACCTTTAGCATCACTGTTGATCGCTATAACAGAAAATTCAGAGTAAGGAGGTGGTTGGGTTAGTCAGACACTGGACTTTCACCCAGACAACCAGTGTTCATGTCCCATGTGAAACAAATAATCAATATTGATTCTGTTTACCAACAGTAACTTACTTAACTTTACTTACAGAACTAACTACTTTTCCTAAACCTAAACAATTAGTTTTGTTTCCTAAACCTAATGAAACTGCAACCATTTCACCGTGTTGACCACATGTTTTATTTTGAAAATCTAACTGGCTGTGAATATTTATTATTGCTAACTTGACCGTAGAGCCCTACATGTGCAAAAACGACGCTAAAGGTGCACCCACTGCGTTAAAATGCACCACCTGGGCGTCATGACCAAGCGTCCAAATGTGACGAGTTGAGAGTGAGAATAAACAAAAGCGGCCACCTCCTCCTGAAAACTTAAGCCAATGCAGAAGGGCCTTAAACCTGCATTCTTTCTAAAGCTCAGCAGGCGGCGACTCCACTGGTAGTCCAAATGCACTAAACTCAATGGCAAAATGGCCCTACTTCTCATGTGATTTATTTCCTAAGTAAACACTTTACAAATCATTTTGTAAATTTTGGTCCCATTTAGAGGAAAACTGATGATAAAGTATGGTAACACATGCTTTAGGGGATGGTTACCTTGTGATTGACAAGTCGCTTCCATGGCCATCTGTCAAACAGGATAGAGGCGACTCCTATAAACTGCACGGTGAACTTCTTTTTGGGGGCTGTCTGTATTTTCTTCAAGAACTTTGTGTTTTCAGTTCACATTTTCAAGTTTCCAATTTCCTCAAAAAATATCATATACCAATATGACGTCCATGCATGATGGTTGAACATATATTGACTTCATTTGCACTCACTGCATTTTACACCTTCTATTTAGAAACAGATAGACTTCAATTTAATCATCAAAAGTGGCAACTTAAGACAATCAGTTCTCTATTAACTCGCTCCGGCAAACTCTTGAGACGTTTATAGCTATTGTCAATAGTCATTGTGCAATTAAGCTGTTTGCATTGATAGCCTGTTAGATGGCTTTCTACAGAGTCTTTATCAACTAATGCGGCTGTGCAGACTTTCATGGACTTATTGCACATGTCTAACTAACAATCGCTGTCCAGCAACTCGTTAACCGTCTATAACAAGTAACTAGTCATCTCCTCTGTATCCTTTTGTTTCCGCTTTCATTTTTCTTTCCACTCTGTCCTCCCATCTACTATATTTTCTTAGCTTTTTGACCTTTCCTTTCTTATTCTGTCTCTTCCTATCCTTTCCTGTCTTTTCTTTCCTCTGATTCTTTCTGCTCCTGTCCTATCTTGCATTATTTTTCTTTTTACTCGCCTTCTCTTCTATCCTCCTTTCTTTTCTCTTCTCTCCTCTCTGGGGTCCCATCCTAGAGGGGCCGCCCCCACCCAGACACAGATGGCCCCCAGATCAGATTTATCAAGGCCAGTAGAGCCCTCTGCAAAAGGTCACTCTCTTAAAAGCTGACCGATCAATGGTCCAACTCCTAATACCAACAGCCATGCTTTTTCGTCCGTTGTCTTTTTTTCTGTGTGTGTGTTTGACCATGAGTGTGTGTATCTATAAGTGTAGGTGTGTATGCTTTTATCCATGCATGTACCTGTTTGTGTGTGTTTGTAGCTCTGAGGACCGAGACGAGGGCCCTGGGTGTTACTAATCGAAGGGCCGTCCCTCAGACAGTCCTCTAATGACCTCTCCCACCTCTAATAGTGCAACCTTATTGAAGCTCTACTAAATATTTCAGCAAGTCATTAGCTCATTACACGTCATTATCTACAGCGTGTTCAGCCCGCCAGGATTAGCTCCGAGACTTTTAGCAACTTCTCTGTGGGAAATCAATAATCGGCAGACACTTTCAATCACTGGGATCATCTGTGTGTGGCTATCATACATTTGTGTATGCACACACACACACACACACACACACACACACACACACACACACACACACACACACACACACGCACACACACACACACACGCACGCACACACACACACACACACACACACAGGAATAAATTGTGTTGATTTCATCTTGCGTGTGGGTTGCTCTCACAAATGCAGCATGTCTGTCCGACTTACAAATTTGCTGAATGAATGTTTAATTATTTCTTCTTTTTTTTTTTTGATTGACCTGGATAGAAACGCACAAGAACATTTACTGCACAAAATTATATTTCTTGGGGTGGCCATGAACCACAGTTTGAGTCTGGCTTTGTTGCACCTCCCTCATTTCCTATCATCTCTTTTGTCTTTAATAAAGTCATAAACATATGCTTAAAATACAAAATTATATAGATTTTTCCCAGATATTACTGTTATCTTTCCTTTTTGGTTACTGGATAATTTTACCTGTTCAAGCTTCTAAAAATGACTAAATATTTGAGTTGATTTAATCATAACCAAAATCCTTATATAACTGTTGCAAATGCCTCAATTCAAAAAACATTGGTTTACCACTGACATAAACTGGTCCATAATTGCTGGACAATCCAATTACAGGAAAATTAATTTGAGTTTAACTAAATTTCAGTGATGTTTTCGTTGACAATTCAGGATCTTGTGCTAAATCAGATTTGTAAATTACTGAGAAGATGCTTTAATACTAAAATTACATTGTTAGCTTTTTTTTGTTTGGTGGAACATTAATCTGTTAGTTGCTTTGGGAATTTGTGGTCACTAAAAGAAGGTGATTATATTGGGGGAAAAAAATGCTTAATCCTCATATTCTGTTTTCAAAGACTATTCAGAGGTAGGATCCACATCTCCTGGAACAGCCTTCAGTATTATAATCCCACTCTATGGAATCAGCTCGACAGACATTCAAAGATCTGTGATATGTTTTAAAGGAGCACGCCAGTGATTTAGTATTGCACTTCCATAAAGAGAGACAAAATCAGAGCTGCAGAGGCCAAGATAGGCAGATCTTTTGTCCCTGGATCCTACATTACATCTAAATAGTGTCTTTCATTTGACCCTAAACACCCACCTCTTCTAAAGTCCAGCACACCTCAAGTTCATAATTGACATCATCAGGGTTATTATTTTGAACTTTAGATAGCTCTTTCATTATCCATTGTACAACAGATTTCAGATTATGTGCAAAATCTGTGAAGTGTCCCTTTAATTGCTACATAAATAGTTTACTCTGGCAAGCAGTAAATTTAGTAAATTATATTGAACATACTTATGAAATACAAGTGAAATAGGAAAGGTTATGTAATGCTTATTCATTTCCTTAACCTTAAAGCTCTGATTTCTGTCTTTGGCCCCAGCAAGGTGGTTAAGACGTGATTTCAATAAAGTAAAAAAAAAACATTTCTCATTTTGTAGGTTTTCTTGACGAATAGTGTAAAAAATGGAAATTAGAGCCATCACATCACCATTCACTGTTTGCAGTGTTTACCAGGAGCCGTCCATTTTGCTTTAAAGGGTCATGGGCCAAGCGTGAGTACCTGGGCTCTAGTCTCTAAAAGGGTTTGTGTGTTGAACCTGAGCGTGCCTGCTGCCTGGGAGGGAGGCGAGAGCTGTTTAAGGCAACCATGAAACCTCTTTGACACACTTTAGGAGTCACTTAACAATGGGCAGGGTGTGTGTGGTTAAGTGTGTGACTAATTTCCTTTAAAACAGTGTGCCACTGAGAGACTCAGGGCCAGAGGGAGGCGGAGCTGCGGCTTGTTAAGAAGGTCAGAGGTCGGCTCTTCTTGAATAGACCCAGAAATCCCTGATCAATTCCGCAAACACATAGACAAACAGAAACACGTACCTGCATATGAATGCATATACAA